>NC_080793.1:83948958-84548958 GCF_028018385.1 Neofelis nebulosa | reverse complement strand
TTGAAAATATTTACGCACTCAACATAGGAATTCCTACATATATAAAGCAAATGTTACAGACTTAAAGGGGGAAATGGAAAGCAATACAGTAGTAGGAGACTTTAATACTCCATTTACATCAATGGATAGGTTATCCAGATAGAAAACCAATAAGAAAGTACCGGCCTTAAACAACACATGAGACCAAATGGTCTTAATAGGTATACAGTTGATCCTTGAACAACATGGGTTGGAGCTCTGTGGGTCCACTTACATGCAGATGTTTTGTAGTATAATACTATAAAATGTATTTTCTATTCCTTATGATTTTCTTAGTAATATTTTCTCTAATTTAGTTCATTGTAAAAATACAATATATAATATATACAACATACATAATATGTATCAGTTGACTTTATATTATCAGTATGGCTTCTGGCTAACAGTAGGGTATTAGCAGTTAAGTTTTTGGAAAGTCAGAGGTTATATGTGGATTTTTGACTGCATGGGAGGTCACTGCCCCAACCCCTGCATTGTTTAAGGGTAATTGTATACAAAGCATACCATCCCCAAATAGCAGAATACACATTATTCTCTGTGTATGAAACATTCTCTAGGATCATACACTAGACCACAAAACAAGTCTCAGTAAATTTAAGAAGATTGACGTCATATCAGGTGTAGACACTGGTCATAGTCCTTAATGACACTGGTATGAAAAAAGTCAATTACATGGAGAAAACTGGAAAAATAATAAATATGTGGAATTTAAATAACATGCAACTGTTGTAACCAGTGGGTCAATGAAAAAAATCAAAGGGGATATAAAAAAATACCTTGACACAAATGAAAATAGAAATAAAACAATCCAAAATCGTAGGCTGCAGCAAAAGCAGTTCTAAGGGACAAGTTCATAAAAAGACACCCTATCTAAGGGAACTAGAAAAAGAAGAACAAATGAATCTCGTAGTAAAATGAAAGAATTAAGATTGAGAGCAGAAATATATGAAGTCAAGACAAAAAAAAAAAACAGCAATAGAAAAGATCAATGAAAGTAAGAGCTGGTTCTTTGAAAAGATAAAAATCAGAAACGAAAGAGGAGAAGTTGACATATGCCTCAAAAATTGAGAATTGAGAGACTACTATGATAATGAAATAGGTTAATTCCTAGTACCATACAATCTTTTGAGACCTTCTGTCTTCCATGAAGACGTAGAAAATCTGAATAGATGGATTACCAGTAAGGAGATTGAATCTGTAATCAAACACCTCCCGCACCAGACATCTTCTTTGGTGACTTCTACCAAACATTTAAAAAACATGTAATACCTATTCTTCTCAAACTTCCAAAATATTGAAGAGGAAAGAATGCTTCCAAACTCATTTATGAGGCCAACATTACCCTGATACCAAAACCAGACAAGGACACCACAAAAAAGAGAAGAAAAGAAAAATTATATGCTGGTATCACTGATAAACAGAGATGTAAAAATTCCCAACAAAATATTCGCAAATCAAATTCAACAATATATTAAAAGGATCATTGATCATGATCAATGGGATTTATTCCAGGAATGCAAGTATGTTTTAACATCTGCACATCATTGGTGTGATGCACCACATAACAAAATGAAGGATAATAATCATGTGATCATCTCAATAAATGCAGAAAAAACCTTTGATAAGATTGAACTTCCATTTATGATAAAAACTCTTAAAGATAGAATGTACTTCAATATAATAAAGGCCATATATGACAAACCCATACTCAATTGTATGCTCTAAAATCAGGAACAAAATAAGGATGCCCACTCGTGTTAATTTTATTCAGTAAGTATGAGAAGGCCTACCCATAGCAATTACCCAAGAAAAAAAGATAAAGTCATCCACATTGGAAGGAAAGAAATAAAACTATCACTGTTTGCAGATGATACTATATACAGAAAACCCTAAAGACTGCCCCCCCCAAAAAACCTGTGAGAATAAATGAACTGTCATGCCGTAGTATACAAAATCAGTATACAGAAATCTGTTGCATTGCTATACTCAAATAATGAACTATCAGAGAAATTAAGGAAACAATCTTTGCAAAAAGCCTAACAAAACAATTTGCATAAAAATAAAATACCTAGGAATAAATTTAACCAAGGAGGTGAAAGACCTGTACCTTGAAAACTGTAGGACATTGATGAAGGAAGTTAAAGAAGTCACACATAAGTGGCAAGTTATTCCGTGCTCATGTTGGGATGAATTAATACTGTTAAAATGTCCCTACTACCCCAAGCAATATACATATTCAGTGCAAACTCAATCAAAATTCTAGTGGCATCTAGAACAAAAAATTCTTGTTGTAAAAGATTTTATTTTTAAGTAATCTCTACCCATTGTGGGGCTTGAACACATAACCCCAAGGTCAAGAGTCACACGCCCCACAAACTGAGCCAGCCATGTGCCTCTAGAACAAGTAATTCTAAAGTTTGTGGATTCGCAGAAGACTCTAAACAGCCAAAGCAGTCTTAAGAAAGAAGAACAAATGGGAAATGTCACAGCCCCAGACTTCAAACTGTACTACTACAAAGCTTTTGTATGAAAACAGTGTGATATGGCATAAAAACAGACACATGGGTCAATGAAACCGAATAAAGAACCCAGATAAGAACCCATGCTGATATGGCCAATTAGTCTATGAAAAAGGAGACAAGAATATACAATGAAGAAAAGACAGTGTCTTCAGTAAATGGTCCTGGAGACACTGGACAGCCACATGAAAAGAATGAAACTAGACTACTGTCTTACATCATACACAAAAATTAACTCATAATGGATGAAAGACTTGAATGTAAGACCTGCAACCATAAAACTCCTAGAAGAAAAACAGGTGGTTAGCTCCTTGACATCAGACTTGGCATTGAATTTTTTGAATCTGAGTCCAAAAGCAAAGGCAACAAAAACAAAAATCAAGTAAGTGGACTAGATCAAACTAAAAGGCATTGGTGCAGCAAAGGAAACCATCAATAAAATGTAAAGGCAATTTAGATATTAACCCCTTATCACATATAGGAGTTGCAAATATTGTCTCCAAGTCAATAAATATCCAAAATGTACAAAGAGCTCAGTAGCAAAAAACCAAGCAATCTGATTGAAATGTAGGCAGAGGATCTAAATAGACATTTTTCCAAAGAAGATAAACAGATGGCCAACAGGCACCTGGAAAGATCCTCAACATCGTTAATAATCAAGGAAATGCAAATCAAACACTCAATGTGATACCACCTCACACCTGTTAGAATGGCTAATATCAAATCGACAAGAAATCAGTGTTGGAAAGGATGTGAAGAAAAGGGAACCCTCCTACACTGTTGGCGGGAATGCAAATTAGTGCAGCCACTATGGAGAACAGTATGGCGGTTTCTCAAAAAATTAAAAATAGAACTACCATGTGAACCAGCTGTTTGACTTCTGGGTGTTTTTCTGAGGAAAATGAAAACACTAATTTGAAAAGATACCTGTGCCCCTATGTTCATTGTAGCATTATTTACAATAGCCAGGATATGGAAACAACCTAAGTGTCCATTGATGGATGAATGGATACAGATGATATGTATATATATGTCTCGTGTGTGTGTGTGTGTGTGTGTGTGTATATATATATATATATATATATATATATATATATAAAATGTATGATGGTCTTGTCTTTTGTAACAACATGGTTGGACCTTAAGTGTATTATGCTAAGTGAAATAAATTAGATTTCATTTATATGTGGAACCTAAGAAACAAAATAAATGAACAAACAAAACAAAACTATAGACACAGGAACAGATGGATGGTTATCAGAGGGGAAAGGGTTTAGGGGGCTGAAATGAATGAAGAGAGTCAATTATATGGTGTTGGATGGTACCTTGATTTACTGTGGTGATCACTTTGTAATGTATACAGATACCGAGTTGTTATGCCATACACCTGGAACTAATACAAGGTAACATACCATTTTACCTCTATTAAAAAAATATGTGTATTATGTACATAAACCACCTGTGTCTAGCACATATTCGATACTCCATAGATCAGCTATTGATATCATTAAGATGCATTATCTAATAAATTGCTTAATAAAAGATGGGTAGAAGCAAAATACTATATAATTGAAAAAAAGAATGTGAAAGAAATGAATTTCTGAAGTAGCAGAAAAATGTTTTTTCACTGTGAGGGATAGGAGTTAAGGGAAAAAAAGGTTAGAAAAGGCATAAACTAATGGGACAAGTTAGGTTTTAAACTACGTGTGTCAATTCAGAGTATTTCTTGATTCCCTGACCTAAAAGATTAGGAAGTTAACACTTCTACTTACTCCCATCTGCTGGCTTTGGTAGATTGTATTCTGTGCTGTGTTGTCAAGATTCCTAACATTTACATCTTGTCATACTTTATTTAGTTCTATATTGAACAGTTTTAGTCCTCATTACCAGTACTGTGGCTTCTCCATTCCTGAGTTGGAGAAATCTCTTGATTGACTGAGTTTCATGCTCGGGTAATCTTTTCATGCTATAATATAAATGCTGTATGCCTTGAGTTCTTGCATACTTGCTTGAGAGTGCTTATCTTTTATTTTTATACTTGGAGGATTACTTGGAGAGGTATAAAAATTCCTTCTCTCAGAACTTTGCAGACACTGCTCCTTGATCTCTTAGTACTTTTGATGGGCTGGTTCTCCTTTCTTATTTCATCAGGAAGGATTTGTGAGTGACGTATTTTTTGAGTTTTAATGCTCTTGTTTCCTTCAGTGTTTGAGTATAGCTACCTGATGTTTTCGTTCTTGAAAAACAACTTGGCAGGGTTAATAGCCTTAGGGAACACTTTGATTAGAGCTTTGTCCTCATTATTCTACTATATTGGGGCATTGAATGCTACTGTAGAAAAGTCTAGTTTTTGTCTGCCTCCTTGAAAGTAACTTGCTTTTTCATCTAAAATGCCCGACAGTTTTTTTCCTTTATTTTGGAAGGTCAGTAATATAATCAAGGTATATCTACATTTCATTCATTATCAGTTTTTCTTGGATTACAGTATCCTCTTTAATCCATAGGTTTATTTCTTCATTTAGGAACATTTTCCTTATCCTGAATTTTCTTTTGTTCTCCAGATCTTTTATCTTCTAATTGTTTTGTCTGTTTCCTCTGCATTACTTCAGTCATCTTGAATGTTCCTTTTTGCCAGTAATTCTGTTTCCACCAGGGTTTGTTCTGTTCCTTGATGTTTTAAAAGAATTAATTAGTTAATGATATGTTTACTGGCTGTTTCTTTTTTCTTTTTTTTTTAATGTCCATATATTTTTGAGAGAGAGAGAGAGAGAGCGTGAGTGGAGGAGGGGCAGAGAGAGAGAGAGGGAGACACAGAATCAGAAGCAGGCTCCAGGCTCCGAGCTGTCAGCACAGAGCCTGACGTGGGGCTCGAACCCATGAACTGTGAGATCATGACTTGAGCTGAAGCTCAATCGACTGAGCCATCCAGGCATCCCTGTATGTTTATTTCTTTAGCACTACCAACTACCTTTTCATATTCTACTTTATCTTGCCTTTTAGAGCTTGTTTTTAATTGGTTGCATTTAAGTTCTTTATTATGTATAAGCCTTCGAGAATTTTCTTTGGCTTCTTGGGTTATGTTTCCTTCCAGAATGGGTTCTTTGCCATTTCTATGCCTTATTCATTTCTTCAATTTTTTTTTCCTTTTCTATTTCTTCAAAGCTGTAATATGTGTGCATTGTTTTTTGAAGCGTGTTGGTGCTTGATGTAGGAGGCTCAGAGAAATTCAGTCTTACATATGGTGTTGATGAATTATTTTTAATATCCTACCCATCTCACCTATACTTGTGTTTTTTCTGGGCCTCAGTTTGAATGCTGGGTACTGCCGGGAGCAGTGAAGAGAAGGCAGAGGAAAGGGGGTGACTGAGAGCCAGATGGGCAGTAGGACATTTGGGCTCTCCTCTCATAAATACCAAGTGTTCCCTTCTTGGATTTACTCCAGCCACTCATGAAGATATATTCCATACCTTGTGCTGTGGGTACGTCCTCAGCTTCAGACCTTCCAGTTCATTTTGTTCTGAGCCCTAGAAAGTGTTCCCCTCCTCCACAAACGTGGAAATGGTTAGAAACTTTTACCCCGGGTTGTTGACTTTTCCCTTAACCCTTGCTCATTTCCCTTCTTGCCATTTCGAAAGCTGTTTCTGGTAAGTATTTGGATTTTAGAAACTATTTCCCCACAACCGGTTACTGGTTGAGGGTGGGGGTAGAATTAAGAATTATCACAAATCACATAGGGCTTTCTGTTTCTTATTTCGACTGTCACTCTTCAAAATTTATCGCCGGAGGTTGTATATTTGGTTGTTGCTGATATAATTTGGCTTTTTAAATTTTATGAATTAAAATTTTTGTTGTATTAGGTTTTGAATAAAGGAGATTCTGTGATCTAGCACAGGGTTTCTTCTTTTTTTCAACTTTTTTTTTTTTTTTTTTTTTTTGGGGACAGAGAGAGACAGAGCGTGAACGGGGGAGGGGCAGAGAGAGAGGGAGACACAGAATCGGAAACAGGCTCCAGGCTCCGAGCCATCAGCCCAGAGCCTGACGCGGGGCTCGAACTCACGGACCGCGAGATCGTGACCTGGCTGAAGTCGGACGCTTAACCGACTGCGCCACCCAGGCGCCCCTAGCACAGGGTTTCTTAGCCTTGGCGCAAATGACATTTGGGTTGGTTAGTTCTTTTTTGTAGGGGATTGTCTTGTGCATCTTGTGGAATATTTTCCTTTGTTTTTGTTTTTGTTTTTGTTTTTCTTCATTGTAGGGTGTTTAATAGCATCCCTGGCTTCTCCCCACTAAATGCCATTCTTATTCCCCTAGTTGAGACCATTAAAAATATCTCCAGACATAATTAAATATTCCCTGGGGGGAAAAACCACCCTGGGTTTGGAACCACTGATTAACTTACTCTCTCATCTTTGCTCCTCTTGCTAAACAGCTGCATCTAAATTTTAAATAGAACTTTCTTGGGTAGCCCGATCATTGTCACCAGAGGTGCACGTCAGATATAGGAAAAAAGCTCTGATGCACTCTTGTAATTCAACTTAATACTACACACGTCACCTGTGTAGGACTTTCAAGCTATCTGAATAGTAATCCATGAGTTAAAAAAAACAAAAAACAAAAAACAACAGCAACAAAATGACTTGCGAACACTGGAATTTTACTGAGTGAAAAAAATTAAGAGTTTTTTTTATGACTTACTGTTTGGAGTAATGATACTCACGGGAGATTTACTCTCTTCTCCCTCGTTAATTAAAATCATGTTGTTAGCCAAGTAATTGAAGAAAATTCTTATTGGCAATTCAGTTGTTTCCCCGTTTAGGAGAGTGACACTCTCCAGTTCTAAGCTAAATAATTGTCATGGGAAAGTAATTTCCTTGAAAAGAACAGGCATTGATTCGCCCCTGTTACTCACAAATCCTATTTCAGTCAAATTGGAAAACTATTAAGTTTTTGGGAAAAAATCAATAGGTATCAGGAAACCATTAGATCTTGTGGCCCTTGCTATATCTTGCATGAGTAATCACTGTAAACAGCTGACAGGTATTTCACTGTTGACACAGAGTGATGCTTGGGGGACCACGTCTCCTCAGGGTAGGTGGACAGCTTCAGACACTGGAATGAGTTCAGTTACCCTTGTTTTCTCCCGGCACTCATTCTTTTAGACAGCCCTGTCGCTAACTGCGCCTTTGATGCTTTGAAAAATCAAATACTTTCTTTACTGTCAGTTTTCTTTTTCCTGTGTTGTGGCCTGCTAATCTGGCCGCGTGGTTATTTTTCCTCAGCTTCAAATTTTATATCCATATTAACTCGTGTAAGGTTTTGTTAGTAATGCCATAGAGTATCTAGGTTTACCTTCCGTTCTTTTTCTTCTACACGACTTGTAGGTTTTTCTCTGTTTTGGACAAGTGGCTTTGGAATTATCTGTGTTTTGTTTTGCTTGCCTTAAGAGAGAGATTTCATTATTTGTGAACTGTATGATTATTACATTTGAGAGAAAAAATAAAATTAAATCCTAGGTGCACATATCCATACTGCCCAAGTTATTTGTTCGTATCTGTTGGTAAATTATAATGCATTGATAGAAGCTTGGTGTTGGGTTTGTATGTGAGAAGAGCTGGTCTGTTTTTCTTTTTCTTTTTTTTTCCCCTTTCATTCATTCATTCATTCATTCTTTTGGAGGAAAAAGGAGAGGGGAAGAAATGAGTATAAATAAGAAAAAGATTCTATCATTGTAATTCCCATAAGAAGTTTGGAAACAGATACTTAATTTGTATATGTGTTCGCCTGCTAATTCTGTTTGGATAAATTAAAATAGCATGGATAGAATAGTGTTCCTTGGTTTGAAGAAATATTTTTATTTGATGAATATTATATATATTTTTCAGGTGCTGTAGCCTCTATGTTTTGGGTTGATGCTGAATTAGGGGTCGACATTTATCTTGATGGTAAGTGGAAAAGCAAATATTCTTTTGTTTTTAGGTAAAATGTTATGGTTAAGATTATTTTTGTTCATATTTTTAATTCCTTGCATTGTTACTTTTTTTTTTTTTTTTGAGAAAAAGAGCATGTGCAAGCGAGGGAGGGGACAGAGGGGGACAGAGAGAGAGAGAGAGAGAGAATATCTTACGCAGGCTCCACACTCAGCGCTGAGCCCAGCATGGGACTCTATCTCATGACCCTGGGATCATGGTTTGAGCCAAAATCAAGAGTTGGACATTCCACGGACTGAGCCATCCAGGTGCCCACACTGTTACTTTTAAACTCGTTTAGTTAGTTAAGTAAGCCTTTGTTCATACAGATTCCAAAGGCCCAGACAGTGGTGTAACTGGATGTCACATCTTATCACTAACTCCCAATTTAGTGCGTCCACTAAGGTTTTCCTTTTAAAATACTGTGTAGGTTTATTCGGGCGCCTGGGTGGGTAAAGTCAATTTAGCTTCTGACTCTTGGTTTCAGCTCAGGTCATGATCTCACAGTTCCTGAGATCAAGCCCCAAGTCGGGCTCTGAGCTGACAGCATGGAACCTGCTCGGTATTCTCCCTCTCCTTCTGTCTCTGTCCTTCCCTTGCTTGCCTTCTCTCTCAAAATAAACTTAAAAAGGAATACCATGTAGGTTTCTTATGTCCTATTGGTTTACATACTTAGTATGTTAGAGAGGGTTTTTTTTGTTGTTTAATTAAAATATACAGTATGAGAATCATATCTCTGCTTTCATTTTTTTCTTTAAGAATTAAGCAAGCCCTTCACCCCTTACTTCATTTACCTTTACACTTTTAGGCAGTTTTATTTGGAGGCTTCATTTAAGACATATTAGAAACTTTCTGAATTAAGTAACTATGTGCCCTGCCCACCCTTGACCTTTCTTTAAACCAGGTCTTCCATAGGCCAAACAGTGAAATTTAAGACTGTCTCCAGTCATTTGGCTCTAATATATATGGCACATAGATGGTTGGATTCCCTAGGCAGCATCAGACTCCTTCTGCTGGTATCATTTGAAAAAATTATTTGGCATATAAATTCAGAGATTGCCAGACTAATTGACCATTTGGAAACTTAGGTTCATGTTATGGAAAACATTTGTGTGAGTTAGAATTGGTGCAGATTGCTAGGAATGAGATATCTTAAGACATCTCAGTTTCAAGGAGTTATTTAAATGTTAAGAAAAGTCTTGATTTTGATTATATGAATACACACTGGCAATAACCTTTCTTGTGTAATTTCTCACATTCCACTTTATATTATGGAATTTATCTCATCATGTTTTGAATTGTAAGTTTTTTAAAGGCCATAGAAATCTTACTTTCTTATTTGCTTATTTCATTTAAAAAATTTATTTTGTAACCTCTGATGCCTTAAAGTGGTGCTAGGCACTCAGTACATATTTGAAATGGTAGGATTGACTTACATTGAAGCATTGGCAAGAGAAAAGCCAAAACTTTATTTCATTGAGTAACATTTGCAAACTGAAACAGGTTAGTTATGATTTTCATTCTCACGTATAAAGGTGATTAAAAGAGATAATTCCTTTGTAGGTATCATAACTGTGGTGGATTCAAAATATGGATTAAAAGTAAGTTGAAAGATTGCTGTGAGTTGCTAATAATTTGTTAAAAGCTAGGTATACGGGGATGATTATATTGTTTTCTCTACATTTTTGTTTAACATTTAAGAAAAAAGGGGTTTTTTTAAACTATCTTGAATAATAGATGAAATTCATGAGTCTTTTAATTATTATGTCTTTTTAAAAAATGTTTACTTATTTTTGAGAGAGAGAGTGAGTGTGAGTCAGGGAGGGGCAGAGAGAGAAGGGGACACAGAATCCTAAGCCGGCTCTAGGCTCTGAGCTGTCAGAAGAAAGCCTGTTGTGGGGCTCGAGCTCACGAACCGTGAGATTATGACTTGAGCCGAAGTCGGACGCTTAACTGAACCGCCAGCCTCCCCAGTTGTGTTTTTAAATTAAATATTCATTTTCTATTACTCTGGCTTGATGTGATAAAAGTTGAAAGTGTAATGTTTTGCAATAAGGATACTACAGGGCCATTTCGGTACGTAAACTTCTTCAGTGGGATTCACCCCCAATGTTGGCAAGTAAGAACTTCTGTCCAAAGTTCTTTGATGGAAGAAATTCAGCTTGCTAAAGCCTATGAGAACTTTTTTCTCTCGGTCAACTGCTATCAGACACAAACTGGAAATAATCTGAGTTTTAAAAAATAGTCGGTTTACTTTATTTTGAAGAAATCAGGGGTTTATCCATAGGTGTCGCAAAGAGAAACTCCTTTACACGGCATCTTCCCGTGAAGTTTTCCTAACTACCAAGTTCCTCACATGCATTTGAGTGGGCTTCAATTCATCAAATGCAGCTAGTTGGATTTGTAGAACATGTTACATAAAATAAAACAGTATTTCTCAACTTTCCAAGTGAAATACTGCTAAAGGCAAAATACAATGACATTGTCCTTCTCCTGGTCCCGATGTGGGAATATGGATAGCACCTGAAGTAATCATTTCTTAGAAGTTTAATGTAATATTTAAAAATTCAAGTCCATTTTGTATTCTACTCCACAATATATTGGACCCTATTTTGAGATGTTTGGGAGATCATTTCTTTGTAGATTTTAAGCCCAAATTGATTAATAGTCTTAAGAATCACAGAAACATTCTGAATATTACAATTTTACTCAGAAAAATTCCATCTATTCCGAAATTAGGATTTTTCTAACAAAATGTCTATGGAGGAAGCAAAAGAAATCAAATTCTTTATTCTAAATGTTTATTCTAGTCATGTTTGAATTCATCTTTTATGCACCTTAGTTACCAAATTTCAGATAAATTGGTATAGCAGCTTAAGATATTTTATTTTTTATTTTATTTTTGATAGACTTAAAGTGTCATACCCAGAATAAAACTCTATATATTTATGACTATAAGAATACTTTTATGTGTATATTTAGATGTGCAGAGGACTTAAAAAGAATCCATTATCAGCTGAATTGAGGCCAAATAAACAAAGCAACATTCTGAATAATGCAAACACAGTAAACGTTTAACCTCCTGCCACCTTGATAAAACCTCTTAAATTATTAAATCAATATACCTACACAAAACTGACATACTGTCAGGATAATGGAAACTTTAGATTTTCTAAGTCAGATGCCAGATAAATAACTTTTCTTTTATATAAGGAATTTGCCCACTTGTCCAATTCCTCTGGTTGCAAAGCTTGACCTCAGTAGCTGCTTGTGATTCAGAGAATTCTGAGGCAGTACAAGTAATGACACTTGGATAATGGGCAGCAATTTAAGGTGTCATGCTTCACAGAGCCAGCCCATCACAAGTAAAGCTGAGAAATGGTACCCTGTGGCCAGGCAGCCAAATTGAAACTGAAGTGGTAATTGATATCATGGGCTATCACTCTAATGGGATTGTCACCCATTGATCTGAAATATTCATTTTTTAATCATGGGCAAAGAATTGGACAACTTCAAATGACAGCTCTCTATTCTCAGGACTTGACACTGGGGCTACCAACATTGTTCTTCTCAGTTCTACAAACGTGACAGCATTTAATGCAATAGAATCAATGAATGAAGTTACACAGAAAAGGTCAAGCGAGAGGTTTCTTTTTGGCTCTTCTGTTATATTGCACTAGCTGTTGAAACAATTGAGTCAGAAAACAGTTGGGCTTGGAAAAGACTGGAAAAATAAATAGACTGACATTATGCAATAATCATTTTTTAAAAGCTGAGATAGTGTTAGATCTATAATCAGTCCACTGGAAAGAGATGGCTGCCGCTGCTTTTCCTAAATGTCATGTGACATCTTTGACACCACCTTTATTTCCACTTTGGTCAACAACAGCGTTTTCCCCCTGTCTTTCTCTCTCTTTTGGTCCAGTTTGTTTCTATTTCTGCAGAGAAGGACATTCTGTGGCCCTTATTGAAATAGTGTCTACAATGGTGATCTCAGAGGGTTTCCTTCTGTCTTCCCATATGCTAAGTTGGAGGGCTGAAGCCTAAATTTTTGGGTGTGTTAGATTAATTAGTACCCAAATCGTTTTTATCTTTTTAAATATATAAGCAAAAGCCATAGTCTCTAAGCAGACATGAGGAATCCTTTGGGGTTGTGTATACATACATTCAAACAGATACACACACACACACATACACACATTATAAAATTTTTGAAAAAATCTTTTACAAATATTTTCCTTCTTTGCCTGTACAGGTAGAATAGAATATCAAAATTCCCATTTTGTAACTCTATAAATGGAAGTCATCCGACTGAAGGGCCAGTATTGGAGAATGTCCTTTTGAATAACAGACACTGTTTTAGCGTTTTTGCAAAGTTGGGCTTGGGAAGGTAGGAAGTTGCATAGGGGAAATGTTGAGCTGGTACCTTGAGAAAATAAATGTTAACGTGCATTTATTATTTCTTCATGTTTGGGTTCACATAGGCATAGGACAGGGCTTCTATCTCTTTTTCTGTAATTATTTGTGAGGATTACATGTCTTATTCGTAACAGAGTTGTATATATTGGCCTGTATGTATTTGGGGGATTTTAATGTGTTATTATATTTGGTAACTTCTTGGCTGCCAGAAGGTAGTAAAATGTTACTTAGCTTTGAGTGTTGATTTCTAATCTTTTGGAGAAGTAAATGCATTAAAAACCCGGGTAACTTTGAGAAACCACTGTTGGTTCTATTTAGGTATGGAAATTCGAAAACAAAATCTCGTCCTTTTCCTGCCATATCTTTTTTTATATCCCACCAGCTTACAGCCATATAGCCCCAAACTCATATGTAAATCTTCTAAAAGGTCAACACTACAATATTTTGAAAAACATTTCAAATTTTGGAAAGAACTAGACTATTCCAGGATCTTTCAGAAACAGATGCCTTTGTTAAATAGATTTTGCTGAATAGAAAGGGAATTGTTGCTGCACATTATATAATATTTCAAATAACAGCATCCACGTATCCTTGTCAGCAAATAGGAAGTGTTAACTAGAATTCATTCAACAAATGATTGTTGAGCCTGATGCTGTTTCCGGAATGGTAGCAGCCTCGTTCTCTACAGGACGTGATAACAGGATGCAGTAGCCTTAGGCCAGGAGTGATTAGCAAAAATAGTAAACTTTGTCTCTTGTCAAGGAACAGTTTTTGATACAGTATTTTAATAATAATAATGATGATAAAAATATAATTTTGAATGTAATTTTTAGGTGGTCTTTATGAGTATTCTCTTATGCGATTAACATTTATGTAACATCTGTATACAAGATTGATTTCATATGACATGAAAAGCTTTCACAAGTTTGTAAAATTATGTTCAGTTTACTTCTATTGAGCATGTTTTCAATTTTTGAAAAATATCCCTATAATAGGGTATCCTGTGACAGTGACGGTAGTAAATTTAGTCTCTTCTTTTATAAAAGGAGTAGAATAGCCATTTTCTATGATTATTATGAAGGATGAGTGAGAGTATGTAAAAGAAGGTAAGAATTTGTGAAGTTTGATTTCAAATACAAAGAACATTAATATAATCAAATTGCTTCCGACCTCAGTAGGCAGCTTCTTATTGTGAGAAGGAGAATCTGTTGAGGGTTAAAATAATGAAGGTAGAACATTTTGCAGAGATGAACCTTACGGCATTGATGCCTTTAGGGTTTTAAGTAGGATTATGGAAAAATAGTAACTGCTTCCACAGTGATGAAAACTATCTGGTGGGCTCCTAAGTCAAGGTCAAAAGATTTTTTTTTGAGCTAGCTTGACTCTGCAGAAGTCAGCAAAAGATGTTTAAACTGTGGGGCCAGATCACTCAGGTGTGGGTTTCTGTAAATGAGAAACTGTCTTTAGGCTAGAACTGGGGCTGTGTCCTTCCCACAGCTTTTTTGTTTCTAGGGAATATGAAGGGCCCAGTGCTGAGCCCATATTGTGTACGATTCGGCCGGGGGGGATGGGGTGTGGGATTGGAATGGAGGGAAGTATATTAGATTTTAAGAAAGTGTTATTTCAGTAGTTATCTCTTTTTTAAAAAATATAAATAATAAAGACTATTTAGAACAAAAACAGTTTTATAAAAAAGAAAATGCCTAAAATTTGAACTGTAACGTTCTTTGTTTTTATTGACATGATTTAAATCTGGAGGGTTTTCCTTTGAAAAAGGAGATGTCAGGGGAACAAAATTTAAGTCCTGTCCCCTCCCAAAAGAACCCCCCTCAGGTTTACTATAGGATAACACAAATGGGGAGTAAAATGCTTTCAGTTAGAGAAGTTAATTCTGCATTTGTGTCATTTAGTCATAGAACTTGCTGAAGTCTGCATTAGAAGCAAGAAGGGATTCGCCAAAGTAAAATTCTTTGTGTTGACATTAGAATTTGTGTTATACCTCAGTAACTTTTTTCAAACTTTGTTTTTGTTTAGCATTTAGAAGAAGAAAAACCTGATGGCCTTATCAATGAAGCTTCTAGGTATTCATATTTAAAGTATATATTGATTCCTGGCTGATTGAGGAGAGAAAATTATTATGAAAACCAAAACCAGACTAAGAAATATAAAAACATAGTCAAGGCAAATTTGTTATCTTTTTTCCTATAATTGAATTATTGCTAACTATTTATAATGGTCTAATGACTAAAATTTTGTTTAAGACTTTTTTTTTTATTGTAGCATAAAATGAGTATTGGGCACAGCAGTTCTTTGACAGGAGCTAGGGAAAAGGGAACATTTAAAACTGTTTTTGTTGTTCTTTTACAATTTCATGGGGATCGAAAATGATTGTGGAGAAAAGAGCTGGCTGACTTACTACGGTCTTTAATAGTAATTCATCTGAGTCACATGTTTACTGTTACAACAACAACAGAGGGACAGATATGGGAATAGTTTCAATTGGCATTTAGAACTTTTTTTTATTTAAACAGCTGTATGTTCCTAATTGGCTTGTCTTTAGACTTAGAAATATTTAAATTAGGTTGCCTCCCCTAAGCATATTCTTGCTAACGGGAAAAAGACTCTGGGATAGACCATAGCTGCTAAGTGGGCTGCTGAGTTTAAGAGAGGGGCTCCCTGAGATTTGCTAGGGTGAGGCAGACATCACTAATAGACTGTAAGCAGGCAGTTCATTCCCTGTCGTTTTGGAATATGGTACTCTGTGGTTCTGTAATCCTGCCTAAACACTGCATTTGGTGTATAGGTGTGATTCAGGTTAGACTGAACAAACATTTTTGTAACCGTTTTCCTTGCTAAAATATGTGTATTATAGCAAGTGTAAATAAGCCAGGTAGGAAATAGTGAAGTGTCATAAAAGCCAAAATAAAGTTAAACGTAGAAGGCCTCCAATTTAAAGATTGTAACTGTTTGTCTTTTGAGACGTCCACATTAAATCTTTATTCATAGAACACTTAAACAAAAATGGAATTGTGATGTACATACTGTTGAAACTTGCTTTTTTCAGTGAATTGAAGTTAGTTTATTTTTGAGAATTTGACGATGTTTTTTGAAACAATTGGCTGTGTCTTCAAGTAGCATGAAACTCGAATTGGGAAAAAATATTATAGTGATTAAAACTTGCTGAAGAATTGAGGACAGTTTAAAGAATCCTCAGTTCTGCTACTTCTGATTATAGTAAGCTATTTTGTTCTCTAGCATTTTGCCAATGGGATTCTTTAACTTGAATTTCTGTGTATCTGTTTTACAGAGAAAATACATATTTGTAATGATGAAGAAGATATTTGCTCAGGATCCTGTTGTATCTCCTGAAGAGTAGTTTTAAAAAAACTGTTTAGTGTTAATGTTAAGTGAATGTCTTCTGTTTCTTTGAAAATCATGGTAACTGTTACATGGAATATTTGAGTCAGTAGACTGTCCATGTTTTACCATATTGAATATCTGAATTGTATACATTTCTTTACAAAGAAAATTATGAGTTGAAAATCATCCTTGATTGCATACTTTTGGGGACTTATATTTGTAGTTTCAGAGTCACACGTGAGAGCACTTAGTAAAGATTTTTTGAATGAATAAATGAGAATCCTGAATTTATATAGTGATGGATACATTTATTCATTTGAAGAATGATCAATAGGTTAGGAGTAAATTCAGTTACTATATAGAGTACTATATAGTTCTTAACGAATATTTGATCTGAAAGGGCTTTCTGTTTTCAATTTCTTAACATTTCTCTTTTGACATCTGTTCTTTGTTTGCTAATTTAGGCAAGTTGCTTTGGCAGATATTATCATCATTAATAAAACAGACTTGATTTCAGAAGAGGATTTAAAGAAATTAAGAACAACCATTAGGTATGACATTTTAAGTGTTAACTACCTACAAATCCAAAGTGTACTATACAAAATATTTTTACTATAACTATTGCCCTGTAGATACATAGGATCAAGGTTGAGTTTGAATCATATATTGTTATTGACTCATTGACTGTAACGTAACTAGTAGCATGTAAAATTACTCCCCATTGTTTGCAGAGTGTAGTTCAAAGTTCATAGACTGATACTCAGGGTCTTTTGACTCCATCCTCCTTTTCCTGTCTTCTCTTTGACTCTTTCCCTGAATGAAGTTCTGACTTTACTCAGGACGATTTACTTTCCCATGGATGTATCTTGCCAGATCCTTTCTTTACTCTTACATGTTCTCACTGTCACTCTGCCAATCCTTGAATTCCTTCACTGTCTCTGTTTTTCTTTGCTTTTTTTTTTAAAATTTTTTTAAATGTTTTTTTAAATTTATTTTTGAGAGAAAGAGAGAGCATGCACAGGGGAGAGGCAGAGAGAGAGAGGGAGACAGAGCATGAGAGTGGGAGAGGCAAAGAGAGACAGACACAGAATCCGAAGCAGGCTCCAGGCTCTGAGCTGTCAGCACAGAACCCAGTGCGGGGGCTCGAACCCGTGAACGGCGAGATCATGACCTGAGCTGAAGTCAGCCGCTTGACCTACTGAGCCACCCAGGCGCCCTTCCTTTTTTTTTTTTTTTTTTTTTTTTAAAGCAGTGTTACCCATTGTCTCGAGTCCTCCTGGTTTCCCCTTTTTTTCTCCCTTGCTTATCCATGAAGTCTTGTCTGACTCAGGTGGTCTCATTTCCCTGAACCCTCACTGACTTTGTCTTCTTGGCTGTCAACTAAACATGCCTGTCTTCCAGTTTGTCTTAACATCTTCAGTGTCCGTGGCCAAGGTTGGTCAACATAGGACAATGCAAATGGTACTCAAATATGTGTGAAATGATCCAATAGTCATTTGGACTTTTCAAATGAGGTTAGAGTTCAGGGACTTTGAATTATTTTTTTTTGGACCTAATAAATGCCTTGTGCAAAGAGACTTTCAGTAGCTTTTATTATTAGTCCTCTTTAATGGATGTAATCTGCTGACATCGATTGGATTTTGATTCTGTTAGTACCAATTCATATAGTATGTTATAAATGGAATCAGTAAAGGTAAGGCTCATGAGGAGATTGGCTGCAGTGATTAATAATGGAAGAAGAGGGGCGCCTGGGTGGCTCAGTCGGTTGGGCATCCGACTTCGGCTCAGGTCATGATCTCGCGGTCCGTGAGTTTGAGCCCCGCATCGGGCTCTGGGCTGACAGCTCAGAGCCTGGAACCTGTTTCGGATTCTGTGTCTCCCTCTCTCTCTGACCCTCCTCTGCTCATGCTCTGTCTCTCTCTGTCTCAAACATAAATAAATGTTAAAAAAATTAAAAAAAAAATAAAATAATGGAAGAAGAAAGAAATTAATATTTTCTGCATATTTTATATTATTTTAATATTAATATCCTCTGAGTCTTTACTATAAAAAACTGTAATAATGCCTCCAGGTGGATGGCAGGTAGTGATGCATAGCGTTTAAGATGATGGACTTTGGAATCGGGTTGGGTTCTACTCATTGGTCTGTTTCCTGCCGTATTCTTAAGTCTCATCTCTAAAACAGGAATAATACCTATTTCATTAAGTTTCGTTTAAATGTTACATGAGACAGTGTTGGAAAACTTTGCACAGCACCTGACACACAGTAAGTGCTCCGTTAGCTACTATTATCAGAGTGTAGATTTTTTTCCTAGTTTACATAATAATTTCAAGTTGCAGTGAGTAACATTATGAAAGAAATAGAAAAGTGGTTGATATTTTTGAAAAGTCTAGAACGATGAAGGCAGTGAATGGAGATTGCTTCCTTGACTCCTTTTGACACTGGTCTCCTAAATTTGTTTCTCTTTTCAAAATCCTCTGCATCATTGTGGTTGCTGGAAAGGAGAACATAAATTGTGCAGCAAACATTTTTGGCAGCAAAGGAAGGATTATTACTACCGGGCTTTTCTGTCCCCATGTTGACTTTTAAAGCTGGGTTTCTAACATCAGCAGTGTTGACCGTCAGCCTTGTTGCCAGCCAGCCCTGTACGGCAGTCCCGGAAAAGAATTTGGACAAAGTGCTTTGGTGGGTTACAGCCCTTTTGGCTTTTGACTCTCCATTGTACCTCGCAGACTGGCAGCTGATGGGGCGTTAGTTTGGGAAGTTGGAAGAAAGTGGACATATTTGAGAGGAAGTGGCCACAAGGTTATAGAGAGAAGATGGAGAACTTCGTGACATGGCAGAGAGAGAGACCTGCCTCAGAACAGAAGGCACGTGTGTTAAGCAAGTAGCGCTGAGGGCAGTGGAGGCGATGGGATAAAGACAGATGGGTCAGGTGGACAGTGCTCTGAGAGGGACTTAGCGAGCATTTTGGTTGAACGTTTTCCCTTAGCGAGGGGATCTTACCTCATCATCGTAGCATCCGAAGGGGAAGGACCGGCGGAGTGGGTAGAGTTTCTAGTTAGGGAACCAGAGAGACTAGCCTGTGAACGAACCCGGTTGTGTGACTTGGCGTCACTGTGGATCCCGAGGATGGCCTGGGGTCACAGCCCCTCGCAGCCAGGTTTTGATTTCCAGCGCGTGTGGAGCCATTTGCACAGCGTGTGCTTGTGGAAAATTGAGCATCGGTGAAAATCGTGATTGGTCCGCTCATTTTGAGACCGTTAGAAGTACTGGCTATGTATGAATAATTTTTCTCAATCATTTATAAGGGTCTCTTTATAATTCACTAAGTAGCCCCTGGTTTTTCAGCTGTGCAGTAGATTTTTGTGTATCATGTTTTAATACCTAAGTGGAATATACCTGATTTATGATTAGAAAGAGAAATAAATAATAAGCTGTAAAAAATGTAAGTTTTGTTTTTTATTTTTTTCTCACTCCAGATATATTCGTATATGCTTACTTCCTGTTTTAGAAACAGTGTGCCTTAATGATTTTTAAAAAGTTTAACATTTACTCTTTTTAACCCTTTCTTCCTCATTTTTATGTTTATTTCAGATCAATAAATGGACTGGGAAAAATTTTAGAAACACAAAGATCAAGGTACTTTTAAAAGCTGTTACTAATATTAACAATAAATAATGTTAGTTCATAGTACTTACTAAGAAATTGATAAATATGCTTGATTCTATTATAAGAAAGATGTATGTGCATTTTTTAAAAATGGGGCCCCAAAACATTTTGAATGAAATTAGTTCGGCATATTTGGCTAATATGTTTGCTTCTCCTTGTAGCTAAGACTACGGAGCCATGGTAAGGCTGTGTCACTGCGCTTTTGCTTAATGAGGAAGAAAACACTTAGAACCACTCAAAAAAGTAACTGGTATAGAAATCTGTACAGGTATATTATTAGGAATCTTAGTTTGAGGTACTCAAAAGGCCTAGTATTCTTAAAAAACTGCTTAGTTTTTTGTACAGTTGCAAAAATAATCTGTCGTGTAAAAATACATGGAAGCTTTACCCTTTAGTTCCTAATGCATCCTTTCTAAAATGTTGATTTCCAGTTCCTGTAGGTTCTTCTGTCTTTTCATTCTGTTCATACAGATGTGCATTACTTTATAAAATAGATGTGTTCTTGAAACATCCGTGAAGTGTATTTCGGTGGATTAAATTCTGTGTTCCACCGAATGCTCTTAGGATTTCAGAAAATTTCTTCCGGGGAAATGTCGTTAAGCTCGTTTTTTAGCAAGAGTGGCTCAAGTAGCTGATGGAACCCGCCGCTCTGAGGCCATCTCGCGCCAGCCCGCTCCCGCCTTCAGACGTTGTCTCCTCGGAGCTGCATAAGGGGCCTCAGCGGAGAGGCCCGTCTGCAGGGGCAGAGCTTAGAGGTGCTGACAGACTACTGGAGGTGGGAGGCAGCGGCAGCAGCTGCTTGGATGCATGCGAACAGCTGGGGAGCTAATTCGCTATGCGTTCTCAGAAGCCCCCGGTCCTCCGGCACAGGTAGCGGAAGAATGCCCGTAGTGGGAGGCCTAGACGAGCGTGCACCAAATGTGCCTCCTGCATTTCAGATTCCAGCGTAGAGCAGCTCTGATAGTCTGACTCGTCCCAGAGCCATTCCTCAGTCATCTGGCTTCTTCCTCCTGCCTTTTATTTACCATTTTCTTTCTCCTTCAATTTTCACTTCGTTACAGAGTGACACACAGACGCCCACACGAAGCTGACACAAGTTGTTAAAAACCGTATCCGTAGATAGCTGTGTTTCTGCGCAGTAGCGTTTACGTGGTTCGTATTTACAGACCTCTCCGATCACTTTTTCTAGGCCCCTGGATTTACTGTGCATAATTCTTCTTTTTGTTGGTTTTTATTGTAGACCTTTATGTCCTGCATAAAGGTTTTATCTTGAAGAGTTTATTGTGTGACAATTTTGATGTTTATATGACATTTCTAACATTCGTTCTGTCGTGTTATAGAGCAGGAAACATGCGCTGATTAAATTTCGTTACTTGGAATGGACAAATGAACAAATGAATAAAATCTCCTTTTTTCATCTGTTTCTTCAGTGTCTTGTGTTTGCCGTTGCCTCTGAGAATCTAGGGACTTTCTGAAATAGTACTTCCTTGCTGTGAGGACTGAAGTTGGATTGGGATCTTTTTCAGTGAAGATCAGACCTCACCATGGTCATGAATCTTACATTAAATATTTCCTCCAATTCCTGGAAGCATAGCAACTTGAGCTTCCCAGTTTAGAAACCAGAGATTTGGTTTTTAACAAAATAGTTGAAATCACTGTTGGAAGTTTTGTTTTATTGTGCTTGTCTCTTTGTTTTTAAATTTTGATCCCTCAAGCATTTTGTGGTTGACAGACGCTCATAGTAGTAAAACTGACAATAACAAGATAATAATGTGCATATATAGAAAAGGCTTGCTTGAGTATTTAAATTGAGGAATAAGAATCCTGGGTAACATTGTCTTATTGGGAAGACTTGAGTTGACTTCGAGGCAAATGGAGGTTCTAATGGGCCACGTAGACTGCAGAAGTAGGAGTGGAAGATCAGAAGAAGTGCCCTTCTTATCTTATTCTGACTTTTTTTTTTAATCTGGGGGATTTCAGCAGACTGAACACAGGAAAACCAAAATCCACTTGTTCAATAATAAGTTAATCAATTCAACAAACTGTTGAACTTTCTCCCAGTTGGTAGGCATTTCTTGGCTTGTAGAGGATTTACAGAAGGGGTAAGGCAAAAACTACCTTTGAGGTAGGTGATCATTTGGGGAAGACAGAGGGAAATAAGCAAAAACCAATATACTGGATATTATTACTATAACAGGACTAGTAAATGTGTAGGGTCCTATGAGAACAGGAACATCGAGGAACAAATACTCAATTCTTCTTGATGAAGACTCAGGAAATTTTGAGAAGGTGATTATTGACTTGAGTCTTGAGGAGTGAATAGGAATTTTCCAGATGAACAAGAGTAGCAGTGGCTTTCCAGGCATAAGGAAGATGTTGTATTCCAGAGACCTGAATATTTTAGAACGAGTAGTGCACATGGTTGTATGGCAGAGAGAAAAAGAGGTGTGACTGAAGAGAAGGAGAACTTTCCGCAAAGGGTCTTGAATGCCATGACTCATAGTTTGGATCTTTTTTCTGTGGGCAGCAAGGAGTTAGTGAAAGGTTTTAAAAGCAGTGTAAGTTCTGGGAGAAGGATTGAATATGGTGCAGTTCTCCAAGGAAGAAAATAGAAGGAGGAACAGCTTCCAGGGGAGGTAGTGATAGCAGGGGTTTGGTAAAAGGTGATTAGTTGAGGTTCATAGTGAGTTTGAGGTGCCACTGGGGAATGCCTTCGGGAATTTAGTTCTAGAGTTCAGGACTTAGCTATGGGATGGGTTTGACAGTTCATAGATCTGGAATTGGCTGGTGGCACCTGTTCAGGAGACTCCTTGAACTTCAAAAAGATGACCATAAACACTAACCCTGGGGTCGTAGCTCCGCTCCCCTCCCACCACATTAAAACTGATGACAATCGTCTTGCTATTTTTATTTATTTTTTTATACTGCTGTTTGGGAAATAGCTGATGTTTTTATCTCTAAAGGAGGAAATTAAATATATTTCATGCCATGGAAATTAGTTTTCTAATTGGATGAGTGAAGGAATTTTTCATGGTGGTACTAGATTTGGGGCAGGTCCCTGGTAACTCCAGTCTGGAATCTTAGACATTTCCTGTTTTACTCTCCATTGAGCATCTGGTGAGATAAAGTGAGAGACTGGTATTGTTTTTTATTCTCTATAGAATTTTTTTTTGCCCCCCTCCCTTCCAGCACTGCTGCCGTGCCCCCTATTTCCCCAACGGCCCCTGCCAAGGAGGGAGTGCTGATCGAGGCAGGAGAGCAGAGCTCCCGCAGCCTTATTCGAGTAGCCCCCCCACATCTACAGAAAAGAGAGGCACACACCTGGGCACCCCCAGCTCTGCTGCGGGAATGAGGACAGCGGCTCAGTGGAGGCAGCCTCAGTGGGGATGCTATTCTCTGTAGACGTACAGGTCTAGCGTTGATCCTGTGTATTTGGAAATATCAAAGGATTCTGGGTATCAAGCAGGATTCTTTGTAAATGTGTGACATGGTTTCTCAAGAACACTGTCAGAGTGAAACTAGTTTATTTTAGAAACTGGTGCGTGAAGACTGATTTTTGGTACTCACACAGCGTGCCTGGATTTGGATAGTCCTAGGATTGGCAGATGTACTTTTAAACTTTAAGCTGTTTCCTGATAAAGAGGACAGATTTGGGGGAGAGCTTCACTCATTTATCCCCTGTCAATATAAATAGTTGCTCAGCGGTCATGGTGAAAATGGAAAGATGTTTAATGTTAAGGCTTTGATCTCTTCAGTAAGTCCGTATTCAGAAATTTCTTCGTGGAACATTTACTTTTTTCCTTGATGATTTTCCTGATTCTTTTCATCTGGAGTGTACAGAATTTGAAATGTTGTCATAGTCTATTAACATATAACTTTGGAGTCTTATTCTGTCAGTAAGATGGGAGTTTGCTCTGTGCCAGGGTAAGTGGTCATAATCCAACAGTACTGTTGCCCCAAGTATGGCTCTATAGCAGACGGTGTGAGAACCAGGCAGGGCTGGTCACTCCTACGTTACAGGAGCTGGTTGGGCTTACATGTTTGCACCTTTTAAAAAAATCTTGAGTTTGACCAAGGTTCATTCTCCTCGAGAGAACTTAATGAGTGGTTGGCCAATTCCTAGAGTCTCACTTTGAAATTTATACTGTTGTCATTTTCCTTAAACATTCCTTCATTGTAGCTTTGATTATAGAGAAATGACTGTCCTCTGCTGTTTTATAGGCTCATGTAAAAATTGGAACTCGTTCACTAGTCTTTGTAAACTGACTTTTATGTATTTAAACCAAGACGCATGCTGCTGTTTGTGATACGATACTCTCTTCTGATGTGAATCACTGCTTTCCTAATGGGGCTTAATTATAACCTCTGAATAATTCCCGTTAATAATGTTTGTTCAGATAGAGCACCAAACGGGAAGTTTCTGTCTCTAGGCAACCCTGTTCTGAAGGAAATGAAATCTCAAACCACATTCTTTGGGTGTAGATTCAGGGCATAGAGTGAATACTTCTACGTTAGGTTTGACTCCTCCTGTTCTTAAAATATTACCTGTTATATCATGGAAGAGGGGGGAGTGAAGTGAAAGAAATCCAGAAATTCCAAAGGTAAGGTACTGCAGTGTTACCACTTCTGTCATTGCATTTTTGAGTAATAAACCTCTGTTTTGAAGAGCTCTAGTTCGACAACTGATTTTTTTTGGGGGGGGGGGGGGTTGCAAAAATGTATTTGAAAGGCTCATAAATTTCCAGGATGGAAAAGACAATTAGAGGTCAAACCCACAAACATAAACCACCAACAGGAAACTATAGCTCACTGAAGCAATAATCAACTAATTTTCTGCCTTGATTTTATACTGTTCACTGTTTTTTGAATTTAATGAATAAATTCTGTTAAAATTTTTTACAACGGGCTTTTTGTTCCTTGCTTGTCATTTTTACATGTTTCCCAAAATAGTATGATGTATTGACTAAACTTTATGTCTACATTTTTGGCAAGAGTCTTAGAGATTTTTTTTTCCTGATTAATTGAATACATTTCACAGAATTTCACACTGGAATTTTATACTGGATTTCTTCCTTTTAGAGTTGATCTCTCTAATGTGTTAGATCTTCATGCCTTTGACAGTCTTTCTGGAATAAGGTATGTTTTCTGTATTTTGTTCACTTTTATTGTAATTCGTTTTATTCTACTCATTTGTGACGCAGGGATGATTTATACAGTTGCACACTTGATTGAAGCTTCTTGTCATTCCTTTGGCATACGGGATCATTCCTAATAATGATGTTCTTGAAAGTTTTGTCAATTGGATGTTTGGAAATCGTAATGCATTTCCTGTAGAAATTATAGTGTAAATGGTTGTTAACTTTAGAGATCAATCACTAATATTTGTACACCAACTACTGTATGTAATACTTTATTTCTATGAGAAAATGCATGAAATACATAAAAAAATTTAGCTTGGGGTATTCCCTCAGGTTCCTCCTTTCTCCTGAAGTGATGGATCACTTTCCTGTTCATTTCCCTAGGAGGAATCTTTATTAAGGGAGAGGAACATATCTTTCTTCCCTGGACATCGGCATCTTTTTTTTTTTAATCATCTTAATTATGTTTAAGTGTACAATTCACTAGTGTTCAGTATATTCACATTGTTGTGCAAAACTGAAACTCTGCAACTATGGATTGACAGCTCTCCATTTTCCCCTCCCCACAGCCCCTGGCCACCACCGTTCAGTGATGTGTTTTTAAGAATTTGACTACTTTAGATACCTGAAAGCAGTGGAATCATATGGCGTTCGTCTTCCTGTAACTGGCTTATTTCACTTAGTCCTCAACGTTCATCCATGTTGCAGCGTGTGACAGGGTTTCTTTCCTTTTTAATGCTAAATGCCCCAGTAGACGTATGGACCACATTTTGTTCACCCATTCATCCGTGGACGGCCGTTCAGCCGGCTTTCTCCCCTTGGCTGTTGGGAGAAGTGCTCCTGTGAATGTGGGTGTGCACATGTCTCTTCGAGATTCCTGTTTTCAGTTCTCTTGGATACGTACCCAGAAGTGGGATTTCTGGGTCATACGGTGCTTATATTTTTAATTTTTTGAGGAAAACCTTACTGTTTGCCAGAGCAGCTGCACCGTTTTCACTTCCCACCAGCAGCACACACGTGTTTGGTCTGTCCACACCCTCGTCCACACTTGCTGTTTTCTGTTGTTTTAGGTAGTAACGGTCCTAATGGGTGTGAGCTGATAACTTGTTGTGGTTTTGATTTGCATTTCTCTAGTGGTTGGAGATACTGGACGTCTTTTCGTGTGCTCATTGGCCATTTGTAGATCATTTTTGGAGCAATGTCTATTCAAGTACTTGGTCCATTTTCTCATCAGGTGGTTTTGTTGTTGTTGTTGTTGTTGTGGCTGAGCTGGGAGTTTTTTTTTAATGTATTCCAGGTATTAACCCCTCATTAGATGCGTGATTTGGAAATATTTTCTCCCATTTCTTCTGAAGTAGTTGAGTCCTAAGTCTCACGTGAGAAGTACCCTCCCTGTGCCCAGAGGAAAGGAGCCTTCTTTCTGAAGACCAAGGCACATTCGGAGCAATGTGCAGGAACAGACCTCTGAATTTCCCCCGTTTACTCCACTGGGTTCAGACCGTGTCCTGTCCTATCTTTTTATGACCTTTCACTCTTCATCAAACCTAGCATAAAAACAGTCAGGCACAAGCATTTCCTTGGTTCTTCATTTCTTTGTGAAGGCTCCTGTGTCACGTAAAACTTACAATAAATAAACTTGCACCCTTTTCGCCTGTTAATCTGTGTTTGGCAACCCGATTTCCACACCAGCCAGGCTCCCAAGAGGGTCGAGGAGAACTTTTTCCTTCCTGTGCAAGTCGTTGGCAGTTATTTTTAACAGCACTAAATATTGAACGTAGAGAAAGAGCATGTGATTTTCCAAACATTTTCAAAGGTAATCTCCTTCCACACTTGCTTAAGAACAGTGATAATGCATTAGTGACACTTAAAGGAGTGGCTGTTTCACGTGACGCCCTCTCTGCGAGGATCAGGCCTTTGCATAACTTATCCTGTGCTCAGTTGCTAAAATGGAGAATCCAACCAGCTGGGAAGGATTTAATTTGACACTTTCTCTGCTGAGACCCCCTCCAGTGAGGCTCATTTCCCTCCAGCCGTTCCTACAATCCTTTCCTCTTTTCTAAACTTGCTGTTACTAATTTACCCCTCACTGTTCTGCGAAGCAAAACATCTGCAAGGTTTTAAGTCCTTTTCCTCCTCCCAGCCTACCCCCATCAGTGTCTAAATGTCTGCTGCTGCTGTTATGGTTATCATTTGTTATGCCACACTGATCTTCTCGCTCTTTTTCATATCAGAACAATGCATTTGTAAGATTCTGACTTTCTGGTTTTTCTCAGTCACAGGTAACAGACTATATAGCAGGCTTATATTTCCGGATACTACTTACTTTATAATAAGTAGATATATTCAAGGGAAAACACCGGTAAAGGAAATAATAGACCCTTCTACCTGTCTTGAGGTAGACAGCAGCATTATTTTCACATTAGGGAGCATGGGGCGAGTGGATGAAATTTGGAGCATTAGTAAAATGCTTCTGTGTATTTTTCTAGGCCTGTGGTAGATCTGTTGGAATTAAAAAGAAATATATCCACAGATGTATTCAACCACACAAAATAGTGTCACCAGAGATTAGGTTTTTTTCAGTATTGTGTGTATAGGTATGGATGTGAACGTGTTGTACGTTTGCTTTTATTGAAGCATAACATCCAATGTAATGTTTGTTTCACGGGTACCGCCATTGAGTCTGCTGTTCTGTGTATTACCCGGTGTTCACCATAAGTGTGGTCATCATGTGTCCTATACAATGTTACTACAGTATTATGGACTATATTCCCTGGGCTCTACTTTTCATCTTCTTGACTTACTCATTTTACAACTGGAAGCTTAGATCTCTTAATCCCCTTTATCTGTTTCACCCATCCCCCACCCCCCTCTGACAGTTTGTTCTCTGTATTTGTCTCTTTGTGTGTTTGTTGAATGTGTGTACGTTCTTAGGAAAAATCTGTAAATGGTCTGTTAGCTTCTCTCTGTAAGAACATGTAAACAGCATCTAAAATTGGAACTATGTTATAGATTGAGTTGTGGAAACTCTCCTTAGCTCGGTATCTCTAAGTAACACGTAAAGTTAAATCGGAAGTATATTGATCTTTGAATTTATAATCAGTTGTTTTTAGTTTGCAGAAAAAACTTCAACATGTGCCAACAACACAGCCTCACCTAGATCAGGTAAAAAAGTCTTAAAAAAAATTTTTAAAGCATTTTTTAAACTAAATTAGTTCCGTTAGGACTATACTCATATGATGACTATATACTGTATCTTATACTGTAAGTATTACTACATTTATATTATTACTATATACTATATTACATACTATTACTGTTATGTACTATATTATACTGTCTTACTATATATGTATATTATATTTGTAGTATTTTCCTCTTGCTAAAAAAAACGCATTTTTGAACTGTGTTGATAATTTTCAGAATTTGGGTGCTTTTGAGGTAATCTCATCTAGCTTAATGCATCACAGGAAGTCCTCAAAGCAGTTGTTTCGAACCTGGGGACAAGGTGCTTTCTGGCCTCTCCGCTCTCAGGTCGCTGAGCATATTTCCCACCAGAAGGGTGGGAATCGGTGTTTAACGGCTTCCCCGGGGGCTCCCTGTGCAGCCTCTTCTTTAACTCTGTTGAACTAACAGATCAAGGACAAGTCTGGTAAAAGCATGTGTGGCTTCTTTAAATAAACACTGACTTTGAGTTTCGCCTGCAGGTAGCACTGTAAATTTGAAGTGCTTAAGGTGTCCTTCCTTTAGGCACTCTAAACACCTCGTTCCTGAGGCCAGTGTTGAAGACCCTGGAAGGCACGTCACCTGTTTTCACTGTCCCCACCCTCCTTTTAAGCAGGTCTAGGTGGTGCAGCTCTAGGGTAACTGCTTTGTTCCATCTCAGACCGTGAGAGCAAGGGGGGGAGCAGTGCACCTCTTCCCGCCTCTGTCTCGAAACTGTCCCGCATTTTTTGCAGCATGACTCATGGTGACGGGGCCTGCACAGTAGCAGCTTCGACCTCCCTTTGGCTCGTATTTATGGGGGCCTGTCCCACCGTGTTTGTGGCACCCTTCGCTCAGAAACGTCACAACATCCTCATCCACGCTTGTCTTTGGCGTGGGTGAGAGAAATACAGCTCTCTGGTGGTAGAATTTTTTAGAAGACGTAGTGGCAGTCACCAAGATGAACTGGAGGCATATTCTTACGGACTTTCTGGGGGAGGGAGACCATACGAGGAGTCCTCAGGAGGGAAAAATGAAGGATATAGTCGCTTTCGAGAACCCTCATCATGGCCAGAATCTGTACCTGCGATGTCTCACGCAGACCCGGCGTGGCGTGTGTGATGCCTTATGGTTGTGGGTTGAAACGCTCTTTCCTGGTAGTAGTCTGTGCATTCCTCAAACATGGATTCCTCGTTGTTTAGCACGGGGCATGTGTGCAATGGTTGCTTGGGGAATATTTGTTACAAGAGCGGAAAGCCGTGATTCTTAAATGGGGAACGTCAGAATCCCGTTTAATATTGAATACTCCGTAGTCCCCACACCTCCGGTCTCCAGGACTGGGGCTTAGGTATGTGCGCATTAATGCGTCTGTATATTTTTAACATTTTATTGTGGAAATTTTACAAAGATCTACAAAAGTAGAGAGAACAGCAAAAGGAACCCTTTGTACACGTGACCTGGTTGCAGTGGCTGTCAGCATTTGCTGATTTTATGCCCTCTGTCTTCCCAGCACTTCTTTTGCTGGAGTATTTTTTAAACAGAAAATTTCAAACATACAGTCAAGTTGGATAGTATAGTGAAACTGTGAGTACCCATTGCCCTTGCTAGAGTGTATTAAAGCAAATCCCAGACTGTATGTCATTTCACCAGTAAATAGAGCATGGCTGTTTGTTTTTTTCTGATGCACTCTCCTGCTTTCGATCTATAAACAGAGGGCAGAATATAATATTGCAGACAAAGGGCAGTGGGATTCAGGGTAATGATGGTCTGTCTCATGTGGTTGGGCGGGTCTGAGGCTTTGTGAAGGATAGTTTTTTTTCTTTTAACGTATAGTAAAGCATACAAGTTTTTAGTGTACAAGTCAATGTGTCTTTACGTACATTTGTGCCTGTGCGTTGGCCCATGGGCACATACGAACACGTATCTCTGTAATTCCCTCGTAGATACAAATACAGCAAATTCCCACCATCGTCAAGAGAGTTCCCTTGTGCCCCTTTTCAGTTAGGAACACTCCTTGCAAAGATGCACCTCCTATTCCGAGTAAGACATCAAGAAGTAGATTTTTGTTTGACTGGAAGAAGTAAGGGAAAGAGCAACCCGGATGTCTAAAAGTGGGCAGGTGAGCATGCTCTAGGAGAGGGGGACTCCGGCGCACACGTCCTGGTGGCCGCTTCCTGCTGGAATCCTGAGCTAAGGTGTTGGGCTGTGATGGGCCAGGCACCGGGAACCGCTCTGTGCTGTGGGGCAGGGGCAGGGAAGCTGGATTGGAGTTGCAGTCAGGAGACCAAGCAGGGAGATCCCCTGTGACGAGGGCCTGCACTGCGCTGGTCGCAGGGGGCGTGGAGATGGGATAAATCAAGGACAGACTCATACTAGACCTGTCTGAATAGCCTTACTGACTGATGCTGGGGCGGTAAGACAGAAGTCATGGGAAACAGGCCTGGATTGACTAGAGGAACCTAATGCTTCAGTTTTCTGCTTCTTTCTGTGTCTGGGAAAAGGAGAGTTAATTTTAGATTCGACTCTAGAACTGGGAAGAAGTCTGAAGTAGGTAATACCTAGGACATAGTAGGTATGTTACTAAAGTTTAATCCCTGAATCCTCTTTAATGCAGCTATCTCCCTGGGCCCTTTCTTTGCTCCCTGTAAGGAGGACCCGGGATTGGAGGGTGGGAAGGTAAGAAATCCCAAATGGCAGCCTGTGCATAGTTTATTTAGTAGAGCCAATTAAACGAGGGATAACAAGTTGTGACCCTCAACTTCTGCCTTGGGAATTTACAGATCTCATCTCCTTTACTGTCTGCCCACTGCGAGGAGGATTTATTGGTACAGGAAAACATCTAGTTCTAAAATCTGTATCTGCATTGTCTTAATTTTTAACACCCTTTTTATCTCATATTGGAGTTAATTGAACCCCTTAGAAATATTTTCATATTTCTAACCTGCCGAAAACAACAACCATTCTCAGTAGAAGCTCTTTAAGAATAAAAAAGCATTACTGAGTTCTATGTTGAGACCTTTTCAATATGAAAAGCCAAGTTCTCCAACTTGAATAAAATACATTTTAAGCAGTTTTGAAGGTTCACTTGCTACTTTCCTTTGAAAATGACAAAGTATGTTTCATTTACATCCTTTTACTACATATTTGATATGCTATATGATGTGCTGTAAGTTCTGATATGCATTTTTTGGTATTATTGGCAGTGATTGCTTTTTTTAATCTTTTATTCAAAAAATTTTAATGTTACTTATTTTGAGAGAGAGAGAGAGAATGAGCAGAGGACAGACAGAGAAAGTGGGAGAGAGAGCATCCCAGCAGGCTCCCCACTGTCAGCACAGAGCCTGATGCGGGGCTTTGACACGGGGCTTAATGTCACAAACAGTGAGATTGTGACCTGAGCCAAAATCAAGAGTTGGATGCTTAACTGACTGAGCCACCCAGGCGCCCCTAAAAATCTGACATTCTAAGTCAATTTTAGTTGGCTTTCCTGTCTCATTTAGCAAGTAAGTGCTTTCTGTTTTTCCTGTTACTAGCAACAGTGGAGAGTAAACGTCAGTATATTTTGTCCTTAGATTGGTCTTTAGTACTTACCTTTAGCTCTTCTCAGTTTGTATAAAAAACAATTGGTCTTTTCACATTTCCTACTATAAGCCTATGTGATTTTCTGTTGGTGAATAAAATTACTGTTGCAGTTGTAGAAAATTATACAAAGCTGTGCTTTAGTGTGTTTTCTCTTCCTGTTTTAAAGCTTGGCTTGAGTGTATTATCCTGATTATGCAAGGTGGGATTTGTGTTTCCATCATGTTATGCTTGGCCCTCATGTATTTTCATCATGAAGTTGAAATTTGGGGTCACAGTAGCCAGTGGAGCTTTGGACTTTGATTATGTGACCAGGAAATCTTGAGATTCAGGTTCCTTAGAGTGCACAGTGAGATTTATCAAGAGCAGGGAGAAAAATAAATCTCAAAGTCAACATTCTAAATGATGTCAACCTTCTACAACCAAAGGTGACATCATACTGTCATTCTCATGGCCAGATACTCCTCTCCCTTTGGCATATGCTTGGTCAGAGCTAAACTGAATTTTTCCTTTGTGGTGTTCCCAGAGAACTTTCAAAAGTACACTTTTGCTTTTGAGTTTTACTCATGGATCTAAGTAGTTTATTTTTTCTGAGCCTCCTTTCCTCCAATTTATAAAATGTCAATAATTCTCTTTATTCCACAGGCCTGTTGTCACAAGTAAATGAAACATGAAATGAAGTGACCCAGGCAAAGTACCTGGCTTAGAACATAGTCGATACACTGTATATATATTACCTTCCCTCTTCATGCTGAGAATCCTGAAGAGAATGCATTAAACAATGAGTATCCTCTTCTGAAAGTTTCTGTTTAAGTACTAAGCCACGGATGAACTCTACAGAGTACAGAAAATGGAATTGCTCCTATCAGAACTCAGCAAGACAGTGAAACAGATACACCTAATGTAGTTGTTAGGCAACATAAATGTTCATGAACGTGTTTCTGTCTTAAAGGTTAATGTATTCAATGTCTTAAAACGTAAATATACTTTGCATCTTAAAACTTGTGATTTTTAAAAATATATGACATTACTTTAAAAAAATCATTATTGATGGTCTCTCTTGATTTATAGAGCGTTCTTACAGTGACATTTGAAGTACCAGGAAATGCAAAGGAAGAAAGTCTGAATGTATTTATTCAGGTGAGTGCAGTATGTAACTGATAATGACTTACCACCTGTTTGGGTTCCATGGCTGTTGCCGGGAGGAATGGTTGGTCTTATTAAAATATGTCACTTGATCCAGAATCTTCTGTGGGAGAAGAATGTGAGGAACAAGGATGGTGACTGCATGGAGGTCATACGGCTAAAGGTACGGTGTGGTTTTCACTTTCATCCTTTTGGACAAAGGCCCCTTCCTTTCTTGGCTGTCACTTAACACCGTATTTGGTTTTATTTATTTATTTATTTATTTTTTTTTTTTTAATTTATTTTTGGGACAGAGAGAGACAGAGCATGAATGGGGGAGGGGCAAAGAGAGAGGGAGACACAGAATCGGAAACAGGCTCCAGGCTCCGAGCCATCAGCCCAGAGCCTGACGCGGGGCTCGAACTCACGGACCGCGAGATCGTGACCTGGCTGAAGTCGGACGCTTAACCGACTGCGCCACCCAGGCGCCCCCGTATTTGGTTTTAGAAGAAGCGCTGGTTTTAGTACAAATGACTTTGGTCTGTTTTCATTTTTCGGTGTTTCCATTGCTGAAAAGAAGCTTTGGCAATCCCTGCATAAAGCGTGATTTATGCGCATAGCTGGCACGTAGCGTTTCAGCTCACACAGCCTGTGCGCTCAGAAACATCTCCCCTGTTCTGAGCAGTGATGTGGCCGATAACCTTGACTCGCTGGACCTCTCCTTTCCTTGGCACACAGCTTGGTCCCTTCGGGAACGCTGACTGTCTTCTTGTGTTTAATTTTCCAAGAGCGCTTCATTGACAGAAGTAATATTAGAAGTCTTGCCGCGGCTGAACCCGTGTTACTTCGTACTTGTAGCAGACGCTGAACAGTGGTCATACTGTAAACAGAGTTCCAGAAGACCTGGAGAAAGCTTGCTCTGCATTTGAAACCCATCCACGTTACTTAGCATTTGGGGATTTATGTCATGGAAGGTGTTTTTTCCAGGGGGCAGTGTTCTATGTGGTGTGCTTAACCACTCAGCAGTCTACTCCCGCGTTTCCAGAAGGTTTTCTTATGATTACTTACTACTACTGTTAGTAACTAGATTTTCCTGTTAGCAGCTGACCTCCTGGGGTCACTAGAATGACGAAGGCTGACGCTATCAAGAAACCATTCAGGAGACACCTGGGTGGCTCAGTCGGTTAAGTTCAGCTGAAGTTTGGCTTCAGCTCAGGCCACGATCTCGCAGTTCATGGGTTCAAGCCCTGCGTCGGGCTCCACGCTGACAGCTCCGAGCCTGGGACTGCTTTGGATTCTGTGTCTCCCTCTCTCTCTGCCCGTCCCTGCTCATGCTCTGTCTCTCTCTGTCTCTCTGTCTCTGTCTCTCAAAAAGAAAGAAACGTTGAACATTTTTTAAAAAGCCATTCAGGTTTAGATGTGCTCACTCCCTGTGCTGACTCTGCCAGGGACTGGCGTCAGAGCCATGGGTGAATCTCAGTCTGTTCCCAAGTCCTTCCCACCCAGAGGAGCTAAGCCTGATCCTGGAGCTGCTGCTCCGATGACAGTAGCACCATTTCCGTCCAGGATCCTAACGGGCAGATTGTGTCTCAGTCTGCGACCGCTTCTGTCCCTGCTACTGAATGGGGAGCGGTTACTACAGAAGCAGCCCTTCAGGCCTTTACGCTGATGCTGCAGCCAGGACCGCACCACAGACCTCAGTGGCTCATCCCGCACCATCCTGGCGTGGCTTTTGTCCCTGGGTGTGTGACGGTTTTTCTGCAGCCCTTCGTCCTCTGTGGTTCTTCCCTTGTCCTTTCTCTCGTCACAACAACCCTGTGAGTCTCCCTTCATAGACTTCCTTCTCCGCCCTGCTGCAGAGGACCAGGGCTCTACCGATGAGCTTGTTTAACATGTTCACTCTGGTAACAGCTGGAAGGTCAGAGTCCTTCTACAAGTAACCTAAGACTGATGTTTAGATAATTCTTTCCCAGGAGCTATTACATATTAAAATCTGGTGTAAAAAGGAGAAAACAAAACTGGGCAAAGGAAAACAGGAAGAACATACACCTAAAATACACCAGTACACCAAAACCACGCCAAAGTTTTGTGGTGGGAATGACCTTGAGTGGTTTGTCTCTTACTGTTTTGCAATATGTATATTAAGTTAATAACAAATAAGTGTAACAAACATCATTTCAGAGAAATTGTTTCATCCTCAAGGAGCCAGTTTATCAGATAATTTGTTTCACTTCTGCAAGTCAATATAAAATGAATTGTATCCAGATAGATTTATTTTTCTTTTCCTTTATTTCATTATTATCTGCTCCATTTATTGCAACCTAGTGAAAAATTGTCACCCAAATCCTTTAACTCCTCAAATTGTCCCACTGAGACTGTGAAACAAGGTAAAATCCTTAAAAGTAGAAAAACCACTAGAATTCGATGCATGTTTTATCATTTGGTTGTTTCAACTTTTCAGATATCCTAATACGTGTATTAATTTTATTACAAAAAGGGACTATTTTTTTTTTTTAAAAAACATTGTACACAAATGCTTGAGATTTAAATTTAAAAATCAGAGGCTGTAAGAAACTATTTCCATAAGGCACAAATAACTAGATTTAAGTAATTTTCACAGAGTCTTTATGGGTTTGTATTTAAAATGGAACAGCAATAATCCGATAACACTGTCTGCTGTGAATTTGAACTGAGGCTGATTGATCACTCTCTGAGCAGGGGCTGGTGTCGATCAAAGACAAACTAAAACAGGTGATTGTCCAAGGTGTCCATGAGCTCTATGACCTGGAGGAGACCCCACTGAGCTGGAAAGATGACACAGAGAGAACAAATCGATTGGTTCTTATTGGTAAGTGAAATTGGTAAATTTCTAAAGCACAGTCAAATATATATTTGAAAGTGATGTAATATGCCAAACTGTAGCAAGATTAACCAGTCTGAGTCCCTGTGATTAGTTAATGTATTTGTCTTCATGATGTGATAACATTCATAAGAACTTGGTAGGCATTTTACTCTTTTCTTCAAACAGGTTTAGAAAATAAGTAATAGAAATGCCAGTTTCGTTCTAAGGGACTTAACTAGAAATAGAAAGTTGAAGGGATCACTAATTACTTTGTTTTTGTAAATTTCTGAAGATTACCAAGCATTTCATGATTTGGAATTGACAGGCAAACTGCCCTTTTAATAAGCATGATATAATCACACCCTATTTTGTTCTGTGTGCAGGCAGGAATTTAGATAAGGAGATCCTTAAACAACTATTTATAGCTACTGTGACTGAAACAGAAAAGCGGTGGACGGCACATTTCAAAGAAGATCAAGTTTGTCCATAACACTAGAAGCATTTCTAATCAAAGGGACTGGGTGATAAATCGGGAATAAGTTTCCTACTGGTTATATGTCAAGCATCTGTTCTTTGTGTTACTTCTGTTATGAATTCCAGCGTACTTTAGTGTTTATTTAATGGAACATGTAAAATTTAGTAGATAAATACTATAAAACATTTGACATTCATACAATAAAACGTAATACCCTCTGAAGTGGGGTTTTTTTGTGTGTTTTTGTTTTTTTTTTTTAGTGTTTATTTATTTTTGAAAGAGAGAACATGCAGGGGAGGGACAGAGAGGGAGAGAGAGAATGCCAAGGAGGCTCTGCACTGACAGCCTGGGGCTCAAACTCACAAGCCATGAGATGATGACCTGAAACCAAGAGCCAGATGCTTAACCAACTCAGCCACCCAGGTGCCTCTGTTTTTGTTTTTGTTTTTTAAATAGATGTTTCACAGAAATACCTGTCAGAATTGGCTTTGGAATTTACATACTCTGGATTTTTCACCCATGGAAATTATTTATAATCATAATGATAAAAGTTAACGTCAGCTTAGAACTAAGAATGGCAGCTGATTGCATAGATATTTTATCGTTATTAACAAATTACAAAAAAAATTTTTTTAATGTTTATTTATTTTTGAGAGAGAGAGACAGAGCACAAGCAGGGGAGGGGCAGAGAGAGGACACACACAGAATCTGAAGCAGGCTCCAGGCTCTGAGCTGTCAGCACAGAGCCCCACGTGGGGCTCGAACTCATGAACTGTAACATCATGACCTGAGCCGAAGTCGGACGCTTAACCGACTGAGCCACCCGGGCGCCCCAAGATATTTTTTTAAAAAACAAATAATGTCACCATTTTTATTAAATGAAATAAAAGTCTTGTAGACTTATGAGTTGAAGAAATCAGAGGCAAACAACTGGAACCACCTCTTGTTCTAAGCTTTACTGGTGGAGTCCTGGAACTTCAGCCCTTTGCAACATATTTATACGATTCCAGTTTAAGAGCTTTTGATGTTAAGTAGATTTTCCTACTGGTATTAAATCCATCTTGGTTTTTTTGAACTTCTTTAATTTTCAGTATAAGCTAAAAAAGTGACGACATACAGAACTTCAGAGGGAACTACAGATAACTTACGACAATTTAACCATCTTTCTATCAGGGGTTGGTGTGTAAGTACACAGGGGCTTACTTATCTGCTATTTCTATTAATGGCCAGGTCAGCATAACTGTATTCAGACTGTAAGAGAAAAGCATTAGATGGAATTTTAAAAAGAGCTTTCTCAAACTAATGATTAAATATCAGAAGGCTATAGAAATGTTGTTCTAGAAATGTTTTTTCCTCAGAATTTTCACTGAAAGAATGTCCATCTCTGTGTCTTGAATGGCTCCGTCGGTTGGAGGCAGGCTGACTGGCCCAATCATCTGTCTCTCTTCCCCTGCATTCTGTGCCTTTTTTATATAACCTTCTATATTCCTCCATCTGTCCCCTGAATCCAATCTCTTTTTTAATTTTTTTTTAATGTTTATTTTTGAGAGAGACAGAGACGGAGTGTGAGTGGGGGAGGGGCAGAGAGGGAGACACAATTGAAACAGGCTCCAGGCTCTGAGCTGTCAGCACAGAGCCTGACGCAGGGCTCGAACCCACAAACTGTCAGATCATGACCTGAGCCGAAGCCGGCCCCTTAACAGACTGAGCCACCCAGGCGCCCCCTGAATCCAGTCTCTTAAATTCACGGTTCAGACAGTACGCTTACTCTGTGGCGGCAGATGGCAGATCGCCCAGTAGAAACGCAGCTGATTTTTGGGTCCGATCTGGGCTTTCATTCCAGTTGTGTTGCTTCTTGGCCTCGCAGTCTCGGGCGGAGCACTTTCTCCAAGGTCGGTTTCCTAGTTTATAAAGTGGGCGGCGTCATTTCAGTTATTCAGGGTTACTGTGAGGGTTGCATAGGTTTGCAGCGCACCAAGTGGAGCCTGGATACAGGCTTTCTTTTTCCTAACGAGGTAAATTTGATTTGTTTTATGGTCAGTGTTGCCACAGTAATAGTTCATAATGTTCCTTGGCAAATAGTAAGCACCTAGATTCCTCTGTTTACAGCCATGAGAGAGAGCTTACAATGAATTGGCCTGCTGTGGGGGAAATGTTTGGAGTACTGTTAATCTGTACTCTTAAAAATCTGCATTTATCAAAGTCCTAAACATTTTTTTCTTTAAGATGTATTAGCATGTAATTCTTTTTTATCACATAAGTACTGACCAGATACATTTGTGTCCTACAAATCGCGGATGTCACAGATGAATCAGTCTCCCCTGACCTCTGTCCTTCAGTCGCTGACCCTCCTCGGGGGTGGGCAGTGTTGTCAGCATCGTGTCTGCCCTTGTATGTGTTGCTTTTCACTTACACACACACACACACACACACACGCTTACGTCGTGGTGACTAGAGCCGTAGTGTAAGCTGCTGCTTCTGGAGAGGTAGGAGCTTGCCATAAATATCCTCAAGGAAGACATTTATTTTCATAACGTGTGTTTTATTTTACTTAATTTTATTTTTTTAACATAAAAAGTGTTTATTTTTTTAACTTAAAAAAATGTTTATTTTTGATAAAGAGAGTGCAAGCGGGTGTGGCACAGAGAGAGAGGGAGACACAGAATCAGAAACAGGCCCCAGGCTCTGAGCTGTCAGCACAGAGCCCAATGCGGGGCTCGAACTCACAAATCCATGAGATCATGAGCCGAGCCAAAGTCGGATGCCTAACCGACTGAGCCACCCAGGCGCCCCTTAATGTGTATACTTTAAAACATCGTTCTTTTTAGATTTTAGTGCACTTGGCTTTTTAAAAAACTCAACTATTAGCCTTAGACCTTCTTCCTTGACAGTACATATGAATATGTCTTGTTCTTTAATTGCTGTGTAGAAATTCGTAGGATAGCATAGAATACATTCCTTTAAAACATCATTTATTGATGGGGCGCCTGGGTGGCTCAGTTGGTTAAGCGTCCGACTCCGGCTCAGGTCCTGATCTCGCGGTTCGTGAGTTCGAGCCCCGCGTCGGGCTCTGTGCTGACAGCTCAGAGCCTGGAACCTGCTTCGGATTCTGTGTCTCCCTCTCTCTCTGCCCCTCCCCCGTCTCTCTCTGTCTCAAAAATAAATAAACGTTAAAAAAAAAAAAATTAAAGCATCATTTATTGAGAGCTTCCACTTTGCCCAGGCTTGAGCGCTGGGCGAAACTGCACGTGAAAGATAAGGGCCTCATTCTTACAGTGTTTACATTTTGGTGGCGGGACGTAAATAAATTAGAAAAGAAGAGGAAAGTAAGTCCCATAACAGGACTGGGCGGTCCTGGAAAGCCTCCCTGAGGAGAGATGGGTGGAAGTTGAGGATGGAGTTAAAACGCTTGGTGCACGGGGAGGGGGAGTCGGGAAGAAGGTTCCAGGCAGACCAGCACCTAGTGGAGCAGCCTTTTAGCTGGGAGCCCACACCACTGGTGCCAGACCGGGCCTGGGGGTGGGGGGGTGGGGGGTGGTGTTGGGAGCTGGGGCAGGGCTTGCTGCTCCTGGTGGGATGGAGCAGAACATCTGGTTTTAAGCTGGAGAAGCGGCGTGGTTTGTGATCGATCCCTGTGGCAGATGAACCAGCCCTTAACTGTTCTCGAAACCGCACACTGTGCTGCAGTGAACATCATTGTGCAGCGCGCCTCCTTGTTCTTAGGTGAGGATGCTTCTCTAGAGTAAGTGTGTACGTGTGGAATCCCTGGCTTCTGGGATGTGCACGCTGAAATTCTTAATAGATGCTGACCAGCTGCTCTCCCAAGTGGCTGGAAGTTTCCGCCTTACACAGTAGGGGGTGAGAATACCCATTTTTCCAAACCTAGTTAACCCTCTGTAACCTTGCCCGTCTGCGTAGAAAGGCATCTCACTGTTTTTATTCAGATTTCATGTTTTTTTTTTTTAACGTTGTTTATATCTTCTTTTAAAGATGCATTGTGTGTTCTTCATTCTTTTCCCCAAATGCAATTTTCCGCGATCAGAATCATTATCAGTTTAACCTGCACTTCAGAGGACTTTGGAACTTGTCATAGAGAATATATCCCCAACAGAATATTTACATTATATATATATATATGTAATGTGTATATATATGTGTGTGTGTGTGTGTATGTATATATATATATATATATATATATATATATATATATAAAATGTTTTTAATGTTTATTTCATTTCTTTTGAGAGAGAGGGAGAGTGGAAGCAGGGGAGGGACAGGGATAGGAGAGAGAGAGAGAATCCGAAGCAGGCTCCGTGTCATAAGCACAGAGCCTAATGAAGGCAGGGCTCAGACTCACTAGAACTGTGACATCATGACCTGAGCCGAAGTCCAGAGTCGGACGCTTAACCAACTGAGCCACCCAGGCATCCCCGAGAATATGTATTTTTATAACTAAATAATGTGGGCCAGTATTCCAACTACAGACGATTTCAAGGGTATTGGTGGTGACGATGGTGATCAAGGTTTAGGCGCAGTTCATCTAAAACTCTATAGTTGACTAAGTAATACAGGATAGATTACTAAATGTCTCTGAGCCTTTGCCTCCTTATTCATACAATGGTGATAAAATGCAAATCTCTCACCATTGTTCCAGGGATGAAATTTAAAGCACCCTGAATAGAGTCTCAATGTAAGGGAATTCTTTTTCCAGCAAGATTCGATTAAAAAAAAAAAAAAAAAAAACACCTTAAAAACCCCAAACCAACAATTTTCAAGCTTGTGCGTACCTTCTTAAAACAGCTCTTTCCTAGGCTTTGCCCAGCTTTTAGTATAAGGGGCCAGTGCCTTGGTACTGTGTGCCAGGGAGCTGGAGGAGGGGTCGACACAGGGTCAGAGGGAAGACCAGATAATTGAAAGGGTAATTCTCAGGTCATGATGTTTCCAGGAAGTTATCGACAAAATAAAGCTAAGAGACTTTTAAGCATTTACGGGCTTGGTTGTTTCCTTGCTACAAATTGATTAATCGTCTCCTTTGCCTCAGTAGGGTAGGTGGGAGCACTGCTTTTAGATTGCTTTGAAAAGACTTCCCCGGTTTCAGAAATGCCATACCTTGTGGAAGTGATGTTGAAAGAAGTAAATTCTGCCTTTGTAGACCAGCAACTTGCCCTACCTCGAGGAGAAAGATACACTAGAGCTTTTTTTCTTCTTCTTCTCAGAGTTAGCTTTAATATTCAAATCAACTTTAACTGTTGATGGCCACATTGTCTTTATTTATTTATTTTTATTTTTGAGAGAGAGCGCAAGCAGAGAAGGGGGAGAGGGAGAGGGAGAGAGAATCCCAGGCAGGCTCCACGCTCAGTGCAGAGCCTGACGTGGGGCTCGACCTCACGGCTGTGAGGTCACGACCTGAGCCGAAATCAAGAGTCAGATGCTTAACCGACTGAACCACCCAGGTGCCCTTATCTTGCCTTTAATTTTCAGAGTGGAATGGAGAGAAACCAGACAGCATCATCCTTTTTGTAGATTAGTCTAGAAAGTTTGGTTTTTCATACTAGGACAGCATTGCGTGAGCTCCTGATGGGTTTGTTCAGAAAAAAAAAAAACGTATTCGTTGTTAGGAAAGAAGCAATCCCCAAATATTACAGAGTCCCCACCATGCACAAAGCTGCATGTTAAATGCTGCAGGAGCTACAAAGGCAGGCTTCTCATTCTGAAGGCAGCCCTAAAGAATTGATGGGATGTGACTGTAAGAGTTTTGTTTCTTTTCTTTTTTCTCTTTTCTTTTCTTTTCTTTCTCTTTCCTCCCCTTCCCCTTCCCCTTCTTTCCTTTTTTCCAGAGTGACTTGCCATAATGGAGTCTTTCCAAAGCACTCAGTTTTCATTGATAAAGCTCTTTGTTTTTACCTGGGCATATTTTGTATAACATTAGATATAATCACATACAATAAACTTTACCCTTTAAAAAAAATTTTAATGTTTATTTTTTGAGAGCGTGAGCGGGAGAGGGACAGAGAGAGAGGGGGAGACACAGATTCCGAAGCAGGCTCCAGGCTCTGAGCTGTCAGCACAGAGCCTGACAAAGGGCTCAAAGTCATGAACGGCGAGATCGTGACCTGAGCTGAAGTCGGACGCTTAACTGACTGAGCCACCCAGGCGCCCCTAAACTTTACCCTTTTAAAGTGTACAATTCATAGCTTTAGTAAATCCACCATAGCTAAGTCCAGAATATTTTCATTACTCCCCAAGGAAACTACCCATCAGCGGTTACTCCCCATTTCCCCCTGTTCGTAGCCCCCAGCGGCCACCACTCTACTTTCTGTTTCTGTAATTGGCCTATTCAGACTCCTTTCACTTACCATGATGTTTTCAAGATCCATCCATGTCGTAGCACATATCAACACTTTGTTGCTTTTGTTGCTGAATGAAAGTCTATGTATATTACCACATGTTGTTTATCCATTCATCGCCTGATGGGCGTTTGAGTTTCTCCTTTTTGGCTATTCGGCCTTTTTCCCATGTTTAATTTTTTAAACTAATAGAATGTAATTTTTTGGAACAGTTTCAGATTTACAGGAAAAGTGAACAGACAGCACAAGATAAATGTGCAGGTGGTACAAGTTCCCATATTCCACCCCCCCCTTACACACATTCAGTTAATATGTTACAGTAGTATGGCACATTTGTTACAATTAGCGGACTGATATTGATACATTATTATTAACTAAAGTCTGTAGTTTATTCACATAGCCTTATTCAGGCAGCCTGTTCAGATGGCCTGTCATTTTTCTGTTCCAGGATGCTGTCCGTCATTTTTCTGTTTGGATGCTGTCATTTTTGTCTTCCAGGATGCCATCCCAGACTCCACACTGCAGTTACTTGTCACGTCTGTCTGTAGAGTCCTCTGGGCTTGGACTGTTCTCGTTTTGGTGACCTTGATAGTTTTGAGGATGGTTCTGGCCAGGGACACAGGATGCTCCTCTATCAGAATTTGTCTGTTTTTTTTTTTTTTTTTTAATTTTTTTCAACATTTTTTATTTTATTTTTGGGACAGAGAGACAGAGCATGAACGGGGGAGGGGCAGAGAGAGAGGGAGACACAGAATCGGAAACAGGCTCCAGGCTCCGAGCCATCAGCCCAGAGCCTGACGCGGGGCTCGAACTCACGGACCGCGAGATCGTGACCTGGCTGAAGTCGGACGCTTAACCGACTGCGCCACCCAGGCGCCCCAGAATTTGTCTGTTTTTCTCCTGATCACATGGGCTCGGGGGAGCACGATCACAGAGTGCTATTTTTATCACATCACATTACGGCATATACTGTCAAAGGGTTTATGACTATTGATGTAAACGCTGGTCACCTGATGACTTGGCTGACGTGTTTGTGACCCTTCTCCACTTGTAAGGATCTTTGGAAGGAAGATATCTTTGGAAGGATCTGTATCTTTAGAAGGAAACCACTCTGCACTGCCTGCGGTAAAAGAGTGAGGAATTCTCCTGCCCCGGCCCTGTTTAATATTTTGGAGTGTTTTTGTTGTTGTTGTTGTTGTTGTTGTTGTTTGTGGGTTTTTTTTTTGTTTTTTTTTTTTTTTTGTAAAGCAGGTTCTATGCCCAATGTGGGGTTTGAACTCAGGACCGTAGGTTTAAGACTTGCATGCTCTACAGACTGAGCCAGCCAAGCATCCCTCTTTCCTCCCATTTATTATTTTACTCATTTGGTTTTTATCAGTATGGATACACACACGAATATTTATTTTATGCTTTGGGTTGTAATCTAATCCTACTTGCTGGAGTGGCCCCAGCTTTCACCACAGGAGAACTTCACTTGTCTCCTATGCCCCCTTGACATACCTCCGTCAATGGAGATTCTTTTGTTTTTGTTTCCCAAGCCTTTACTTTTCTCCTTTCATTTTTAAATAACCCAAATCCCCATAGATGTTGACTTTAGGAAAACTAACAATACTCCCTTCCCAGGTCACAGGATTCCTCTGCAGCCTGCAGAAATGTGCTTTACCTGCAGGGGGTTGACGGGGAGGCAGCTGGGAGTCTGAGGTTGGATAAGACACCTGTCACGGCCCTCCCTGAGCTTGGTTTAGTCATCCCCCAAGTAGTAACTGGTGAACCTGGGATTCAAACACAAATCCCTGAGGCCCAAAAGCTCTATCATTTGTCCTTCAAGCTACATATGACGGCAAAGGCAAGAATCTCAGGAGTAGAGCACAAGCTCTTAACATCCTTTAGAGAAAGCAGTTTTCAAATTTTAATCCTGAAGCGACTAGCTACTTTAAACTACTTTTTATTATAGTTTGCTCTTTTACCTGGCTTCTGATTTCTGGCTGAAAGTTCATTATCATTTACAAACGCTAACGGCAGATTTACTACGACCATCGGTGGCATAATATGTGTATGTTGCATTTTTAGTAGATGCCTCCTCAAATTCTTTTCCCAAATAGGTGGCTATTACATTATGAACAGCCAGTTGCTCAGTATTTCACCCCAAGATCCCTATTTATATAACACACATGAAGTTAATTCCACCGGACCATGACTCTGGTCGCTGAGCGTAAGATTTAAATGAAGCCAGTCTAGAAACTGCCACTTCCAAGGATGTCAGGTGAGCGAAACAGACTCTCTGCCACATCCCTGTTCTCCAGGGTGGGGAATGCCGACCTAGTGATTTAGGTAAAGGCCCTGCACCTCTCCCTTGGCCTTGTTGTTATTATTAATTTTTTGTTAAGTAGGCTCCATGCCCAGTGTGGGGCTTGAACTCACAGCCCCGAGATGAAGAGTCGGGTGCTACACTGACAGAGCCACCCAGGTGCCCCTGTTTTAATTTTAATATTATTATAGTAAAAGTGCTGAAGGTTGACTTTTAAAAAAGAAGAAGAAGAGATTGAGAGATCGTCAGACTGCGTGCATCCGTTGGTGTTGGGAGGCTGTTTTTGTGAAAACGGGGTTTTTCACACGGGCTCTGGACTGGTTAGAACGTGGCACAAACCACCTAATTGGTGATGGACATTTGAAAAACAATTGTGTCAGTGGTCACTTGTTTTACGAAGCCCAGTTTAGGTGCAGAAGTCTATCTACCCAAGGGTGTGACATAAAACGTATTTTATCCTGTGGTTAAGGGTTCAAAGAAGCTCGAGAAGCGCTGATGCCAAGGGACTTCTCTTTAGCTCTTCTGTTTTCCTTCTACCCCGAACTTCCACAACTTAACGCCCAGACATTTCAGCCTTTTCTGGAAACCTCAGTTGGGTAGTTAAGGCGGGAAGTAGAAGGGACCGTGCAACCCTCCCTCGCATTTCCCCGGAGTTCGTGGATATAGTTAAGAATGCTTAAGAATTAAGAATGGTTCAGCTCATCATTCGGGATGAGCACGGACTCCACCAATGGAAATGGGTGAATAACCGGCTGTGAACCCCGAAAACATACTGTTAGGCTTTTCTTACAAACACCGTAGACATTTAGTGCCACTCCCCCCCCCCTTTCTATCCTCCAGGGGAGAGGCCCGAATATCGAAGTGGCCACAGATTGTTGGGTGTCCTATTTTCCTGCCTCTGCTATTTGCACGGTTTTCAACGCAATTTCACCGCGCATCTTCCTGGGTGGCCGGTGGGTGTCAGGAGAAGGAGGGGGCTGGAGGCTCTTGCCCTGTCGGGTAACGCGCAGTGAACCCTCATCATTGGACTGCATCCGGAGCAAGCGGGGGAGCGCTGGGAGGTAGGGGAGGAGGGGGTGGAAAGGGTGGGGGGCGGTCGACCACTCAAGGACTCGAAGAAGCTCCGAGAAAAGGCAAAGTGCATCTTTGCTGGACGGTGTCGGCAACGAGGAGAAACCAACGGAAGAGAAGACCACCACCAAACGGGCAACCAGCCGCAAGCCCTCCTGCTTTTTGGAACACCCCGAACCCGCCCGCCTCCAGCCCGGACCCCCTCGAGGCAGGCGAGCGGCCGGCCACCACCCCTGCGTCTTGCACGACCTGCTCCCCCATGAACTTGCCCAAACCCGAAAGCCTTCGCTCCACACCGCGGCGCAGCCTCCGGGGCTCCGACGGGGAGGACGGCGAGATCGACATCCTGGGAGAGGAGGAGGATGAGGGCGAGGGGGAGGAGGACGAGGAAGGCGAGGCGGCGGAGAGCCAGCCTTTGCCAGGGCAGCTGCCCCCGCCGGGGACGCGGGAGGCGCGGCGCGGCGCGGGCGCGCTTGGCGGAGGGCTCCCCGAGGGCGGCGGCGCCCCGGCCGACGCCAAGTTGGGCCCCAAGTTCGGGGCGTCGAGCGGGTCCGCGGCGGCTTCCGCGGACGGCCCGCAGCCGGCGAAGCCCCCGTACTCCTACATCGCGCTCATCACCATGGCCATCCTGCAGAGCCCGCACAAGCGCCTCACGCTCAGCGGCATCTGCGCCTTCATCAGCGGCCGCTTCCCCTACTACCGCCGCAGGTTCCCCGCCTGGCAGAACAGCATCCGCCACAACCTCTCGCTCAACGACTGCTTCGTCAAGATCCCGCGCGAGCCGGGCCACCCGGGCAAGGGCAACTACTGGAGCCTGGACCCCGCGTCCCGGGACATGTTCGACAACGGCAGCTTCCTCCGGCGCAGGAAGCGCTTCAAGCGCCACCGCCCGCCCCCGGGAGCCCACCCGCACCACCCCTTCCCCCTGCCCGCCGCGCCCGCCGCCCTGCACGGCCCCTACTCGGGCCTGCTGCTCGGGAGCCCGGCCCCGCCGCCCCCAGTGCCGGGGGCCTACGCCGCCGCCGCCTCCGGGAGCCGCCCGTGCGCGCTGCTGCACCCGCACCCCCTTCGCTACCTGCTGCTGTCGGCCCCGGCCTACGCCGAGACGCCCGGGAAGGCGCCAGGCGCGGACCCGGCCACCCCCGGCGCCCCCTCGGCCGTGCGGCCCTCCGCGGGCTCCCAGCCTTGGGAGGAGGGCAAGGGGTCGGCGGCGCGGCCGGGAGACGGATGCGCCCCCTTCAGCATCGAGAGCATCATGCGAGGGGTCCGAGGAGGAGGGGGGACGAGGGCCGCGCAGAGTCTGCCCCCGACCCCCTGGGGCTACTGCCACCTGCTGCAGCGCTCGTCGTGCCTGGTGCATCACCGGGCGGCCACCCCTTTGCTGCACGTGTCGGCTGCCGCTGCGGCGTCCGCTGCCCGGACCGCGTTAGAGCAGCAGCAGCAGCGGCAGCAGCAGGAGGACTGTACCAGCGGCCGCGCTCCCAGCGAGGGCGCTCTGCTGGGCCAGCACCTGTCCGCGGCGCGCCTGGGGTGTCCGCCCGGAGCGGGAGGCTCCAGGCCGACAGCGGTGGCCAGCCTTTCCGGCAGGGAGAGCGTCTTGCCGGCCTTCTGAGCAGCATCCGCACGCTGTCCTGGCGCTGACCCCGCCGGACACCCCTGGAGCCAAGCCGGGGGACGGCCCTTCGCGCCGCCCGCCCCCGCGCACGCCGCCCCGCGGGGCGGGGACCACGGGGGCGCGTCCGAACTCCGCGTCGCAACCACCGCGACCTGGACCACGGTGCGGATCGCTGCCGACTCCGTACAGAGGAAAAGTTGGATACCGTGCGGCCACCCGGGCGTAACCTTCCCATGGCGTCCACTCTCGCCGTCACTTTTCCAGCCTCCAGTCGTGGCTTCCAGGGTTTTTCCCATTACCCATTTCCAGAGTAACTGAACGTGAGTGGGACACTTTGTTCTGGTATTTAAAAAAAGAAAAAGAAGAAGAAAAATAAAGAAAATAAATGCCCAATGCACAACCTGTTTCCCCTCGTTGACTCCCTAGGAATTGCATATATTATTCCCCAGTCAAGTGCAAAACACTTGTTCTTTCTGTCTTCCTGAAATCGATGTGTAATATAGACTTTTAATTTTAAAGCATTGACTTCTAATGTGTGTGTCTGATGTGGAAAGATGCTAACTAAATAAAATGCTAAGTCACCACACCATATTACTTATTTCGTATTTACTTCTCAATAATCGCTTTCTAAATGGAACTTCTTTTGAAAGTTAGTTCTTTCCTCCCAGGGAACAAGTTAGTTTTACAATTCGTATTCATTACAGGCATCAGAAACAATTTTCCAACATGGCCTGCAAAACTTCCGAATATTTGATGTCCTGGGCTTTAAAATATGGTATATAGAATTTATGAAATCTGTAGAAGAAAAAGAATTGGAGGGAAATGTAAGTACATTTTCCATTCGTTTTTCATGTTTAAAAGATGTTGATTTTTCACCTGAATACAGTGGGGCGCCACTTGAGATCAATTTATTTTTTTATTTTTTTTTTAATTTTTTTTCAACGTTTATTTATTTTTGGGACAGAGAGAGACAGAGCATGAACGGGGGAGGGACAGAGAGAGACGGAGACACAGAATCGGAAACAGGCTCCAGGCTCTGAGCCATCAGCCCAGAGCCTGACGCGGGGCTCGAACTCCCGGACCGTGAGATCGTGACCTGGCTGAAGTCGGACGCTTAACCGACTGCGCCACCCAGGCGCCCCTAGATCAATTTAGAAGGTAGTGGCCAACATTTCCCAGGAAAAAAATAAAAGGCAATTTTTATAAAAGCGTCAGAATTTTCCAAAGCAGGGCCAAGGAAAAAGGAAGGATCAAAGGTAACATTTGTGTCCTGGACAATTTACAATTAAACATTTTTTTTCTCCCCAGACGGATGCCTTCTAAGGGCGCATGGGCCCCTTTCTTTGGTACAGGAAGAACTTAGTTGTTTCGAAAAGAAGTTCTCCGAGAACTTTGCCACCAGAAAGGTTTCACTGTCCTCAGGATTCTGGCGACCGGGTGGGTGGGAAACAAGGGGAAGACGCCCATCAGGAAATAGCCCCAGAGACAGCAAGTTCCAGCAAGTTCCGAGAGACCCCACCGCACTCCCCGGCCTCTCAGGGCTCCTGTTTCAGAAGAACCACATTCCTTGCTGCTGCTGTGGGAGAAGCCACTTGGAAAGTGTGAGAAGGTCTTTCCCCTTCATCTACTCCGCAGTTCCAGCTGTGAATTTCTGGTTCCGGGAGGGAGGGCAGATCTAGGCACACATTTTTACGGCTGTCCAATTGGTCCACTTTCACCCCAGCTTCTCATCTCCTCCCCATCTCTCCTCCCCTTGCAAGTCCTGCGCGCGATCCTCACCTCCTCCGGGCTTGCAGTAGTACGGTTCTGGAGACGTTCTGGAAGGTTCCCAAGCCCAGCCCCTGGGAGCCGCCTAGACGCGGGCTTCCGTTCTCCCTCGGCCCTGCACGCGCAGCGCAGCCTTCGCCCGCTCGCTCCGCGGGCACCACCAGTTCCCTTCTGTGGCCCCGATGCGCGACCAAAAGCCCCTTCTCCCCCGCCACCTTCCCTTCTCAGGGTTTTGCCGGGTCCTGTCTCACCCTCCGCACCCCAGCTTTAAGATCCTTTTAGCGCGTTCTGCAGGTCTGGGGTTACCTGTGTTTGGCAACAAGCCGTAATAAAGGGAGCCTCTGTCACAGCAAGAACTCTTCCCTTCCCGTGCCAACTCCCCCTTGCCCTTTGTGCGAACACATTTCCAGGCCTACGTGCGTTCTTTTATTCAGTCAACAAACTTCGTGGGAGCGACAGGTGGAGCCGCCACCGAGCCCAGAGGCGACACTCGACGCCGACACCGGTGTCTTCCTTCCCTGCGCCCCAGACCAGCACGGTCACGAGCACCGGTCACAACCTGGCCCAAGCCGGCCCCCACTCTCCTACTTTTTATACTTTTTACCTAATGAAACCGTATCGAAGGATGAATTTTCAAGAAAACCGTCTATTCGGTGGGAGAGTGAATTAAACGTTGATCTCCAGTCGAACGTGGCGTTGGGGTCCGCGCGCACAGGTCGGGCCTTCCGTGGGGGCCCGCGGGGTGACCCGCCCGGCACCCCAGCCCCCGTGGTGAGGACGAGCCCTCACTGCAGGCGGCGCGGCTTGGTGGGTCTGCGCAGGGGCGTCCGGGCGCCTCCCGGGCCCCCGCTACTGTCAAGGCCACTGCGTGGGTCTGTTGGGAACCCCTGCGTGGCGCGCAAGGCACAGCGCCTCGGAGTTGTGGGGTCGCCTTCGACCTTCGGGCTCGTCTTCTTGAGGCCAGGCTGACTTCTTGAGGCTTCCTGAGCCGCCGGCGGGCCTGGGAGGTGCGGAGAGGCTGGGGCGAGGGCTGGAGGTAAGCCGGGAAAGCGACTCTCCCTCGGGTCCCACCGGCTGATAATAACACTAATAACTAACAGTAAGGATGGCGGCTAACCGTTGTCCCCCGTTCCCTGCCTGCCGGGCACTGGGTTCCCCTTTAACCCTCCCAGCACCCAGTGCCAAAGACACGCTCGAGTCCCCGTTACACAGGCAAGAAGTTTGCGAGTTGGTGAAATTGGGAAACTCGCCCCAAGACCCTTAGGAGGTGGTACCGGGCCCTATTTGGTTTTTGAACCACTAACCCTGTGGGCGCCGGCGACCTTCTCCTGCCTGGGCCTCGGGCGGGTCGCGGAGACCCGGGCCTAAAAGGATTGGGTGCCCAAACGCTCCCTCCCGGCTCCCTGCCCCAGGCTCGTCGTGCCACCAAACGCATTGCTGCCCCCAGGGTCCGGCAGCCCCCAAGCTGGCGCCGTCGGTTCCCCAGCGGCGCTCTGGGCTTCTCTGCGTAGCCCGTGGGCGGGGCGGTGGGAAGGTCACGGCCTAGAGGGCACTTGGCCACGCCCAGGGCCACGCAGAACTACCAGACTCGACCCCAGACCGCCAGCGAGGAGGCGGGGGAGTCACGAGAGTGGGTTTTTCCTTCCCAGGTGGGTTTTCGTCTTCCTTCCCCTGGTGAACCCCAAGAACCCAGGTACCCCTGGACGTAGATGCCGGCGGTACTGCGACCCCCCAGTCCGCCTGCGGGCCCACAGCCGCCGCCCCCTCCCTGCCGCCCGCCCTCGGAGGTGGAGGCAGAAGCACCGCGGCCCCTCGCTGCCCCGCCAGCCTCCGTTTCCTCTCGGGAATCTTGACTCTGAGCTCCAGTTCGCGCCCCGCGCCCCGCGCCCCGCACTGGATCTGCGCGCGAAAGGGTCGTGATGCGGCCAGGATGCTGGGCGGCACCTGCCTGGGGACAGGCTAGGGAGGGGTGGGGAGGCTGGGCCGGGGCAGGACCAGCCCTCAGTTCACCCTCAGGTCAGAAGGTCCGGGCCCACTGGCCTGGGAATGAAGGTGGGGGCCCCTGCGGGGAAGGACCCGCGGACTGGCGACCCGGGGACTGCGGTGGCTGAACGCGGCAAGCCTACGTGTGTCCGTCGGTGGCCAGCACGCCCCACCTGCACGGGTGCGACGAGGCACGTCGACGGCGGTGACGTTCTCCGCGCCCTGGCCCTGCATACTTGGGGTGTCCACAGTGTTTCAAAATATTCATGGGAATGTAGCTAGTGACTGTCTTTCATCTCCAGTCTGCCTGAACCAGAGGCCTCTGCTCCTTTCGTTCGACTTAGAAGCAGTCAGGGCAGAAAGGCTAGAAAAACAGCAGAAACTACGAGAAAAGGAGTAAGATGGGAGCGCGAGGGGACTCAGCTCTCATCCCCGCCCCTCCTCCCCACCCCCAGCATTTAGAAAGAATGTTCATGGGGCGCCTGGGTGGCTCAGTCGGTTGAGCTTCCGCACAGGTCATGATCTCACGGTTCATGAGTTCAAGCCCCGCGTTGGGCTCTGTGCTGACAGCTCAGAGCCTGGAGCCTGCTTCAGACTCTGGGTCTCTCCATGTCTCGGCCCCTCTCCTGTTCATGTTCTGGCTCTCTCTGTCTCTCAAACATAAATAAATGTAAAAAAAAAAAAAAATTAGAAAGAATGTTTAGAACTGCCTCCCCACGTGAATATCTGATTCCAATCCGAACTGTGATCTTACTCTGCAAATGCCCACCTACCTGTAATTTCGACAAAAAGTCGTTTAAGCTTAATGGCTGTTTTTTTCATATCAGAACTGAAATTATTTGAATGTGCTTTAAGTATTCATTGATTCCATATACACCGCTTGGTTCAAAGGACTTACATACGTGATAGCTAATAATACCAACATTTGCCCACCCTCCTGCCCCAACCCCGCAAATAGACAAGAGAATCCAGTTTGAAATTCAGTTCAAGGCCAGTTCCCTGTTGCCCAACTACTTTCACACAATCAAGGTTTGTATGTCAAAATGGATGCTTGTAAGAGAAATACCTGGGTATAAACTTCATTTCTTACACTGCAGGAATATATTTATTGAAATCCGTAATTAAGAACGTTTGGGGATAGTTGTGGTTGATTCAGCTAGCGAAATGGTTTCTATTCCCAAATACAGGCAACAGAACAATGAGATTAAGTTAAATTTAAAACATTTCCTTTGCTTCAGTTACCGTTATTTTCTATGTATAGCCATGTCCATATTTATAGACATATTTATGACCAATAGTTCTTAAAATTAACATGACTATTAATGTCAATAGTCTCTTGTATATGAGAGACATTGTGCCATATTTTAAGCAGTGTCTATTTTTCCCTTAAATTTTACATCTTTTTGAGATATATACAATGGAAGCTTCCTAATGTACACAAAGTTAGAGAGATTAGTATAATTATCCTCCGTGTACCCCTCCGCCAGGCCAACCTTATTTCATCTTTAACCCTGTCACAGTCCTCTTCCTACTGGGTTATTTTGAATCAAAACCCAAATATCCCATCATTTCACCCATAAATATTTTTGAACATTTCTCTAGAAGATAGGAATTCCCTCCGTGTACCCACAATCCCATTCGCACAGCTGAGTGACTCACTAATAGCATCAACATCTGAATTGTCTCAAAACTTGGTTGGTTGCACACTAATTAGGGGCCAAACAATGATACAAATTAGGATACAAACACAGGCTCTGCCTGGTGGTTGATAACATCTCCTGCATCAGTGAGGTTTTTCCTCATTGTACTACATTCTTGTTGTTGCAGAAACCAGACAGTTTGTCTTGAAGAACTGGACCTTCAGGGTCTTGTGGTTACTGGCAACATCTTTCTGGTAAGGTCTTCTCCAGCATGTCCTTATTTATTTAGACTTTCGAATGTTAGCAGAGAATAGTATTTGTAGAGGGGCAGGGAACAGTCAAGACGCCTTGAACAGTCAGCTGTTGAGAGAATACATTTTTATTAGGGGAAGCATGGGTCTGGGAAAGCTTATGGGAAATTTTCCTAAATCTACAGTTATTAAAAAAAAAAAGAGATTATTTTCTGCGGTTGCCTTAGCTGGCTCAGTCGGGGGAAGCATGTGACTCTTGATCGCGGGGCCATAGAGTTCGAGCCCCATGTTGGATGTAGGAGATTGAGTACTTAAAAAGAAAATCTTTTTAAAAAGTGCATTTTCCATGTCCTTAGAGAGATACAAAATTACCAACCAAATATTTCTAAATCTAAAATTTCAGTCTAAAAATTTGAAGCCGGTCTTCTTTTGGCACGAATGGAGTTCTTTATGCCTTCAGATTCCAAAGGCATTTTATGCATCAAAATTTTATGTTCTGTATTACTTTGTATTTTAGAATGAAAAGGGGATAACATTCAGTGAGGGCCAGGATAGATATATAATAGAGCGTAGGTTCCGTGCTCATGAGAAGAAAATTCACTTTGGGAGAGTTCTCAATTAAAGGGACTTGGGATGTCAAAGATATTAGATTGGACAGGAAAAAAATGAATAAGTAAGTTTAATAAAAATGGAAAGTAACCATCTTTTTGGGGGGTTCCTATTACTTCAATAAGTACACACACTAAATAAAATTTCCGTTTCTATTCTTCCCTTGCATTTTGAACTTTTATGATCTCATTTGTCTCATTCTGCAGTTATTTGCAGAGGTTTCTGCTTTATGCACTCTCTGGAACCCCTGTGAAGGTACAGACCAGGTCTTATCCATCTTTATAGCTCAAACAACTCCCAGAACATTGTCAAAAATACATGTGAAATTAACTTAAATCAATTGTATCTATAATATTGATAAGTGTGTAAAAGGGTGTTCGTGGATCGGCATAAATTTTTTAATGTTTATTTTTGAGAGAGAGAGACAGAGACAGAGCACGAGCGAAGGTTTGGCAGAGAGAGAGGGAGACACAGAATCCAAAGCAGGCTCCAAGCTCTGAGCTGTCAGCACAGAGCCCGACACCAGGCTCTAACTTGGGAACGGCGAGATCATGACCTGAGTCAAATTCAGATGCTTTAACCGACTGAGCCACCCAGGCACCCCCTGTTTTTTGCCATAATTTAAAAAAAAATGTTTATTTCTGAAAGGGTGTTCATATATTGGACTCTGATTTGAGCTTAGGTGGAGCTAAGTATTCAAATTACCGACATTGTTTGAAAATTATTATTCATTTAGAATAGATAAGAGATTTTAGGTAAGGCTAGATAGATCTGTATGTTTGAATACCTTAATTAGTAGGTCGCGTTTCCTAAGCATTTATTACCTGCTTGGTAAGCAGTTGGTGTTTTATATAATGCTGTTCAGTATTTTTTGTTTGCTTCAATTTCCTGATTCATTGCATGCAGCACTTAATATGATATAATGTATTGCATCTGTATATGTACTTTGCATTTAATAGCTTTGGAACTGTAATGCTGGAATGGATTTCCAATGGCTACTAAAACCGTTTAAATAACTCCTGCAAGGAAACAGCTTTTGTTTGTTTAAAAAAAAAGACAGAAATTAAAAAAAAAAAAAAACAAAAACCACCGAAACACCCTAGACTCCTGTTTTCTCAAGGACTAGTTGAGGATAGATGTCTGCGAGGACTGGGGTCCTTGGATGAAATGGATGTTGGTTCTGCCCCTTACTCGCTCTGTGATCTTGGGCAAGCAACTTAACCACTCAAAGCCTCAATTTCCCGTCTCTCCAGTGGTGGCAATTGTAGATTTCATTGTGAGGGTTTCCTGAAATAATGCATATATAGTGCTCGATACAGTGCTTGGTGCATAAATGCTTTAGAAAGGTCAGCTGTTACTGGGTGGTGGTAATAACTACGATGTGCCCCTGAGTATTGGTGGAATTTTGCCTGGCATTTTCTTTCCTGTGTCGTGACAGTCTTCACATGGTGGGCATCCTTTATTGCCTGCCATGCATGGGTGGTGTACCTGTTTCTTTCCTGCCAAGAGGTGCCCCAATGCAGGGCTCCTGCCACTGGGGTTCAGCCTTCTGGTGTGAGGAGCAGGCCAGGTGTGCCATCACTTCCCAAGGACAGACGTGGTCAGGGACACCCTTTGGGCGAGCTCTCCCTCTTTACATAGAGCGTTGCCCTTGTCTACCCCTTGAGGCCGGCATAGTAACAGGAAGTAACCACAGAACCCCTCAAATTAGAATTCGTGCCTGTGGAGTAAGAGGAGCAAGCTTCTGTTGAATCAGTCACGTGCTTCGTGGCCGCCCAGCTTCGTTTTCACTCGATATGCAGGTTTATATTTCCCTCATGCGTCCAGAAAATACTGATTGAGCAGTTACTCGGCGTGTAAGTCTTTTGCTGGGAGCAAGGGATACGGTGATGAGGACGACAGGCGAAGCCCCGCCTCCAGGCCTCCCAGTGCAGCCGAGGCCACAGACAAGGGAGCGGCTGAGGACACGAACGCGTGACGGGGGCACTGTGGGTAAACCTAAGGTGTTATGAGAACACGTAGGAGGCATGAGGGCACGTAGTGCAGCCCTGCACAGGGCGTCAGGTCGCTGCCATCGCTGCCATCGGAGGTGGGGCGACCCATGGGTTCTAGTTTGTCCTCATGAGTTCCAGTTGGTTCTGGTGGGTTCCAGTGTGTACTTGCCTTTCCCCCACTTCGTGTGCAGCCTTTCTTCCTGTCCGATGGCTCCGTCAAGCTGCGGTAACTTCCAGCCACCACCACCTGCTCTGGACTCCTTCACTGACTCTCATAATTGGATAAAGTCTGGTCCCTGTAAGAAGTCCTTTCTTCACAGGGGCTCTGCCTCTCTGAACCCTAACAGATACACACAGATACACTCCCTGATAAGGGAGCATCAGGCAGGCTGACAGGCTGCAAACAACACCTCCCTCACCCCTCCGGGGGATTTATGTGATACTCCTGGGGCACTCCTGGCTGCCCAAGAACAAAGGAAAGGGGTAAACAAATGGTTAAACTGACTGAGATCACAGTCCTGCAGGACCTAAGTCTCCATCACCCCTCCCTAGTGATGTGGGGGACAAAGGCAGAAGGAAACAGCAGATAGAACTCAATTTCCTTCTAACCTGCAGCCCATTGACAAATACTTAAGGCTGGCAGAGTAAAACGTTCTCCAGGAACGCCTTACTGTCTTTTTAATGCTTTGCTGGAGGGAAGAACCTTTACCTTAGCTTAACAATAGCTAGGCCTCCAGTATCCTGGGAGTCTTCTTTGGAGGATGAACATCTCACTGGAAACTTCCCCTGGACTTTTCCTCCTCCCAGCCCAGCCCCATAGTATAAAAGCAGTCTCTCCTCATGGTCCCGGGGCAGTTCTTCTTGCCCACCGGTCCTGTCCCCATGCTTCAATAAAGTCACCTTTTTGCACCAAATACATCTTCAAGAATTCTTTCTTGGCCCTTGGTTCCGGACCCCACACACCCCACTATCACCCGAAAACCTCATAAACTCCTTATGGAAATGGACCATATGGAATCCTTTTTCTTCTGGAACCTAGACCAGAGGTCATCAAATCTTGTTTTAGGCATCGTGGGCCATATGTCATCTGCCACTTTTCCTTTTCTTTTTCCCTCCCTCTTTCTTCTCCTCCCCTTCACAACCTTTCAATATGGGAGGCCATTCTTAGCTCACAGGACATGCAAATGCAGCCCATGGGCAGGCCATCGTTTGCTGCCCCTGGTCTATTCTAAACCAATAGTTATCAAAGAAATGCATCCTCACTCAGGGAGTGATATTTTGTTTTTTGGGCACAATGATTGGGAGGCATTACTGACATTTTTGAGGGGTGATATTTAGGATTGAGGAACATCCTGAAATAGACCAGACAGTCCTGTCCAAGGAAGAAAACCACATGTGGTATTTGATTTGAAATCCCCAGTATCACCCCTCCTGCAATGCTCTGCATTTTAGCTGTCACTGTCATGGTGTTTTACAGGTTTAAATGCAAGCATCTGACTAGTTCACTGTCTTCTGTGTCAGTCTTACCTGAACATATGGGAAAATCTTAACCGTATTTCTGAATTTTTTTCTGTGCCTCTTCCCTCCAGGGATTCCAAATACAAAGATATTAGGTTGCTTAAAGTTGTCCCATGGCTCACTGATGCTCTTAATTTTATTTCAGTATGTTTTTCCCTCTGTGTTTCATCTTGGCTGATTAAAAATTTTTTTTTTTATTTTTATCCTCACTATGTGTCAGATTTTCTTGCCTCTTCACGTCCCTGATAATTTCTGACCGGGTGACAGGCATTGCGAATTGAACTTTGTTGGGTGTCACAGACTATGAGTCTGGAGTTCTCTCTTGTCCAGCAAGAGAGCAGATGCAGGATTGAATACGAGAGAGGCCAATGTCCGGGAGGAGACAAGAGCCCTGAACAGGGGTTTCATATCCGCATTTATCGAGCGCTCAAGATCTTACACATGTGTTGAGTGTGCAAAAAACAAGATCTTACACACGTAAACATGGAGAAGGCAATCAGACAGTAACCACTAACTTGTGTGTGTAAGAAGCAAAGGGTCTGGGGGGCAAGTGGAATTTGTGATCTGAGTACAATCGTATATCGGTGTCAGATGGAAAGTAATTTCCTGCAGGTGATATTACAAGTTCTCGTGATCCCATTATAATACCTTGCTAGCTAACCTTGGGTGCTTGCGCCCCATGGTGGCAGCTTTCCGCCCTAATCTTTTTTCTAACCCTTTTATGTAAGTAGAACCTATGTCCCCACAGTTGGGTGCTTGATAGTTGTGTATGTCTGTAACTATTGCTGAGGTTCGTTCAGTCACACTGTTAAGCTACTTGGAAAAGGTTTGATCTTCAGCTCTTGCTTTATTGGGCGCTAAGAAAAGCACTTGATCTAGGACTGTTTTGTCCCCAACCCCAAGGCAGAATCTATTTGAGTACTCTGCCCTCAGCCTCATGAATGGAGGCTTTCCACTCTGGCTGACCGCAACAGGCACTATTCCTGACCCCCTGTGAACACCCTGCGCTTTCCCTTTAATCCTGCGTGGTTCTTTGCCCAGGCTCAGGCCGTCTTCCCACACGCGTGCTCTCATCAGTACTCTGCAGGATCCTGGAGGGGATGAGTATTCTGGCCACTCTGTGCCGTGCTCCCCTCCCCACTACCTCTGCTGTGCACGGTCTAGCCACCTTAGCCTTCCTGGACTCCCAGCTCTGTCTTCTCAATACGGGGAGACCTCTGTGTGATGTCTCCGCCAGCTCCCTGTGTTGCGGCCAGGAAACTGCCATGAGACAGTAAGCGAGTTTCCCACCTCTGGGGGATCACTGTCCTTTGTCGCTTGGTTCTAGCGTCTGGGAGACTGCTGCTTCATATATGTTGTCTAGTTTTCCAGTTGTTTCAGGTGGGTAGGTGGGGGGGTAATTTTGGTCTCTTTTGCTCCCTTTTGGCGAGAGGTAGAATCATTTACCCAAGCCCTTGTACACCAAAAGACATGTAATTTTTTTAAATTTTTTTTTTTCAATGTTTTTTATTTATTTTTGGGACAGAGAGACACAGAGCATGAACGGGGGAGGGGCAGAGAGAGAGGGAGACACAGAATTGGAAACAGGCTCCAGGCTCCGAGCTGTCAGCACAGAGCCCGATGCGGGGCTCGAACTCACAGACGCGAGATCGTGACCTGGCTGAAGTCGGCCGCTTAACCGACTGCGCCACCCAGGCGCCCCAAAAGACATGTAATTTTATTTTAAGTTACTTTCCCTTTAAATCTCATTTACCTTCCCTGTGGGACATTTACATTGATTGTTTAGAAATTCCATTCTTTTCAGGTTCTATCCTCAATTCTGTTGAAGTAGCCTATGTTAAGCAAAGGGGAATCGGGTGTGAGGAGTAGTATTGCAGCTGTCACACATAGAGTTACCTTACCATTCACTGTGTGTAGGGAGACAGTTTGGGGAGGGAGAGGGGGTGCTGTTAATAATTACATCAGGATCATGGTCCAAACGAGACTGTCCCAGGCAGCCTGGGACAGATTGGTACCCCACCTCTACTCTATGTCGCTATGCATCATCACTTAATTCTACAGCCTTTACTGAGCCCGCTCTGTGCCAGGTGCTGGCATTACCAAGATCAATTAGGCTGAGTCCTGCCTGAAGCAGTTGACAAAGAGGGAGGAAGCAGTTTGTACGATCTGCTGTGATCTGTGCTCTGAGAGAGCACGAGGCACTGATGAAGGCCCAGTGGAGGGAACGTCTAACTCCAGTAGTGGTCAGGCAGCTTCTGGAGGAAATTAATTTTTTTAATGTTTATTTTGAGAGAGAGAGAGAGAGAGAGAGCGTGAGCATGAGCGGGGAGGGGCAGAGAGTGAGGGAGACAGAGAATCCCCAGCAGGCTCCGCGCTGTCAGCACAGAGCCCGATGTGGGGGCTTGAACGCCCGAGCTGTGAGATCATGACCTGAGCCGGAACCAAGAGTCGCACGCTTAACGGACTGAGCCACCCAGGCGCCCCAGGAGAGGGGTCTTGAAGTCTGCTCACTGGGTACTAGGGATAAGAGGTCGGAGGGAAACAGTGTTCTATGTGTTGAGGCCAAGAACCAAAGGAACTCATGTGTGATTAGAGGGTCATTCTCATTGGCCACATGCAGGGCCGAGAGGAAAGGGGGGTAGAAGGCAGTACTTACAGAAATAGAGTTGAGTATTTAGTGCTCACTTACACCATGCTGGATGCAGTTCTGGGCGATTTAAACATTTTATCTTTACAGCAACCCAGTGAGCAGAGGTACTATTATTATCCCCATTTTACAGAGGAAGAGTCTAATCTGAGATACAGAGAGGGTAAGTACCTCACCCAGGGCCACACAGCAAGTATATGGTAGATCTTGGAACTGAATCCAGAGTCCCTTCACTCGAAACTCCTGAAAGCCAGATGCTAAGAAACTTTATTATTCTAAGCCAAGCTGTGCTAAAGACAGTCCTGTGGGCAACCGGAAGCTTCTAAAGCATTTGAAGCTGGAAATTGCTTATCTCAAATTGACATAAGAAAGCTCTCCCCTTGGGGCTCCTGGGTGGCTCAGTCGCTTAAGTGTCCGAGAGAGAGAGAGAGAGAGAGAGAGAGAGAGAGAGAGAGAGAGAGAGAGAGAGGAGATCAGGACTGGAGAGAGAGACAGGAATAAAGAGATTTTTTCCCTCCAAATGGGAACCCTAAATGGAGCCCTAGGGATGGAGTGGTTAAGGTTTCCGTCTGAGAGCAAGTAATTAATTGATGGTGTGAGCCCCAGGGGGCTGGAGCCCAGGTGGAGGGTCGGGGTGGGGGGGTGGGGACAGGTTCCAGGGTGGAGGGGACACAAAGCTGGGTGGGATGAAGCGTGACAAGGCAGCTTGTCCGTGCCTGTTGGAGGTGCTCAGTTAAGCGAATCAAGAGCACATGTTGAAGTGAGCAGCTGAAACGACAGCTTGTGAGGTGAGTCCTCCTTTGTGGGGAGAGGATTAGTTCAGGATTCTGGCCACGGGAGCCCAGAAGAGGCGACGGGGAGTCTGTTCGTGCCTGTCACACGGGTTTGGGGGAGCAGTTCCAGCATCCACCAGGAGAATGGGGGAATGGGCGAGGAGACCAGAGGGGGGAGCCCGGCCCTCAAGGGTGCCAGGCCCTGATGGGAGACAAGTCTTCACCCAGCGCTGTTGTGACTTTCCGTGTCTTAATGGTCCTAGATGCGGCAATCCTGGGGAGTCGTTATGGCAAAGGGCGGAGGTAAGCACCAAGCCCCAGTGCTGAGATGTGAAGGGGCTTCTCTGAGATACCCCAGGTCCGGTAGGGCTGGTGGAGGCGGGTGGAAGAAGCCACCTGCTCCTTCCACGTCGGCAGGGACTTGACTTCCGGGAGAGCCGTCTTCAGCAGCCTTGGGCTGCAAGCCTGGGCCAGAGTCCCGAGGACGAACGCCGGAAGTGAAAATCACAGCCACCCGTCACATGACAGCCTCACAGGTGTGCTGGGGAGCCCCTCCGGCCTCTCTTCTGCTTCAACTCCCCTCTGCCCCTTAATCTCAGAGGCCAAGGAGCCAGGAGGTGGGAGGAGTAATAATTCCAAATGAAATCTCTAGTGTATTCTGTCCATCCCACGGAGGGAAAAGCTGAGAACAGTGTAAGAATCTTCTCAGAGCTTATTTCTGCCACATCAGTTTGGGGTTCCTAGGAAGGAGCCTTTTCTGCATCAAACTGTTTCATCGTTGTGGGGATCCTGGCCAAAAATCTGAGCAGATGAAAGCCACTGTAGGAGACTGGAAACCCTAACCCTTGATTGGTGTATAGCAGCTGAGCCCTGCGTTTTGACATGAAAGGGTGGGCCTACGCCGGCCGACTCCATCTTGTTCTGTGTTCTCCACCTTGAGTGACTATGTCCCCGACATGACCCCTTTTCCGGGAAAATCACAGAAACCTCAGACCGCGCCTCCTCCCCTTGAGTAACCTCCCGCTCACCCGTTCAAACTTCCTGATCAAAACACGCCCAGCGACCTGCGTAACAGGACTCCGACCCTTCCCCAGCCAATCGGCTGAGGCCACAGCCATTACCTCACCAACTGCCCCTAGACCCCTATAAAACCTTTGTGCTTTTGAAACTCGCTCTCTCTCCCTGGTATCTCACCGCTGCGTCGGTGCAGGTAGGGGATTGAGCTCGAGCTAGCTCGAATAAAGGTTCTTTTGCTTTTGCATCGGACTCGGCTCCCTGATGGTCTTTGGGGATCACGAATTCTGGGCATAACAGACACACGGATTTCCAGGAGCTCTCTACGCCGAGAACGATGGTCCCCCACCGGGGGCAATTTCGTCCCCCAGGGGACATTTGGCAATGCCTAAGGACATTTTTTTTCTCTTCCTGTTTTTAAAAATCGTGGCAACATCCACATAAAATTTAGCATGTTGACCCTTTTTCCGTGTATCGTTCGTGGCATTAGGCACATGGACCCTGTTACGCAGCCGTCACCACCGTCCATCTCCAGAACCTTCTCCAGAACCTTTTCATCTGGTCCCTTTTCAAAAATGACTCCACATTCCTTCCTCCTCTCCAGCCCCTGGCAACCACCATTGTGCTTTCTGTCTCTATGCATCGGATCACAACCGGGGAAGGGGTGCTGTTAACACCCAGAGAGTAGAGGCCAGGGACGCCCCTCTGCGATGCAAGGGACAGCCCTCACCGCACAGCATCATGCAACCGCGTGTGTCACTGGTACCGTGGTTGAGAAACCCTGAGATCAAGTTCTCTGTTCGCAGGCTCACAGCTGTAGCATATCGGTCAGCAGGCATCAGTTTTGCCGCAGAGTTTCACCCACAAGGGTTTGATTTTTGCTCTCACACGAGGCATCCTGAGTCAGCAACCCAGGCAGCGAGAAGTGTGTGACTTTAATGCACGTTTTATGGGCCCCATCAAGTGACACGCCCATGCCTCATTCCAGAGGAAGTAAGGAAGGGCATTTTTATTCTGGGCCCATCGGAAAGACAACCCCCACGAAGTCCAGGCAGTTAAAACTAAACTTCCTGGTGTTGCCGTCTGCTGGGTGTGCTGGTGGGCAGCAAGCCCTCCACGGAGTGCCCGGGCTGTGGGTCACCGGAAGCTGTGGCTGCAGGCGCTGGGCCCAGGGCGCTGGGCCCAAGGGGGCGGCTCCCTTCCTCCACATCTTATGTCTTCCTGTCCTGCTGTCAGATTGGCCTCTGCTCTCCTTCCAGATTTTCTGTTTGCTTCTGTTCCAGCTCCCATTTGGAGCCTCACTTGATCTCCTTCTTCAACTGAAGACCCACCTCTTCTTTTAGGCTTGGGATTGTCTCCTTTTTGGCCTCGCATAGTCAGGTAATCCGGGGTGACTATGTTTGGCACATCCTGGTGCTTCCTGGGAGCTCTGTCTTTGCGACTTTGGCCTAAAGGCTTTTACATTACACTGACTTCCTTTCTTTTTTCCTTCTTTCTTTTTTCTTTCTTCTTTCCTTCTTTCTCCCTTATTTTTCTTTCTTTCTCCTTCTTTCTCTTTCCTTCTTTCTTTTTTTCTTTCCTTTTCCTTCTCCTTTTCTTTCCTCTTTCCTCCTTTTCTTCCTCTTTCTTTTTTCTTTCTTTCCCTTTCTTTCTTTCTCTCCTTCTTTCTTTCTCTTTCTTTTTTTTAAATAGACTTTATTTTTTTCAAGCTGTTTTAGGGTCACAGCAAACTTAAGTGGAAAGTACAGCTATTTCTCATATACCCTCTGCCCCCCGCACATGCATAGCCTTCTCCACTATCAACACCCCCACTAGCATGGGACATCTGTTACACTGGTGAACCTCCACCGGTTATCGTTATCGTATCACCCAAAGTCCCTAGTTTAGAGCGGGGTCCACTCTCGGTGTTATATATTCTTTGGGTTTCGGCAAATATGTGATGATGTGTATCCACTTTATAGTATCATAGAGAACAGTTTCACTGCCCTGACAGTCCTCTGTGCTCTGCCCTACTCATCCCTCCCTCCCCCAACCCCTGGGGACCTCTGATCTTTTCATTGTTTCCACAGTTTTGCCTTTTCCAGCATACGGTGCAGTAGTCTTTTCAGATGGGACGGACGGGCGTCTTTCTCTTAGTCATATGCATTGAAAGTGCTTCCTTGGGGGCGCCTGGGTGGCGCAGTCGGTTAAGCGTCCGACTTCAGCCAGGTCACGATCTCGCGGTCCGTGAGTTCGAGCCCCGCGTCGGGCTCTGGGCTGATGGCTCGGAGCCTGGAGCCTGCTTCCGATTCTGTGTCTCCCTCTCTCTCTGCCCCTCCCCCGTTCATGCTCTGTCTCTCTCTGTCCCAAAAATAAATAAAAAACGTTGAAAAAAAAAATTAAAAAAAAAAAAAAAAAGAAAGTGCTTCCTTGTCTTTTCCTGGCTTGACAGCTCCTTTCTCTGTACTGTTGAATCCTATTCCATCACCTGGAGGTACTGAAGTTTTCCACTCACCTGCTGAAGGATGACTTTGTTGCTTCCAGGTTGTGGCCACTTTTCAGAAAGTGATTTAGTAGCAACAACCCTGAGGCTCAGGCGATTTGGAGGAAATTTCAAATATTTAAAGGAGTAGGTTCTTATCCTCCATCCAATTGGTCATTGTTCGTTTGTTTGGTTGGTTGGTTTTTAAAAATTTTTTTTAATGTTTATTTATTTTTGAGACAGAGAGAGACCGAGCATGAACAGGGGAGGGTCAGAGAGAGGGAGACACAGAATCGGAAACAGGCTCCAGGCTCGGAGCTGTCAGCACAGAGCCCGACGCGGGGCTCGAACTCACGGACCGTGAGATCATGACCTGAGCCGAAGTCGGCCACTTAACCGACGGAGCCACCCAGGCACCCCTGGTTGGTTTTTTAAAAGCTTGGTGGTTTTTCATCCTGGCTGCACACTAGACTCACTGGAGAGCACTTCAAAATCCTCTAGTGCTGGGGCTCCTAGGTGACCCAGTCGGGTAAGCATCTGACTCCTGGTTTCGGCTTAGGTCATGATCCCACAGTTCATGGGTTGGAGCCCTGTGTCGGGCTCTACGCTGATAGCGTGGAACCTGCTTGGGATCGTCTCTCTCCCTGTCTCTCTGCCCCTCCCCCATGCACATGCACTCTTTATCTCTCTCTGTCTCAAAGTAAATACTCTGATGCCCGGTTCCATTTCAGGCAATTCTAAATTGATTGTTTGGATTTTTTATGTGCCACCAGGATTGGAAATCATTTTGCACAGAACTCATCCTGGGTGGTATCAATCTCCTTAGAAATCAGAGACTCTCTGTTTTGATAGGGCAGGTGATGACCAGGCAGTAACTCCTGGTCTTATAACTTTTTGCCTTTTCTCCATGATGCCACCTGGAACCGTAGGGACCTCAATTGAATCAAAAATGTATTCAAGTGTATGAGAAGATTTTAAGCTATTTTTTAAAAATCTTGACCTTGCTGGAGGTGCTCTCGAAACTGACTTCCCACAAGAGAGTAAAAACAATGGCTGTCATCACTTAGGGGCTACTGTGTACCGGTGCATGGAACTGAGCACTTTATGTATAATATTCAAAATTCTTTTTTTTTTTTAAACTCCAGTTTTCATCCATTATCAGTGTGACAATTCACGTGGAAGCTTACATAAAGTAAGAGAAAGTGGTTTTTTTTTTTTTCACCTTGCTATTAAATGTGGAAATTTGTTTTTCTAAAACCAATATGTATTTTCTATTGTTAACTTTTTAAAAGATTCTTAAATGCAGGTGTAATTGACATAACCTCGTGTTCGTTTCAGGGGCACAGTGTAATGATTCGATATTTGTATATGTTGTGAAACGATCCCCGCAATTGTCCCGTTGATATCCACCGCCATGCGTAGGCACGTCTTTTTTTTTTTTTTTCTTGTGATGGTATCTTTCGGTTCTTGACATCAGTGCATGAGACTGATATTAGCGTCTGTGTTTTGCAGCCCAGGAAATGGTGGTTTAGGAAGGCTGAGCAAGATCACACAGGTTGTAATTCACAGACTTGGGCTTCAAAGCCCCATCCACAAATTCAAAACTCTTTTTCTTACGTCACGCAGCATAAACTTGAGGCAGTTCAGCACAATTTGGAGTCAAGATTTTCCCGCCAAAATAGAAGTACTCATGTTTGCATTTCTGAGCAGAATGTTTATGGCTTCCTGTTTACTCATCACCTCCAGGAGCATTTTGGGCCCTCTGACAGCAGCCACGTACTGAGCCATGATGTTCACTGGGTGATGGTTTTTCCAGGCTTCCAGCTTCCCTAACCCTAGTCTATGCTGTTTTAGCCTCAGAAGGCATATCCCTGATGAGGTTATTTCAGATACAACTCTAGAAAACCCTTCACAGGAAAAAGTGTTAACTATTATGCCCTGCACTTATATTGAGGGATAGCCTCTAACAAGGTCCAGGGGCAAAAAAATATATGAATGAAAGAATGGGCGTTCTTCAGAGTGGGCGTGAGAGTTATTTTCAGAGGAGGGAAGGAGGAGGCTCACGTGCCAACTTGGGGCAGAATAATAAGGAGCAGAACTCAGTAGTGGAGACCCCAGTGGTGACTTCAGACTTTGGACAGAAAGGACGGGGGCTGTGGGTGGTGATTTGGTATAAAGGTTGGAGGGTTGGAGGGTAGAGGGTTGGAAGGTTGAGGGGTTGGGGGGTAGAGGGTTGGAGGGGAGGGGGTTGGAGGGTTGGGGGGGTTGGAGAGTTGGGGGGTTGGAGGGGAGGGGGTTGGAGAGTTGGGGGCTTGGGGGGAGGGTGTTGGAGGGTAGGGGGTTGGAGGGTGGAGGGTTGGAGGGTAGGGGATTGGAGGGTTAGAGGGTTGGAGAGGAGGGGGTTGGAGGATAGGGGGTTGGAGGGTTGGGGGGTTGGGGGGTTGGAGAGTTGGTGGGTTGGGGGGAGGGTGTTGGAGGGTATGGGGTTGGAGGGTGGAGGGTTGGAGAGTAGGGGGTTGGAGGGTAGAGGGTTGGAGGGGAGGGGTTTGGAGGGTTGAGGGGTTGTGGGTTTGGGGAGTGTCTTGGAGCTGTGTTTGCATAGCAACCACACCGATTCCACTCCCATTGTGTATTGATTTAGGGTGACTTTGGGAACAGGTCACCAGAGTCTCTTTGAAATTTGTTGCGGTCTCTCTTCTGGTGACGATTCTTCTCCGATTTTCTTTTTCCTTATGGGCTTATGTCATCAAAAATCCCCTTCACAGTTTTGGAACCAAATAGACACAAAGAGTTGTGTTCGATCTCCCACATTTCTCCATAGTACTTAGGAGTCTCTCGGTCCTGCTCTGTATGTGGATATTTGTGTATTTCTCTCTCTCTCTCTCTCTCTCTCTCTCTGTCTCTCTGTCTCTCTCTCTCTCGGCAGAAATGCCAGTCACAGGTCTTCATGGGATTGTGTTGCTGACTTCAGGAATGTTTGGACTGGGCTGGAGTGGCCAAAACATGACATGTTCTGAGAGGTGAGTGCACCTTGTTAGGAAAGGGGAGTGTCCACATCACATAGAGTCAATGGGGCTTGGACAGGACACAGAGAATGAGGTCAGGGACAGATCAAGGACAGATGCCTGAGGAGAGTGAGGCCACAGAGTTCAGGATCCAGATACCATAAGCACCTCGAGCACCTCAGCGACTCCTGTGCGTGGCCAGCAGGTATGGAGTGAGTTCAAGGCTCAAAGCCAGGCCACGCTGGTTTTAAGTCTTGAGGCTGGTGTGTATTGAGTGGAGTCCAAGCTTCAGGGAGATGGGGTTTGAGGGGAACCACCACACCCAGCTTACTCCAAGGATCAACTCTAGCAGCCTTTGGAGGACTCTGAAAAAGCTCTCAGTGGATTCGTTTTTGGTGAAAACTGTTTGGTAGAATTAAAGCAGGTTGGCTAGTTGGCTGCCTCTGCCCCAGAAGCCCTGTGCCAGGGAGCGAGCTGGTCTCCTTGACTCCCAGCGGTATGATTTTCTGGGGCATCCGACTGGTTGATTTGCAGTGACGTGTATCTCCATGTGGCCAAAGGGCCTTGCTTAGGTTTGAATCAAAGGATGTTAAAGCTGAAAGAAATCTAAAAAAATCTTCTAGTTGAGGGCTGGCAAACTGGATTCATCGTGAAGGTCGTCTCTGACAGTTGGTAGGGGCTGCTGAGAGCACGGGGTGGGGTAAGACCCTGGAGTCTCACCTAGATGAGAAAAGAACCATGGTCTAATTACTGGCGAATTAGATGCAAGAAACACGGCTTTGCCAGGAATGGAAGGAAGTTACGCTAAGGGTGTGGGGGGAAAAAGATCAGACTGTCATAGACGTGGCAGGATGCAGGTGTCCCAGCAAAGTTGGTAGGAGAAGTGAATAGGCAGATCTAGAAAAAGGATCCATAGCAAATGTAAAATACCATAGCTTTCATCTGAGGGACCTATTTCCTGTTAGGTCTCCCCCGCCCCGCCCATGACCCTGCTCTCAGCTGGTCAACTCTCAACACAAAATCACCTGCTCGCTGGGGTTTGTGCTTGCCTCCTGCCTTAGTCGGGTTGAGCCACTGAAACAAATACAGTAGATGGTGTAGCTTATCAGACGTGTATTTCTCACAGTTCTGGTGGCTGGGAATTCCAAGGTCAAGGTGGATTCGATGTCTGGTGAGTGTTCTCCTGCTGGTTCATAGACCACCCATCCTCTTCTCGCTGCTTCATATGGCGGAGGGAGCTCTCGGGGGTCTCCTATAAGAACACTAATCCCGTGCATGACGGCTCGGCCCTCATGAGCTCCCCAAAGCCCCACTTCCTAATGCCATTTCGTTGGGGGTTAGGTTCCAACAAATGACCCTCCTGACCTTATGATGCAGAGTGGCAGGAAGTGCCCAGGTTTTACTCCCTGGCTCGGGGAAAGGGTGGAGGCGGGCCTGAGGGACAAGAGGGCAGTTCTTTGGGACAACTGGTGTATAATCTGTTGGACCATCTGTGAAGTTCAAGGCCATGCAACTCTTACTATTTATTGAGCTTTGCCCTTGTTTGCCAACAATGGTACGGGGATTCAACTTCCTCTGATCTTCCTGAGCCCCCTCCCCCACCATCTCCCCTGGGTTCCACCTGCCGCATTTCCTGTTACTGAGTGTCAGTTTGTTTTTAAATCTCATGCAGATTCAGTTTCCACGACCTGCCCTGCCCCCACCACACTGCGGACCCTGAAGTTAATTTTCAGATAGACAATCTGGAACTACCTTTGCATTCATTCAAAAAGAGGACCAGGTCGGCTTCCAGTCCTTTGTAGAACTGTCACATTACGCCTTGTTTTCAGCCAGGTTGCTGTGCTGCAAGGATAGAAAAATAAATCCGGTAATAGAAATAGCAGTCTTTTTTAAAAAAATGTTTTTTATCTATTTTTGAGAGGGAGTGGGGGAGGAGCAGACAGAGGTTCGTAAGCAGGCTCGGTGCTGACATGGGGCTTGAACTCATGAACCACGAGATCCTGACCTGAGCTGAAATCAAGAGTCGGATGCTGAACCGACTGAGCCACCCAGGCGCCCCTAAAAATAACAGTCTTAATAACTCACCCTTATTTATCATGTATCAGCTACTATCTAAACCTTTAAATATAATTTAAACATAACTTTCACTAAGATATATAATGCATATACTTGCATATATCATTTCATTCAATCTTTACGATAACCCTTTGGGGCCAGGACTATTGTTAACTATAATCTACTGAGTCTTGGGCCCATTAAGTAGCCAAAGGTTGCATAGTTTGTAAGCAGTGGGGTTCAAAGTGGAGCCCTGTTCTAAGAATGTGCACGTTGGGGACGGTATGGTGAAGTCAGTGTGGCCACAGGAGAAATGAGGAGAATTGACAGAAAGAAGCTTATACTTACAGGTCTTGGGGGGGGGGGGGTCACTGCATGCTGCACAGAATCATGGGACAACCAGCAGGGTCATCTGGGGGCAGAAGAGAGGAGCAAGGGGAGAATGTAGGGCATATCTTTTTTGTTTTTAATGTTTGTTTATTTGTGCAAAGGAGAGAGAGAGAGAGAGAGAGAGAGAGAGAGAGAGAGAATCCCAACCAGGCAGTGTATTGTCAAGTGCAGAGAGCCTCACATGGGGCTCGAACCCATAAACCATGATCATGACCTGAGCCGAAATCAAGAGTCGGACGCTTAACCGACTGAGCCACCCAGGTGCCACTAGGGCCCAGCCTTTACTGGGATTTCTGGTGGACTGGCAAGGCAGGGCACAGTAAGCAGTTTGGGCCTGGCTAATTTGAATAATTTGGGGGGGGGTGTTGGGCTCTAGACTGGTCCCCAGGTGTCTGGTACCTGTCCCTGGGACGATTAAGGCAGAGGAATATTGTTTCCTGGGGTGTAAGAGCCACTTCAAGGAAGGACGGCTCTGGGCTGGTTAGTTTGCAGTCCAAAGGTTGGGCCCTTAGCTATCACTAAGAATTGATAGGACCTAGGACAGGCCCAGGCGCTCTCCTTAGTTAGCATGGCTTTTGATGAGGTCAAAACATCATAATATTCAGGAAGCAGAAAGTACACACGATACAGACCTCAGTTGTCTGGCTGCAGGTCTGGAGACTAATCTGCCTTCGGTGCGTCCCAGGAGGGTGGCCTGGGTGTGCACACGCTCATGGGGCGGGGGCCTGCTGCCCTATAGACCGTCACAAGCGCCTCGATGGGGCGCTCAGTTGCAGAACGAGGGGAAAGTTTTCTAACCGGGACTGAAGATTTTTGGAGCCGACCCGGAGCTCCAGCAGGCAGATGCTGGCAGGTAAAGGAAGGGCATTCTGGGCAGACTAGCGCCTCCGGGTCTGGGTCAGGGAAGGGCTGAGAGGCCTGGAGAGTGTTACAGGGGGTGAGGAGGCAGAGAGAAGCCTGTGGGCTGGGGTAGGGGTAGTGGGTAGGGGACTGTCACTGAATGCCAGGTTAAAGAGTTTTAGTTTGTTCTGCCTGTCAGGAGGAATAATGCAAGAATGGCACACCCGGAAGGGGCACGAGCGAGAAACCTGGTTCATGCTTCTGGTTTCATACGGGAGGAAACCGAGGCCCAGGGTCACACGGGTGACAAATGGCCACCGTTGCGAATCCGTGTACAGGACGGAGTTTGAGGACCAGGCGGGCCCCTGTGATGACCACTAGTGGGCAGGAACTGGGGACCCATGGGGGATCCAGACTGGGGCCAGGAGGCTCATGGGACACCATTTGGAACTAAGGAAAGAAACTGAGGCAGGAGCTGTGTCGTACCTGGTTGTATGAGGACAGCGAAGGCAGAGGCCCTGGCGGCGCAGCCAGGGAAGACGAGACAAGAGACGGAAGAGACAGAGCATGTGGCCCCAGAGAAGCCAAGATTTAAAGGAAGGCTCGAGGAATTTCAGAGTTTGAGCTGGTGGCTCTCATTGCTGCAGAACACCTGACTGCCAGGGGTTGAGGGGAGGAGGGAGGAGACCACACAGGGTGGGGGGGCACAGAGATCTCCGGGTGCTGGCGAGAGCCCGAGAGGAGAGGGAGACCCTGGAGGGAGAGGCAAGTCCAGGACTGTGTCTTCAGGAGGGAGAAGTGAGTCTTGTTCGGTTTGGGGGAATGAGCTCATCTTGCATCATGGGCTTAAAGTTTTCATTTGCCTTCATCCCTGATTCTTCCTGTCTTTTATCTTTGAAACAGGGATCAGAAAGAATTTGTCGTAGGTTTATGAGGATTCATGGGAAAATGCACTGGGTAATGCTGAGTACGGTGCCTGGAACATTAGAAACACGTTAGTTAACACAGGGTAGTCATTTTTAATATTTTATTGCTACACATTCGTGAGGGGCTCACTCTAGAATCTTGAGAAAAACACTGATTACCTTTTAAATCCTGGTATCTTACGTTTATCACTTTACGGGGGTACGGTTGATAAATAAATAGGATTTCACATGTTTTGAAAGATTGGGCTGGAAAGAGGCCCCAAGAAGCATCCTTTTTATCGCTCCTGTACATGTGGAAATTATACATTTTAATAATTAAGTGCTATTGTATGAGCCAAATTCCCTCCTCATTGGCATTGGTGGGAGTTTCCCTCTTGGGAGAGAGAATTTGGTTTTGGACTTAGTACTCACATCTGCAGAAGGAGTTGAGAGGAGCTGGGACAGGACATTTTCTGATAAGCAATTTGTTTTTGTTTCTGTTTTTTTTGTTTTGTTTTGTTTTGTTTTGATCTGTAATCTGTAATCCAAGATTAGGGTAACTTTTGTTATTTATTAAAAAAAAAAAAAAAAAAAACTTGTCCACAGGCTGGAATGATCTTGTTCAAGCAAGGATAAATCAGAGATGACCGACTTTTCTATTGGAGTCGCCCTTCTCTGTGCTTTTTGGTGCAAACTCCATGTAAAAGGGCTGAAAAAAGGGGGTAGGAGTGAGGTATGGTCAGGAAACCAAAGGACAAACTCTTTTTCTTTTTAAGGAAGACACCTGTGATGCCAGCTCGTGAGCTCGGCCACATGGGGCGGAAAGGAATTAGTTACAGTCCTAAAAGAGGGATAAATGCATCTGGTGTCAGATTAACTCCAACAAACAGTCTTGCTTCGTCCCAAATGCTCTGACTTAAAAGCATGCTGATTTCAGCGCGAGAAACAGATGCGTGAAGACGACGTCTCCATAAGCAAAGTGTGGTCGTGCATCTTAGGTGAACATAAAGCAACATCAATAGGGCTTAAAAACACGATGGGGAGTGCAAGGATAAGAAAAAAAAAAGACTTATGATAGGGTGCTGTTATGTAATTTAAAGCCACACATACACGTGTGATAGCCCTATTTTTTTTTTTTTAAGAAAAGGGATTACAAATTTTTTTTTTAGTGTTTATTTTTGAGACAGAGAGAGACAGAGCATGAGCAGGGAAGGGGCAGAGAGAGAGGAAGACGCAGAATGTGAAGCAGGCTCCAAGCTCTGAGCTGTCAGCACAGAGCGCAACTCGGGGCTCGAACTCACGAACCGCGAGATCGTGACCTGAGCCGAAGTCAGACGCTTAACCAACTGAGCCACCCAGGCGCCCCGCCCTACCTATTTCTACGGAGACACATCATTTAAGGACATCTGTGTAATGTGTGAGAGAGGTTGCCTACGAGGAAGGGGGGGGAGGGGTGTGGGATCAGAAATAAAAGGAGAATAAAACAAGAGAGGGGCTTTGCACAGACCGATAATTATAACGTGCTGTGGATTCACTCTGGTTTTATTTTATTTTTTTAAACTGCGATTGTAAAAAAGACAACTCTTGTAGCCGGTGGTCTTCTCGTTGTGGCCGGAGAGTCAGTCTGATGCAAAGGCGAAGAAATTTCAAGCAGACGTGCTGTCCTAGTGGCAACGGGTTCGAGGGGTTCCTCAGAGCGCTTTGGGGTGGCTTCCAGAGGAGAAACAAAGGAACTTTGGTTTCAGCCAAACGTCAGAAGCAGGGCACCGCGTGCAGTGGAACTCCAGGGGGCGCTCGTCACAAAAGCTCCTGCTTTTTCGGGGGCTGTTCGGGAGATTTTTACCACTTCTGTTGAGACCTCGTTCTGGTGGAAAAGTTATTTTGTGAGGATGAAAACAAGCGAGGTGGGAACTACCTCATGGTGTTTTTTTACATGGAGATCTTTCACAGCTGAAACGCCTTAAATATTTTGGAACTCAGCTTTTTTATTTTTCTATCCTTAAGATGCTGGCTTCAACTACAGCATGTGTATTGGCCTAGGAAAGTTCTTCGAGTGAGTTTGAGCTTTGATCTCCTGTGGACCCTCTTGCTCCCAGGGATTCTCCACATGTGGTCCTTGGACCGGCAGTACCAATATGGAACTTGTTAGAAGTGCAAATTCTCAGGCCCCACAAGGACCTCTTGAACCACAAATTCTGGGGCAGGGGCCGGACCATCTGTGGTTTAGCAAGCCGTCCAACTGCTTCTGAGGCAGAGTTCTAGAACCACCGATCTAGACCCCTGTTTTATAAACTTGGCTGTACGGGCTTTCCTCGTTGTAACCCGCCAGCTTTCTTGTAAGCTGAGGAGTTTTTAAAAACTCCTGGGCCAGACCGTAGGCACTTAACACCAGAATCTCTAGGAGGTAGGGTCCAGATAGCAGTATATTTTAAGTTTCCCCAGATGGTTCGAGTGTGCTGCCAAATCAGAGAACCATTGGTCTGCACCTCTCAGGGCTTCTCAACCCTTAACGCTCACTTGGATCAGCTAAGATCGTGATAAAATGCAAGTTCTGACTGAGTAGGCCTGGGGTGGGGCCCAAGCTTGTGCGTTTTTTACAAGCTTCCAGGGTATACGGGATGCTTCTGGATTGTCACCCACGCTTGGAGAAACAAGGATCTAGGGAGCAGAGGAAAGGGCATTAACTGAGAGTAGATCCGGTGTTTGAAGGTGGAGGAGGGAGGACAGTCTTCCCACTGAGATGGCACTTTGAGACCAGAGGACAAAGCAGGCGACTCCATACGGCACACACAGGGTTTTGTTCCGGATAACTTACTCACAGGGGGGATGGGGCCAGTGACAACCCAGAGCTATACCACTGTTCTCCACAAAGACCGGACCTTGGTCCACAGATTTTATAGGGCAAGGAGACCTGCAGAAGGGAGGGGTAGTGGGTGCACAGGGTTCACGTGCACCTAATTGTGATCTGTGGCACCATCCCTGTGTCAGGAAGAGGCAAGACTGTTATTTTTCACAAATTCATGGAGGGCCAAAGGAAGACTCCCCCCATCCCGGCCTTGGTGGGTATTTCTAAGGTATGTACATTAATCCCCAGGCGGCCCAGAACAAATAGCCCCAAGAAAGGACATGACCAAGATGGAGGGCCAAAGATGGGGTTGGTATGGGGCGCCTGGGTGGCTCAGTCGGTTAAGCGTCTGACTCTTGATTTCGGCTCAGGTCGTGATCTCAGTTTGTGGGATCGAGTCTCACATCAGGCTCTGCTCTGGCAGCTAGGAGCCTGATTGGGATTCCCTGTCTCCCTCTCTCTCTCTGCACCTCCTCCGCTCATGCTCATGAGTGTCTGCACTCTTTCCCTCTCTCTCTCTGAAAATAAATAAACTTAATAAAAAGATGGAGTTGATATTGTCAGCACTCCTGTACCTGGCTTCCCAGTCATGGTTTGCCTTTATCTGGCCGCCATCTTGCTTGGACTGCCACCTTGGTATTCTGGGTAGGTTCTTACCTACCTCAGAGGGATGTTGAGAACACTGAATGAGTAACGCAGAGTTGTTTCCCAAAGTGAGTGCCTGTACCCCGTGAATTTAGAGAGAGTGTGGATAAACCCTCAACATTTTAACTCGTTATTATGAGTACCTAGAGCAAATGATCCTGGCCTTCGTTGTATAGTAGCAATAAAGCTACCTTTTGAAAGACATGTCTCTGCACTTAGAAATTGAGACCATTTAAGTAGATAATAGTAGAGGTCATTGACAGCAAAATTATTGAAGGTACGGAATGACTCAAGTTTGGGAAAATGCTGAGAAAGCAGATACAGAAAGAGCAAAGAAGGCTAAAAGAGAGAGAGAGAGAGAGAGAGAGAGAGCCCTTGATATTGATGGGTGAAATGAAATTACGTGTTAGATCATTTATGGGGTATGGATTCTGCAACACTCATGTTGCACTCGGGGGTGATAGGCTCAGTATTCAAAAAATATTTATTGAGTGTTTGCTCTGCACTGGATACTCTTGTGGTCACTGGGGAGAGAGACAGAAACTAATCATTCATGGTCCACAAGGAAACTATAGGAGGATAAGAGGTCATGAAATAAACCAATATGTACTTTTGAATTTAACATTTCATTATAAAATATGAAAAAAAAAAAAAGGTCTCACTCACTAACAGCGAGGAAAGCTGTCCCAACACAATACTTCGTTCATGCACAAATCAGAATCAGGGAAAGTCAAAAGTCTCAATTCTGGCCGCTTCTAGTGCATTGGCCACGTTTACCAGACATAGGGAGAGGAGCCAGGCTCCCATACGTGGGGCCAATTTCTTGAACTCAGTAAATGGTCTTTGTGTAGGTAAGTTATAAGGATGCTTTGTGACACTCCCTGAGGACAGATGCTCAATGAACCTGAAACAGAAAAGCACTGACTCTGACTCAAAACAAGAATTTCTAAGATTCCTAGAGGAAGAAGCAGGAATGGAGCGTAATTCAACCATACCTTATGGCCCTCGGCCTCTGCCCCTGAACATGGGTGGGAATTATTACGTGGCCATTTCCTGTTTTATTTATTTAAGACTTTGGGAACAAATGACTTAACTCCGTCTGGGCTTCAACGTCCTCACCCAGGAAATTAGAGGACCGGGCAGTCGCCAGATGCTCTTTAGATGTGACATCTTGGTATCTGTGATATTAAATTTGGGGGGGGGGGTTGTCTAATGGAGAATATAGGGGGTGGGAGGAAGGGCATACGGGGGGAAGAGCTTATTAAAAGTCTCGTTAGACATTGAATTCTAAGAATGGCATTTTGTAATAATATATGTGGGCAAAGTTTAGGATCTTACCTGACTATAACACCTGGTGGAATGGGTGTGTTAAAAATAAAAATGAGATCGGGGTGCCTGGGTGGCTCAGTCGGTTAAGCGTCCGACTTCGGCTCAGGTCATGATCTCACAGTTTGTGAGTTCGAGCCCCACGTCGGGCTCTGTGCTGACAGCTCGGAGCCTGAAGCCTGCTTCGGATTCTGTGTCTCCCTCTCTCTGCCCCTTCCCCACTTACGCTCTGTCTCTCTCTCTCTCTCGCTCAAAAAGAAATAAACATTAAAAAATTCTTTTAATTAAAAGAAATGCGACCAAACAAGACTTTATTTGAACTTATTCATGATGCCAATTCTTCTCTTCAATTTGAGCGTGTTAAAGCCGTTGAAAATGTGCCCTGAATTGGGTCTGTCTAGGCAAAGTGGAGGCGGAGGCCGTGTCTGATGAATTTAAATAAGGTAGCTAATTCAAAGAGTGACTTCCTTCACCAATGCACACATAGGAATGGACAAAGACAAATTCTCCATTTTTACATCGCAGGGTTTGGGGAATTGAAGTGCAGCCACATTTGCTTACACTTCTCCTCTCTGGCTTTGCTGTGATACAGAGGCATGGGGAGGACTTTTCCAGGCTAACCTCCCTCGCCAAGCCTCCCTCGCCTGTAGCCTGCCATCTGGAGACAGAGGTCTAAGATTTATCTTCCTTTAACCAAGAAGGAGCCAAAGGGAGGATGCAAGTCCGATGGCTTTGTTCCTCCACGTGGAAAAGAAGCAGACTGGGTGAATGTGTGCATGATCCCTGAGGGGAAAGTGTATTTCTTTTTGACCTGGAAACCCTGCACGCTAGTCAGTTACAAGTTGGAAGAGGCCGTTCGTAAGGTCTGGATTTGTTTGGGTGCTGGGGAGAGCCTTGATTAGAAAGGAAGAAACACTTTATTTATATACACCCGATGGAATGCAGGGTTCCCTGGTCTGTCTTTCCAGGCGCCACCAGCCTCCGGATGAAAATCAGTTGTCTCAATTAGGAGTCATTCCTTGTTCCGCAAAACTTGATATTAACATTTCCTCCCCAGGATTTGCTGGCATCTGTGCGTTCCCTTCAAGTGATGACAGACTAATTGCACTGGCTTCCTGTCACTAGCACAGTCTTCCTGCAGAGACGGTGTGGTGGGTGGGGCTGGGGCTCCGGGAGGGGGAAGGGCGGGGAGGTCAGTCTTCCGGATGAGCCAGGTTCCCAGCTGGCTTTTCTTTGCTGACAGGGACGGACTCCGCTGCACTTAACAGCTCTTTACTGTGAGTGGTGCTGTTGGACCATTTTCCTCGTGTGCCCTTGCAGTCGGTACCTTCCGAGGCTGATCTGGTATCGAAGGACTGTTCCTTTTCACTGCTCAAATAAACTGATTTCCTATGATACTCCCTTCCTCCTGAGTGAGACTACGTGGACGCAGCTCAGACTCCTTCTAGTTTGCAATCCGGGGTTTTCTCATAGATGTGATAAAAGGTGAAGGCAGTGTAGATGATGTATGTACTGATGCCTTCTGCACATGCCTGTCTGTTTAAACCCGAGAGGGGAGCTGAGGGTCTTGAGGATTGCCCGGCGGCCGTGGCAGCCAGCGTGTAAATAGCTAGTATAGGAAAAATGGGGGAATTGCAGAAAGTGGATTATTATTTATATATAAAACAAGTAAAAATTAAAAAAAAAATAGGGGGGGAGGGAGCCCAGAAAGGTGCAAGAGAAGGAGAAAAGAAGACTTGCCTTGATGATTAGCTGGAAAGATCATTATGGGCTGGTTAGCTGTGTAAAAGCCATACTTTAGAAAAATTTTTGTATGTATGTACATATTTTATTAAAAAATTTTTTTTTACGTTTATTCATTTTTTGATAGAGACAGAGCATGCGTGGGGGAGGGGCAGAGAGAGAGGGAGACACAGAATCCGAAGGAGGCTGCAAGCTCTGAACTGACAGCCCAGAGCCCGATGCGCGGCTCGAACCCACCGACCGTGAGATCATGACCCGAGCCGAGGTCGGGCGCTCTACGGACTGAGCCACCCAGGTGCCTCTGTATGTACATATTTTAGTACAGCTGCATGTAAGTGTGTATTGCTTTTTTTTTAAGTTTATTTAAAAAATTTTTAAAAATATTTATTATTTATTTTTGAGAGAGACAGAGAGTGCAAGTGGGAGGAGGGGCAGAGAGAGAAGGAGATACAGAATCCAAAGCAGGCTTCCAGCTCTGAGCTGTCAGCACAGAGCCTGATGCGGGGCTCAAACTCATGAACCGTGAGATCATGACCTGAGCCAAAGCTTAACTGACTGAGCCACCCAGGCCCCCCAAAGTTTATTTATTTATTTTGAGAGAGAGAGAGAGAGCGAGTGAGTGTGCTCAAGAGCAGGGGAGGAGCAGAGAGAGAGGGAGAAAAAAAGTGAGAGAATCCCCAGCAGGCTCTGAGCAGAGCCTGACTCAGGGCTCAGACTCACAAACTGTGAGATCATGACCTGAGCTGAAACCAAGAATTGAACACTTAACCAACTGAGCCACCCAGGCGCCCCCTGTGTGAATTACTTTTATAATCAGCAAATAGATTTACTTCCTTTTCTCTCAGGGGCTCCTTCCCTAAGTTACTGACCCCTGGCAGTCCCATTTACCTTCTCCCTCTTCCCGGGAGGGACTGCAGGATAGACTGCTGAGGTTCATGATCTTTGTCCGGGAGGGTTATGCTGTGTAAACGTTGGATCTCTAAGTAGCTTTCTCTTAGAGAACGTGTGTCACATTTTTAAACTTTGTATTCTATAGTGCTTATTTCATAAGAATATGAAATAAAAACAAGACATCGGACTTGTTAGTATTGTTTCTTTTCTCTGGAGGAGTGAGCCTAGTGGTGGACGTCATGGATAAACTTGTTTTCCTCCAGAGCCATCAGTCAAGGTTCTGTGGCCTGAGTATCAGGATGGATGACCAGTGTGGACCAGCATCCCCTGCATAACATACCTGGATCATAAAATCCATACCTGGATTTTTTTTTTTTTTTTTTTTGCAACAGCTTTGGTCTGGGGCAATCTGGCAGGAGAGGCCTGGCTACTCCGTTTCCTTCTGTCACACTTTCGGTGAAATGAATTAGACTTTTAAATCAGGAAATTCGGTGAGATGAGCTACATCTTTGCACAAGAGCAGTGGAGGATTGCCAGCTGGTTGGGGGTATGCTATGAAAATGTCTTGCAGGCTGTGGGCTGCATACAGAATGGAGCGAGCACAGAGCTTAAGCGATGTCTTGCTTGTGGGAAAACCTGGGAATTCAGATGGTTTTCATTAGGAACTGGTTGTGGGCTTTTTCAAGTTAGACTAAAGCGGCATTTTTTTTTTCTTTTTCTTTTTTTTTTTAGTAGGAAAAACCTCCTCGTTCTGTGCCTTTTGTTTCTGGATACTCTTCACCAGGGAGGCAGGCTTTTAGCAGAAAGGGTTGTTAATGGTGGGCTTTGTGCAGCCAAAACCCTACATGGGAAAGGTGGTTCAGCCGTGGACTTTAGCACTTTTTACTTAGAAGCTGTTGGTTTTACAATAAGCAGCCAAGACAAAGGCCTTCACTCTGCCTGAAAATGTTGCCTTCCCTCCCAATTACGGATAACTCAGTGCTGAGACTCACACAGCAATATATATATATATATATACACACACACATATATATATATATATATATATATATTTTTTTTTTTTTTTTTTCCTAACTGATGACTGCTTTTCCTGGTTGTACAAACAATACCCAAATTATCAGGCAAATATTTATCTCAGAAGCAAATATTTTAGGCCATATTGAGACAATCACCCGCGCTCTCCACCCTAAGGCCTGACTTCTTTTTTCCCTCCATTTGTAATTTCTGTTGGTTCCGTGGATTGGCCCTGATATAACCTGAATGAAGCTCTTAACAGCCTTTTTAGACAAAAAACACAATCTGGCTCATTGTTTCTGAGTTCACATATGGCTTTTCTTGCCTATGGATACCAGGGACTTTCTTGGATGTGGCTGCGGTAAGGGCTTTGCCATATCAAGGGCTTGAGGCACGGGCAGGGGGGTGAGGCAGGACGGCCCGGGACTCAGGGTGCAGGCTGGCAGGTGTTAACACGGGTGATCCTGGGTAACTCGAACCCTTCAGATTCCCACGTGGGTGGGAGAATTAACTGCCCGGCGGTGACTGCTCTAGGATGAGAGCAGACCATGCTGAGATCCTAAGTAAAAATCTGAAATGCTGGAATTTCGTATGACAAGGGGAGACAGTTTTGGGCAACTTAACTTTCCAAGCGAGCCTGAGGTGGGAATGCCTGCTTCCTCAGATCCTCAAATACGCCCTCAATTTAGTAGATTAATTCCTCTTCCACTTTTCCCAGTATTTGGGACAGTACACGTCGGGGTTAGAATTGCATCCGAGTTTCGCCATTTACTAGCTGCGTGACCTTGAGCAAGCCACGGAGTCTCTCTCCAAACCTCAATTTCATCCTGTGAAATACGAGTGATAATGGTATCTTTTCAAAGAGGCTTTGAAGGAGTTTCTGTGAGCTTCAAACGGGGCAACACACACGCAATGTCTTTGTTCTCATGCATATAGCATATTTTTAGGGATATTAAAAAATCTGGAAACAGTTGTTTGCCTCTAGGGAGTTAAGCCGGGGCAGAGATGGAAAACTCCTCATCGTATACCTTTCTTGACTTTTGGCATTTTGAACCATGTGAATGTGCAAAATATTAAAACATCCATCCCTGAATAAGTTACCAGGAATTTGAGTAAAATAAAGAAAAATGGCACCTTGCTGGTGGCTCTCTTACTTAGTGTAAGCCGCTGATGAGCACTTCCTAGAATTTAATGACTTAATCCTCACGGAGCACTGGGTGAGGAAGATGCCCTTGGGGGATTCATGGTTTGGTAGCTATCTTATGTATATGGGAGTAACTTTAAAAGTGTTTTTGTTATACAGTACTTCAAACAAAAGGGAAAATAGAAGTCTTCTTCTATAATTATTTAAAATGTTCTCAAGTGGGGGGCACCTGGGTGGCTCAGTCGGTTGAGCGGCCGACTTCGGCTCAGGTCATGATCTCGCAGTTTGTGAGTTCGAGCCCCACGTGGGGCTCTGTGCTGACAGCTCTGAGCCTGGAGCCTGCTTCGGTTTCTGTGTCTCCCTCTCTCTCTTTTCCAACCCCACCCACGAGATCTCTGTCTCTCTCAAAAATAAATAAACATCAAAAAAAAAAAATGTTCTTGAGGGGTGGCCATGGAACTTCGTATCCACACTGGGGTTGTTGTGAGAGAGAATTGAAGATCAGACCGGGGTAAACAAATGTAAACTCAATGGCCTCCGGCCAACTGGGTCTTGACTGTCCCTTGGAAATCAAGCTTTTCCATAGCTACTCAAGTCCCCACCTGTGCCTCCTCTTGGCCCATGTTTCCCTGCCCCCCACGGCAGCCATGATCTTGATGTAGATAAACATGCTGTTCAGGGTCTGTGCACGTACTACATAGGTGCATGTCATAAACTGTACAGACTATTCCTTTGTGTTTCGAAATCTACATAAATGGCATCCTGTGTTGTCTCTTTCTTTTTTAAATCAGTAAGGCATTTTTCCTCCTGTTCCTGGAAAATGAAAGGAACTGGACTGGGGCATAATAATATATTAGCTAAGGGTCTTTTGATTCAAAACAACGGAAACTAGTTCTGGCTTGCTTAAACCATGGGAAGATTTATTTTTTTACTTTTATTAAAAAAAATTTTTTTTTTTTTTACGTTTATTTATTTTTGAGACAGAGAGAGACAGAGCATGAACGGGGGAGGGTCAGAGAGAGAGGGAGACACAGAATCTGAAACAGGCTGCAGGCTCTGAGCACAGAGCCCAGTGCGGGGCTCGAACTCACGGACTGCGAGATCATGACCTGAGCCGAAGTCGGACGCCCAACCGACTGAGCCACCCAGGCGCCCATTCATGGGAGGATTTAATGAAGGATATTGATGCATCTTAAGTATCTATCCTGCGACTAGAAAAGGGGAGGTTTAGGCCAGCTCCTGGGACACGAGGGACAGGTAGCTATGAGTGTAATCCCACCCTTGCATGTTATCAACATGGCCAAGCCACAGTGACCCCCAGTCTATGTCTGGATTCCAATATTCAAATTCCAGAGACAGAGAATCCAGCTGGGCCAGACATCCTTTCCTGGGCCAGGAATGCAGAATTCTGTAGTAAGTTCGTAACCACTGAGAGCCCATTTCACAGTCCTGGGGCTATTCCCAGAGGAGGGGAAATTTTGAGCTGGGCTCCTGAACCATCAGCGAGCAGGGGAAATGTGGAGATGAGAAGGAGAGCTCTGTGTTTATTGATCATTGCTTCTGAAAGGAACAAAGGGAAAGGGTTCCCATGTGGGAATTCCCATCTGGCGTTTCCTGGGCATTTATATGGACTCCCAAATTCTGGATTCTGAGAAAAATCAGCTGAGAAATCAGGAAAATTGGGAGAAGTGTTATGATTCTCCCATGAGAATTAAAGCTCAGTGTCCATGTAGAGACCTTACTGGTTTGAAGAAATCCACCGATTCAAGTTGAAAGCAAGAGCAGGACGATGCGTTGACGCATGGAGTCGAGGGTCCAGGTTGACGTTTCTGGGACCCAGGACAGGAACCATGGGGCTTTTTGTATCTGCTGCTGTAAGTGGGTGTTCAGGGTCCTGTTGATACGAGTCAGTCTTGCTAAGAAGCGTTAAAAAGTTTATAGGCACAATACTTTTTTTAAAGCTTATTTATTTATTTTGAGAGAGAGAGAGAGGGAGAGAGAGAATCCCAAGCAGGCTCTATGCCATCAGCGTGGAACCCAGCGTGGGGCTCAATCTCATGAACTGTGAGATTGTGACCTGAGCAGAAACCAAGAGTCAGATGCTTAACCGACTGAGCCACCCAGGCCCTCCTAGTCACAATACTTTTTACATGTATGGTATTCTAAGAAATGTCAGCTTTTGGAAGCAAAATATGTCCTCAAATCACCCATTCTAACATTTGCCTCTCTGTCATACTCTTAACCTTGCCAGGAGATCTGAGTATTATATTATTGGAATTCTATAGGAGAGAACAGATGATGCTTTGTGGGGCTAAAATTTTCATTTAAAGAAACGTACCATTGCACTATTTTGGTACGATCTTCTATTTTTTTAATGATTTTTATTTACCATTTATTTTGTGTGTTTTTTAAAAAATGTTTACTTTTGAGACAGAGAGAGAGACACACACAGAGTGTGAGTGAGGGAGGGGCAGAGAGAGAGGGAGACACAGAATCCAAAGCAGGCTCCAGGCTCTGAGCTGTCAGCGTAGAACCTGACTCAGAGCTCGAACTCATGAACTGTGAGATCATGACCTGAGCTGAAGTCGGATGCTTAACTGACTGAGCCACCCAGGTGCCCCAACATTTATTTTGTATTAATGTTCATTTCTTTTGAATGTTTTCTATTACCCTGCACTTGTATTAGGTAGAGATCATTTTTATGTTACTGGGTTTTATAATCTTGCCACAATGTATTGGCTCATAGTAATAATAAGCATGTACTTGTCATTATATGTTTTTTAAAAAGGAAGACCATAGAAGCCTTTCATATAATCCTGTTCTAGAAACATCCTGCTATGGAAATAACAGATTCTCTGCTTATTATTATGGCTACTTATTTTTCAAAAGCATCTAAGAAATGTGTTACAAAACTTACGGAATAACAAGAATTCTGGAATCCCCAAGAATTCCTAGAACTTCCGTTTCCTCATTCTTGAATCCCAATAATTAACATCTGTCAAAAGTTTGGATGCAGTGGAGGTGCGTAGCATCCTGTGTTGGATGCCTGGTGGGGTGAATGGTAAGAGGTTATTGTTTAGCTCTGAGCGACTCTCTCTAATGATGTCCCCACGTAAGTCAGCATCTCATGGAGCAGCGTCTCAGATACACGCAGACAACTGCTGGTGAGTAAATACCTTCTGGTTCGTTTCAGCTCCTGCTAAAAACTGGACACATCAATTCCATGAGAAATGAGAAGTGGCCATTTTCTGGCTTCCAAAGAAACATCAGAAACAAGGGAGGAAAAAAAAATGCCCAAACAATGACGGTGCCCGTGGACTTCCCTTTGAAGCTGACAGTCCTGTTTTAATCCATGAGACCCTGATCCTCCGCCTCTCTGGGGGGTTAAAACATCGCGTCCAGAAAACCCCAGGTTAGAATGCAGTTGTTGTGTGCACTATTTCTCTGCTTGAGTTACTTTTCAGATTAGTGTGCCCTCAGTAGGTGCGCTGCGAGGGAATGAACAAAAGATCGGAAGAATCTCATGGAGAAAACAGGTCTCCGTGGCCACTGCACATAGAATTGTTGGGTCAGTGGTTGCTGACCCATGGGGGAGTGAAACCTGAGCTGGGCCTGGGCTGGCCTACAAGGGCCTGAGAATGGCATCTGCTCACAACCCCAAAACGGACTGGTCCTCATGACACCCTGTTTCTTTTAATTGACGTGTAATTGACCAATATCGTGATTCAACAATTCTGCACATTCCTCAGCATTGTTTTCATTCCCTTTATCTATTTCATCCATCCCTCACTCAACTCCCCTCTGGGGACCATCAGTTTGTTCTCCGTGTTTAAGAGTCTGATTTTGGTTTGTTTTTTGTCTTTTTTTTTTTTTTCTTCCACAGATGGGAGAATTAATATGGTATTTGTCTTTCTCTGACTTAGTTCACTTAGCATTATAGCTTCTAGATGCATCCATGTTGTTACAAATGGCAAGATCTTTCTTTCTATATCTATCTATCTATCTATCTATCTATCTATCTATCTATCTAACTATATCTGTATCTATATCTATATCTATATCTATCTATCTATCTATATCTGTATCTATATCTATATATCTACCTATATATATCTATATATATAGATAGATATATATGCCACATCTTCTTTATCCATTCATCCATTGATGGACACTTGGGTTGTTTCCATAGTTTGGCTATTGTAATACAGTATTTCACTATTAGTTGTGCAAATTCACCCAGACTACCTGGCTAAAAAATCCATTCATAAGACAGGACTACTGGCTTACATGACTTACTTGATATTTAGCCCTATGATGTATATGGATAAAATAGCTTAAAAAAAACACTTTACATAAGAATGTTAAATATTTATTCAGAGATTGGCCATACATTGGTGGTGGGGGGTGGGGTCTCCTATAACCCAAAACATAAAAAGCACCCAAGAAAAATTCCATGTAGGCTACGACTGCAAATAACCGTTAGAATGTAATTTTAGTGAAATATGGAACATACATTTCCTTTATAATAAAGACCTAAATTGTGTTTCTTTTTGAAGCCTTAACAACAAAATCCAGCCATTGAAAAAGGACAGAGATAGCTTTAGAAAACTTTTTGCTTTTTATAAAGTAAAGGACTTTGATAAGATTTTTTTTTAAGTTTATTTATTTATTTATTTTGAGAGACAGAGAGAGTATGAGTGGGGGAGGGGTTGAGAGAGAAAATCCCAAGCAGGCTCCATGCTGTCAGTGCAGAGCCCAAGGTGGGGTTGGAACTCATGAACTGTGAGATCATGACCTGAGCTGAAATTAGGAGTCGGCCACTTAACTGACTGAGCCACCCAGGCGCTCCAGGACGTTAATAAGATTATTTACAAACTTGTTGATCATCTGTTACCGTATATGATTAATACTTCTAGATACTGTGGGAGGGATCCCTGGAAATGGAATATTCATTTTTGGCAGATCAGTGGCCTATTAGTTTTAGATAAAACTGAATTAAAATGAAACCTTTTGCTTCCCAAACCCACAATTTTTACAAGTTGGTCAATTAACATTAAATGCTTTTCAGAGTTGGGGTCAGACCTCTCTCGAATCAGGAAACCACACCTGCGTGAGTTTTCCGTCAACTTCTTGTGCTGGCCTCAGATTTATAACCTCACTTAAGTATTCCTAGGTGGCCTGTGACTACCTTTAAAAACAAACTCCAGAGGAACTGGAGTTTGCATGCATTAGGCTGATCGCCCTGCTTGCACAGGTAGTTACAAATCATTTAAGGGTCAGTAAAAATAAGTTCTTTTTAGTTTTTAAACAGTTTTAATGTTTAGTTATTTTTGAAGGAGATAGAAAGAGAGAGAGAGAGAGAGAGCAGGGGAGGGAAGGGGCAGAGAGAGAGAGGGAGACACAGAATCCGAAGCAGGCTCCAGGCTCAGAGCTGTCAGCACAGAGCCCGAGGCAGGGCTCGAACTCACGAACGGTGAGATTAGGACCTGAACCAAAGTCGGACACTTACCCGACTGAGCCACCCAGGCACCCCAATAAATTCTTTCATCCTTAATACTAGTTCGCTAATTTGCATGTGATGTCGTGTTGGATGTTGTGCTGAAAAGGTTAATTAGACATCTGTTCCTGCCTTCAGAGACAGCACTGTCTGAAACAAGGTTAAGAATCAGTATTATAGTAGTTATGATAATATCATTTTACTAATTATTATGATAGCAATAACTGTTTTAGTGATAGAAATAATAATCACCTAATAATGCCAATAAGCTCTTAAGTTCCAGGCACCGTGCTAACCAATTTGCACACATTAGCTCTTTGAATATGATCATCATCCGCGGGAGGTAGGTAGCCTTATGTCCATTTTACAGATGCAGAAGCTGAGCTTTAGAGAGGGTAAGCAACTTGTGCAAGGCCACACAGGCTGTCGCCTTGTTGAAGGTGGGAAACTGAGTTTTGAAGCTTGAGATGTAAGAAGAGAGAGATAAGATACACCTGAGTAAAAAAGACACGTACCTTTCTGTCACTTTGACATCCCACTTGGTGGCCTTCTAGTGAAGGCAGTAGAGAAGAAGCAGGTTCTGTGGGAATTATTCTGTGTTATTTCATTTGTTGGGGAACAGAAAGCTTAGTGGAAGGTCGTGCATTTCAGGAGAAATCTATAATTGACTTTCCCCGTGGCCAGAAGCTGTTTGGGCAGATTCACGAGGGAACTGGTGCTTCCTTGGACGTCCACCCATGATGTTTTCTACCTGCTTTTCAGCCTCTTCTCCTGTAGTTTTTGCACTTTTTTCTGCTCTTAGAGTCAGTGAGTCCAGAGCATGTTTTTCATACTCCCTGTGTACACAGAAGTGAACCCCGGCTAAACAGGAATGTGTAACCATCACGGGCCAAATATGGGTGCCAATCTTTCCTGTTAGCAGGGGGTCGGGGTGGGGGCTGGGGTGTATGGAAGAGTAGAACGTATAAAATAAAATTATATATAAATATATATAATTCATTTTAAGTCTCAAGATCACTCAAGGGTATTTTTTTTTAATTGGGCAATTTTACCTGTTCCCTTTTGCACGTTCTGATAAGTTCAAATGGAAGAGCCTGATAGAAATTAATCTTTTAAGGCCTCACAAGTAAAAGGAAATTATAGAATGATGTAGCTGGAAGGGACCCCAGAGATCTAAAGTGTTTCATGGAATATTCATGTCCTTGATCCGTTAATAGGTGTTTTTCAAAAGGGCCCCAGGGTCAAGTGAAATTTGGAAATGCTAGGTTAAATTTAAATAGGTTTCTTTCTTGTGGAACTTCACAGTCTTTTTTATTTAAAAATGTTTTTTTTTTTCATGTTTATTTTATTTTTAAAAGAGAGAGAGGGGGAGGAGGGGCAGAGAGAGAGGGAGACACAGAATCCAAAGCAGGCTCCAGGCTCTGAGCTGTCAGCACAGAGCCCGACGAGGGGCTCGAACTCGTGATACTGCATGAGATCATGACCTGAGCTGAAGTCAGACGCTTAACCCACCGAGCCACAGAGGTGCCCCCTGCAACTTCACAGTCTTTAATATGCTAATGTGCTTTGTGAATCTACAAGATAAAGTGTGAAGTGTTTCAACACTAGCTGGACTTGCAAATTCTTTTTTGGGGGGGGCGGGGGGGGGGGGCAAAGGCGGGTCTAGCTGAGGCAGCTTGGGTAGTTGCCATATGAAGATGGCAGCTGACACCTTTTTGAGAGCAAGGTAGTCCCAAGGGGAAGGAAGGATAGATCAGTTGTTCCTGTTACATGCCTGCCTGTTACCCTGGGATTCTCAGGGAGATGCCTTTCCCCAGAGGCTCAGAGAAGTCTGAAAGGCGCCTCTAGGCAAATAGGGCTCCCCTTCCTACAATGCAGAGAAACTCTGAACTCAGCCCGGCGTGGTGACAAGCCCCTTAAAATCAGGGAAGTGTCTTTATCCCTGACCTAGCCCACTGGGGACAGAGGAAGGGGATGTGGGGGCTGTCACCAGGCAATGGTCACAAAGCTAGTCTGAGCCTCTCCCCAGACAAACCGGGCCTGGGAGCTTAGGTCAAGGAGCACCTGCTGAAAAGCTCTCAGAGGTTTTAATGTGAAAATGTGCCTTGTGACGCTGCAAGAATGAGGAGTTTTAGGTAGCCTGACCATGCAGCTCTGCGGGGCATGCCGGAGGCCCTGGTGTTTGGAGGAAAGCCCTTTGGGAAGCGCTGATCTCATCCACACTGTAACACATTTATTGGAACCAACTTGCCCGACTCTGAGGACACCTTTGAAGAGATTTCTTTAGTTCCTGGGCCCTTTGTGTAGGTTTCAAGGGCAAATTACTCTCTGTATCTTGTATTTCCACTGTCAAAAACCACAGGACGATTCAACCAACACGCATAGAGTATCGCCTATGTCCAAAGACCCTTTACGTTCAGTGGTGGTCTACGAAGAAATACACCAGCTCTTGCTCTACGGGACGCGAATAATAATAGACAGTGGGATGCTGGTAGCAATACTGGGAACATCTGACATGGATCGAATGCCTTTCTGTTTGTCAGGCGCTGTACTAAGTACTTTAATCTTCCCAACAGTTAGTGAGGTGAGGATTACAATAGTTCTTGTTTCACAGTGAGGCCAGGGAGGCCAGGAGAGGTTAAGGAATTATTCTAAGGTCGCGTACGGCTGGAGGAGAGAAGGCGTCCACGAGAAAGGTGTAGCAGCACGTGAAACAAACATTCCTTATAAGTGATGCCAAGAGTCGTATGCATTCAGTGAAAAGAAAAACAGGGGCGCCTGGGTGGCGCAGTCGGTTAAGCGGCCGACTTCAGCCAGGTCACCATCTCGCGGTCCGTGAGTTCGAGCCCCGCGTCGGGCTCTGGGCCGACGGCTCGGAGCCTGGAGCCTGTTTCCGATTCTGTGTCTCCCTCTCTCTCTGCCCCTCCCCCGTTCATGCTCTGTCTCTCTCTGTCCCAAAAATAAATAAAAAAATAAAAAAAAAAAAAGAAAAGAAAAGAAAAACAAGTTTTCAATGACTTAATCAGTGAAAGTGTCCGTTCTGTGGTGGACAGTTATGGTTGGTCACCCGTCTCTTGTCCCTCTGGGGAAAAACACCCCCTTACTTTGGAGGCACTGTTTTCATTTTCACTCGGGTCTGGTTATGTGGTTGTACACGTTGCCTTGAGCTGGACCGGTCAGCGTCTTTGGGAACCTGGAGCTTAGAACCAAGGGAAGAGGGTTTCCTCTTGGCTGGTAAAACTGAAGCTTGTCGGAGATGCCCGTGCCTTGTCCTCAGCCCTTGGAAGGAGCTGGACTTTGGTAGGAGAAACAATGCTGACGGTGGAGACAGGGAGCCTTGTAGATCTTCTGGTCGACTCTGAGGCTTGGAGGCTGAGTCCTTCTCTTCTGTACTGGGGCGAAGGACTTACTCCTCACTCTTCTTCTGGGAATGATACAACCCTGCTTGCAAAATAAGCTGTTATTAGACAGCGATTTAAAAAAAACCCCACACCATAGACATATACATAGATCCTTAAAGGGTTGACGTTCTGTCTGGTGCTACAGCAGAATGGACTCTTGGGGACCCAAAGAAAAAGTAGAGGTGGAAAAAAAACCCCTCAAAACAAAAAACCCCAAACAGCAACCCAATTTTGGTATGTAAGGGGACAGCGGTAAAGTCCCAACGGATTCAGTTGATGGATTCAGTGGTTTCCCCGTCAGACTTTAATGATATTCATAAAAATGGGAGGAGCCATACAAGGACTATTGCAGATGCCATCTCAGCCACTCCCTGGATCTCACAGCCTCCCTTTTCTCATCTGTAAATTGGGAATCATATGAATGCCATTCATTCCTCCTTTTGTTCTGAGCCTCCAAAGATGCAAAGCCTTTTACCAATTGCAAAACAGCAATTAAGGGTGAGCTACTGTTCATAGTTTTCTCACTAGGATCAAACACTTTCTAACCCTGCAGCAAGTCAAGCTTAGCCCTGGCAAGTGGACAGTATTTGGGGGAGGACAAGACGCAAGCGATTTCAAGACAGTAGGTTTAGTGGGTGCAAAAGTGCTTGGAGGGGGAAAGGTGATAGAAACAAAAATAACAATTGTTCTTCCCTCTTTGGGTTTTATCCTTTTTGTCCATTCTCCCTTCACTTCTATTTTCTATGGGGTGTTTCTTGGTTTTGGATTTCGGGTGGGCTTTATGGAGGCAAAGCAGCCCATCCCTAGCCCCCAAGGTATGAGAAGCATGGAAAGGACCCGGAACAGTTCCTGGTGCCGCCTTCTGGTCCATTTGAGTCTATGCATTCATTCCCGTGGGATATTAAGGGCTTTCCCCTCCTCCTGTTGAAAGTGATGAATCAGGGTAGGAGCTCAGCTGTGTGGACAAATAGTGTGGGACAAGCCTGTTTCTAAGCAGGAGCGAGGCTCGGGAGGGTAAGAAGAGTAAGAAGAAAAAAGAAACACATGTCTGTGTTGCTGTCGTTGCAACCACCACAACAAACAAGAAAAAACCCAACACTTTCCACACTGCAGATTGTGCTGCCTTGAGAGAGCCCAGGGCAAACTGTGGATGGCTGGGTGGGTCCTGGCGGATTGAAGGGCCTGACAGTTTGTGATTCCCTGCAACAAATGGTAGTGGTGGGGTGTGCACACACACACACACACACACACACACACGCACGCTCGCACGCAAGGCTCAGCCTCCAATTTCAGCGCTGGCAGAAGATAACAATTCTCAGTTCGCCTTTCCAGGGTTATTTTTGGCTGGGGCTGTTCGCTGGTGGCAAAAGGTTCAGCCCCCTCCCAGCTCCCTCCCTCGTCCTTGTTCAAAAGAGAAACTTGTGCTCCTAAACTGCCCACTTGCAGGGAGACCGGGAGACTGGGCTGCGGTGGGAGGGGAGAGAGGCTGGGGGGTCTCGGAGAGGTCCCCAAGTCCTGCTCAAGCTCTCACCGACCCCAGGCTGTTTTCTGGCGGAGGGTGTGATCCGGGGAGAAGCGATCGCCCTGGGGGCAGGCTTGGGCCGGGCGCGCGAGGAGGGTCGCGGGGGGCCGGGCTAGCCGGTCCCGGGAGCGGACTTGGGGACGCCCCGAAAGCGACTCCAGCTGGGGCACGACACTGCCAGCGCCTCCGGAGCTCCGGCCCAAGAGGGAGTGGGGCAGGAGCAAACTTTCTTGGGGGGGTGTGAGCCGGACTCTGCCGGGGCGGCGCGGGGAGGGACGGCTGTCGGTGCCGCCGGAGGGCGCAGGGCCGGCGGCGGAGGGGGGGCCGGGGCGCGAGGCGGAGCCCGGGCGCGCCGCCAGGCTGGTGGGGAGGGGGAGGGGGGGCCCGGCGGGCGGCAGATTCCCTCCGGCTCCCGCTCCCGGGAGCCGCGGCAGGACCGGCCAGGAGGCGCCATGGAGGGGAGCCCCATCCCGGTGCTGACGGTGCCCACGGTGCCCTACGAGGACCAGCGGCCGGCCGGCGGCGGGGGGCTGCGGCGGCCCACCGGCCTCTTCGAGGGCCAGCGCAACTACCTGCCCAACTTCATCCAGAGCGTGCTGTCGTCCATCGACCTGCGCGACCGCCAGGGCTGCACCATGGTGGTGGGCAGCGACGGCAGGTACTTCAGCAGGACGGCCACCGAGATCGTGGTGCAGATGGCCGCGGCCAACGGGGTGAGTGACCCGCCCCGGCCGAGCCTCGCTTCCCTCCCGCCGTCACCCCCCCCCCCCCACACACACCCGCCCCCCATCCCGGGTCCTCTCCTCCAGCGGCCCGCCGCCGAGGCCCGCAGCCTCCCCACGTCCGGGACGCCCCACGGTGTCAGCGCCCACCGCCCCCAAGGCCTTCAGGGTTCCGCCTCCGGGGACCCCGCCGCGTCGCCCTGACCTCGCCAGGACTCGGCCCGCGTCCCGCACCTGCCCGCGGTCCGGTTGGGCCTTCTCCTCCCCAGCCCTTAACAACTATTTGTTCTGACCCGCGTCCACTGCCCTTCCAACCCGCGCTTCTTCCCTAGGCCAGGAACGCAGTGTTTCCCCCCTTTTTCCTCCTTTTTTTTTTCCCCTCCCGTGTTCTATCTGCTGTCCCCTCCTTCCACCCTAAATTTTGGCTCCGCCAGAAATTGAACAGGAGTGTTGTCTCAAACACACCCGCGGGTACACACACACACACACACACACACACACACACCAGCGTTGATCCCTGACGCATTTGGCAAGAGTGCACCCTAAAGGTTTTTTTTTTAATATAAGTGGTTTGTGAACCCAGGGGAATTACTTCACTGTTGATCTGATGAGGGTAGGGATGGGGTGGAGATCAGTTTGATGCTCTACAGCCTGGGCTCGCAGTTGTGTGTGTCTGTGGGGGTAGCTCCAAATGATCGGAGATGAGGCTTACGACGATGCCTTCCTTGAAGCAATTCCTAACTCCTCTGCAAGATGCTCTTTGGCGTTTGACTGCGTTTTGTGTCTCTTCCCCCCATTCTGTTTCCCTCCTGATTTCCTCTCTGTTCTCCCACAACCTCTGCAGGCTTCTTTTGCCATCTGAGTTCTCAGACCTTAGGTTTTCCCTTCTTCTCCCTCCTCCCTTTCTGTCCTACAACTAGAAACACCTTCTGGCATCATCCCATACCCCAATTTCCTCCTTCTGCAACCAGGCAGGGCAGCTTTCCCACCATGTCTGCAAGAGGGACCCCTCACTGCAGGGGTCTCTGTGGGAAACATTGTCTAAAAGAGTAATTTCAGTCTTGGTAATACGGTCGGGTGCACGTACATAGCACATTTAAGTGAAATCTCTGCAGATGTGTATGGGAGTGTGAACATTAAAAAAAAGAAAGAAACTGAATGGGGTGCCTGGGTGGCTCAGTAGTTAAGTGTCTGACTTCAGCTCGGGTGATGATCTCGCGGTCTGTGAGTTCGAGCCCCACGTCATGCTCTGTGCTGACAGCTTAGAGCCTGGAGCCTGCTTCGAATTCTGTGTCTCCCTCTCTCTCCGCCCCTCCCCACTTGTGCTCTCTCTCTCTCTCTCTCTCTCTCTCTCTCTCTCTCTCTCTCTCTCTCAAAAATAAACATTAAAAATTTTTTTAAAAAAGACACTAAATAATTATCTGGCATTTGGACTCCCTTTTGCCTTCCTGATCCCCTCTGTTTAGCTTTCTCACCTTCTTTCTTTTTTTAATCTTTAGGGCTGTCCATGCTTCACTTTGTCTACTGTAATTCCCCTCGCTCAGTGTTTTAGGGATGACGGAAGTGGATTTTTTTTTTTTAAGTAAAATAACCCAAAAGCAATTAGGAGAAAAGAGCCGAGGGGTGTGATGGGTGGTGGAGACGATGCTGCTGGAGATTCAAGACTTGTATTTCTCTCTGGTTCCGTACTTGGGATTGATGGAAGTTGGCTTGAATCGGGGAGTTGGAGACAGGTTGACGAACGGTCTTTTACTCTGTCGGACACAGCTGTTCCCGTGGAGTGACGGAGAATAATGGGCCTTGGGGGAGCTGTGGCAGCTTTCATATTCTTTCCCGGGCCACTTTTTCCGGGACATGAGAGAAATATCCGCTCATTTATCGCGGGTGAGATTTGAGAAGCTACAGTTGTTGATTTGCACGGGCAAATTATTATGAAGCTTTCTTATTTCTTGGCACGCTTGATGATCAGGACTCCACGACCTCTTCAACGGGTCTCCTCTGATAAATACATTTCATTTACGTTAAGGGTAGAGTTGATTGTAGGAGATAGTGTATGTTAATAAATGGTTAAGATAGAGTCACACTTACGCTGGTGGTTGTTCCGTGGGACAGAATGACAAGTTAAAATACACATATAAGCACCATCTCTTAAAGTATCCGAAAGCATTATTTCTAAAATCGGTGGGTATGGGCGAAGGGAATGGTCCACATTTATCAGTGTTTCAGGCAGCCAGTTTTAGTCTATTTTTTTCCTCATTTTGTTCACCTTCTTGAGGGCTTTTGCTGAAGCGAATGAATGACCTGAAGGCTGGCTTCAGGAGAACGGGGGTTTACCAAAAGCCAGACTGGTCTTGAATGATGGGTAATTGATGAGCAGGTGCTTGCCCCCTGACTTGGCCTGCGGAGTTACACTCAGGAATGAGGAGTTTTGATTCTGAAAGCTTTTGATTCTTGCCTTTTTAAAAAGAGTTCGCGTTAGATATTCATAATAGGCTAGAAAGATTGTAGAAACATACAATGTATTCTCTTGGAACTGACTTGGATGTGACTGTGTGGGTTGCATTCTCTGTATCTGAAAAATCTTGGTTTTGATAGAAAAAGTTAATTTTACTATACAGTTTAATGTTAAAAAAAACCTGGCAGTTGCTCTTTGATTATATAATTGCTGAAGGGGAACAGAAGTTTGGAATTTCCAAAATGGTGGATGGCACTACTTATGTTTTAATATACCATCGAGTTTGAAATAGCTTCTCAGACATATACCTATTCAATTTGGGATACAATTTTTTTATTATAAAATTATGAAAATTTCAAACTTCTGGAAAAGTGGGGAGAATAGATAAATGACATCCGTATGCCCATACCCTAGATTGTTCACATTTTTTTCTATATATGTTCCATCTTTTTTTTTTTTTTTTTTAACGTTTTTTATTTATTTTTTTGGGACAGAGAGAGACAGAGCATGAACGGGGGAGGGGCAGAGAGAGAGGGAGACACAGAATCGGAAACAGGCTCCAGGCTCCGAGCCATCAGCCCAGAGCCCGACGCGGGGCTCGAACTCACTGACCGCAAGATCGTGACCTGGCTGAAGTCGGACGCTTAACCGACTGCGCCACCCAGGCGCCCCTGTTCCATCTTTTTTTGAGGGCTAATGTATTTTAAAGTATATTAAAGAAAATGACATTTTATCCCTAAATTCAGTGTGGATCTGTAAAAACTGAGAACCATTTTCTTGATAGTTACAATATCATTATCATCCCAAATAAAATAAAACATGATTTCTTTATATCGTTTATTACCCAGTACACATTCAGATCTCCTCAATTATTCTGAAATGTCTTTCATAGCTATTTTTTCGGACTAGTTTCTTCTACTCAAGGAACACACAGTGGATTTGGTTATTTGTCTTAAGTCTCTTTTAATCTAGAAAATACCTCCCTCTTTATTTTTATTTCGTATTAATGAAACTGACTTGTTGAAGAGACTAGCTTGATTGGTTGTCCTGTAGAATGCTCCTCTCCGCCCCCGACCCTTACTTGAATTTTCTGATATTTTTTTTTATGGTGTCATTTAACTTTTCACTATATTTCCTGTGTGTGTGTGTGTGTGTGTGTGTGTGCGCGCGCGCGCACGCTAGAAATTAGTTCTAAAGGTTTCATTAGATACAAGCTCAATATTTCTTTTCTTTTTCTTTTTTTCTTTTGCAAGACAATTTTATAGGCACTGATGTATATTCATGTTATATCTTGTTAGGAAACATTCTCTGGTTGACCCATTATTCATGATGCTGAGATGATTATAGGGCTATTGTGGTGATTGCCTCTATCTTCCAGTATTTTCCCCCTTGAAACTAGCCAGTAGCCTGCAGAGTGAACTTTGTACCATGTGAATATCCCTTTCCTATCAACTTTTATCTGATGGTTTGAGCGTCTATTAATGATCCTGGCTTGAGTGGTTTATTTCATTAGGGTTTGCAAAATGATTTTTGAATTCTCTAATTCCATCTACATGTGTTTAGCTGCATTTTCTTATGAACTGGGCATTTTCCTCACTATTGGGCTATTTGGTTATTCTGTAATATAGTTCCTTCTGGAACAGCAGAATACATGTTCATCTTTCTCTCTTTCAAAAATGTTTATTTTTGAGAGAGAGAGAGAGAGAGAGAGAGAGAGAGAGAGAGGGAATGGGGGAGGGCAGAGAGAGAGCGGGGGACAGAAGATCCAAAGTGGGCTCGCACTGACAGCAGGGAACCCTATGAGGGGCTCAAACTTGGCAACTGTGGGATCATCTGAGCTGAAGTCAGATGCTCAACCAACTGAGCCACCTCGGTGCCCCTCTTTCTCTTTTTAAATTACCACCTTTCAGAATAAGGATTTGGTGAAATAGCTACTTCCGCTGGTGACACGTGAATTTTGTTTTGCTCTTCCTCTTTTGAATATCACTATGGACTCTTGAATTTGTATACAATGAATTTGAATGGATTAGTAAATAAAGGAGACGAGATTTTTTTAACCTGTTTTTGTAATTTTTATGTGGCTGTGTGAACTTATCTAAAAAGTCCCCAGAAGCATTTTAATTCTCTTTTAAAGATACAAACTGTGTCATACTATATAGAGCAAAAGAAAAATACTAAGTATGAAGAGTAAAGAGCATCATTTAAAAGAACTGGGAAACTTTATTGCTAATTTAAACTTAGTTTGTAACTGATCTTTTATCCTATTTCTTTTTCCATCTGCTTCAGGTACTCTGCAGGGGTTTAAATTCTCTAGGTGTCAGTTTATTCTAATCTCATGAAGATTTCAAGAGCTAAATGCAAATAATGGCTACATTATGAATAAATGCCTTTGCCTTCCTCTGGGTGGATCCATGTGTGACTAAGGGCGTCTCTCTCTCTCCTCTTTGTTCTAATCTTTTTTTTTTTTTTAAGTCCTAAAATACCTTTAATACTGGACAGATGGCAGCGCTGTGTCTGCCTCAAGACATTTCTGACTTTTTCTAAAGTCTTCTGTCTCTGGAGATGACACTGTGTATCATCGCTGTCCGATAGAACTTTCTATGGTGGCAGAAAGGTTCTGTAATCTGTCCTAGCCACTAGTCACATGTGATTATCAAACACTTGAAATGCACCTGCTGTGACTGAAGAACTGAATCTTACGTATTATTTAATTAATACTGAAATTTAAATTTAAATAGCTACAAGCGGTTAATAGCTATCATACTGGAGAGCACAGCTCTGTCACTTAACATTTGTTTATTTTTATTTTGTTTTTTTATGAATATAATTTATTGTCAAATTGGCTTACGTAGAACACCCAGTGCTCATCCCAACAAGTGCCCTCCTCAGTGCCCGTCACCCAATATCCCTCCCCGCCCCCCATCCCCTGCCCCACCATCCACCCTGTTTGTTCTCTGTATTTAAGAGTCTCTTATGGTTTGCCTCCCTCCCTATTTGTAACTATTTTTTCCCCTTCCCTTCCCCCATGGTCTTCTGTTCAGTTTCTCAAGATCCACATATGAGTGAAAATATATGATACCTATCCTTCTCTGACTGACTTATTTCACTCAGCGTAATACCTTCCAGTTCCATCCATGTTGCTGCAAATGGCAGGACTTCATTCTTTCTCACTGCTATATAACTTAACATTTAAAATCTAGTATTTTTTTTCAGCGGAGCCAGACCGTTACAACCAAAAGCAACTTGAAGTTAACTAAAGTAGGGCACCCAATGCTACCAAGGCATATTTGGCAAACCCAAACGAGATTTCGTCCTATGATAACCACACTCTCTTTTGACTTTAGCCTGGGAGACAATGAGGTATGGTGGAAAAATCACTGTGCCGGCAGCTGGAAGGCTCACTTTCTTTTCCTAGCTCTGTCGTACAAGTTGCAGACCAAATGCTTCAGCCTCTTGAAATACCTAGAAACCACTTGTTTCCTCATCTATAAATTGGGTATGACAGCATGGCTGAATTATCCTGGGAATCACATGGAGAGCTGCCAGCAAAAGCATTTTGTAACATCCGTAGCTTTAAGAAGTGTCAGGGAATATTATTGCAGCCCGTGAATACATCTCATACAATAATGATTTGACTGCATGTATTGAACAGAACGGCATAGAGCTCTGTTGCACGTTTTAGCCGAGAGAAAATCCTTTTGTTGATCGGCCACACACCATACTGGCTATGGGATAATCACCAATGGTAATAGTAATGTTAGCACTACCGTTCAGCTTACAGAATTCAAGAACTCCTCGATGCCTTGTGAAGTCTTTTAGGGGTAGAAGTTGAAGGGCAGTGGTATGAAGAAGGCTGGGTCAGCAAGGGACTTGGGTGTGGCTTCGAGAAGGTTGCTTACACTGATTGTGTTTGATTCTAATGGGCCACGAAAAGGTGGTTGTTTCAAAGAATGGGAATGCACCTGCCTTGACATTTCTTAGAACTATCTGGGTTACAAATTTTGATGTGGCCCCAAAGAAAAAGGAAAATAGATCTGTAAGGGAGGCAGGGTGGGATGTGGCGGTGTGTGGGATGTCCAGAGGGAAGCAAGCCGGTGTCTCAACACCGAAACCTTCTTTCCTGGAATGGATCTGGAAACCTGGGCTGGGCCGGCTTCAGGTCTTGTCTCCAGAAGGGAAACAGAACCGGATGGTTACTGCTCTGCATTTTCCGGTGTCTGCTACAGAATAGGTGAATGGAATGAGCTGCTGTGGCCCAGACATTAGGAAGAGCAGGTTTGGGATACACAAGAAAGCCCTCAAGAGACTGCTAGAACTTTATCTTGCTTCCCCTCCCAAATCCCCATCCCTGGGTTTTGGAAGTGGCAAGTCTATTATATGAGAAATAGCAAATTTTAGGGTGTCCTTGGCTCCATCCATCTTCCTGTTCAGTCAGTTCATCCTTGAATCTTTTAGCCTCAAGTCTTCATTCACTCTTTTTTTTTTTAATGGGGAAGGAAAAGGAATGGGAGAGGTTTTGTGAACAGCTGGGCACTCCCAGTTGCTGGGGTGGGTTATTTTAAGCTTTGTTGAATGTGTCCAGAGACCCAGATGACATTTTTAACTAAGCTACTTTATTAAATCTTGGGATAAAGCATAATGATGTTTATTGAACACACACACACACACACACACACACACACACACACACACACCAGCAACATTATGTGTGAAACTTGCCCTACGAATTTTCTATAAAACATCTGTTCTCTCTGAGCCCTTTGTGAACTATTCAAGTTTGGTCGTTTCTGTTAAGACTTGAGGGATAGAAGTTGGAACCTAGTTTTGAGGAATCTAAGCATAGGTATTGGCTTCACTAACCTTAACCTCTATCTTTTGGGCCCTAGCCACTCTTGTGTTAGACAACAGTAAGGTAAGCGAATCCTGTAATAGGATTTGAACAGGATTATTTGAGAATAATAGGCAGGGGGATAAAAAGGTCTGGATTTCCCAGGGATTTTTAAATCGAAGGTAGAAAGCTCAGTGTCCTTTGTTAGCCTACAGCTTTGACAGTTAATTGCCAGCACTCATGATTTGGCCAATATGCCTTTAATGTTTACACTTGCGTAGCCAAAGGAAAAGCTTTGGGTCCTTTTATCTGACTTGACTCTCACTGATTACGAATAAGAGGATATCTGGAATATATACAAGGCTTGTTAACATCCACATTTTCTTAAGCTTTAAATACCTTTCATCTCCTATATTTTTAGTGATGTCAAATTTTGGAGTGATGCTTGTATTCGTAGGAAGAGAAAATTTTCAGGAACGCTCAATCTCCAAAGAAATCCTTTCCCTTGGCATAAAGTCACAGAAATTTTCTTTCCCTTTCCAAGTCTCTACCTATAGGTGTTTTGCATAAATATAATATTTAATTGTTGCCCTTCTATCATTTTCCTCTAAGAAGAGTCCTCTTTTGTGGCTAGGGGTATCTGGCTTTGTTTTTAGGGCTTTCTAATGGAAAGAGAAAAGTTGAAATCAGAAGACCAGAGTTTATTCTATTTGGCAAAAGATGCCACAGAATACTGGGAGGAGAGTTTTATAACAAATGGTTAATATACGTAGTGTATGAAAAGCTTTCCCAAGTTAGTAAAAAATATTCAGAAAATTCAGAAGAACTATTGTCAACTACAACGACAAACACCTGAAAAGGACATCCTCATTAATAACTGAAGAAATAGAAACAAAAAAAAAATCCATCAAGATGAGAAAAATTGAAAGCACTCAGGGTTGGCGTGAATGTTGGAAAATTGTCATGTTAAATCGACATGTTAAATTGTCATGTTAAATGGGAGTTAAATCGATAAACCTTTTGGCTGGGCAGTTTGGCAGTGTGTGTCAAAAGTAATGGACTATTTATCCAATAATCCAAGAATCCCTTAATCTAAGAATCTATCCTGTAAATTTCCTGATACGAATGTGGAAGCGTCTACGTACAAGAATACTCACTGCCGCTTTTGCAAAAGAGAAACGTGTAAACATTTATATGTTTAACAGGAGAGAACAGGTACATAATTTATGGCACGGTCACACCATGGATGCATTAAAACGCATGAACAAAGGAGGTGGACCTATATGGACATGAAAAGGCTGTGAATGATCGTTTATATTCAGTGAAACAAAGCAATTAGTAGGGGATCATGGGTAGCATGATGCCACTGTTGGGTAGGCATAGAAAAAAGGGTTGGAAGGACATACTCCAGCTAACAGGTAACAGTGAATACGTCTGGGGTATGTGGGTGCATAAGGCAGGGGAAGGAGAATCTTCTCTCTTACTACATCATATACTTCTCTTTACTAAATGATCATCCATGGATGTGCATTGCTTTGGTCATTCAACACATCAGTAAAGAATAACAAAGCAAAAAGGAGAAGCTCTGGGTTTGAATGATGACACTACCATTTGTAACTTATATGACCGTGGAGAAGTCACCTGGCCTTCTGGGATTTGCTTCCTCCTTTATCAAAATAGGGAAGGTAAAACCACTTTCTACACATCTTCCAGGGTGGATGGGACGATTGAAGACGGTAACGGATTATTAGGAGTAATTTATTCACGTAACACAATTATCACCAAACTCTTTCCCTCCGAATAGAATAAAAGGACATGTGCACGTGTGCATTTTCTTTTAGTCTCGGTAGCTTTACGGATTAGAAAATGCCTGTTGCTGTGGAGATCACAGTTCTTTGGTAAGGCTTCTACTGGACTTTTGGTACTCCTCCATGCTGTGGGCTAAGGCTTGGGCGGTGACTCCTGAAGTCACCATCCCGTCCCCGCTCCTCGTGCGTGCACACACCACTCATGCCACACACACACACACACACACACACACACGCACACACACACACCCTGCCTCAGACATCGAGGTGGCAACAGCTGCTCTGGCATGGACTTGAACTCAAAGGATTGTTTTTCTTCGCAGGGTCTGTGCATTATTTCCTGTTACGAATTAGCCGAGTCTGGGCCAAGCTTTTCCACACCTTAAACCTTTCTGAGGCTCGCGCTGTGTTAAAGCAGAACACCCCTCTACTGAAGCCAGCTCTTAATCTGCTCGTTTCATGAGGATTTTCCAGCCTAATGGACTGGGCCACGTGAGAGATTACTGAGAGGAACAGACCAGGCAGAGGCTAAGAGACTCCACGCTAATCTGCTGAGGCGTCTGAAAATGCACAGCTGTGGGCACTAGAGATGCGTTAAAGTGTTCGGGCAGGATGTTTGTCAGGGGTGCCTGGTCCTGCAGCCTTGCTGAATGTTTGGTTAGGAGGCATAATCTTTTTTTGGACAGCATCTCCCAAACGTAAAGTGACAGATGCTAACGCGGAATATAATACAGAAGACCCAGCCCTGCTGTCATAAATAACAGTAAATTGTTGAATCTTGCTGAGTTGTAAATCTTTTATTGCCAGGGGTCTTTAGTTCACTGGAACAGAGTATAAGGAGTGGGGGCTCTTAGCAAATGGCCTGTGATTATTTCCCAACCAGACAGAAATGGGTCTGATGGAATTTATTTAACAAGCCACATAAATGCATTTTAATGGATTGTGACAACTACTCTGAAAAAAAAAACCACATGGCTATAGAGACTGAGTTTTGAGGGGAACATATAGGCACATATACGTGTGTGTGTGTGTATCTTCATGTATATATATGTGTGTGTGTGTGTGTGTGTATATATACATATATATAATTTTTTTCTGTCTACCTATAAATGTGCCAGATGGAAAGTATTCTTAAGCATTTAGAAAGTTTATCAAATAGCTTATGTGTGTGCACATGTGCACAGAACTCCCCCTCCTCCAAATATATGTCTTCTTCCCTGGATGTATTCAAGAGGAGAGTAGACCAGATTTCAGAAACATATGAAGCCTGCATAGATCCGAAGGAGGTGACTTAATGTTCCCAAATGATCTATGTTTCTATGATAATGAATAGAACTTGTGCTGGAGTCGGATGGGCTGAAAGTAAGAAATATAAGTAATATAAATCGTACTGTTCTAGGCAGGAATCTGTCTCGCAGGGACAGCTTTCTGCAGTGATTTCAACACCACGGGTAAGTTAGGAGATCGGCATAGCACATAGCAGGAGACAGTACACGTCAGAGGCACAGACAGGGGCAAGGAAAGAAAAAGATGCAGGTCACGACAGGGGTACAGACATGGTCCTGTCACTCCTTACCACGGGCGTCAGCAGCTTCTCAGTCAGGAGGCCTGGTGGTCGAAGAAAAAAGACCTTGTACTTACGTAGGCAGGTTACAACTAATTTGCTATTTCATTATTGGCAGGCTACATTCAGTTTACCTGATTTTGTAGCGTGGTTTTAGTCCTCAAACACTTTTTAGTTTCACATCTAAAAACCTCGGGTGGAAGAACGCTTTTATATTAGTCTATGAAGGATGGTACATTTAAATAACGGAAGACTATATAGACGCTAAAATCGCGTTGTGGAAGAGTAGTCAGTGACCTAGAGACACAGACGGCAGGGAAGGGCTGGGTATATTAAGTGAAAGATGTAGGTGACAGAAAATCCCTTCTGCAAAAATATGGAACTATGTAAATGAAAGAGACAGAGAGAGAAAGGGAAACGGAGATACCAAGATACAAACAGTACACATAGAAAGTTAACAGTGTTCATTTTTAGATTTACAGATCACTCTTATTTTCTTCTTGCTGATGTGTTCTTCCTAAATGTTCAAAAAAGGAATGTATATAATATATAAGTAATTATATATATTTACTGAATTATATATATTGCATGTAATTATATTATATACAATATATATTATATATAGTATATAATTATATATTATATATTATATACAATATATATTATATATACTTAATTATATATATTTACATAAATATATGTAATTATATATAAGTGTATATATAATATATATGTATATATATTATACACTTATACACACACACATAACACATATAACATATCTACACATATATGTTATATACAATGTATATTATATACATATAATATATACATGCACATGCACACATGACACACATAACATGTACACACATATGTTATATATTACATATATACATGTTACATATGTATACCTATACACACCTATGTAATATATAACATGTTATGTGCATATGTGTATGTATAATATGTATATATAATATACATTATATATAATGTATATATGTATATATATAGCATATGTGTTATATATATTTGTAATTAGAAAACCATTGTAGGTTAGCAAAACAACAAATTCATTCAATTGCTATGAATTACGGAATTCACACCTAAGAATTAAGAAATGGTACGAGGAAGAGGAAGGAAAGCAAGGGTAGGGCCCTGAGTATTTATTTGGTGCCAGACACTGAGCTGGAGCTTGCTTACATTACCTCCTCTCACCCTCCATCCGTTAGATAATAAAACCAAGAGACAGAATCACCTTGCCCGAAGCCACATAGCTAGCAGGTGGCGAGGCAGTTTGTATCTCCTTTCTTGTTGGATCCCTAAATCTCAGATCATCTCTGGGCACTCAACTCTGCCTTCTTGACCCAGGTAGATCCAGTGGTTCCTCTCCTGGTCTTCATTTGGATTGATCACTTCATAAAACAGCAGCAAATAGACCCTTTCTTATTTTATTTTTTAAACATTTATTTATTTATTTTTTTTTTTTAATTTTTTTTTTTTTCAACGTTTTTTATTTATTTTTGGGACAGAGAGAGACAGAGCATGAACGGGGGAGGGGCAGAGAGAGAGGGAGACACAGAATCGGAAACAGGCTCCAGGCTCCGAGCCATCAGCCCAGAGCCTGACGCGGGGCTCGAACTCACGGACCGCGAGATCGTGACCTGGCTGAAGTCGGACGCTTAACCGACTGCGCCACCCAGGCGCCCCAACATTTATTTATTTTTAAGACAGAGAGAGACAGAGCATGAACGGGGGAGGGGCAGAGAGAGGGAGACACAGAATCCGAAACAGGCTCCAGGCTCTGAGCTGTCAGCACAGAGCCCGACGCGGGGCTCGAACTCACGGACCGCCAGATCGTGACCTGAGCCGAAGTCGGCCGCTTAACCGACTGAGCCACCCAGGCGCCCCGACCCTTTCTTATTTTAGTGAGCCAAGTTCTGTACCTTAAGGTGAAGATTTCAGTATTTTCCATCACCGCCCCCATATTGCACCTGAGGAAGACTAGATGGCCTGATTCTCAATGACCTCTTGAGAAATAGGACTTGGGCCAAACTTCTGGATGCCTGCAACCTCTCTGCACCTGTCCGGAAGTTAGGGACTGAATGCGAAATCCATCTTGGTTCGATTCTAGTGGGCCCTCGTCTCCCCTTCCAGCCCCTAAGTGTGTGCATACAGACTTCCAGGGGGACGGGAAGCTGAGGATGGGCTGTTACTCCCATCTGGTCTCCATGTAACAAAGCCTGTAACTGCATAATTATCCATGTGCAAATGGAGAAGTCCCTTGATGTTTGGATAACCACATCCATGTCTTGAGTTTGTTATTTCTCAAAATTCCACTTAGCCGTCTCCTGCTTCCTCATGTACCGCGCTGCACAAAGCCTGGCGGCCCTCCCTGGCAGCTGGGGCTGAAAGGCGGAAGGACGCCCTGCCATCATGGCAGCCTGGCTTTGGCCTTTCTTCATGGGTTTTGGTTTTTGTTTAGCCGAGAAGACAGGAAATATGTCTTTGTGTATCTGGCTTTCCATGCACTCTGGAGATGGCCGTGGCGGTGGCTGTGTGGTCCCGCACAGCACTGTCTCTGTGAACCATCAAGGAAGCTTCTGTTTATTGTTCTTTTTGTGCTCTGATTCACTTCGGGAATTGCAGGGCTGTGACACTGCGAGTGGAGAATATTGAGGAATGTCATGCTTACTTTTTCTTTTCTCGCTTTGGGACTCTTTTTAACAAATGACTTATTTAAGGCTAAAAGGAAATCATCCTGGGGGAGGCATAGTTAAGGGAGTTCGTTCACACATGAAAACAATCCCGTACTCATTAGTGTTACGTGACCGGGGAAAACTCACGTGGCGTCAAAATTCTGCCCCTGCTCTGAGATCCTCGCCTGCGGCTTTCAGCTGCACAGCGCTGCTCTCTAGGACTTTGACTTAATTAGAAACTGTGAACTCGTGGCTAAATCTAATTTAGGAGAATCGTCGTCAGCGACGATGCTACGCCCATGCAGGGGTGCAGCAGTCCTGCCGCGGTCCAGGTGAGGTTTCAGAGCTGATGGGAGGTACTGACAGCAAGTTAGGAGAACGGACACAGTGAGATGGGTTAAGTACCCGCAGCCGGGAAATGTGGCTAATTGCATGCTGCCCCCTGCTCCGCCCGCTCTGTCCTAAGATTTTAGGAGTCCCGGTTCAGTAGGAACAAGCTCAGGCCGTGTCTGTCTGTGTCTCTGTGTGTCTGGAAAAGCGTGTGTCTCTCGTTTGTCCCTGTGACAGTGTTCACGTGGCTACCTGGGATCCGTACGTGTGTGCCACCTGTTGCGTGTGTATGTGACCGTGCACTTGGGTCCGCTTTGCCCCTCTTTCCAAGCGGGAACAGAGGGACGTGTTCCTCGGCGGCAGGAAAGCCCACCCTGGTCCCCCCCTCCTCCAGCCAAAACCAGATCATGTGGAAACGGAGTGGCACTTTCTCCAGTGGCCCCGCAGAAGGGGGGGGGGGGGGGTCAGGAGGGAGCAGCAGAATGCCTTGACGTGGACCCCCCCTGGGCTGCGGTCTGGGTTTCACTCGGGAATACAAGTCAGATGCTGCCTCAATGCCGTAAACAAAGCCAACGCTACTTGTGTAAGTAGACTGACTCCTTGCACTGCAACGGTCTGTTACATTGGCCCCGGGGGGGGGGGGGTTGGGGAGCGTTCCTAGGGCTTCTGTTGGAAAGTGAAATGGTAGTTTAAGGGATAACCTGTTGTCTGGAAGTGAATTTGAAGTGTTGGAGGAGGGGGATGCAATTCGGGGGAGGCAGCATCGTAATTTGTGTCACGGTTCGTTTCACGACGGGTTTTTGTCTTTATGGAATCTCATCTCCAGTGAATTTTCACAACCCTGCCCCCTCGGCTTTGCAGACAAAAACATGGAGCATCAGAAAAGTGACGTGATTTTCCCTAGTCGGGGGTAGAGAGGCAGGACTCACATCTCCATCTTTTAACTTTGAAAGTGAGTGCTCTTTGCTTCAACAACAGGGCTTCCGAAGGCTCTATTTCTTTGATCAATTACCAGCTCTTGAAATCACATTTTCCCCAATGACGTTTGTCTTGGGATGACTGGTAGAGGCAGAGGTGACGGAAGACGAGGAAACAGCCACGCAGAGCAGAGGGTGAGGTGAAGAGGAAGGACAGAGATGGTGTGATGCGGCCACCAACCCGGGGAATGCAGGGCGGCCACCAGAAGCTGGTAAAGGCCTGGATCAGATTCTCCCCTGAAGCCTTCGGAGGAAGGGGGCCCTGCTGGAGTTCAGACTTCTGGCCTCCAGAACTACGAGAGACTCACTCTGTCTGGTTTTTAAGCCACCACGTTTATGGCAATTTGCTACATCAGAGCCTCAGGAAATGAATATAGATTTTGCGTTTGTTTAGAGATTTTTGTTTTAGTTTCTCACGGCTGCTGTAACTAATTGCCATTAACACGGTGGCTTAAAACAACAGAAATTTCGTCTGTCACAGTTCTAGAGGCCAGGAGTCCGAAATCCAGCAGGGCCGTGCTGCCACTGGGGGCTCTAAGGGAGAATCATTCCATGCCTCTTATGGCTTCCGGTGGCTCCCACATTCTTTGGCATTCCTTGGCTTGTGGCCACTTTCCTCTGATCTCTGCCTCTTCCTCTGGATGTTTCTTCTCTCCTGTGTCTCTCCTTCAGTGAGAACAAAGTTCCTTCCCCACCATTATGGAAGTGGTCCAAATGCAATCAACCTACCACCAGCTGGTTAGCTGATCACCTCGGGAATGATGCCATATTGGGAACTCACTGTTGGTCTCTGCTCCTGGCAGATCGCACGCCCAGTGGTGGCCGTAGCCAGGTTCGCTTTGGCGAGAGGAAATCCATATTGCTGAGCCCATGTATAACCTCCCTTCTTGCCACTCTGGCTGCTTTGTTCCTGAGCCCGTCGGTCAACGCCGCGAGTGGCCTGGGGTAAGAAGCTGACCGGTATTCACAGAATAGGTCATCCTATCCACTTGATTTGTAAAGTCACTCTCTGCTCAAGTCACTTTTTAGTGAGCATTCGCAGGGGATGCAAATATCTTCGTGATGTCCCGTGTCTTACCTTAGAAGCACTGTCACTTACTCTCATGTATCTTCTCCAGCCCTTATCATGCCTCAGATGCCCCCCAACTAGATTTATATTCAGCGTACAGCCCTACCCCATTTTTATGGTATCGGTGGTTTAATGAGCAGGGCTACCTGGGTAAAATTTCCAGATAATTCGAACTTAATCTTCTGCTAATCAGTGATAACCAGAATGTTAAAGGGTGAACTTTTATTCAAGTATTTTTTTTCTCACATTAACCTTCTTAAACAGAATATATAGTACCTTTTCAAAAAAGAAATCATTGAGATTCATTTCAGATATAAAGTTGGTCTATAATCTTTTAAAAAAAAATTTTTTTTTTAACGTTTATTTATTTTTGAGACAGAGAGAGACAGAGCATGGACGGGGGAGGGTCACAGAGAGAAGGAGACACAGAATCTGAAATAGGCTCCAGGCTCTGAGCTGTCAGCACAGAGCCTGACGCGGGGCTCGAACCCACGGACCGTGTGATCATGACCTGAGCCGAAGTCGGATGCTTAATCGACTGAGCCACCCAGGCGCCCCTAAAGTTGGTCTATAATCTTGACTACTTAACAAATGAGTTGTACCTATTTATTTTTGTATTTCTTCCAAGTCCTGGTCACAAGGCATATAGAACTTTACATTGTTGTAATAGCGTAACACTTTGTATTCGGCGTTTTTGATTTAGCATTAAAGCGTTGTCTGTGTTCCTTCTATACCATTTAAGAAAATGTCATTTGTTATAGCAAGTAAGCCTTTTTAACAGTAAACAACTTTTATTGCCTTTAAACACAGTGGAGAGTTATTTCTCACCCCTGTCAGAGGGTTTTGGCTGTTGAGCAAAGACTCTTGGCTTCCATCTTGTGGCTCTGTATCTCCTAGAGCCGCGTGTTCACCTGCACGGAGTCTGTAGAAGAGGAACTAGGCACATGAGGTACATCTGTTTCTCACCATCCTTAGCCCAGAAGGCACAGGCGTTACTTCTGTTCCGTTCTCTTGTTCATGTATCGTCTGCTGTGAGATTAGTCATGTGGCCACACTAGATGCAAGGGTGGTCTGGGAAATGTAGCCCCTGGCTAGGGGCTGGAGGGGGATGCTATTCAGTGACACGTCTGTCCTGTGGAAGCGGATCATAACGTTTTGTGGGCTGTGAACCAAGTCTACCACAGCTGCACAACCTTGGTAATTATCCTTTAAAATGGCTGAGGAATATTCTTTTTTTTTCAACATTTTGTATTTATTTTTGGGACAGAGAGAGACAGAGCATGAACGGGGGAGGGGCAGAGAGAGAGGGAGACACAGAATCAGAAACAGGCTCCAGGCTCCGAGCCATCAGCCCAGAGCCTGACGCGGGGCTCGAACTCCCGGACCGTGAGATCGTGACCTGGCTGAAGTCGGACGCTTAACCGACTGCGCCACCCAGGCGCCCCAAAATGGCTGAGGAATATTCTATATGTTGGTGCATCACGCTTTACTTGATAGGTCCTTCATTATTTATTCTCTCTTATTTATAAAGATCGTTTTTAATTTTTCATTTCTAACGAATACCACTGTAAGAATTATCTACACACACATTCCTCTCCCCGCCCCCCCTTAAAGATTGTTTCTTTACGAGCAATTCTAAAAGGTGGGAGAGACAGAAATTTGTGAACAAAGGTTACAAATGTTTTTCAGAGTCGTGAATCTATAGACTTATTCCTTGAGAGCGGTGACTAAACCGAATTCATTGCTTGTATCTGCAGGATCTTTGACGTCCCCTGTTTCATGGTAACACACAATAAAATGAGCTGAATGACTAAATAAATTTTAACGAGAGCATGTGGACCATAATTTATTATGACTCTGGATAACAGTATGGGTGTGATTATTGTCCCTGTGCCTTTCCCATCTTGATAAATGACACCATCACCCATTAAGTTATTGAAGGTAGAAATCTGGGAGTGGATTCTTTCCCTCACTGGCCCTTGTATTCGTTGTTCATTGCTGTGCAAGAAATTATGACGCAACTGATGGCCTAAAATGATCATGAATCTTTATTTGGCTCACAGCTAGATAGGTTGTTCTCACCTGAGGACTCTCATGAGGTCACAGTCACATACTCCTGGGGTCTTTGTCATATGAAGGTTTGACAGGGACCGGAGGATCCTTTGCAAGATGAACCACTCACACAGCTGGCTAGTTGCCACTGGCTGTCAGTTCCTCTCCCTATGGGTGCTTATGCAGGGACCTTGCGTGTCTTCATGAAAAAATGGCTGGTCCCCTGTAGAGTGAGTCAACAATCCAAGAGAGCAAGACGGAAGCGACAGTGTCATGTATGGCCTCACCTTGGAAGCCACACACTCTCAGTTCTTCAGTGTTCTACTCACCACGCGGTTCTGCCCTGTTGGTGTGGGAGGGTCTGCGCAAAGACCCCACTACCAGAAGACAAGGGTCATTGGGCGCCATCTTGAAGGCTGGCTACCAGAGTTCCAGTCTTCCGTATTTCATTCCAACTACATGTTCTTTTCATTCTCCCTCTTCCAAAATCTCAAATAGAATCTCTTCATTTCATTTCTCCTGCCTTTTGCCTAGTCCAAGACTATCCATACTCAGCTCTGCTGTGATAGCCTTCCACCTGATCTTTCGGCTCATCATTCTAATGCATTCTTCACATAGCAGCCGTTCGTTTTTCCAGTGAATTAATTCAACATATTAATTGTGTTCTTACTACATAATAGGTTTTTTCTAGATTGTCAGAATATAGCAGTGAAGAAAACAAAGACCTTAGAGCTTCTATAAAGCAGGGAAATAAATGAATAATAATGGGAAATATTAGGTGGTAATATACATACTACAGAAGATTAAAACAGGCTAAACGAAAGAGAGGGCACTAGGAAAATTAGGAATGTGTGGGTGCTGTATTATACAGGTCTGTCAAGGGTGCTGTCTCTGATTAGTTGACATTGGGAAAGAAACCCCAAAAGATAGCAGGCATGCAAATATCTGGGTAAGAGAATTCTAAGCGGAGGGAAGAGCAAAGACAAAGGCCCTGATCATGCTTGATGTGTCTGAGGAATGGTAAACCATCCAGTATGGCTAGAGCAGAGGAAGGAGGACAGCGGAGGGCATCAAGTGTTGCAGGGCTTACAGAGGACGTTGACAACTTTGGCTTTACTTTGGGTTGATGCAAAAGTCATTGAAACGTTTTGCTGACATGATACGACTTGCTTTTTAAAAAGGTCGCTTGGACTGCTCATTCCGTGATCTCTTATTTATTTTTTAAAAAATGTTTATTTATTTGTTTTATCCCAAGCAGGCTCTGCATTCAGGCGTGGCGTCCATCGTGGGGCTCCATCTCGTGACTGTGAGATCATGACCTGAGCAAAATCAAGAGTCAGACGCTTAACCCACTGAGCCACCCAGGCGCCCCTCATCCTGTGACCTTTTAAAATGTAAATGATATCAGGTCACTTCCACTGCTTAAAGCCTTCTAGGAATTCCCATTGCGCGGCTATTATGATCGTCATGTTTATTGCTATTATTGAAATTGACACCCCACTATTCTCTATCACAGAACCCTGCTGATTTCCTTCCTAATACATATCTGACTAGCAAATATTATTATTAGGCTGTTTTGTTTATGTTCTGTCTCCTCCACTTGAAAATATGTACTCTGGGGATGTTGTGGGTCTTTCGATACTAAATCGTCCCAGGACTCTGTTGTTCTTGGAGCTCTTGTGTTTGTTCTTTGCACATTTTTTTTCTGTATCTTCCCTCATTGTCATATTTGGTCGGTGACCTACTTCTAGCAATGCTAGAGTTTGTTCGCAGTTCTATCAAGCTCACAGGTGGTGCCCATGCTGCTGGTCCCTCGAGTAACAAGGGGGTTTGATCACCAGGCTCAACTGAACACTGAAATCACCTGTAGAGCTTTAAAGACTATGAAGCCTTGACCTACTCCTAGATAGGCCAGTATAATTAGTCTGAGATGCCGTCTGAATATTGGTAACTTGAAGGCTTCCTTAGGGATTCTGAATTGTAGTAACATTTGAGAACCATGGGATTAGATGACATTGGTCTCTATTTTAAGACAAAGCATACCGAGTAATACTCTGTAGGGCTATGTGGCTTTCTTTTTTAAAATTCAGCTTAGTAGCTACAGAAAGACTCTGGCCACACCCATGGATGACTTCCAGATCTCTGCCTAGCATGGCCAGATAGTTTCTCCAGTGTCCCAACACACACTGTCAGTGGCAGAAATAAAATTCTTGCCTTCATAAGAGTGGTTGTTCTGAGGGCATTCAAATACATCTGCTGACGACAAGGCTATAGGAAGCCAGGACTCTTCTGTATGAATTTGTGCTGAGGCAGAGAGAAGAAGGGGATGAAGCAGAGAAAACCTCCATTTCTTTTTTCTTGTAATTTCTAGCATGTTCATGTGCAGAGTTTCTAAGCCAGTAACAAACTAAAAACCTCTTGTGTAGAGGAAGCTTCATGAAGGTTCTAAGGTTCTAAGAACCTTCATGCTAACCCTTTGGTCATCAGAACTGGAGGGGCACATGTACCCCAATGTTTATAGCAGCACTTTCAACAATAGCCAAATTATGGAAAGAGCCCAAATGTCCATCAAGTGATGAATGGATAAAGAGATGTGTGTGTGTGTGTGTGTGTGTGTGTGTGTATATATATATGTATATATATATATATATATATATATATATATATATATATATATATAGAATGGAATACTACTTGGCAATGAGAAAGAATGAAATCCTGCCATTTGCAACAATGTGAAGAAACTGGAAGGTATTATGCTAAGTGAAATAATTCAGAGAAAGGCAGATAACATGTTTTCACTCATATGTGGAACTTGAGAAGCTTAATGGAGGACCATGGGGGAAGAGAAGGGGAAAAAAACAGTTTCAAACAGAGAGGGAAGCAAACCATAAGAGACTCTTGAATGCAGAGAACAAACTAAGCACTGATGGTGAGGGCGGGAGAGGGGAAAATGGATGATGGGCACTGAGGAGGGCATTTGTTGGGATGAGCACTGGGTGTTGTATGTAAACGATGAACCATGGGAATCTACCCCCCACCCCCCAAACCAAGAGCACATTGTATACACTGTATGTTAGCTGACTTGACAATAAATTGTATATAGATATAAAGTGGATGTTTCAAACTACTAAAAATCAATGGGGCAGGTCCAATTTACAGCTTAATAGTTGGCTGCTACATGTGGGTGCCCCAACTGGTGTTGGAGATACTGGGCAGGAGGCAATGCCAGAGCTCTCCTTTACCCCTTAACCCAAAGCCCACTCTGTGCCTTTTGCAAGTGATTTACTGTGTGTTAACAGAGCCTGGGGCACTTCCCATTGAAATGTCTTTGATCCCGTGTAACTGGATTGATTTTTTTCCTTGGCTGATCTAGATTGGACGACTGATTATTGGACAGAATGGCATCTTGTCGACACCTGCTGTTTCCTGCATTATCAGAAAGATCAAGGCCGCCGGTGGAATCATTTTAACAGCCAGCCACTGCCCTGGGGGACCAGCTGGAGAGTTTGGAGTGAAGTTCAATGTTGCCAATGGAGGTATGTAGTTTAGAGGATACCTTAATCTTCATGGTTTCTGTCCTCTTAGGTTATTGTAGTCTTACAATGACTCTGATGGTAGACGAGCAAGGTGGAGAGGAAGTGGCTCAGAAAGTTCCAGTGAGGGATCTGTCTTAGGGTTCTCCAGAGGAACAGAACCAGTAGGCTATAAAGAGATTTATTATAAGGAATTGGCTGGGTTTCCGTTCAACATGGCAACGTAGGAATATCTGATACTCACCTTCTCCCATGGACACACCGAATCTACAGATACATGGAATGATTTCCTCTGAAAAACAAAAACAAAAACCTAAAAACTAACACAGCAACCCCTTTCCATAGGGCAAGTGAGAGGGAAACCACTTCAAAGTGGGTTGAAGAGGCTGGGACACAAACCCACCACTGGTGAAATGATCCACTCTCTGGAGAGAACAGAAAACCTAGAGAGTCTCCCCAAGAAAGGGAGGGTTCGTACTCTACATTGGGCACCCCACCTTTTAAGACTGGTACCTGAGAGATGCGCCTCCCCCCCCAAAACATCTGGCTTTGAAGACCAACTGGCTCGTGCCCTCAACCTGAGGTCTATGACAAACTGAGGGATGGCTCTTAAAGGGCCTACCCATAGCCACACCTGCCCCGGACCCAGCGAGGGAGTTAGCTCACATGATTATGGAGGCTGACAAGTCCAGAGACTGTAGACCCAGGAGAGCGATGGCAGAGTTCTAGTCTGAATCCCAAGGACTGAAAAACAGCACAACTGATGGTGGAAGTTCCAGTCCGAGACCAGGTTCAGGTTCAAAGGCAGGAGAGAACCACTGTCTCAGCTTGAAGCCAGACAGGGAGAGTGACTTCTCCCTTACTCAGCCTCTTGTTCTGTCCAGGCTCTCAGTGGGCTGGATGAGGCCACCGGTAGTGGGCACTTTACACAGTCTCCTGGATGCTAATCTCTTCCAGAAACCGCCTTACAGACACACCCGGGATAAGGTTTCACCAAATATCTGGGCACTGTGGGGCTCAGTCAGGTTGACGTATAAAACTAACCTCACAACGCTTGAGGTGGCCTAATGAGATCTCGAACCTATTTGGTGTTTTGCACCTCTGCCCTTCTTAGCACAGTCAAATGGTTGAATAATTGATGCTTATCTGATGTGGAAGGGGTCTGGATTAAAAAAAGAATTTTTTTAATGTTTATTTATTTTTGAGAGAGACAGAGTGTGAGTGGGGGAGGGGAAGAGAGAAAGGGAGACAGAATCCGGAGCAGGCTCCAGGCTCTGAGCTGTCAGCACAGAGCCCAACGTGGGGCTCGAACCCAGAAGTCACGAGATCATGACCTGAGCCAAAGTCAGACGCTCAACCGACTGAGCCACCCACGCACCCCTAGAAGGGCTCTGGAGTTTAAAATAGGAACTTGCTCTAAGTCATTTAGACCATTCCTGTTATTTGGCAGATGAACAAATCAAATCCCCAAGAGGCTCTTGTTCAAGTTCACATGGCTGCTCAAAGCCAGACAAATGAGTTTTTAACATAACTCATAGACTTCCTCTTTCCTATATCGTTGACTTTGTCTCACTGAAATGCTTATGATCATTCCACTTTTTTCTTATATTAACAGAAATTTATAGTTTGGAGGTCTTTGTGGGGTGGTTTATATATATAGGGGTGAATTAGAAGAACAATTTTAATTTTTTTTTAATGTTTATTTATTATTGAGAGACAGAGACACAGAGCATGATCAGGGGAGGGGCAGAGAGAGAGGGAGACACAGAATCCGAAGCAGGCTCCACGCTCCGAGCTGTCAGCACAGAGCCCGACGTGGGGCTCAAACCCACGAACTGTGAGATCAGGACCTGAGCCAAAGTCGGTCGCCTAACCAACTGAGGCACCCAGGCGCCCCGAAACACAATTTTAAACACATATTAAGTTAAGGAGAATAATAAATGGGTAGCTTGTGTCCATTATTTGTTTTTCTATTTTGCGCTTTTTTTTCCCCTAAAAGATTTTAAGGTAAATTAGAGCGTGAAGACATTTTACACCTAGATATTTCTGAATACATCTCTTCAAAAGAAAGACCTATTCCTACATAACTACATTATCAGGCCTAACAAAAATAACACTAATTCCCTAACATCCTCTAAAACCTAATCTATATTGAAAATTTTCCAGTTGCCTCCAAAATGTTATTTATAGCTGTTTCATCCCAGAACAGGATTCATCCCAGAACCATGCCTTTCATCTGCTCGTCAAGTCTCTAAATTTTAATCTTGAACCCTGAGTCTGCTTTTATAGGTGGGTAGGAGCTGATTTTTAACCAACAGCAGTTACTTTTATGAATCTGAAGGCAATATTTATTATTTCCCCCTCCTTACAGCCATTTGGGACATTATCCAAACAAAGGAATTTCACTCCCATCAAGTGTTAAAAAAAAAAAAAAAAAGACCCGCAAAACACCTTACAAAGTGTCCCGTGATGGGAGAAGCTCTCCTTCATTAAAAATCACACCTAGGACCACATCTAGTCTTGCAACAGGTACTGAGAATTTCAGGAAAAAACAGGCAGTATTCAGGTATTTTATATGCTGTTAACGCAAGAAATCGAATGGGCTCAGAAAATGGCAGTTTGCAGAGAAATATGATATGTAAGTTGCCAAACTAAACAATGGATTTCAAGTAAGCATTCGGAATTTATGTTTGGTTTCATATCTTGTAAGAACACCTCAGTCATCTCGATGACATCCTGTGCGGCATAAAGGGAGAAGATATTATTTAAATACCCATTTTGTAGACTAAATTACAGGAGGAAGTGAGACCTACTCAGCCATAGAGGGAGGGGATTGAGTTTATCATTTAGCCTTTGACTATATTGAAAGTCCCTCTCTTATGCTCAATTCTTCATGTTTCCATGCCTTGGCATCATTAACGAAGCTCACATTCCTGATGGCATAGAGAGATTTGGTTGGTTCTTCCCACTCAAAGTAGAATGAATTTTACCATAAGTTCTTTTTCGGGAGAAGCATTCACCTCTTTTCATTGTGTGCCATACGGATACATTTTATGGAATTAGTAGGCACATTCAGGGAAATGGGACGCATCTGGAACTATGTTGTTTTTATTTTATTTTATTTTATTTTATTTTATTTTATTTTATTTTACTTTATTTTATTTTATTTTATCTTATTTTATCTTATTTTATTTTATCTTATTTTATCATCTTATTTTATCTTATTTTGTGTTTATTTATTTATTTTGAGAGACAGAGCATTAGCAGCAGGAAGGGCGGAGAGAGAGAACCCCAAGGAGGCTCCATGCTCAGTGCAGAGCCCAATGAGGGGCTTGAACTCATGATGGGGAGGGAGATCATGACCTGAGCCGAAATCAAGAGTCTGACGCTTAACTAACTGAACCCCCCAGGCGTCCCTGGAACTATGTTGCTTTTAAAATGGATTTAGAGCACAGGACCATTGTGAGCATGTTTTTAAGTATCGGGGAAGATGCTAGAGGGGAAATGGAATCAGTAATAAAAATACTGGATGTTTTTTGAATCTTACCATGTGCTGGGCACCATAGTCCGACCTTTACATGCATTGTCTCCCTTAATCCTCCTAACGGCCCGATGAAGTGACTGAGGAATAAAATGGTTTCAAAAACTTAACGCCATGTCACAGAATCAGTAAGCTGTGGCGCTCAATCAGAGCCTAGATTCGGAGAAGAGGGCAGAACATTTGAATAAGAAGGCAAGGAAATGGGGAAGGAAGCAACTCTGAGGGGTGCACAATGGAAGTCTGGGGAAATAGTTCCTAGATCTATGCAAAAAGAAAGGAAGAAGAAAGGTTGCCTGCTCAGATCATGGGACAAGGATAAAGAAGGGACTTGGAACATATTTTGTAAAAGGTACTCTGGAAAATTTGTTGAGAATTCATAGGAAGTTGTGCAGTGAAGCAGCCTCATTCTTAGGGGCAAGCAGTCGGTGTTATTTTGTAACTGCCCCCAGCAATGTGTGGGAGTCTGGGAATGGCAGCAGTGGGGGAAGGTGATGGCAATGTCCCAGGGTTGGGGAATGGCAGCGTGGGCTTGGCACGGCCTCAGGGGGGGGCTTGTACTCATTACGGATGTCTGAGCTGCCATCGGACTATTAGGGTTCAAAATCCAGCCTCTGTTAATTACCAGCGATGGGACCTTGGTTAAGGGTCTCCCCCCTTCTTCAAATTTCAGTTTCCCCATTTGGAAAATGAGGATAATAAGAATTCTTCCTTCATCTGCTTTTTGTGAGTGCCCAATTCCATATAAAGTGTGAAATGCGGTGTTTGTAAGTTTCAGTACAGGTTGGCTCATGTTATTATGCTAACAAAGGTATGGCTCAAATGGTGGACCAGAGGGTCTTGCCTGGGATAAGAGACCACGGAAACTAGAATGGACCACTGGCCTGTGATTAATCAGGTGATGATGAGCATTAGTATAGGAATGAGCAGGTTCAGCAGAGGTACAGAGTAGGGTGGTTGGCAGATAAGGAATTTATGGGCTGAGGACAACCCAGTTTGATATTTTTGAAAGGATTTCAAGCGACAACAATACTTCAGGTATGACTCTGCCGGCCATTGGCTAAAAAGAGGAAAAGTCATCGGAGTAGATGACGTCAAGGAACTTGGAAGTTGTCAGCGGCTACAGAGGTTGCTGATGAACTGTGAGGGTAACAATGTGAGTGGCTGATAGGCATCATAGAAAACCAACATTCTAGAAGCTGTTTTCCTTTTGGAAACAGGTGTGCTTTGTCATTGAAATTCAGACTGTTTAAAAGTGAGGGACAGAGCTGGCTATTGTATTAGACAGCGTAGCTCTAAGGATTAGGATAGAAAAGAAATTATTTCTAGATTTCTCGTCAGTTGAAAGTTACAATATAGTTGGGTAATTCATACACAACCCATCTATTGTCTATCGTTTATATTTTAGATCTCAGTGTACTCATTTGATTGAGTGTACTCATTTGATTTCCCAAACTTGTTGCAAAAAAATCTAAAGTGACTTGCATTAAGATGTAAAAATTAAAAAGAAAAGAAAAACAGAAAGAGGACGAATTGTTGACTTTCTATTCATTTAAAGTGTATCACAACCTAATTGTCCTTTTGATCTTGTAAGGAAACGGATCAAATATTTTTTGTTTAAACCTCATTCCATTTATTTAAAAAAGTTTAAAAAAAAATTTTTTTTTTAATTTAAAAAAAATTTTTTTTTCAACGTTTTTTATTTATTTTTGGGACAGAGAGAGACAGAGCATGAACGGGGGAGGGGCAGAGAGAGAGGGAGACACAGAATCGGAAACAGGCTCCAGGCTCCGAGCCATCAGCCCAGAGCCTGACGCGGGGCTCGAACCCACGGACCGCGAGATCGTGACCTGGCTGAAGTCGGACGCTTAACCGACTGCGCCACCCAGGCGCCCCTTTTTTAAAATTTTTTAAATGTTAAAAAAATTTTTTTTAAATGTTTTATTTATTTATTTATTTATTTATTTATTTATTTATTTATTTTTGAAGGAGAGAGAGAGACAGAGCATGAGCAGGGGAGGGGCAGAGAGAGAGGGAGACACAGAATCTGAAGCAGGCTCCAGGTTCCGAGCTGTCAGCACAGAGCCCCGATGCGGGGCTCGAACCCACGAACTGTGAGATCATGACCTGAGCCGCAGTCGGACGCTTAACCGACTGAGCCACCCAGGCGCCCCTATTTAAAAAAGTTTTTAACTTTATTTATTTATTTTGAGAGAGGCAGAATGAGTGGGGGAGGGGCAGAGAAAGAGGGAGACGGAGAATCCCAAGCACAGGCTGTGCTGCCAGTGCAGAGCCCGATTCGGGGCTCAAACCCACAAAACCATGAGATCGTGACCTGAGCCGAAACCAGGAGCCAGAAGCTTAACCGACTGAGCCACCCAGGCACCCCGCTTTAACCTCCTTTTAAAAACTTGGAAGTCAGTAGAGAGCACGAGTTGGGGGAAATAGTTGACCCTGGTAAGAGCTGCCTCAACAAGGCAGCAGACCTGGGAGTAGAAGCCATACTTTCTTTCTCTAGATGCACTTAGGAGGCTGCAGTTTAAATCTGGGATCCCTCACTTGTGTCAAGTGCATATCCCATTGATGTCTCATATCCTGAATAAAGCAGATTATGTAACCGGGTCTCCCTAGCAGGTGTGAAACTATTTTTAGGCAAGATGTATCATTACTCAGAAGCGGATTCAGACAAACAAATGTGGGTTATTAGCCTACGTAGAACAGGTGAGGCTGACCAAATTTCCTCCATCATGGATGAATACAGCATAAGGAATACAGAGGCTAACCGAACTGTGAACTGTTTGTTCACTGTGGAGAACAAACTCACCTTTCTTTTGCTTGGCGGTGAAGGAGATGACATATCTCTGATCGAAACTGCAGACACCTTTTAAAAAATTTCTTTTGGGTGACGCGCTATTTTCACGTGTTAGGTCCTGCCCCAGATGTGGTCTCCGACAAAATCTATCAGATCAGCAAGACAATTGAGGAGTACGCCATATGTCCTGATCTTCGAATCGACCTATCTCGGCTTGGAAGACAAGAATTTGACCTGGAGAACAAATTCAAGCCATTCAGAGGTAATAGATTATATTTTGAAAAAGAATAGCTCCGTGAATGGGGGTGACTCTATCTTCTGCAGGGGAGGGCACACATTAAAGCGTTTGGATTGTCCATTTGGGGGTTGATGTTTGAGAAATAGATGTACCATGACTGTGGTGCACCGAGAAGTCAGAGCAGCCAAGATCTTCAGAACTGGCAACTTTCGAAAATGACTTTCTAAACCCAAGATCACTTTCAGTAGAGGAAAAATGTCATGGCTGACTCCGTTATAGCGTTCCAAGGATAGTCTGTGAATTGCCAAAACACGTCTTTACTTTTCTAATCAATTAAGGCAAAGATGCTGGAATGCCTTAAACAGTTGAGGAGAGACTCAACAAGGTAGTGGGGTTCTTAAAATGGCCCATGGAAGGTAGGCATTTCTTTTCCAAGCCAGAACCATGCCATTCAACTTGATTCAATGCACAAGTAATCACCTATTCTATACCAAGTACTGTGTGAGGAGATTTTACAAAGGAACTCGGTAAGTACTGAATGGAGTTAGGCAAAGAACAGAATGAAATTGCCCCAAATATCCTATACCGTAGAGTGACTAAAACTTCTGGAGTACTCAGATTATAACCTTTAAATTTGTGGGTTAATATTGAACCGTATAATACCATCAATATCATATATACGTATATTATTATTCCCCTCTCTTTTATCTTACTGCTTTTGCCTAGAAGGCATACAATTAGCGATAAAGCCAACTATTTACTCCTTTAGTGCCCTATAAGCTTGAATACAGTTTGTGTTAAGGTGTTGTCTTTAGTTGACTTAGCTAAAAGCATGAAATGCCTGGCTGACAGGCACATGGCATTTGTGGGACAGAGAAAACCTTGAAATGGACTGTTGCGGGGTCACACTGTTAAGCTAACACGACTGCCTTTTTTTTTTTAATTTTTTAATTTTTTTTATTTTTTTAACGTTTATTTATTTTTGAGAGAGAGAGAGAGACAGAGCATGAACGGGGGAGGGTCAGAGAGAGAGGGAGACACAGAATCTGAAACAGGCTCCAGGCTCTGAGCAGTCAGCACAGAGCCCGACGCGGGGCTCGAAGTCATACCGCGAGATCGTGACCTGAGCCGAAGTCGGACGCTTAACCGACGGAGCCACCCAGGCGCCCCAGGACTGCCTTTTTCTTGAAGGATTTTGAGTCCACTGCTTGCTTAGCCAATCGGCAGACATTGACTGAAAGCCACGTGATACTGGAAGCCATGTGCCTCCTTTTGTAAATCTAGCTGGGAGCATGCACACGCACACACGCGCACGCGATGTCTTGACAACTATCGACAAGAGATGGATTACGTGAAACAAAATGATTTAAACATGCTTGCGTACATACATTTGGGAAAACTGGACAAGGAAGTGACTGGGAAAAACCAGGCGTTACCGTCAGGAAGAAGTTGTTATTGATTTATTGATTTTTGGTTCTTTCACGATTTTTATGGTTGTTCCAGAGACCCCCGTGTCTTTGGTGAGCTCAGAGTCAGGCAGTTGCTGCAGCCCCATTGCTAGTTTGCTGAGTTTTCTCCAATGCTCCGGATACCAGGAGGTGGGCAGAAGAATTCCTTGGCTTCCAAGAAGAATTTGGGGATGAGTGTTTGGGATGATCTATGTGCTGTGTTCTTGCTGCTTTAAATGTTGAGCAAGGTTTGAGTTAATTGGAAACACGTTCATTCCTTGGCATTTCCCCTTAAAGGGTCAAGAGCGTGAACTACTTGACGCGAACTTTCAGTTTTCACTGGATTCTACTTCCTTGTTTTTTACATTTCTGTTTACCATGTGTTATCTGCTATGAATACCAAGTATATCTGGGCAAGCGGTTCAAGAATTAAAGAACCGGAATGAAACTGCCAAAAATATTCTCGTATCTTATAGAGTGAGTAAGACTTCTCACGTATTTAGGACATAACCTTTTGTTTTATAAATTATTTTTTTTATTGTGGTAGAATATACATAACGTAAACTTTACTGTCTTAACCATTTTTAGGTCTACATTTCATATAAATCCTTGATTTATTGTACAAATTAATATCCCCCTCACATCAAAAGATTAGTCATTACTTAGTCATTATTGTACAGTTTAATTAGTAATTACTTAGTCATTATTGTACAAATTAATATCCCCCTCATGTCAAAGGATTACTTAAAAATTTTTTTTAATGTTTTTATTTATTTTTGAGACAGAGACAGAACATGAGCAGGGGAGGGGCAGAGAGAGAGGGAGACAAAGAATCCGAAGCAGGCTCCAGGCTCCGAGCTGTCAGCACAGAGCCTGACGCGGGACTCGAACTCACGGAGCGTGAGATCATGACCTGAGCCGAAGTTGGAGCTTAACCGACTGAGCCACCCGGGCGCCCCAAAGGATTACTTTTTAGTGAACACAAACCATTTTGTGTTCATTAAAAACTAATTACAGTATATACGAAAGGGCACGCATACTACATTGATTTAAGTGCAAGGAAAAATATTTTTAGATTTGTATTTGAAAAGATGATGAGACAGTTTCATATAGAATATTAAAATTCCATCCATTAGGGGTGCCTGGGTGGCTCATTCAGTTGAGCATCTGACTTCGGCTCAGGCCACGATGTCACAGTTTGTGAGTTCGAGCCCCACGTTGGGCTTGCTGCTCTCAGCACAGAGCCCACTTCAGATCTTCTGTTCCCCTCTCTCTCTGTCCCTGCCCTGCACGCACTCTCTATCTCTCTCGAAAATAAATAAAACACTAAAAAATATTTTTAAATTCTATCCATTAAATGTTATGCCTGGATTTACTGAAAATTATTAAAGACGGATTGATAATATCTTACCAGGTTTAATATTTCAGAATTTGAAAAATTTGAAAGGCAACATCCATATATTTCAACATAAGTATGAGTTTAAAAGCAGGGCTTATGGACAAATTTTAGTGCCTAAAGAGTCAAATATTTACTATTCTAGGGAAAGTACTTTCTCAGTATTAATTACATGCTGATGGCCAAGTTTGAAAAATGTAATGTATTTTGGGTTTTGTGTATCTGTCAAATAACTGGAAAAGACTAGTTTTGGATTCCTGGTCATCGGGTGGTAACAGACATTGAGGAACATTCGTGTTTAACGAGGATTTCTAAGTATCTGGCATTCACCCTGAAATTGGGACTGGACTGGGCACACGAGAGACTTTACACAAACTCAAGAATATATCCTTCATCACCAATTCCAACCCTGGATTTGGTGGTCACAAAGGCATTTAGAAAATAGGGATCACTGAAGTCACTCCTTGATTTGTTCCAAGCCTGCTGAGTCATTGTTTGGCTAACCCCCACAGGAGAGGAACAGGGTGTGCCCAGGTACCTCTTAGCATTGAGGTGTGTGCATTTTTGGGGGAGGAGGTGTTAGAAGGATGGTGGGATAAGAGGGCGTAGTTTTTATCCGAACGACTTTATTTTGTGGTTGATTTTTCATGTGCAAAGAAGGCCGTATAACTTGTACTATTTATACCCAATAATGGCCTGAAAAGTGTGTAGGATCTTGATTGTGCCTTAATTTGTGACTTAGCCTACAAATGGGCACTTGGCTTCCCACATGATGTGTAGGGTTCTGATGGAACTGTGATCGGAACTTCATGCTTTTAGGGTAGAGATTCTTCTTTTCGTTCCCAGGTATACTTCATGGGTACGGTCATTGACGTTTCCTTTTGCTTTTCTATCCTTAGTGGAGATAGTGGACCCAGTAGATATCTATCTCAACCTCCTTCGGACCATCTTTGACTTTAATGCCATCAAGAGTTTGCTGACAGGGCCCGGCCAACTGAAGATCCGAGTTGATGCGATGCACGGAGGTAAGTTCGTGGTCTTCTCCCAATTGGTGGCCAAGAAATGTTGAAGAGGCCTCTGCCCGTGTTGGCTTTCTGAGATTATGAGGAAGATTGGGTTCAGGGATATTCACACAATGTGTGTGTGTTCAGATACACTAATTATATCATCATTTTGGTAAGATTGGCATCCAGTGTCTACACTATCATAACTCTTAATCCCCATACTCTCCCAGGATCTCTGTCTTTTCACTTCATATTCCTGGAGATCTCTGATGTGCTCCCCTCTGCACTGGTTGCTCTCTGAGTTGTTGTTGTCCTTATCATCATTCTAGTAATTCTCTTTACCCCTTTCTCTTGTTGACTCTCCTTATTTCCACATCCTTTGTCTTCCATTTTTGTGATTTAACTCCTTGTTTTGGAGGAACAGATTCTTCAGGAGCTCGGAGAGAAACCTGATGGGACCTGAATGTGTTGAGTCATTGCATATCTGAAAATACCTTTTTTTTCTTCTTGTTCTCACGGGATATTTATTTGTCTAGATATAGAAATTTAAGATGGATATTACTTTCCTTCAGAAGTTTGAGGGCATTGCTCCATTGCCTTATAGCCAATTGTATTGAATTTGAGAAATCTGATGCTATTCTGATTTTTAATCCAGGTATGAAATCTTTGCTTTTTCTTCTCTGGAGGCTTTTAGGGTCTTTGGCTCATCATTACTGTTCCTACCTTTTGTACTGATGAGTCTTAATGTGGGACTATTTTCTTCTATTGTGCTGGGTACTTGGGAGATCCTCTTAATCTGGAAACTTGTATCCTTTAATTCTGGAACATTTTCTTAAATTACTTCTTGAATGATTTCCTCTATTATTTTCTCTTTCCTTTCCTTCCAGAATGGTTATTGTTTAGGTATTAGACCTAAGGGACTGATTCTTTAGTTTTCCTATTCTCTCCTCTACACCTCCCCCGCCACCCCTATTTTCCTTTTCTTTGTTTTGTGCTTTCTGGGAGATTTCCTCAACTTTTTTTCTAAGCCCTCCCATTAAGTTTTTCAGTTCCACTATCATATTTCTAATTTCCAAAAACTGTTTTTTCATTTCCAGATAATCTCTTTTAAAAAATAGTGGGCCTATTCATGTTTCATGAGTGCCATATTTTTTAAATGTCAGGTTTACTGATTTATACGTGGTAAAACTGACCTTTTAGGCATACAGTTTGATGAAGTTTGACAAAAATATATAGTCATGTGATGACTATGACAATCAAGATATAGAGAATTTCCCCCACTCTAGAAAATTACCTTGTGGTACTTTGTAATCATACCCCTTATCCTAACCCATAGCTCCTGGAAATCACTCATCTGCTTTTGCCCCTATAATTTTGCCTTTTACGGAAAGCCATGTAAACAGAAGCACAAAATATATACCCCTTTATTTTAGGCTTCTTTCACGCACGTAAAGTTTTGGAGACAGGTTCGTGGTGTTGTGTATATCAGGAGTGGTTCCTTGTTACCAATGAGTAGGATTCCATTGTATGGATGAACCACAGTTTGTTTATTTATTCACCAGTTGATATAGTTAGGGTTATTTCTAGGTTTTGGCTTCTACAAAGTTCCTATAAACATTTGTGAACACTTCTTTATGCGTTACTTGATTTCATTTGTCTTAGATCTGAGATTTCTGAGTCATAGGACAAGTGCATATTTCTCTTTATAAGAAACCGCCAAACTGTTACCCAAAGTGACTGTGCCATTTGCACCACCATCAGTGTATGAGGGCTTCACTTTTTCCATGTCCTCACTTGGTATTCTCAGTCTTTTTAATTTTAGCCATTTTATCATATCTTATTAATCTCTGTTAAAATATTGCTGGTATATATTTAAAAATTTTTCTTCTCCTTATAGTTTCTGTTTCCTCCAGGTTGTTCTTTATGCTTTTTGTTTTGGTCTCATGTTAATTGCATTTTCCAAAAGTTTGGTGATCCTTGGCTGTCTGGCATGTTTAAGAATGAGGCACTAAAAATTTTATTGGGAGATCGGAGCTCATGTGTGGAGCTCGTCCTCCATGGGCTTTACTCTCAGGTCATTTGTGTGGGCTGTTTAGTTCTTTCTTATTGGGCCAATCATATTCCCCAGAAAAAGATCTTTCAGGTTCTTGCCCTAGCATTCATTATCTGGCCTAGAGGGAATACAGCCTCTCTTTCTAAATAGTTTGAATAATATAGCTGGTTTTGAGCCTCATTGCCTAGGTTGTACTATATGTCCATCTCTGAATCAATCACTGTGGATGGAGGGCATTGATTGGGCACATCTAGGTCACCTTCTCAGCCTTGGGGGAAATGGAATTTAGCCATGTCTGTATTATAAGAACTGAGATGGGAAAAGGATTGGTTCTCCAAAGGAAACCTAAAATGCAAAGTCAAAAGATGTTCACTATTTGACGTTTGCATCTTATCAGTGGAAAATAAATGAAAGCAATGCTTTACATATATTTCAGCCAACAGGATTGCAGGCTGGTCCCCAGATGTGCTGTATGTGTGTGCTCTGGCTCTATTCCCTTGTTTATAATATTATTTCCTTTTGGATGACATCCCCAGTCCCCATCTCTATATTCTTTCTTCAAGTCTTCTTGGAAATGCTACCTCCTTCTTGAAACCTTACCTGTGGTTGTTTCTTCTCCTAAGCCGTTAGATCTAATTATTTCATAAATATACATTGAATAGCATCAGTCTTACTATTGCATTCACTCACCTGTCGATTTCACTCATCCCACCCCTGCTTTAGGAGCCCAGTAATGTAGGGACTGTGTGCTTTGCATCCCTTGAATATGTTGCCTTCCATTCTTTTTTTTTTTCTATTATAATTTTTTTTTTAAAGTTTCTTTATTTCTGAGAGAGAGAGAGAGAGAGAGAGAGAGAGAGAGAGAGAGAGAGAATGAGCGGGGGTGGAGCAGAGAGAGGGAGACACAGACTCCAAAGCAGGCTCCAGGCTCTGAGCTGTCAGCCCAGAGCCCGATGTGGGGCTCGAACTTGTGAACTGCGAGATCATGACCTGAGCCGAAGTCAGACGCTCAACCGACTGAGCCACCCAGGTGCCCCACTTTTTTTTTAAGTTTTTTTAATTTTTATTTTTGACAGAGGTACAGTGTGAACATGAGTGGGGGAAGGGCAGAGAGAGAGGGAGACACAGAATCCAAACAGGCTCCAGGCTCCGAGCTGTCAGCACAGAGCCCGACGCGGGGCTCAAACTCATGAACCGTGAGATCATGAGATGGACTGAAGTCGGATGCTTAACTGACTGAGCCACCCAGGCGCCCCAATGATGCCTTCCTTTCTTAACATTGGGATTCCATGGTAGGCACTCCATAAATGTGTGTTGAACTGGAAAACACCATCCCTTAGCACTTTTTTTTGTAAAATATGCTTCGTTTTATATGCTACAGTGGTTTACAGTGTCTAATTATATACTTGACAGAGTCAAAGTGATTGCAGAGACAAAGAACATCGTTGGAGCCTTTTAGTGCTTTTGTATATATTTAGCTCAAGTTTTCAGTACATAAAAAGCTGCACACAATGGATCATTATTAAGCAGTTGATTTCTTTCTGGCAACATATTAGAAAAGTTTTGGAGAAAAATATTATGTAACTGCCCAGCATAGTCATTGGCACATATTAGGTGCTCAATGAATGTCAGCTGAAGTATTACTCTGTGTTGTGTCTTGAAAAAGCTTGGCGAATTTATTTATTCTGTGCTCTTAAATCGCCCTTCTTGTTTTACCCAGGATAGAAGACATTTGGGGGTTTCTTTAAAGATTTCATATTGCTGCATGTATCTCTTTTCAGTTATGGGACCCTATGTGAGAAAAGTCCTGTGTGATGAGCTGGGAGCCCCAGCCAATTCTGCAATAAACTGTGTCCCCCTGGAAGATTTCGGGGGGCAACATCCTGACCCAAACCTGACATACGCAACAACCCTTCTGGAAGCTATGAAAGGAGGAGAATATGGATTTGGAGCGGCATTTGATGCTGATGGGGTAAGTAGGAAAGTTCTCTGCCTGCTGACCCTTTTACCATGTAATAAGCCCGCCCCTGGAAGCCAGAGAATTCCTGGGGCCTGTTGACACATGGCGCATTTGAACCTTAACTGGGCTCTGCATCTATTCTTCTGTTTAATGCTCTTCCATATTGCAATTAAATAGCTTTTGCTTTTCTTAGTTCTAGGTTAGCCTTATGCTGTGAAAAAAGGTTATGTCTTAAAAAAAAAATTCATGCAATAAATGTTTCTGTATGGTTGGTCTTGTTGAAAGCGCCGCATGAAGGCAACAGCTCTTTCAGCAATAACTCTCGTTCTCCATTGTGTTTTGGGGAAAGTGTGAAATAAAGTACATGGGGGCTACAGAAGCTCAAGGTCGTCATCCACAGTTCACCAGGTTGAACACATTCCTAGCTGGCCAAGATCACGGGCCCTCCAGGACTCAGGAATTTAAAAGGTTTCTCATGCCCCCTGTAGCCTCATTCAAGTTGTTTGAGGTTGTTTAAATATAGGATGGCAGTAAAGAAGCTTGTGCTGCTGGTGGGAACGGGCTGCTAGCAGCAGATGGCTCTGTCTCATCGTTTTCACACATTCTTTCCGACAGGACCGTTATATGATCCTCGGCCAGAATGGCTTCTTTGTGAGCCCTTCTGACTCCCTGGCCATCATTGCTGCCAACCTCTCTTGCATTCCATATTTCCGGCAGATGGGGGTGCGAGGGTTTGGGAGGAGTATGCCCACCAGCACGGCCCTGGACAGGTAAGCAAGGATGTCACCGTGGAAAACGTTATGGTACGCTTCTGACGTCACTGTCCCCTTTGTGGGTAACTGTCCCTCATTCTCCCCTACTCCGGCGGGAACTGATGGAAGTGTGGGAACTTAGAGACGCGTGTAGTGTGCTTGATAGGGACGGGAAGCATCAGGTGGCCTGAACTGGATTCCTGGTTCTGCCGCTGCTTAGCTGTGGGAACTTGACAGATGTATCCGATCCCTGTGTCTCATTCTTTTTTGTCAATCTCTTCTACTTTGGCAATTCCAGTGAGTGCAAAGTATCATTTCCTTTTTTTTTTTTTTTAATTGAAGTGTAATTAACATATAGTGGTATATTAGTTTCAGGTCCACAATGTGATTCAACAATTATATATATTACTCAGTGCTCATCATAAATAAGTATACTCTCAATCCCCTTCACCCCTTTCACCCATCCCCCCACCTACCTGCCCTCTGGCAACCACCAGTTCGTTCTCTGTTTTTAAGAGTCTGGTTTTTTTTGTTTGTTTGTCTCTCTTTCTCTCTTTTTTTTTGTTTTGTTTCTTAAATTCCACCTATGAGTGAAATCCTATGGTATTTGTTTTTCTTCAATTGACTTATTTCACTTAGCATTATATCACATTGTATTTAACAGCTGAGGAATATTCCATTTACATATATGCCCTTTCTTCTTTATCCTTTCATCTCTGGAAGGACACTTGGGTTGTTTCTGTATTTTGGCTATCTATTATAAATAATGCTGCAGTAAATAAAGGGGTACAGATATCGTTTCAAGTTAGTGTTTTCATTTTCTATGAGTAAACACCCAGTAGTGGAATTACTGGATCATATGGTAATTGTATTTTTAATTTTTTGAGACCCCTTCGTACCATTTTCCACGGTATCTGTATTAATTGACCTTCCCACCAACAGTGTGCAAGGGTTCCTTTTTCTCCACATCCTCACCAACACTTATTTCATGTCTTTTTTATTCTAGCCATTCTCATAGATGTGAAGTGACATCTCATTTTGGTTTTGATTTACATTTCCACGATGATCCGTGATGTTGGGCATCTTTTCATGTGTCTGTGGCCATCTGTATGTCTTCTTTGGAAAAATGTCTGTTTAGGTCTTCTGCCCACTTTTTTTTTTTTTTAATGTTTATTCATTTTTGAGAAGGAGAAACAGAGTTGAAGCGGGGGAGGGGCAGAGAGAGAGAAATAGACAGACAACAGACAGACAGAATCCCAAGCAGGCTCCAGGCTCTGAGCTGTCAGCCCAGAGCCCAATGTGGGGCTCGAACTCGCCAACTGTGAGATCGTGACCTGAGCCGAAGCCGGACACCTAACTGACTGAGCCACCGGGGTGCCCCTCCTGCCCACTTTTAATTAGATTATTTGTGGGGTTTTTTTGTGTGTTGAGTTGTGTAAGTTTTTTATATCTTTTGAATATTGACCCCTCATTGTATATATCGTTTGCAAATACCTTCTCCCATTCAGTCCATTGCCTTTTTATTCTGTTACCAGTTGCCTTTGCTGTGCAAGAGCTTTTCTTTGGGTGTAGTCCCAACAGTGTAGTTTTGCTTTTGTTTCTCTTGCCTGAGCAGGTGTATGTAGGACACAGTTTAATCCCTATTTGGTTCAGTATCCTCTAGAGAAACCAGTCCTCTGTTGCTTCTATCCTAGGAATCTTTGTACCCTTTGACTCCAAGAGCAGCCCTTGTGTCGAGACCCTGGTTGAGTCAGCAGCTTGTTGAGAAGCAGATCTTTTAGCAGAGAGAAACCAAAAGCAAGATCTGCTGGGGTGGGGTGGACAGACATCTCTTGAACTGAAGTCACTCTGAGTCTCCAGTCTCCTTGAGTCTTTGCTGTCTGTTCCTACGAGTAGCTGGTTATTTGTGGTTTCATTCTGATGAAGGGTGAGGGGGAAAGCCCTTTGCACAGGCTTCAAGTCAGAAAGATACTGTAGTCCTTAAAACAAAAGCCCCCAATACACATTCACGTTCTGGGAGACTCCTGCCAAGGGGTCCTTCTGCGTTTTGAAATTTTCTCTTTTCTTTTGGTTTAGATTTGCATCATTGTAGTAACTAGTGATGCTGAGCTCATTTTCATATGCTAATTGTATGTGTTCATTTAAAAAATTAGGTTATCTTTTGTTATTGATTTATAGAAGTTCTTTATAGAGTCTGGATCATGTTTTTTTTTTGTCAGATGTATGTATTGCAAATATTTCCTCCCTGCCTGTTGCTTGGCTTTTCATATTTTCATGGTGCCTTTTGATGAGCTGAAGTTTTGATTTTTTTAAAGTTTATTTATTTAGATTCAAGTCAGTTAACATACAGTGTAGTATTTTTTTCCAGAGTAGGACCCAGAGATTTTTTGCTTACATACAACACCCAGGGCTCATCCCAACAGGGGCCCTTCTTAATGTCCATCCCCCATTTAGCTCAGAAGTTTTAAATTAAAAAAAAATTGTTTTTAATGTTTTTTACTTTTGAGAAAGAGAGAGAGACAGAGTGCGAGCAGGGGAGGGTCAGAGAGAGGGAGACACAGAACCCGAAGCAGGCTTCAGGCTGTGAGCTGTCAGCACAGAGCCTGATGAGGGGCTTGAACTCACGAACCGTGAAATCATAACCTGGGCTGAAGTGGGATGCTTAACCAACTGAGCCACCCGGGCGCCCCTTAAATTTTGATGAAGTTTAGTTTTTTAATACTTTCTTGTATAGTTAGTTTATACTTTTTGTCCTCTACAAGAAATATTTGCTTACCCGAAGGTCAGAAAGATGTCTTCCCTATGTCTTCTTCTAGAATCATTGTAGTTTTAATCTTCACATTTCAGTCTACGATGATTTTGAATTAATTTTTGTGTGGGTTGAAGGCAGAGGTCAAGGTTAACTTCTCCCCTATGTCCTGTTGTTTCAGCCTTGCTCATTGAAAAACAATTTTCTTTCCCCTTGATGCCTTGTTAAAAAAAAAAAAAAAGTTGACCATATCTGTTTGGGTCTGTTTCAGGATTCTCTATTTTGTCTCATTGATCTTTTTGCCTATTCTTATGCCAATATTACACTGTCTTGATTATTAAACTTTTAAAGTAGGTATTCAAATCAGGGGAATCCCCCCAGTATTTTTTCTTCTTGGCCAAATTAGAAAAATGATATAGCCTTGGTCCTTTGCATTTCTATACCCATTTTATTTTATTTATTTTTTTTAATGTTTTTATTTATTTTTGAGAGAGAGAGGGAGACAGAATATGAGTGGGGGAGGGGCAGAGAGAGAGGGAGGCACAGAATCTGAAGCAGGCTCCAGGCTCTGAGCCGTCAGCACAGAGCCTGACGTGGGGCTCGAACTTACGAACCGTGAGAACATGACCTGAGCTGAAGTCGGACGCTCAACCGACTGAGCCACCCAGGCGCCCCATATATAACCATTTTAAAATCAGTTTGTCGATTTCTACCAAAGCCTCTTAGGGTTTGAGGAATGGGTAGAATCTATAGAATAATCTGAGAAGAATTGAATTTTACTAATATTGAAATTTCCAGTTCACAAATGTGGTTTATCTCTCTCTTTACTTAGTAGTCTTTAATTTCTCTTACATACTTTGTAGTTTAACTTCTCTTATGTATGTTTTATCGTTTACTGTAGAGGTCTCACACTATTTTTGTTAAATTCATTTCTGAGTAAAATTTTCTATGTTTTGATGCTATTATAAGTGGAAGAGGTTTGTAAGTTTAATTTTCCAGTTGTTTGCTGCTAGCAATTAGAAATACAACTGATTTTTTTGTCACTTGAGCTTGGATTCTTCAACCGGGAAGAGTCTCTTGGATGCCCCCCATTTTACTTCTCTCCCTCAGGGGATATTGATATCAAGCCCATGATGATAATCTCAACTCAGTGCCTAGCAGTACCAAAGAAGAGGGTGTATTATTCCACATTCTTTCCCATTTACCTTTGCTTATATCCTTCCTTAAAGGCGGGGGCGGCGGGGGGGGGGGGACAAAAGGATTCAATAAAACTGTAGAGAACAAGGCAAAATGGAACCATCTTTAAACACTGAGGGCTCAGCGTGTAATTACAGGATCCTGATTGCTATGTAGGTTACTTAATACTATGGGAGTGTATTTGATAATATCACCTTGCACTTGTACATCATCTTATAATTTAGAAAGAACTTCCGTACATTTGATTTCACTTGATCTTTGCACAAATTTAGTGGGTAATTGGGTAGGCATTACTCTCGCCATCTTAAAGATGGTGAACCAAGTATCAGAGAGGTGAAGTGACTTGTACACGGTTATACAGCTAATCAGAAAGCGACCCAGGATTTGAAACTAGGTCTTCTGGTTTGCGACTGCATCTGCCCAGTAACTACTCCTGGATCAAGATGGTCCCTGAGAAGCTAGTTCAGAATATTGCCCAACTCTCCTGGGGGATAGCCAGCAACTTCCCAAACCCTGGCCAGGAGAGGCAGGTTTTATTATGGCAACAAAAACCATGTGTCCTCTTTTCTCCCGGATATTTCCCGGTGGTTCTTGATTTCACTTGCTCCCCTCCATCCCCATAAAACTCTGTTTCAGTCAGAAAGCTGAGGCCTTGCTTAGACATTTCACAAAGGGCCTGTTCTGATATGTAAGTGACCATTTAAAAGGATTATTCATGCTTGCTGGTTGGGATCCAGAATTCTGTGGGGCTCTGACGTGGTGATTTGTTTTGGGTATTTGATCTGCTGTGCAGTTCCCAGGTGGATTCTCATGATGGATACTTAATGAGCTCCTTTCTTCTTAGGTGAAATAAATACAGTTTCAAATTTTTGTCTTGGGCAAGGTTTGCCATATAGTTTTTTTTTTTTTTTAAAGTGAATAAAATCATTGGAATGTGCCCCTAAGTTCCAGGACCAGGAAGAATGACAACTGAGTAGCTGAGACCTATTAAATGATGCACTTGCCTAAACTCTTGGCATTCCAGAATAAGGGGAAGGCCTGGACCCTCGAAACTGATGAATTATTCAGGCCAGATTTCATTGTTCACAGATAATTGTTGTTCCCTGAGGGAAGAGTTTCAATGTCTTTAATTTCTACTCTTCCAGTGTCACTAAAACAAGGATTCCATTGACCCCGGAATAATACGGTTTCAGCCTTGAAAATGGCATTCTTTTGGGGCGTTGTCATTCTGAATGTGTCTGATTTGTAGCCGCAGATGACTCTCTGTTGCTGAAATCGTTTTGGTTCCAATGATTCGAGAAGTAAAGCACATTCAAAGTATATTTGTGGCCTGAGACCTGTCTCCACCCTATGCAGAAGTATTAAATAAGCTTCAGTGTCATCATCCTTCACTAATATTTACGCAGGGCCCATCTGTGCTTGGGACGGTGCCGAATGCCGTGCAAAACAAGGCAAACACACGCAGACGTGAGCCCTTCTCATTAGAGATATTTACAGCCTCACACAAAGCCAGCATCCTTGAATACACTGCGAGGGATCCAGGACTGAAAAGTGTGTTTTGACTACAAGAGAGGCCATGTAGGGTCCACCACCCATAAATGTGGTGGTGCAGGGAATTCATCCTCCTCTACCTTCTGTTGGGTATTTGTGCCACCCTTGCTGTTCACCATTTACTCACTTAAACATTAGTTGTTTTGAGAGAGAGAGAGAGAGAGAGAGAGAGAGAGAGAAAGTGGGGGAGGTACAGAGAGAGGGAGAGAAAATCTTAAGCAGGCTCCCAACTCAGTGCAGTGCCCGACGTGGGGCTTGATCTCACATCTGTGAGATCATGACCTGAGCCAAAAGCAAGAGTCAGACGCTTAACCGACTGAGCCACCCAGGCACCCCAAGAATTATTTATAAAGGGCCTTTGGTGTCCTAGACATGGTACCTTGCTGTGGGGGAGCTTCTAGCCTGACGGAGAAGACAAGCCATAAGAAGTAAAGAAAAAATATAAATACAAATGGTAACACATGCTCATGGGAAACGCACTTGGCTCGGTAATAATTGGCGGGTAAGGAGAATGCCGTTTAGATGGGAGAGCCAGGCGAGAACTCTCCGAGGAGGTTATGGGTAGGGCCAAAATTAGAAACATGCAGCTTGACCCGGCTATGATGCTGGCATTAGAAATAGTCCATGATACACGTGAAAATGCTTATTTTTCAGAAGGTAGTCTACAGATATTTGTTGCCAGTCCCTGATCTGAAATATGTACTGTAGCTTTCTCTTGAACGTATTCAGCGGGTTGTTGCAATCCAGACAGTGTTAATCCTGTAAGTATGCATTATCGCCTCATCTACAACGGTCTTGGTCTTTACTGCCTTCTTTAAATCTGTGCTCTTCTGTTTCTTAGATCAGTCATGATGCACCTCAGTAATGGGAGAGAGAGTGATCTGAGCTAATGCCTAATTATTCAGTCTTCCACACATTGTTTCTGATACGGAATGATGGGAATTATTTTGCTTCAGCAGATAAATATGTTCAAGTCTATCTTGTATTAAAATAAAAGGAAAAAAAAAGGGAGGCAGAAATCCCTTTATCACAGGAGCTATTCCCCTGAAACTCTCGAAAACTGATTTCATCAGGGTCAAGGCAGAAAAGAGATGGCGTCCTTGAAAGGAGGATTACTAACGAGAATTTATTAATAGTAAGTTAATAGCTTCATGCAGAAGTATGGACAAATTAAGAAAGCAAAAAAAGAAAAAAAAAAAGCAAGAGCGATGAGAGGCTCTCCATGACTCAGGATAGTAGAAAGTTGTTAGTTCTCCCAGGACTGAAGCATGAAAGGGAGGGATGAGGGTAACTATAGCCTCCTGAGGTCTGGGGTTATGCAAGGTGGGCTATCAGACAGGAACTGAACTTGTCAGAGGGGTAGAAATACCCCACCTTGTCTCTTTTTCCACCCTCCAATCTCCTGCTAATGCCTTCTCTTGACCAAACTCACTGGAAGCAGGAGCACAATCTGTGGCGTTTAGCCTCCAAAGTAGGGCAGAGATGGCCATAGAATGAAAGGGGTCCTCCATTGGACAAACGATGAAAAGATTGTTCAAGGATGAACATGATGAACCCCACCCTATGCCTGGGGTCCAAAAAGGAGGGAAGAGGATGAGCTGGGGAGTTAAGCAAGTAGAGATTATCACAAAGATTGGCCAGTTGGCTGGTTATGCTGGTTACTCTTGCACCCAAAAGTCCAATTTCCCACTGCTATTTTCAGTTTTCACATCTCATATTACTAGGGAGTTTGAGTGTTTCTTCATATGCTTCAGAGATTTGAGGATTTTCTTTTTATTAATTGCCTGTTCCTGCCCTTTGCTCATATTTAGAATCTGAGTTCCTCTTTCTTATGGATTTATAGGGGGTCATTACATATTTTAGGTAGTAGATCCTTGTCAGTTTGAAACACTTCTAATTTTCACTTTTTTCTTCACACAAAATTTTACCGCTGAGTTCCATATCCAGTTTCTGTCAATAGATAGCTGTATTATAGGCAGCTCACATTTAATGAGCATAAATAGCGGCTTTCCTGATTTTCCCTAAAAATTGTTCTTTTTTTTTGTTTGTTTACTCTCTGTGTGAATCACCTATCACCCAAATTATAAATCTTGAAATAATTCTAGACTTATACTTCTTCCTTATTCCCAAAATACCATTAGTCATTGAGTTCTGTCAGAAAAGCCACTTAAATGTTTCCTGAACCGTTCTTCTCTGTCCCTACTTCTACCTTGCTAGTTCAGGGTTCTCATAATCTTCTGCTTGAACTATTGCAAAATCCAATGAACTGTTTTCCCCGCCTCCAGGCTTCCTTTCCTTCATTCACATTCTGGACCACCCCAATCACAAAGCCATGCGTCTCCTTCCCTGGCTTAAAATCTGTTGGTAGCCCCAAATGACTGCACAGTGAGATCTCATCTCTGGATTCTAAAGCGTGCGTAATTTCCGGATTATGAACGTCTCACTCCTGCCTATATTTTTTTTACCCCACCCCCTAGATGTGTTATGCTGCTTATAGTTCCCCAAATTCGTTGACCTCTCACACTGCTGTGCCTTTGCACATGCTGCTGTCTTTCCTTGAGATGTGTTCCCTTCGCTCCACCCCATCCCACTTGGTCCTTCCTTCCTTTTCAAGACTTGGGTCAGGTAACAGCTTAGTAAGTCCACCTTTGGTACTGTGTTCTCTCTACCCCAAAGCAGGGTATAGAACTTGTTCTTCACAGATGACTTTGTCACAGTTGTCACAGGCATCGAAAGCCCATACTTGTCTGTTTTCTGATATCCAGTGAGCCCGCTGAAGGGCAAAAATGTTATCCAGTGCCTGGCACAGAATAGTTCTCAATAAACGCTTCTTAAATGAATGAGGTTCTTTTCCTTTTGGATCCCTTTTATTTGAGAGAAAAAAATAACAGAACTCCACAGATCTAATCACCCAGTTCTCAAAGTTAAGTACTGGAAACTGCCAGCACACTTCTGACTTTCGTACAAGATAAATTCGTTGATGCTATCACCGGGTGGCACAGGGAAGTGTATGTGAACGATAAGAAGAAAATAAACGATGTATAATTACACAGCCTTCTTCGGGTGCAATAGAACTGTGCCTGATTTATGGTTTTCATTTACATTTAGGTAAATTTGCAGTGAGCCAGATTTTTAGCAATGATATAAGGGTATCGATCACAACTTCATCAAGGTGAGATCGAAGGAAGCCACCACCTAGCAGTTATTTCCTACTCACTAATTAAAAACTCACCACAGCCTGAAATTAAGCTCAGGATTATTTATTTCTTGCCCGAGCGAGTAGGACGAGCAGTGGATTTTTTCCTAGGACGTTTAGAGGATGCCTCCTGTTACCTTCCTCTCTGCTTTCTGCGTTCACTTACCGGAAAGGAGGCTGACAATGATGGAAACCTGTTTTTCGGTGTTTCTATGAGTTGATGTCTGGTAAGCACATGATAAGGATGTCTACATTTAGTAGAGGGCATTTATGAATTGGTTGGCTGAAGGGAGAGGAATACGTTGTTAATAGGTTAAGACCGGAAGCTGCCAGAGCTTCGGGGATGCCGGATAAACCACTTTTTGTTCATTTGTTCAGAGCCATCTCTGGTTTCTGCTGTTTGAGTTGGTGAGAAAAACAATTTTGAACCTGAGTTCCAAAATACACAGTCCTCATCACCCTCCCCGGTGAACTGAAAGACAAGTCACTTTTAGGAGTCAGCTCTCTCTTGCTGTCCTTGCAAGGACTCTTGGCCATTCTTCGGCTTCATCTCTAGAAAGGCACGGTCATTGCCGAGGGTAGCCCGCGTTGCATCTTCAGCCCTTCTACCAGCTCGGTTCCCTGTGGCCTTTGGCAGGTCACTTTGACTACTGGTGGACTCAGCAAGTGTTGAAAGAAGCCCCCGTTAACCCCTGGCTCGGTGATTGGAGGCTTTAGTCAAAGATCACTTTAAGCAGGGATTTCACTGCCGTCTGGTCTGGACCATACAGCTAAATGCCATGCAGTGGCGTTGCAAGGGGATTATGGAGTTCATGGCCTGCCTTCATCCATACTCTCGATTTTGGTTTTTGGAAGGCGTGTGTGGCCAAATAACCTCATTCCCTTTTTTTCCCTGTAGCTTAAAATATTGATACAATTTTAAAATCAGTCCCATGTATTTCTACAAAAGGCATGAAGCAACTATATATCTTCATTACGGTAGTATACATACATCATTATACAGCTATATAAATACGTCAAGGCTCTCGGGACTTATAAATTAAAATCGATGAGTTTTATTTTATGTGAATTATACCTTGATAAAACTGATTAAAAAAATACTCAAGCCCTATTTATTTCAAACTGAAACAAAGCACTGCCCTTGGATCTTCCTTTACAATTGGGGTCAGAAGTCAACTGTACTTCGCAACATCGAAGCCGGTATTTGCCCTCCTGGCCAGGTTCACGTGACTCAGTGGCCTCAGGAATCTCCACTGCTTTTCTCTCTGTGGTGAGCCAGAATATCAATATGCTACCCGCAGTTCTTGTCTTCTTTGGAAAAGACTTAACTCACGTTTAGAGTTGGAGGCTCTAAGATTTCCAGGTCATCGTTCAAATTTATTGGCATAAAATATATATAAGGAAGATGGGATAGCCCAGCATCATTCCGTGCCAAATGCTTTGCCAAAGCTGCCAAAGAAGCCTGACAGTTGGCAACGACTTTAAATGAACGGGGATAATGATACATCATCCTAGGCCTGAAGATTCTTGTGGAGTTCATGCGCACGTACTTTTTGTACGGGCTTTATATTTTGAAATGGATTTTGTAACGCTAACCAGAAAACGCAGCAAGTTTTAAAATGGGTTTTTAAACCTCAATCTCACAGGATAGCATTAAGCCTGGCCTGTCAGAATACTACTTATGTGATGGTGAAATATCATCAGTTTTACTGTACCCATCAGGCCAAAGGAACAATAGGATCCAAGAAAGCTGCCCAAAAGTTTTGTCAGCTCAGCAAAGAGTAAGGGGATAAATGCATTTTTATTCCCAGGGAAATCTATGATAGTATTTTATTCAGTTTTCACCAGACCCTCAGAAGTATTTCTCAGGCGCCATTATTGACATTTTACTTATAGGAAAAATAACATGTTGGGAGGTTAAGCTACTTGTCTAATGTCACCTATCAAGAAAGAAGCAGTGAAGACTGCTACCAGATTGTCTGGTTTCACATCTCATAATTTCCTTACTGATCCTTATTGTTGACAGCAAGAAGGTATTCTGATTGTATCTTGAGTGAAAGCCATTTGTGCGGGTTAGGGGGTGTGTTTGGGGGGGGGGGACCTACGTTGCCCAAAAAGTAGTAGGCGACATTGACAAGCATAATCAATTTCAACCCCCAACTGTCTTGTGATTTTGACCTTGAACATCCCTACCGTTCAGTAAAGTTCTGGAAGAAGCAATCCCTGGCTTTAACTTAAGGCTTCCAGGAAAATGTTGACTGGAGTTCAAGGTCAGGTTTGAATTTTATACTCTTGCCTCAGGATCTGCTGGAAGTAGTCAGATCAGCAGTGGCCACGCAAAACAAACTTTTATCAGGTTTCAGCAGCTTTTCTCTGTTACATTCTCTACAAAGTGGGTTAAGCAGATACAGTTCCTTCTGTCTTTGAGTTTTTATCTCACACAGACAACACTGATGACCAGAAACATAAAATATACCCACTAGGGATACTGGGCTCTTTTAGTAAATAATGTGTCAGGAGTTGGGTGTAAGATGTCCGTGCTTAGACAAAAAACAAGAAAAGAAATCTTGTTAGCCCCTGTCTATGTGCCCTATACAGGTGGGGGTGGAATCCAGATCCGCGTATCCATTGATCTCGCTTCTGATCAGGTTTCTGCCTGAGGTTTAGATTCGTCATTGGGAATTCTGAATTCTTTTAGAGTCCTCGATGGCGTCAGGGGTTTATATTCTAGCATGCAGGAAAACTCTTTGATGAGTTGGTGCTTGGATTTAAGAATGCAAGATCTCTATCCAGGACTCACAGAGAGATTGTTATCAGTCAGGATCTTTGTGCTGCAAATGAGAGAAAACTAGCCGAAATGGGGCCTAAATAAGACAGGGGATGTGTTGACCCACATAGCGAAATTAGAGGTGGCCGCAGGTGAACCTCGCTTCAGCAGCTCAAACGATACAACCACTTGACCTGGATATTGCTGTCAGCTCTGCCTGAGAAGGTATCACTCTCATCCCTGGGCTCCCTGCCTCTGGCTCACCAGGCTTTCCCTTTGGGGGAGCAAATATTTGCAGGATTGCCGGCCTCATGAACCTGACACACCTTGTCTATGAGGATGAAGGTTGTTTACTTCCTGTCTCTGAGACAAAGCTTTTCTGGAAAGAAACAACCGAAAACCTCCTCTTGAATCTTGACTTTGTCTGGGGTTTGTGCCACCTCTGACCCTTTGACTCACCAAGGCCACGAGGGGTGGGATAGGCTGAGAGTCTTAAGACCTGTCCCCTTGATGAGGTGGAGCGGGGAGGACCATCGTGCCTTCCCAAACCAAATGACCAAGAATGGACGCAGTTGTTCTCCAAAGCAAAATGTTTCTCTTCTTCCAGAAGGGAGTAGTCACTGCAGCAACTTGGGATCCGGTAGATGCAGAGAGGTGGAGAGTAGTGAGGGCATTGGAGTGTGGTTTTGGAAGAACTCAGTGCCTGGCCAAGAACTCAAGGTGCCCCTCTCGTTACCCCCTCGTACCCTGTCAATCCTTGGCTACTTACCAATAACTGACAATGGCTTTGGAACTGGAATGGTGGTGCTTGCCCATGATCCTTGCATAATATGCTCATAGATTCATCTGTCATTCTTTCTCATCCTCTCCTCTCCTCTCCTCTCCCTTCCCTCCCTTCCTCCCCCTCCCTTCCCTTCCTTTCACTTCCCTCCCTCCTACCTTTCTCCTTCCTTCCTTCCTTCCTTCCTTCTCCTCTTCTTTCTCCCTCTCTCCCTCCCTCTCTCCCTCCCTCTCTCCATCTCTCTTTACCTCTCCTTCTTTCCTTCTTTTCTGACTTCATCTCTCAGTCCTTATTTTTTCTCCCTCCATCCCCTCCCTCTCTCTTTTTAAAAATTTTTTTTTCATGTTTATTTTTGAGAGAGAGAGAGACAGAGCATGAATGGGGGAGGGTCAGAGAGGGAGAGGGAGACACAGAATCCGAAGCAGGCTCCAGGCTCTGAGCCATCAGCACAGAGCCCGACGCGGGGCTTGAGTTCACGAACCACGAGATCATGACCTGAGCCGAAGTCGGCTGCTCAACTGACTGAGCCACCCAGGCGCCCCATCCCTCCCTCTCTCTTTACCTACCATTTACTCTGCCATTTTTCAAACTTTTTTTTTTTTAGTACCTGCCGCATGCCAGGCACCCTGCTGGGTTCTGGATATCACTGATAGAGTTCATCTTCTCTTTTACCTCCTTTCTTTCTCTGTCAAACTTCATTGTCAACAAAATTTGGAAATATTCTCTGTGTAAAGTGTTCTCCTGATTTTAAAGAAATTCATGGCTTTAATCTGATGTTAATGATAGATTTGGAGAGTTTTTAAATCATTGACGACGACATATCCTACAGATTGTCTTACACAGATTCTACTACGTATATTTAGGAGTAGGAAGGAGAGAAAGAACATAAGTTAAGAAATGCAAACATGTATGCCTGCCACTGTTTTCAAACGAGCTTATGCACAAAATGGGACATCCTACTTTCTGACTTTCATTGGCCTCTACATTCAGACTTATCCAAGTTTGAATTTGACTCCCCTACTCTGGCTGTGATGGCTCAGTCCATTAAGCGTCTGACTTCAGCTTAGGTCGTGTTCTCATAGGTCATGGGTTCAAGCCCCGTATTGGGCTCTGTGCAGACAGCTTGGAGCCTGGAGCCTGCTTCAGATTCTGTGTGTGTCTCTCTCTCTTCCCTCCTCTGCTCACACTCTGTGTCTATCAAAAACAAATAAATGTTAAAAAAAAAAATGAACAGTGAAGTCTAATGACTAGCCTCCAGTTCTTCCACTAAGGAAGTAGGACTAAACCTTGATCAGTGGCTCCATTTAACTCCTACATTTCTCGTGTAGATGATAGTAATTGGGTTGTGCTCCTTGCTGTGGGTGCCTCACATTTCACAGTACAACAAAGCTTTTAGAAAAATGCTGTATGAATCTCAAGTGTCTGTAGTTGGTCGTTTTTCAGATTACTCTGTAAGTAATGATTGTTAATTTTCTTTCTTTTTTTTTAAAGAGTTTGTTTTAAGTGATCTCTGCACCCAGCATGGGGCTTGAACTCACAACCCCAAGATCAAGAGTCACATATTTCACTGATTGAGCCAGCCACGTGCCCCTGGTGATTGTTAATTTTCGTTAGGTCTTTTTAACATGTATATGGAATCTTTCAATTAGGGATCCAGGATTAGACCCGTTGCTTTTTGATCATCTGCCTTTTCATTAGTATTCTTTATTTCCTCTTTGATTCTTCATTGACCCATTGGCTGTTCAGCAGCATGTTGTCTAGCCTCCACATGTTTGTGTTTTTTCCAGTTTTGTTTTTTTTTTTACGGTGATTGATTTCTAGTTTCATATTGTGGTGGTCAGAAAAGATGCATGATATGATTTCATTTTTATTAAACTTATCGAGACTTGTTTTGTGGCCTATCATGTGATCTGTCCTGGAGAATTTTCCATGTGCACTTGAAAAAAATACATGTTCTGTTGTTTCTGGATGGCATGTTCGGTATATGTCTGCTAAGTCCTTCTGGTCTAATGTGTCAAAGACACTGTTTTCTTATTGATTTTTTGCATAGACGATATACCCATTGAGTAAATAGGGTGTTAAATTCTCCTACTATTATATTACTCTCAGTTTCTTCCCATATGTCTGTTGATGTTTGCTTTATGTATTTAGGTGCTCCAATGTTGAGTGCATAGGTATTTACAATTGTTATATCCTCTTGTTGGATTGACACCTTTATCATTATTCATTGCCCTTCTTTGTCTCTTCTGACGGTCTTTGTTTTAAAGTCTGTTTTGTCTGATACAAGTATTGTAACCTTGGCTTTTTTCTGCTTCTCTTTGCACAGAACATCTTTTTCTCACCCTTTCGCTTTCATTGTGTGTGTCTTCACGTCTGGTACATATGAAGGTCTCTTTCAGGTGGTTTATTATCATCCTTCAAAGTTGTTATAAAGTGGAAGATCTTTGTTCACTCTATCAAGTGCTCCTTTGGAACACGTATCGGACCCCAGTAATCTTATTTCTTTGGGAAAATTGTCTTTCTTGGAAAACAGGGTTTCTTTGTCTTCTTTTCTTTTCTTTCTTTGTTTCTTTTTTTGCTTGTTTCTTTATATTTATTTATTCATTCAGGGGCACCTGGGTGGCTCAGTTGTTTGAGAACAACTCAGGTCACGATCTTGTGGTTTGTGAATTTGAGCCCCGTGTTGGGCTGTGTACTGTCAGCTCAGAGCGTGGAGCCTGCTTCAGATTCTGTTCTCCCTTTCTCTCTCTGCCCTTCCCCTGCTCATGCTCTGTCTCTCTCTCTCTCTCTCTCAAATAAATAAATAAATATTTTAATAATATTTATTAATATTTAAATAAATAAATAAATATTTATTTATTTATTTATTTTTAAAGGTTATTTGTTTTGAGAGAAAGACAGAGAACCAGTGGGAGGGGAGGTGGGGGGCAGGGAAGAGAGAGGGGGGGAGAGGACCTGAAGTGGGCTCCATGCTGACATTGGAGAACCTGGTATGGGGTCAAAATCCTAAACTGTGAGATCATGACCTGAACTGAAGTTGGATGCTTAACTGACTTAGCCACCCAGCACCATATTTATTTTTAAGTAGGCTCCGTGCCCAAGCGTGGAGCCCAATGCAGAGCTTGAACTCATGACCCTGAAATTAAGGCCTGAGCTGAAATCAAGAGTCTGAAGCTTAACCCGCTAAGCCATCCAGGTGCCCCTCTTTCTCTTTGTTTAAAACACACCTGTGTCTGTCTGTATCTTGGCCAAAGCCATTAAACCCCCCTGCATGGCTCGAACTCTTTTCTTTATGTCTAATTCTGATGATAGCATTTTGACTTTGCATTGTATACACATCTCATTAAAACATGCAGTGTGATTTGTGTGCATATTGTAAGTGCTTGTCCATTTTATAATCTGTTCAGTAATTCTGTCGAAGGCTAAAAAGGTAAAATAAAAGAGACATCATGACCAAGCAAATTGCCCTATGATATACCCATGCATGGGGATGGGAGGGTAGAGGAGAGGTTCACAAAAATGGCTTTCTTTTTTTTTTATTAATGGAACACCAGTGATTTCCATTAAAAAAATTTTTTTAATGTTTATTTTTGGGAGAGAGAGAGAGAGTGAATGTGAGTGGGGGAAGAGCAGAGAGAGAGGGAGACCCAGAATCTGAAGCAGGCTCCAGGCTCTGAGCTGTCAGCACAGAGCCTGATGTGGGGCTCAAACTCACAAACTGGGAGATCATGACCTGAGCTAAAGTCAGATGGCCAGCCGGGTGCTGCCACCCAGGTGCCACCCCCCCCCCAAGTGATTTCCTTTTTAAACAGCATTCAATCCCAATTTATATTTGTAATGGTCATTTCCTGCTTTTAGAGTGACTTTTTAAGTCACTGCTATTCTGTAGTCCTTCTATCTGCAAAGCCACTAATCTAATTCCTCTGGTGTGCCAGGGAGAGAGACTTGGGAGGTGAAAAGGCAGATGTTCGTCCCCAAATGGGGTTTGTTTACATGAATCTTACCAGAGCAGGTAGGTGCCAGGAGAGATTTGAGAATGAGGGCTGGTTTGGACAAGGCCATCTGATTTGTAGAGGAGACTTCCATCTGAGGGCCACCTTCAGAGACCAGAGGCTGGGTTGTGGTTCTGAGTGAGTACGACATTCAGTCAGGGTGGAGCTGACTAGAGAGAGAGAGAGAGAGAGAGAGAGAGAGAGAGCTCGCTCAGGGAGGCGTGGTAGAAAAAAACCAAGCAAAACAAAAACAGAAAAGGAGATGTCAGTATGTGAGCATCAGGTACTACTCACTTTACCACTGATTCTCATCACTCCTCAAAGCCTGGCTCTCCCCATCTAGAAAGGAAGTGGTCAGGACTGGTATAGACGCTTTTCCCCATAGAGCTTCCAGCTCATTGCTCTGCCTCCCTTGGGGGTAGCCCTTGCTCTCATGTTTTAGGGTAGTAGGGGCTCTGACCACCACGTTTGCAGGTTAGGCAGCTCCTGGAGCGAAGGATAAAGAAGACAGGTGATGGGAAGAGCAAAGATAGATACACTGTCTTTCAAAGAGGTTCACAGAAGTGGGCGCTTGATACTTTTGCTTGTATCCTACTGGCCAGTACTTCAATTCTATGCCCGCGCCTAGCTGCAAGGGAAGCTGGGAAATGGAGTCTTGATTCTGAATGGCCAAGGTGTGCGGCACACAATCAAGAGTTTTCTTATTAAGAAAGAGGAGAATGGTTGTAGAGGGACAACTGGCGGTCTCTGCCATAGGTTTAGATGATGTTTTAAACATTCTGTGTGGAATATTTGAGTCTGTGCAGATATAAAATATTTTCTCTAATCCTCGACCTGCTAAAGAATGCAGAAGATGACATAAGCTCTGGCGATGATCTTCATGATGAGGAGGAAGAAGAGGAGGACGAGCCACCAGAGAAAAGATAGAAGATCTGGCAACTCAGAGCCTAGTGTGAAAAGTATTATTTCCCCCATTTTATAACCAAGCAAATTGTTACTCGTAGTCAGAGAAACCCACTGACATAACACCAGTCTTTACCTATGGAGTTAGGAGCTGGCCACAAAGATTGGGATTGACGCAAGGTGACCTTTAGTTGCAAGTAACAGAAAACTGTCCTCCCGATGGCATAAATCATGAGGGAAAAATGTATCTCACAGACATCTCTAGACATCTAGAAAGGGGTAATGCCAAGGTGGTCTGATTCATTGCCTGCACAGCATCAGCAAGGAACCAGGTCCTGTCCTCCTCAGAGCGTGGTCTTTATCCTTTTTTTTAAATTTTTTTTTTTTTACGTTTATTTATTTTTGAGACAGAGAGAGACAGAGCATGAACGGGGGAGGGGCAGAGAGAGAGGGAGACACAGAATTGGAAGCAGGCCCGGGGCTCCGAGCCATCAGCCCAGAGCCCGACGCGGGGCTCGAACTCACGGACCGTGAGATCGTGACCTGAGCTGAAGTCGGACGCTCAACCAACTGAGCCACCCAGGCGCCCCGCGTGGTCTTTATCCTAATGAGCTTTCCTCATGGAAAGACTCCAGGAATTCTAGCTATTTGCCTGACCTATGACCTAGTCTGATGGGAGAAGAGGGACTACGTTTTGTTTATGTGTCTTTTTAAAGTCAAAAAAATCTTTTCCGTGAGGCTGTCCAGTCCAGTGTTGATTGTGTTCTACAGTAACTTCATCTTCACTGAGGATAAATGATAAGATTGTGGTTCTGTTAAGGAGGAGATCAGTGTGAATGACTGGGTGGGCAATGTCAGTGCCTGCTAATTCATTTAAATTATTTGCCCACCATTAAAGAACATTCTAGAATTATGGGTGTTTCCCTGAAGATGCCACTGACATCAAAGATGTCAGTTGCTTATCATAGTTTTTTTTTTTTTTACTTACTCATCAATAAGCATTTATGGAATACCTTTTCTGGGTCACTTATAAGTGAATATAATTCATGCCTACCCTCAAAAAATTTTATGATTTAGTGAGAAAGACTAAATATCCCGAGTAACACTTACAGTACAGTGTGAGGAATGACTTACTGTGGGCCCTGAGAATGCTGAAAGGAAAGCATTGACCTTGGTCTGGATTGGGATCAGTACTTGGGGCTGTAATAGAATTTTTATTGTCTTAGGTTCTAAGTGTTGCTCATCGGAAGCCCTTGCATGAGTTCCTTGAGAACAGAGACAGATTTTATTCTTTACCTCTGTTTTCCAACCTGAGTATAATCCTTTGACCACAGTAGTTCAGTGTAGTGAGCAGGCATGAGTCAGATCAGGAAAAGAGAAAACATTCTGGAGTAAACAATCCGCTGAGAGCAGACAGATGCTACAGCACGGTGGGAAAGAGCATGAGGATTCACAGAGACCTGAGTTCAAGTGCGAGATCTGCCGCTACTTAGCTGTACAGATGTACGACAGTTATCTGACCTCTCTGTGCCTTTTTTCTCATCTGTTAAATGAAAACTGGATTACTTTAACCCATCAGGGCGTCATGCGAGTGAAATGGGAAAACACACGTCAAGCCATCAGCCCAGCGTAAGCTTTCAATAAGCATTAGCTATTTTATTACGTAACGACCTAGTCTACCTAATTTTTCCCTCTCTCCTCTAAATCTTCAATTTTAGGGAGTTGTTTGGTGAAGAAAATGCCTTCTCTGAATCACAAAGTCTCTGGCCACTGGAAGCGAACCTCACACAAACTGTGTGGCGTCTTGGTTGAGAGCCTTACAGCTAACAGACGTTTATAGTCTGATTCTGACTCTCTGAATACCACATACTAAGTGTTTCCTACATTCTGTTTACTGTGTTCTCTACTTCCTAAAATAGGAAAGGGTGCACTGTTGAAGCATTGCCAAACTTTCTTCGCAAGTGGCCGGCTGGGTTTTCCTTAATTGATGAGTCACCCTTTGTTGACGGGACCCATTTCCATGGGAATTTCTGGATCTTCTCAGGGCTCACGTTCAGGGGTCTCCCCTCCGCAAGTGATGTCGGGTATACTTAAGCCAGGAGTGTCAGCTGGTCATGGCAGGCACATGTCAGAGCTTCTGTCTCCTCTCACTGGCCTCGGGGACCATTTTCTTAAGAGTTTCTTCCTTTTATAAAACTATGTGCCGCGTTCCATTTATGAGAAGAACACGATATCCCAGAGCACATCAAGTTACTTAGGGATAACTGACCTAACAAATGAAACAAAGAAGTCAGGGAGAAATCTAGTTGCGCAGAGGCCCCTGGTCTTGTGTGTGGCTTGAAGAGATTGAGGATGCTGATGTGTTGTTCTTTGGGGAGAGAGTCACAGTTTGACAGGAAACATCTGCTTTAATCTGCTCCAACATCAACACGATCGATGTGGTAGGAAGCCTGTTGTTACCGTGCGGGTTCCATTTCTCCAGCCAGGGCTGGGCCTGGGATCAGGGCTGTTTAGACAGGCAGCACGATATGGTCCCATTTGTCAAAAGACGGACACAACAGGCAGCTTTATTTGAGCGTATCCTGGGGCTCTTTCTCTAGTTAGACGGAAGTATTTTCCTTCCAAACCTGTTTGGCTCTCTTTTCATCTCTCTTTCTCTCTCTTCCTTTATGTCTTCTCTCTCTTGGCCCATTTCCATTCTGGGCTTCAATTTTGAGTGAACACTTTTCTGCCTTTATCCTACCACCACGTCCTCGTCCACGAGTGAGATTGGCTTCCTGTGGAGGATGAGTCTCCTCGTGGGTATCAAAATATTCGGGAAGGAAGTGTACAAACGTGTAACCTCTCGCACACTCACGCTCACAAAACCTTAGCAATTGTCATCCACCCCTCAAGGTATACCCTCTTCCTCGCCTCACCTGCAGAATCAGTACCTAGAATTAATGAAAGGTTCTGTTACATTAGCATGGGAGAATTGGTTTGTGGGGAAAATGGCCTCACTTTTCATTATTTGAAAGAGTAAAGTTGGTATCTGACACTTAAAATTTGCTTCTGGAGAATTGAGGGAATTCAAAGTACACTTATTATATCAATGCGTCTGTGATACTAATCACTCAAAAAATTATTACACTGCTAATAAAATGTGAACTGTAGATTCATAGTACTGAGTCCACGTTTTCTTCACAATCATTTAAAAAATTCTAGTGCCCATAATATCCTGGGCATTGCGAACAACAAAGGGACACTGGTACTGATAATCTCAACCACAACCACAACCACAACAACAACAAAACCACAGTCACATCCAGATAAAATCAAGGTCCTTTTATACCCATTCTGGTGTTGATCAACCAAAAGATATTGAAGAAGCCATGTATTCTGTCACTGGCATCCACTCAGACCCCCAGCTGAGATAAATCCAGGAGCTTCCAAGGTTTTTTTGTTGTTGTTGTTGACTATGGCAGTGGGCCCAGATGAGAGTCAACGAAAAGATCTGCAGTTGGTTACTTTCTCCCCTCTTCCTCCTATTTCCTACCTAATGACCTGAATGTATTTGTGTTCCAGATGTTGGCCCCGTCCCATGTGGACAAACTCATTTCCTTTCTCTTTCCCACATCTTCTTCCCCGGTTCGGCTGGTGTCTGCCCTGCTCTGTTCCAGGTACTGCGTGCAGAATGGAGGGGAGGTCCACAAGGAAACGATGAGATACATTCTCTGCCTCCAAGATTCTCAAAGCCTAATGGGAGGTACAGATGAGTCAACTAATGATTACAGACATACTTGATACAAGGCACATTGGTGACACGAGTGAGGAATCAACTTCGCTTAAGATTGGAGGATGCTGGGCAGACAAGACTTCAGAGAGGAGGAGGCGTTTGGAGAGTGTGTTAAAGGTTGAATAGAAGGTTTGGAGTAAAGGAGCTTGTCAGGGGGACAGGAAGGAGAATTGGAAGGATATACAGGGCAGGGCACAGCAATCGGTAAAGGGTGTGAGGCATAAGTTGTCAAGACACATGCGAAAACTAGTAAGCTTGATGTTTCTGGAGCATTTGTTGTGGGACTCAGGAAGGTACACGGAAATAAACCAGTGGTAAGGAATGATGTTAGAAATGTAGCCAAATGCCGGGGTAAAGAAAGGCTACCGTATTATGTGCTGGGACCTCATCCTGTAATGGGGAGACAGTTGTCTGGACCTTTGCACATTCCCTGTGAAGTCTTTCTGGCTTCCTGGCCACTTATGTGCTGCTCATTCAAGTCCTAGCACTGTCTAGTGTCCAGTGGCTCCTTGCATGAAAAACCTAGGCCACGGATGGAAAACCCCGGGCCAAATCAAAGTCTGAAGGCCCAGGGACCCAGGCTGAGTTCTGAGCAGTGTGGGATGTGCTGACGGCCCCTCAGAGAGAGGAGCCAAGGTGTTTTGTTCCAAGAGGTAGTGTTCAGTCAGACCCCAAACCCAAAGACTGGCAGGTGGGTAGCTAACTGGGCAAAGACCTGCAAAGAATTCAGGTGGTTGAGGTAAGAGCTTTAGGATTGGAACTGAGCTCACTTGACTACAGTTGGGGGCATTCAGAGCATGGTCAAGAACCTGGAGGAATCCCCTGGGCCACAGGAATGTGGACAGCTAAAGCCATGGCCTTGACCACAGGCAGAGAGGTCACCGTTAGGCACAGGAACCAACTTGGCTTACGATTCGGATTCATTTTCCCACTAAGTTTCCTTCATTTCTATCCAGTTGGAATTAATTGCTCCCTCCTTGGTGGCATAGGGCATTCTATTTATGCTTTTAAGTGACGTTACCGTGCCTTGTTTCATAGAATTTCTATACATTTCTGTGTCGGCTCTTGATTATAAATTTCTTAACACACTTTTTTCAACTTTCTCTTTATTGTGCTTTAAATAATATCTTAGGCAGAGAATACATAAATACATAGATATGTTTCTATTGGATTAAACTTCATTGAATCAATCCCATCCTCTTTTAGAATAGAAATTGTGTTTTCTGGGACCTAGAAACTATTAACGGAAGAAGCCAGATTGTTGCTAAGATTTTCAAATAACTGGCTGCCTTAGTCCATTCAGGCTGCTATAATAAAATACCACAGACATGGTGGCTTATGAACAACAGGCAGTTACTTCTCACAGTTCTGGAGGCCAGAAGTCCGAGATCAGGGCACCAGCAAGGTCAGGTGTGAGCTGTCCTCCCGTGTGGAGACTTCTCACCTTGTCCTCATATAGTGAAAGGGGCTCCAGAGCTCACTGGGGTCTCTTTTATAAGAGCACTAATCCCATTTGTGAATAGACACAACACCCAAAGGCTCCACTTACTAATACCATCACTTTGGGCATGGAAATTTCAACATCTGAATTTGGAGCAGACGCGAGCACTCAGACCATAGTATTGGCCAGTTGAGATGTGGGCTGGTGTGAACTGAGTATTGTCTAAATCCGAAGTGATTGGACCTGCTATCAGATCTGAAATGAATTGTCCATGCTTATGGGGAGATGGGGGAAGGAAGGAAGGAATTCCTTCCACGACCGCTCTGCCTATCTGATTGCTGGGTAGCCAATGGCGTCCTGCCGTCCCACATACAAAAGAACTGAAATAGGAAGGGAAAATTAAATATTAGGTGAAATGCTTAGAGTCCAGAGGAGTTAGGGTTGGCTCTGTTGGGATTCCCGCAGGAGTGTTTGCTGAGAGGTGGTGATGAGAGGTGGTATCTAAATACAACAGCTCCCTTGCCCCTCGGTGGAAGCCTGAGGCACGTGTTTTCACAGGCTCCCAGTGACTGTGCAGGATTAAGCTTCAGTCACCTCCAGTGGTAACTGGCTTGAGAGCTCGGCCTTTGTTAGCTTTCTTCCCTTCCTCGTCTTACCTCCCTCCTCCCTTACCTGGCCCCCTTCCACTTCCTCCCTCTCCGCACGGACCCAACAGGTGTGCCTTTGACTCCTTGGTTCAGGATTCAGTCTGCTTCTGGGGAACCCAAACGAAGACATTACGTACGTTTATTCTCTTTCTTCTCATTTGGCGAGGATGTATTTCAAGGCCCCAGCAGTTTCCCCTTGACACACAGATCCAATCATTTGTGCCTGGCTTATGTAAAGTAGGTAATAAGAAAACGAAGGCGCGCAGAGAAACTTTACGTGTGTGTCCAAAAATGTGTCCAGCTTTAGGGCGTTATCTCGGGCCCCTCTAGGCAGGAAATCTGAAAGGAGGTGTTTCTAGCTTTCATGATGATGTGCGATTTTGTTATTTTATGAAATCTACAACCTGTGCAACCCTGTTGAGGCGAGACACTTGATAAGGCTAAGTAAACATCTGCCACAAAGGGAATTTTATCTCAAAAATGCTATTTCCTTCTCAGCTCTGAATGCTGACAGATTCTTTCTGTCCTCATGGGGCTCGGCAGGTTGGCTGGAAAGCCGGGATCAAATACCAGTGAGAGGTGTAAAGACCAGGCAAGCTCAGGTCCGATGAGCACACCATTCTTTGGCTGTTTTTCTTCTTGATAAGACAAGAATGGATACAGGTCTTCTGGGTATCTTTAGGCTGTGCATAGCAAAACTAGATGAAAAAAGTACAGCCTTAAATTAGGTTTAGCAGAAGGTCCCATCAGTAGGGTCTCCTTGGCAAGAATTAAAAAAAAAAAAACCACCATAAAAAAAGGGATAAATAGTGACAAGTCTATTTGGAGGTCCCTTGATGGAAAGCGGGTTGTGCTTTTAGCTTTCAGACTAATCGTACTGAGAAGCACATGTGGTAAATCCCCATGAAGCTCCTCTTGTTCCCCCAGATCCCTGCCAAACCCAAGGGACCTTGGGAAAGCAGTAAGGAGAGTCAGAGAACAAGGGAGCCCCAGGGAAGGAGTGAAATGCTTGTGCTGTGTCTCCACTTGGGAAAAAATTGGATCTGGGTGATCCTTTTCATGGAATGCTGAGTGACACATCCCCTCATCCGTCACTCATGGCCACACCCAAAATATATGCTAGATATCTTTGACCACGAAGATGTATAAGGAAGAGATATTAATGTTGGGAAAAAAGTACATTTAATGCCTAATCAAGCAGGAAGAGGCCAGAAAGCATATAAATGCTGCTAAATTCTTTTTTTTCTTAAGTTTATTTATTTATTTTTGAGAGAGAGAGAGAGAGAGAAGGAGAGAGAGCAGGGGAGGGGCAGAGAGAGAGGGAGACAGAGAATCCCAAGCAGGCTCCACGCTGTCAGCACAGGGCCCAACATAGGGCTCGAACCCAACATGGGGCTTGAACCCATGAACCATGAGATCATGGCCTAAGTCAAAATCAAGAGTCGGATGCTTGACCCACTGAGCCACCCAGGCCCCATAAATTCTGCTAAATTCTGGGTCAACACCTCTTTTCAAACCCTATTTACCTCATCCTCTTTACTTAAGGCCGTATTCCTTTTTCTGGCCATCGGGAAAGGCTTTTTTACTGTGTGGCTGCCCACATCTTCCATGACCTGGGGGCATGTACCAGACCTTGGAGGAAGCGAAGAAAAGCCTCTTAGCTCTGCCTCAGTTGGACCACATCTCTTCCCTGTCACTTCTTGGCTTCTTGGGTTCATTGAATTTCACTTTCGCTGTTATGGAAACCTCTGGCAGTAACTGTTCACTGTCTGGCTCACACTTGACTTGAGGCACACAGTTGCCAAAGCCTGTCTGATACCACCAGGGAGCAGGGAATTTAATTGTGCTGCCTTCGATCTTTCCATCTTGCTGTGTTTCTGTCCTGATAAGAGCCAGAGCCGTTCTTGGGGTCCCTGAGTGCCTTTCTGTCCACCTTGTCCTTCTGTCCCTCACATCCCTATATTACAGTCTTCTTACACTCACCTGCTTGCAGGATCCCGTGTTTTGTCTGCTGGGTTTGACCAAAGGCACCTCAAGCTCACGTGAACTACAGAGGTCATATCAGCCTGCCAACCCCAAGTGCCCCATTTCACTGGGCGAAAGGAACGGGGATGCTTTTTTATTTACTTCTGTGAACTCGGAGGAAGAAGTCCCCTGAGAATTTGCCCTATGGGGTCTCCGTCACCTCCCAGTCTGGCTTCGTCTCAGGCTCGGGCACCCTGGACTCTGCCCCTGTGCTCAGCTTTCCAGACAAGTGCTGTTATTTTTAGCTCACAGACCTTTTCGTGAACATGGCCCAGCTTTGAGGGTGTGAGAGAGAAGCTCTTTGGAAATCAGACCCTGTCACTGATAGCTTGTCCTAGACCGAAAGGTTGATAGGAGAAAGGATGCTTTGTATTCACTTTGTATTCAGGAAAGAAGAAAACCTCGGCCCCTGGGTTACCCATCCCCCCCCTACCCCCACCAAGTAGCCTTCTGTTTTCCCACCTGCCCGCTGCTCTGTCCCAATGACTCCCTGCTCTTAATTCACCTGCTCTGGGAGCTGCTGTGCCCTGGATGCCTCCTCGCTAATCCTGGCTGGGCTCTGGGCGTCAGTTTGAGCCTCAGGCAGTGGTGGGAGGGGACAGGCACCCTCTGCGGGTCCTCCACTCCTCCCTCAGCACCCTCCCCCCATTCTGTCACTCCCCCCAACCCCTCCTAAGGCCCCACAGCCTCCGGGCTTAGGTGTCAGTGTTGAAGGGAGGAAGGAGGTGTTGGGAGACAAAGTTCAGAGGGGGAACCGATACCGTGGGAGGAACCAGGCTATGGGAGCTTTAGGGACCATTGAAAAAGGAGAATGTGGTAAGGGGCAGGTGGACTGTTTTACTGTGGTTGTAACTTTCACTTTTAACACTTATGGGGTGCCCCCTTCCCAGTGCATATGTAGAAATAAACTTGTCCTGGGGGAGCCTGGGTGGCTCAGTCAGTTAAGCGTCCAAATCTTGATATCGGCTTCGAGGGTTCGTGAGTTCAGGTTCTGTGTTGGGCTCTGCACTGAGAGCGGGGAGCCTGCTTGGGATTCTGTGTCTCCCTCTCTCTCTGCCCCTCCCCCCCAATAAATAAATAAACATTAAAAAAAAAAGAAACTGTGCTTTGATTTTGCCATAAAAATCAGCTGAAACATTCTTATGAAATCAATTTGATTTACTACAATGCAATCGATCTCAATTCCATAGCTTTTTATTATATTTGAATTAAGAGGGTGATATAGACACTATGGCGCGTATGTTCAGTTGTCGGAGGGAGAAGAAGGTGAACAGAAGATAATATGTTTTGAGGTGTGTGTGTGTGTGTGTGTGTGTGTGTGTGTGTATGTGTGTGTGTGTCTGTGTTTTAAGTTTTAAAGTTCTGTGGCTGCCAGTGATTTCCAGTAAATATATGGAGTACCCATCGTCACACATTTTCTAGGCTAAACAGCAAAATACAGATAGGCGTAAAGATGACCAAGATCTGGTTTGGCTCCTTTTTCTCCCTTTCCACCAGCAGCCAGGTGTCTAGAAGAAAGGCGTCCTGGTTGGGAGGAGCTGGTGGGGGTAGAGATGCTTCTGGGGTGGGGGGGCCTGGCCATGGCCCGAGCGGGTGTCACTGCAGCCACAGCTGGGCGTTTTGCAGCTGAATTGAAAGAAGCAGCGTTTGACCGGGGCGGGTCCCCTGAGTTCTTCTGCACATCCTCCTCTCGGATACTTGGCTGTGTCTGGAAGCATTTCATGGGAACTAGTATCTATCGCTTTTCTAAATTACCATTTAAATGCTCCCAGTCTAGAAAGGTCTGTCACCCACGTGGAACCTTGCCCTCTGCATACTCTCAGAGCCAAAACAGAGCATTTTCATGGTAGAAATGAGAGAAGTCTTAGGGTCACTTCTAAAGGCGGGTTTTATGTCTATTTGGAGATGGCCCTTTCCCCTCATGTGAGAATTCTGTGAACGCCTGGCATTGTTGAGCAATCGTGTTCATTCTGCTGAGGGCTAGTGTTGCTGGAAGACAGCTCCAGTAAAATTCCAGTTAGGCTGTGATGCTCCATGCTGACTGGTGTGGCTGCCTTTGATCTGGAGTCCCGCTTAAAGACACTTGCCAAACGCATGGAAAGTGCCTTGACCCCAGTATTTGGAGCTGTCACTGGTAACAGACCCAAAGAGTCACCATCAAGCTCTTTATGCAAATATACCCCCAGAGGAATCCCAGCCATTTAATAGGAATTGGCGGTTCCCGCTGTCCTGGGGGTAGGCATTGCTCAGCCCTGACACAGGGACTCTCGACACCCTGGAGTTGTGTTACTCTCAGTGGCCAGCCTCTGAATTGTGGTGTGTTCCAAATACAGAATCAGAGCTACTTTGTGGTCTGTGGTTTTGTGATCGGGCAAATAGAAATAGGTCACATCTGAAGAGGAGTCCTCTAACTGTGATTGATCTTGGGGCGCCTGGGTGGCTCAGTCAGTTAAGCGGCCAACTTTGGCTCAGGTGGTGATCTCATGGTCCGTAAGTTCGAGCCCCACGTCGGGCTCTGTGCTGACAGCTCGGAGCCTGGAGCCTGCTTTGGATTCTGTGTCTCCCTCTCTCTCTGCCCCTCCCCTGTTCATGCTCTGTCTCTGTCTGTCTCAAAAATAAACATTAAAAAAAAAAACCCCAATGTAATTGTGATTGACCTTCAGCACAAATGAGGGAAATGGACTCCTTTGAAGTCACGTGGCAGGCCGCCGGGTCCATTTTATCTACGAGGAATAAAACAAGGGGCCCAGCTGACCTTGAACTTACAGTGCAGGCAGGTTAGATACATGGGAGTTATTATGATGTATTTCAGGAATATTATTAGATCAAATGGGGAAATAGGGAGGCACTTTGTAAGCTGTCATGCACTGCACACATTATTGCCGTGATGAATTTCTTTTTAAATGGGTAGCTTGAAGCCATAAAGTTGGTTGAGAGAGGCTGGCTATTGCCTGTGATTAATTTAGTATTGCCTCGTTTGTCAGTCTGTGGCCAGATGTGGTGACCGAAAGCCTAGAGATATTACTTTGCACACCTGTGACCTTCAGGCCTTCGCCAGTAGGCAGAACATAAAGCGTGTTGTCTTGATGCCTGAAGAGTCCCAGACTTTGAACCTGACTCTTTGATGCATCCGGTGGGTGCCTTAATCTTTCTGAATTTCCTCATTCGTTACATGGGAACGTTAATGCATGGATTCCCTCACGTGGTGGTTGGGAACACTGCCATAAAAATGCATGGCTGATTTTGAATGGGCCGTGAAACAGTTAAGTGTGATAAAAGTGTCAGGTCTTCCGAGGATCTTAGAAGTTCTGCAAGAAGTAAGAGGAACTTGGGATCCATGCTTTGGCCATGCATAGCTTCTTCTCTGGAAGGCAAGGCTAAGGAAGGGTAGACGAATGAACAATGTGATATGATATGTGTGTGTGTGTGTGTGTGTGTGTGTGTGTGCACGCGCACACACAGGTGGGAACACCTGCGTCCGTGTTGGGGTGCATAGTCTCACACGTATGATGTTAGATGTGTTACCGTCTTTTTCTTTTGCATTTAGACCTTCTCTGCCCTACCCTTGCTCTCCCCTATGTCTCAGAGAGCATCACTTCCTATGGCCCTGTCTACTTCCTCTCTTACCCTAGAGATTAGGAGCTAGTTCTTGTGAGACGGCAACAGAATCTGGGCTTCTCTTGTTCTTGTAGCCCTGGAGGTCCTGGCCATTTCCTGGTACTGCGTATCTCTGGGTGGTCTCATCTTTTCTGTCTGGCTGCTTACTCTTCAGTCTCCTGGGTAACTGATTCTCTCTATTAAATTTCTTCTGTTTGAAACACCTACAGTTGATCCTGCTTTCTTCACTGGACCCTGACTGATACAAGATGTTTACCTCATAGATAGGTATTAGGTGCAGACATGCCTACCAGAAATTTGTAGAGAAGAAAGATGGTAGAAAGTTTTAAATGAATGTTGAGCGAGCTTATAATTCTGTAAATTTGGTTACTTAACTTTATTTGACTTTTGAAAAAATTTTTAAATGTTTTTTTATATTTGAGACAGAGAGAGAGAGAGAGAGAGAGAGAGAGAGACAGAGTGCGCAGGGGAGGGGCAGGGAGAGAGGGAGACACAGAATCCGAAGCAGGCTCCAGCCTCAGAGCTGCAGCACAGAGCCTGACACGGGGCTCGAACTCACGGACCACGAGATCATGACCTGAGCCAAAGTTGGACGCTTAACTGACTGGGCCACCCAGAAGCCCCTGGTTACTTAATTTTAAAACAGAGAAACTGTATTTTGAGGATACCCTGAATCTCCTTGAGGTCTTAGAATAAGCAGTTCAACAAAGTGTGGGATCTAATATTCTGGAGGAAATTTTTTTTTAAGTTGGCTTAACAAAAGTTTTTTCTCCTTAAAATCCTTTTTTAAAACTTACAGTAACCAACCAGATGTTTTCTAGTGTCTGAGTCTGCCAGGTTCTGGCATATAAAGTGGGATAAGATCATTATCATCATGCAATAAACTTGAATGGAAGAAACTCAAGCTTGCTTTTACAGAAAGCACGTTGAGAGAGAATGGAATCTAAATCTGGGCTCGTTTATATTACATGTCCATACAATTAATTCTGAGTTCTACTGCATGTGTTATTTGAACCATCGCTTGAATATAGTTTGATAAAATTAAGAGTAAGGTATAATTTCCTAAATTCTCACTCATGGAAGGTCGGGATGATTTTAAATGACTGCATTGTTCAGGCAGTTAAAGGGCTTTCTAGTTCCAAAAGGCGGTTGTAAATGTCTGTTAAGGATTCCTTGGATCTGAGGAAGGTAGTTAAAGGATTGGAGATGTCAGAAGTTCCACATTTGCCTTTCTGTCCCTCAGACCTTAACATTTCAGCTACATCTGTGGAAAGACTTAAAAACATCTGTACTCAGGTTCAGAATGAGTATGAGAGTGAGGTGGTGAGTTTTGACTTAGTTTACAACAATCTGTATTGAGAATGGAAGTGAATAAAACACTGTTGATTAAATGATCAGAACACCAACCTTAAAATACTAGTGTCTAAGTAAAATTATTCTTAGCCTTGTATGAAGCCTTGCACTCTGATTATAACCCTTTTGAAGTTTAAAGCAGGTTGCCCAGTACCTACACATGCTCACTACTCAACAAATATGTGTCGAATGCATGGACCATAAATAGAATTAAGAATGGGATGTATTTGTGGCAAATCACTGAAGAAAACTAAAGGAATAAAATTGAGACTCTGTAGCAGTAGACAGAATTAGCAATGAAGTAGAAGGTACAGAGAAAGATGACAGGAGAAACCCCTGATTTGTGTCCATGTATAATAAATAAACATAAATGAATTAAGATACCTTGGTAAAATCAAAAGTTCTCAGAACGGAGTTAAAATTTTTTTTTAATGTTTATTTATTTTTGAGACAGAGAGAGACAGAGCATGAACGGGGGAGGGGCAGAGAGAGAGGGAGACAGAGAATCTAAAGCAGGCTCCAGGCTCCGAGCCATCAGCACAGAGCCCGAAGCAGGGCTCGAACCCACAGACCGTGAGATCATGATCTGAGCTGAAGTCGAACGCCCAACCGACTGAGCCACCCAGTTGCCCCCAGAATGGAGTTTAAGTGGTTAAAAGTAGAAAGTCAGGCAAAGATATATAAAAAATGATGAACAAAAATAAAAAAAGTACCAATCAGGGTAAGAAAATGTTAAAGAAAGCAGTGAAGATACTTGTTATTGATTTTTGTAAGTCATGAATATTTATGTATCACATAATAGCACCAAAATATATGAGAGAATAATTCTTAAATGTACATTTTTTGTTGAGAACCTCTATGGTAGTGAAGGAACTTAATGCAATTCTCCTGACTTTTGGCGGAACAAGTACTAGGAAAAATCTCCCACAACAATAAAATAATGATTTGATGATTTGACAAGCTATTTCGTACCATTCATTGACTCCAAAATGTCTACGTTGGGAGGTTTTCGGCATCGTAATCTTTTTGGAGGTGGTTTAGAGGAGTTGTCTTGAAACTCCATTTGACCAGCAAGGACTCAGTTTCTGTTCATGTTTGGCTAAGTTGTGGGGAGGGAGTGGAGCAGATTGTGGAGTAGGGCTAAAGCCCCTCACCTCCTCCCTCTTGGTGGCTTCACTGATTCATAGATCCTCTCGGTGCTCTGGTGCTCCCTCTTCTCCATTTAGGAGAGTTAAAAAACAAAACAAAACAAAACAAAAACGGAAACATGTAGATGAGATCATTAAAGGAGATAAAATGAATTGGCACATGCATAGGAAAATAAGGAATAGAATAAGAACATTCTGCAAAGGCAAGCATCTAAAAGACACACAGTAATCTGAATCATAAAGAGTGAAAGTTCGAGGCTGGCAGAGCCCCTCTGAAGGGGGGAGGCTGCAAGGAAGAGGACTGGGGGGCTCTGGATGGTACCAGTCTGTAGCAGGGGCACCAGGGGAGGTGACAGCGGTGTCAGGTCAAGCATTTCTCTCGCGCTCTCCTCTTTGGGGGGCTGAGGTCCTTACAGAGCCCTGAGTGTTCCACGAATAATAAGAGACAGCCTGCAGTACCACCTCGCAGTTTTGAGTGGGGAAAGGGCAAGTTCACATACATAACTCCTCCTCCTTCTCTTTCGTCTGTCGTATGTACATGGGTGGGACAGGGTCTGGCCAGGGAAACAGGACAGCCGTAGGGACACAGAGTCAGCCTAGCTGGGGAAGCCTGGCTGGATTTCAGGAGGCTGAGTTTTCCTTTCAGACCCATGCAGCTGTCATGTCCCTGGAGAAAATCAGAAGCAGACACAGTCTGTGGCCGTTTCTCTCCTAACCTCACTTGAGAACCCTTCTTCCGGCCGCTGCCCTCCCTTACTCTCATGTCAGGCACTCCTGATCTCGTGGTGAACAGGAATGGTGAAGTGCCTGGAAAGTTTTCCTCCGCAGAGCTGTTGACAAGAGCTGAGAGATTTAGAATAGAAAAGACTCGGCTGTGCCTGCCTCACAGGGTGTTTCTCAGGACAGCACTCATGAGAAATGTTATTGGTGTTCCAAAACACCGCAGAGGGGTTCCACAGACAAAATAAGTTTGAAGAGGCATGAAATAAAGGTAGCTCTCCTTTAAAACTTTTCACAGCCTCTAACTGGCTGCTGTGATTCTCCAAGAGAGGGCTACAGAATTCAGTCTTTCCCAAAACTTGTTTGAACAAAGAACCCCCGATCCAGTGTACCTGTTAACATCTCTAAGAGCACTAGGGTTCCTTGGGAACCAACTCTTAATCTGAGCCACCAAACAGAAAACAACGGGTTTATTCTGTATTTAATCAAAGGGAGGGTGTTGGTAGAAGTTTTAGAGGGAGGGAGGGAGGGAGGGAGGGAGGGAGGGAGGGAGGGAGAGAGAGAGAGAGAGAGAGAGAGAGAGAATTCAATTCCATGTAAGAGAAACTTTAACTATTCATGCTTTTCTGCAAAGTAATTAAATGGACATCCTTGAAAAGGAAACTCAGAAACCTAGAGAAGCCAGCTGATTTCATTGTCATAGATTTTACAGAAGGGATTTTATATTAGGAGGGAGGTTGAGCTATTTGATTTTAAAGATCCCTTCCAAATCTGATACTATTTCAAGTTACCATCCCTGCTCAGACCTGTCTTCTGATGTTCAAAATTGACTTTCTTCCATCTTTACCCGAAACTAATGTAATTATGTGATGAAACACATTGCTAGCAAGGCAAATTTGCCGTCAGTCTCTAGCTATTCATTGGCTGTTCGTTAAAAAAAAAAAAAATGGAAGTTTCTTATTCCGAATAAATAATTAATTCGAGACTTATAATGGATCTTTGCTGAGGATTTTTCTGTATGCTTTTTCCAGTCTAGGTAACCTCGTCCTTGTTTTCTGTCCTTTGGCAGGCAAAAGGGCAAGTTTAGTGACAAGCAGTGAGAAAAAAAGGAGAACAAAAGGAATGACATGGTAGAAACAGCCAAGTAGTAGAATTGTTTTCTTTCTTTCTTTTTTTTTTTTTAGAATTGTTTTCAAAAGATGGCCGGCAAGGCTGGTGGCGAAGGGGTCCCCTCTGGTTGGTCCAGTCCACCCTGAAAGGGGGAGAGAGAGAGAGGTGAAGTTGAGAGAAATGGAGATTTCCAAGTGTTACTGCTGATAATGGAGAGTTGAGGGGGGTTTCAGTGGTTTATCTTGGGGAAAGTCGACTTGGAATTTCGCACATATACATTTGCTGTTGTATTTCTTAATATGCCTAGTGGAGAGAAAAAAATCAAGAGAGAACTCTCAGAGAATGTTGGGGTTGGATCCAGTACTCTCCTGAGCATGGTCCTATTTTGGAGTTAAGATACCTACATTTTAGCAAAACCTTTCATCCAGAATAGCTCAGTGCTGGCCGTTCAGATTAAGTGTTTATCTGTCTGGCACGTGGAAGGAAGACCATCTCGAAGCAATTGTGTTCAAAGGTCCGAGAATAGGATAACACTTTATCAATTTTTATTTATTTATTTTTTAAATTTTGTTGAAGTTTATTCATTTTTGAGAGAGAGAGAGACAGAGTGTGAGTGGGGGAGGGGCAGAGAGAGAGAGAGAGAGAGAGAGAGAGAGAATGGGAGGCACCGAATCTGAAGCAGGCTCCAGGCTCTGAGCCATCAGCACAGAGCCCGATGCAGGGCTCAAACTCATGAACTGTGAGCTCATGACCTGAGCCTAAGTTGGACGCCCAAGCATTGAGCCACCCAGGCGCCCCATCAATTTTTATTGATTAATAAAGGAAAACAAAGGTTTAACTTCCATTGCCAGTAAACTCAGGACACAAAAAGTGACAAGGAATGTCTCAAGCGGCTTTCTATAACAGGGATCAAAATGAATTTGTATTGAAAACAGACTAGGACTCCCATTTTCTTGATTTTCTGCTTTGGATAAACAACCAACCAAACAAAGCAAACAAAAGAACACCTGTTTTGCAGCAAAGATTATTGTAGTTTGCTGTGCTGTGTGTAACCCCTCTATCCTGCCTTAGCTATATTTTAAAAATTAGATTTGCTGCCAAAAGCATTTTAAATTATTTAAGGAAGTATATTGATGATTAAGAACTAGGAAAATTTTCACCTTCACTAGCCCAAAACTCTTTTCATTCTTCTGAAGCAGAGTAGTATAATGGAAAGAAAGAATTTGAAATTAGATGTCTTTCTTGTGTTTGCATTTTGTACTCTGTCCTTGGACAAGTCACTTCCTTCTCCTGAATTTCCATTCTTCATGTGTAATAAACAAACAAACAAATAAACAAACAGGCCTTCATTGTCATGCTTATTTCCCAGGGTTGTTGTGAGTATCCAGTAAAAAAATATGTGAAAGAAACTTGTAACCTGCAGATTCCTTATACATACATACAATTATTTTTAGCTCCTTTCTGATCTCTGTTCATATATATATCTATGTACATATACATATACATATACATATACATACATATATATATAACATTATGGTTGTACTATAATTCACTAGCTTTCTCCCTGTTGATGGACATTTAAATGGTTTGCAGTTGTTCTCCATTATAATCATACATTGAAAAACGTCTTTGTACATGTAGGCTTTTTTTTTTTGGACCAATTTCTCTGGGACTAGTTCCAAAGGAGAGATTATGCAGTCAAAGTGAATGAGCATTTTTTTATCTGTCCTGTTTTTTTGAGCTTTCCCCCTTATCCCCAAAACCCTCCCTTTGCTATCGTTCCTAGAATGTCAGAGAATGCTTAAATGCCTTCTTGAAGGCATCCAGCAAGATTCAGAATCTGCATTTGGGGGCCATATTTCATGCTTCATGCTCTTATCAAGACCACTCAACTATGAGGCCTCCCCCTAGACTGCAGAGGCCTCTGGGGGCAGGATCACACTAATCATCTTTGCATCCTAATGTGGCCTGGCCTGTCATAAGATCTCAGTGGTTGTTCAGTGCAAATAAACTGAGCGGATGGCTAGGGAAGGATAGGCTCCTGACTTGCCAAAACCTTCATTCGTCAAAGAGTTATTAAAAATGACAGGCACTGGTCCTAGAAACTGGAGATCAAGAGGCACAGGCAGCATAGGTGGTCTCATCCCCCTAAGAGCCGAGTCCCCAGTGCGAGTGGAGACTTTGGTCTTCAATTTAGTCTTCAATCCAGAGTTAAAAGGTGGAACTGGCTTGACCCGTGTCATGTGATTTCAGGGAGGGCCCTCGCTCTGATCAAATATTTTGACCATCTACCCTGTCATATCTGTCATCCTGTGACGGGGATCACGTAACAGAGGCTGGTATGACGGAAGGGGCCTCTGCTATGTTGTTGGATAACCATCTCCTGTGTCAAAGAACTCCAGACTGTGCTGTAGGAGCCAGGATGTGAACACAGAGTTCCTTGACACAGCAGGGCTAGGGAGGGTTTCCAAATCCCCTCTGGAGCAGAAAATCCCTGTTTGATCATATTGCGTATCATGAGGCCACCTGCTGTGGGCATGGATGCTGGGGGCCCCTGGCCGATTCAGGCAAGATCAGGGTTCTGAGGTTTTGCCTTGTGTATGAATGAACCCATGTCGAGACCTTGGACGTATCCCCCTGGCCCCCTGCTGCACAACTTTGATAGGGAGAGCAGAAATTGAGCAAAGAGTTCTGAAAAGTTTTCCTTGGCCTCACACTCTGGGTTGTTTTCCAGCTGATTCCTTGGGAGTCTATGTAATTTATTGAAGGCTGACTGAAGGCCGGTCTTGGGTCTACTATGAAATCTCTTGTAGTGTTGGCTTAGCTTGAAGTCTGAGGGCAGACGCTGTCAAAGAGGGCAGCTCCAACCCCAAATTCTAATTACCGTTGTTTTCTGTGGAGACAAGGTTTTCAGACTCCGGATTGTTTTATCTTGGTCATTGTGCTATTGAGCAATTACTTGGAGGTCACTTTCTGAGTTAGAACGCCGTGGCTTTCCTTTTATAATGCTTTGTTAAAGGGCTCCCCAAACTTGGCTAAGAAATCGTACACTCTTACGTGTGCATTGTCTGTACAGGTGAGTAAAAATAAATGCTCTTGAACTTACAAACAGGTGAAACTCAATTTGTTAACATTTATTAATTGTTCTTATTTGATCACAACGATATCATCTGCTAGGGGTGCCTGGGTGGCTCAGTCGTTGAGTGCCTGGCTTTTGATTTCAGCTCAGGTCATGATCTTGTGGTTCGTGAGGTCAAGCCCCACATCGGGCTCTCTGCTGATGGTGCCGAGCCTGCTTGGGATTCTCTCGCGCGCGCGCTCTCTCTCTCTCTGCCCCTCCCATGCGTGTCTCACTCTCAAAAGAAATAAATATTTTAAAAATGTTAAATATTGTCTGCTCAAGATTGCCACTTAACCAGTGATCATCTCTGGGTCTAAGGAGTTTTCCCGTGTTGCAGAGAGTGTCAATGATCTGCAAACTTTAAATGTCAACCGGGAGATGAATCTCACAGTTGTGTTACATGGGTTATTGGTTTCAATTTCATGTGCGCACATATAGTTAGAATTTTGGTAAGTGTTTGATTTATTTTTGGCCACCCATACATGGTTTCATTATCCCACATTTATACTGATGAGCGCATTCTTTCAAACTTTTCCATTTCAGCTCCTATTTAAAAAGTGCCCGTGTATAATTTTTTTTTCTTTGCCTCTATTGACCGGCTGTCAGGCAGGCATCCTAATTCCCAGTTTCCCCGAGCCAAGAGCATGTCTTCTGTTTCAGCTGCAAACTAATAACCTGTCAGGAGTATGGAAATGTATCTCTGGAGTTTGTGATTCTGCACAGAATTGGGATTTCCAAGGAGAGGAGACTCTGTTCCGTGCTTCTCGTTTTTTGATGTTGGCTCTTAATGTTAATTCAAGTCAACTGCAGGAGACCCTCTGAGAGTTGCTAGTCTGTCTCCTTCCCGTTCTTCAGCCTCACATGCACATACATCCAGTGAAACTGAGGGACTTCCTAGGAGTATTTGTGTTTCGGAGGGAGCTCTCCCTAATGTCATTACCTCCTTTCTTGGGGAGGTGGCGTCCACGGAGCAGCACTGGGTTTGAGTGCCACCTCTGTTCCGTACTGGTTGGGTGATCTTGGCCAGATCTAACCTTTCTGTCTTTTGCTTTCCTCATCTGCAAAACAAAGATGAAAATCGTCTTGGTTTCTGTCCTTTCAATGATCCAAAGCAGGGAATATTTCAGGGTCTGCTCCAGGAATTGTACGGTCGTAAGGATTATACCAGCCTTGTTATGTTTTATGTGAAGCAATACTTTAAAGCATTTAGAACATTCCTCGCCTGTCGTAAGCTTTCAAGATGCATCAATCCATTATGTCATTAAGGATCTCAAGAAAATATTAATTCTCCACCTCTGATACGAGACAGAGTTCTAAATAAACTAAATGCATACCCACTGTGTGAAGTTTAATTTTTCTTCATTTGTAGAGCAGTAAATACAAATTTTTTTTTTTTTTAAGCCAACCAATCAACCAATCAGAATATCAATTCAGATTCTGTAGTGGTAGCGGGACACTTAATGGTACTTCTCACTAACACAAAATGCATAAAACACAAACTTGTATCAGGGAGTTAATCCAAATTTCCAGTTAATACTCTCCCTTCAGGAAATATCTGTTGCATTTATGTCCCACAAAAGACAAAATTCACTGCCTGACAGTGGTCTTTGTCAGTGTTTTTGAAAGTTAAAACAAGCAAGTGTATTTTAGAATGAATAGTATACCATGTGGTGAAAGATGTCCCCCAGGCACAATTTTTCTTTAGCTCCTAAGAGTTGCAGGGTCTTGGATTAAAGAGCACTCATGCCGTTGTTCCTACATCTGGAGAACAGGCGACAGTTTTTCTCAAGCCTTCGTCCGAGAATGTGATAGCCATCAGTGTTTGAAATCTTTCTTAGAGATAATCTGTGTTGTTGCAATTTAAGGCAGTTTCTTTTTATCCCCTTTTCTACGCTCATCCTTTGAACAAGAGCCCAGTATGGGCGCGAACCTCATGATCCTGTTATGCAGAGAAGAACACGGGTGATCTAGACCACCACTCAGTGTTTGTGTTTCTGGGAGGAGGAACAGTATCTGTGTTGGCTACTGTTGGCTTTATTCTCTTAACACCTTTGGGCTTTATTTGAAAGGCAAAATCCAGTTGAAAAACTTCTGGTGTTTTCTTGAGATACATCATTTGAAACACAGAAACACCCTGAAAAATAAGCATACGTTATTAAAATAACGCAAAAATTGATGCTTTTCTGGGGCACCTGGTGGCTCAGTCAGTTAAGCATCCAAGTTCGGTTCAGGTCATGATCTCACGGTCCGTGGGTTTGAGCCCCGCGTCGGGCTTTGTGCTGAGAGCTCAGAGCCTGGAGCCTTCTTCAGTTTCTGTTTCTCTCTCTCTCTCTCTCTCTGCCCCTCCCCTGCTCGCGTGCTCTCTCTCTCTCAAAAATAAATAAAAACATTAAAAAAAATTGATACTTTTAGAAATATACAATTCACTTTGATCCTGTCTACAATTTCGAATTTTAACCATGAGATATTCATCTTCATTCTACAGGTTGAATTTACATCTTAGTCTAGCATGGTTCTTTTATAACGTGATTCTTTGGGTTTTATATCCCAATTCTTATACCTGCTGTGGGGCCTGCACAGCTCCCTGTGCAGCTCTCGTGAATAACCAAATGAATGCATTTCATACTTCTCCTTTCCAGAGTGCTTAATCTATTAAAATAAACTCTACCTACAGATGTTGTCATTGTTTGTAATCCATTCTAATATATCACTGATGTAAAATGTAAATAATTTAGGGCAAAACTAGGAGAGCATTTATGTAAAGCTTTGTACTTTCCTCCTTGACCTTCAAATATCCTTATTTCCTCAGTTAGTGCTGATTTCCTTGAAGCCCAAAGACATGAAATTCATCCATCAACTTTTCTAGAATCAAATTTCCCTGGATGTTATTTTAAATTTGGAGACGTATAGCCATTGTTTCCGATATAAAAACGACTTCAACTTTCTCATTTTTAGGGAAATCTCAGATTTCCTTTCCCATACCTAGACACTTGGTTTCCCCCATCTTGTTACTTTTATGATCAGAAACAAAGATAGCCAGAAAGTGTGAAAACTTTTAGGTGATTGTTCTTTTCTCATCAGAAGATTACTTTCTCACTTAATTTTTTCTCTGAATTTAAGTTCTCTGCCTTTTGAGATTAATCAGCCATAATTTGCATGTATGCGTCAAATAGTTAAATTTTCTCAATATATAGTTTCTGGCAATCAATTTGACACTATGGCTCTTTTCTTCCCCTCCCAGTTTTATAGAGATCTAATTGACATGTCATATTGTATAAGCTTAAGGTATACACTGTGGTCATTTGGTACCCGTATATATTGAGAAATGATTACCACGATAAGGTTAAAACATCCATCACCTCACATTACTTTTTGTGAATGTGGTGAGAACTTTTAAGATCTGTTCACTTAGTAACTTTCAAGTATACAGTATAGTATCTTTAACTCTAATCACCATGCTGTACTATCATATCCTCAGAACTTACGTATCTTATAACTGGATGCTTGTACCCTTTGACCACCTTTACACACTTCCCGGCGATCCCCAACCTATCTCTGTTTCTGTGAGTTCAGTATTTTTAGATTCCACATATAAGTGAGGTCATACAATTTTTTCTTTCTCTGACTTACTTCATTCAGCACGACACCCTCAAGCTTCATCCATTTTGTTGCAACTGGCAGGGTTTCCTACTTTTTAATGATTGAATAGTATTCCAGTGTGCGTGTGTGTGTGTGTGTGTGTGTGTGTGTGTGTGTGTGTGGTAATTTTCTGATCCATTCATCTGTCATTAGACACTTAGATTGTTCCCATGTCTTGGCTATTGTAAATAATACTGCAGTGATCATAGAGTACAGATATCTCTTCAAGAGAGTGATTTTATTTCCTTCTAATTAATACCCAGAAGTGGATTTGCTGGATCATATGACACTTCTGTTTTTAATTTTTTGAGGGTACCCCATACTGTTTTCCAGAGTAGCTGTACCAGTTTACATTCCCACCAACAGTGTACAAATGTTCCCTTTTGTCCACGTCTGTTATCTGTTGTCTTTTCGATAGCAGCAATTCCAGCCAACGTGAGGTAATGTCTCACTGTGGTTTTGGTGTGTATTTTCCTGACGATTAGTGGTATTTACCAAGCACCTTTTCATGTACCTCTTGGCCTTTGTATATCTTCTCCAGAAAAATGTCTATTCAGGACCTTTACCCATTTTTTAGTGGGGCTCTTTGTTCTTTTGCTATTGAATTGTACGGGTTCCCTGTATATTTTGGATAGTAACACATTATCAGATACATAGTTTGCAAGCATTTTCTTTCATTCCTTACATTCTGTTTCCATTTTGTTAATTGGTTTTGTAGGGTTTTTTTGTTTTTTTTGGGGGGAGGGCTTTTGTTTTGTTTTGTTTTGCTATGCAGAAGGGTTATAGTTTGCTATATTCTCATGTGTTGATTTTTGCTTGTTCCTTATGCTCTTGGTGTCATCGCCAAAAAAAAAAAAAAATCATTGCTAACACCAATGTAAAGGAACATTTTCCCTCTGTTCTCTTCTAGGAGTTCTATGGTTTTCAGTCTTCCATTTCAAGTGAATTTTTGCGAGTGGTTTAAGATAGAGGTCTAGTTTCGTTCTTTTGCATGTAAATATCCAGTTTCCCCAACACCATTTATTGAAAGACTGTCTTTTCCCCATTGAGTATTTTTGGCTCCCTTGTCAAGTATTAGTTGATCATAATGCGTGTGTTTATTTCTGGGCTCTCGCTTGTGTTCCTTTGGTCCATGCGTCTGTTTTATGCCTGTACCATTATTTTTTTCATTACTGTAGCTTTGTAATTTAGTTTGAAATCAGGAAGTGTGATGCCTCCATCCCCCCCTCCCACCTCCCCTGCAAGATTATTTGGCTTTTCAGGGTATTTTTTGTGTTTCTATAAGAATGTTGTGATTGTTTTTTTTTTCTATTTCTTTGAAAACTTCTATTGGAATTTTGATAGGAGTTTCATTGAAGCAACAGATGGCTTTGAGTTGTATGGGTATTTTTATAGGGTTAATTCTTCAGATTTATGAGCATGGAATATCTTCCTGTTCATTTCTGTTTTCTTCAGTTTTTGCGTCGGTATCTTGTAGTTTTCAGTACTATCTTAGAGTTTTTACTTGCTTGGTTAAATTTGGTTCTAAAGATTTTATTCTTCTTGATGTTATTGTAAATGGAATTGTTTTCTTTATTTTTCAGATAGTTTGTTGTTAGTGTATAGTAACACAACTGATTTTTGCATGTTAATCTTATAGCCTGCAGTTTTACTTAATTCATTGATTAGTTCTAATAGTTTTTTGGGTTGATAGTTTTTTTTTTGTTTTTGGTGGGTTTTTTTTTTTTTTTTTGAGTCTTTAGGGTTTCCTGTATATAAGGTCATATTCCCTATAGAGACAATTTTAATTCTTCCTTCTTTATTTGGGTGCCTTTTATTTCTTTTTCTTGTCTGATTTCTCTGGCTGGGACTTCGGATATTCTGTTGAAGCAGAGTGGTGAGAGCAGGCCTCCTTATCTTGTACTCCTTATCTTGAGTACGACGGCAGCTGTGGGCTTTTCATATATTACCTTTATTATGTTGAACTATATTTCTTCTATACCCAAATTGTTAAGAGTTTTATCATGAAAGGATGTTGAATTTGGCCAAATGCTTTTTCTTCATCTATCGAGAAAGCCATATTATTTTTATTTTTCGTTATATTAGTGTGATGTATTATATTGATTGACTGACATATATTGAACTGTCTTTGGATCCTAAGGATGAATCCTACTTGATCAAGGTGTATGATCCTTTTAATGTGCTGTTGAATTTGGGTTCCTAACATTTTGTTGAGGATTTTTGCATCTGTATTAATTGGGGATATTGGTCTATAGTTTTCTTTTCTTGTCCTTATCTGGCTTTGGCGTCAGGGTACTGTTGGCCTCATAAAATGAGTGTTTGGACATGTTCCCTTCTCTTTAATTGTTTGAAAGGGTTTGAGAAGGATCGGTATTAATTCTTCTTTAAATGTTTGGCAGAATTCACCAGTGAAACCATCTGACCCTGGGCTTTCTTTGTTGGAAGGCTTTTGATCACTGAGTCAATCTCCTTACGTGTTGCGTGTTCGCATTTTTAAAATACCTTCATGATTCAGTCTTAGTAGGTTGTATGTTTCTGGGCATTTATCCATTTCTTCTAAGTTGTCCGATTTGCTGGCATAAAGTTAGTCATAGTAGTCTCTTATGATCCTTTGTATTTCTGCAGTATCATTTTTAATGTCTCTTCTCACAGTTTTGATTTTATTTATTGACTCCTCTCTCTTGTCTTCTTGGTGAGTCTCGCTAAAAGTTTGTCAATTTTCTTTATTTTTTCAAAAAAACAGCTCTTAGTTTTGTTCATATGTTCTCTTGTTTTCCTATTCTCTATTTCAGTTATTGCTGCTTTAATCTTTATTATTTCCCTCCTTCTGCTAACGTTGGGGTTCATTTTCTCTTCCTTTTCTAGTTCCTTGAGGCATAATGTTGTTTATTTGAGAGCTTTCTCCTTTCTTTGTGCATTTATAACTAAAAACTTTATGCTTAGAAGTGCTCTGTTTGCCTCCTGTAAGTTTTGTTATGCCTTGTTTCTATATTCGTTTGTCTCAAGACATTTTTAAATTTTTCTTTGGATCTCTTCTTTGATCTAGTGGTTGTTCAAAAGTGTGTTAATGTTCACGTATTTGTTAATGTTCTAGCTTTCCTTCTTTTATTCACTCATAATTCCATACCACTGTGGAAAATATACTTGATATAATTTCTACCTTCTTAAGTTTGTTTGGACTTGTTTTGTGTCCTCACATATGATCTGTCCTGGAAAGTGTGCTTTGTGTGCTTGAGAAGAATGTGTTCTCTACTGCTGTTGGATTGAATGTTCTGTATATATCTGTTAGGTCCATTTGGACCTGTAGTGTTGTTCAAATATGCTGTTTTCATATTGATCTTCACTTTGGCTCTTTAAACATTTTTTTAGTGTCTATTTATTTTTGAGAGAGACAGAGAGCGGGCATGAGCAGGGGAGGGGCAGAGAGAGAGAGGGAGGCAGAGAATCCAAAGCAGGTTCCAGACTCTGAGCTGTCAGCACAGAGCCTCATGCGGGGCTCAAACTCACGAGCTGTGAGATCATGCCCTGAGCCGAAGTCAGATGCTTAACCAACTGAGCCACACAGGCGCCCCTCATCTTGACTCTCTTAAAGACAGTTTTATGAGGATCATACCTGCCTGTTCTCCTGGAATGTATTAGAGCCTGAATAAATTCCGTCCTTATGTGACCAATGTCAGGGCCAGGTGGTTCTACATTTTGCTTGCAGTTCTCAGAGCACCTCAAAGTGGATCAGTGTAGAGTCCCGGCCATCTTGCCTAAGATTCTTATTCCCCTCCTGCACCCTCACTGCCAGAGCCCAGCTAGAGTTTTACTTCTCCACTTTCTCTCTTCCACAACTTCCCAGTGCTCTCCACTCTTTTTATACCTGTTGAGTTTGGTCCTTGTAGTCCTGCCGCTTTCTTCTTCTTCTCCTGATTCTTTATCGCAGCAGCCCAGCAGTTAAGCTACCCTTCAGAGGGTGAACAAAGAGGAGACACTAAGCAGGTAGGGACAAAATTATCTTTGCTGGGGAGCAGAGGCCTCCAGTGTTTATAGGGAGACCAGGAATGCTCAAATAATACTAAATTTTGTCCATGTCTCCGAAGCATTTTTTAAAAAAGAACACAAGGATTTGATGCAGCTGGTAAAGTTCTTGCTTTGCTTAGCTTGGGATAAGCTTTCCAAAAGAGGCAACCTGTCCACAGTTCTCGAGCCCGTGGCATTGGAATGTGAGCTTGGAGAAACCCCAGATCATACATTGATAATATTCTTCTAGAGTTATAACAGATATAAGGGGGAAAATGTGCTATGAAGAGCCTGAATATATTCCGTCTCATAAGGCGTGTGGATTTTCCAGGACTTTGCTGTGGTTTTCCAGAATTTCCCTCTAGGAATAGCTAAAGGTGGGAGCTGGTTGGAAAGGAAGTGCTTAGGGAGAGTGAAAATTGGGTTGGAACTTTATGTAAGATGGAGAGAATATCATTTTCTACATCAAAAAGTGTAGAGGTGATGATGGCTGCTGGAGAGCAATGTGATACCAAAGCCTCCCTATCCAGTGCACCCCCGGGAGTTCCCACTGGTCATGTGTGAGCTGTTCATAGGCCAGGAGCCTTTTCTGCGTGCATTTTTCCTCAGATTACTGGCATATTGCATGGGTTATTGTATTATTCTTGTGGGGATCTTTTTCTTGGGATGCTTTTGTTTTTAAAAATCACTTTCTCTATACATAACCACTATTCATAGTAGTCTGTGGCCTTATAAACATTACGCACACAGAGAGGTTTAGTTTGTGTTTTTTAATTTTAATTTTAATTAAAAAATTTTTCATGTTTCTTTATTTTTGACGGGGGTGGGGAGAAGGAGAGAGAGAGGGAGGCACAGAAGCCGAAACAGGCTCCAGGCTCTGAGCTGTCAGCGCAGAGCCCGACGCGGGGCTCGAACCCACAGACCGTGAGATCATGACCTCAACCGAAGTCGGACACTTAACTGGCTGAGCCACCCAGGTGCCCCTAATTTGTGTTTTTAAACAAAACATAAGGTCACACTCATTCTTTGATTTGAAATTTTCTTTTTTTTTTTTTTTACTTTATAGTTCATGAATATCCATGTCCGAACATTTAAGTATACTGTGTTCTTTTTGACAACTATTTATTTCATTGCACAATAATAGAATCTTGTACTCAATAATTCCCCTATCGTTGGATGTGTAGGTTACTTCCAACTTTTCACTCTACAAATAATGGTGCAGTGAATATCCTGTGAAATAAGGGAAGCAGAGCAGATGAGGATCTCTGAGTTCCGATGGACCATGAGTCTTACGTTCACAAGTTGCTGTTGCCCAGTTTCAGATAATTATTTAGGGCTGTTCCAAACCAATATAAAAATCTTCTCTTCAAAACACTGCCAGCAGCAAACTAATTTAAGTTCTCCTGATTTACCTGTGATTAATAATAAAAAAAAAATCCATTAACTCCCCATGGAAGATTCTTATGAGACATTTAACCTGTAAATTTTTCTTTCGGAGCTTTTTGGAAGCTGAGAGACAGTACTGAACAAGCTTCCATTTTGGCCAGATTTTGCTTATTTGGCCAGTTCAAATCAGTTCGATGGCTGTGTGTTGATGTGTGCCCTTAGATATTCCCCAGTACTTGCCTAGGGCCAGTGACCTGTTGGCCAGTGAACAGATTTGGCTTAATCAAGTTCCAAGTTAGATATAGCACTCATGTGATAGTGATCTTTCATTTAAAGTCTACATTTTCCTCACTGAACCTTGGAAAAATCAAATACATAAATAAAATGAAGAGGTCGGGAAAGATGTTGGTTTGGTTTGTTTCAACCTTCTGCTTGCTGAAGGCTCAGAGCCAAAAGAAGGGGGGACAGAGCAATGGAGGTTTTACTGTTTACTTGGTAAGCTGGACAAGTCTATAGATGTCTGGAACCGTCTCTGTAAAGTATAGTATTTACCAGCTCTAAAGGGTCTCTTAAGGAAACAGTCCTGGTTCAACATAGTAAATATCCGAGTGTAAATCTGAAATCTATTCAAACCAAGACAGGTATGGTTTAAAATTTGCATTGGTGGCACACTTTTGGGCCTACTATACAAAAGATTATATAAATAATCTGTGTGCTACCTAGCCAAGGTACAAAACCTGGTGTTAAAATTTTGATCCCTCTGTGGTGTTGGATCCTAAACAAGGTGAGTATGTATCACAAATACGTTATTACTACTTCTATGCCAAAGAGTGGTATAAGTTTGATTTTTATAAATGAACTTGAGCTCTACTAGATTAGGCCAAGGATGGACAACCAGCTCATTGTGGCCAAGCCACAGACTGGTCACTATCCTCTCAAATAGAGCAAAAAGTCCTTCACCAACTGGGAATTACCGACACTATCAGGTCCTTTTGAATAATCTTGAGTTTAGTCATTTCAGTTTGTAGGAACCAGGTAAAAGTCTGCCTTGATCAGGAGCAGAAGCTTGTAGGTCCCGAGGTAGAAGGAATATGGTGGGGTCGTGATGGTCATGAGTGAGTGGAAGTTACAGGTAAGCCAGCATAGTGAGAAAATAGAACCCACAAGATAACATTTAAATGTGCTTATACAATGGAAGATGAGGAAGCCAGTGAGAAGGAGTGGCTGGGTCAGGGTGGTGATGAGCCACATGACAAGTCATATACCCTCTTTGGATTCTGAACAACATCTCTTTCTGAAGCCTGGTTGTTCAGTGTTTCCCTGGATTCCTTCTAGGCCTTGGCCTCATGGTTGAAATTTCTGTTCTCATTCTCAAGTGTATTCTTACAGACTATTTCATCCTGCAAACTCCTGCCCTGTTACTTGAGATAGCTTGAGTTGAGACTTGTTCCTTGCAACTGGAAAAGCTAAGTTAAAAACTTTCATTATTAAGTGTGAAGAAACCAAGGCTTAAAGTCATAGTCTAGTAACTTAAGGGGCTGGACTTCAGGTATGTGTTTATCTGACTCCAAGGCCCAAACTTTTAAATATTTTTGTTTAATGTTTATTCACCTTTTTGAGAGACAGAGATGGAGTGTGAGCAGGGCAGGGGCAGAGAGAGAGGGAGACACAGAATCTGAAACAGGCTCCAGGCTCTGAGCTGTCAGCACAGAGCCTGATGTGGGGCTTGAACTCATGAACCATGAGATCATGACCTGAGCCGAAGTCGGACGCTCAACCGACTGAGCCACCCAGGCGCCCCTCCAAGGCCCAAACTTTTAAACTCTGTGCTGTGCATGATGCATTTCCTGACACATTCAGGTATTTGACTTCAGTTTTGACAGCAGTGTGCTCTCACTAGGTAAGTGAACCAGCTTGGAACTAAGTATAAATTAAATTAAGCTTCCTCTGTATCAGTGACTTTCTTCACTTAAAATATGGTATCATATTTATGCATTACTAACTTCTGATTTTCTATTATTGATAATGATTAAGAACTGGTTGGCATATGAAAATGATTGTAGGACACATTTCACTTCGTCGTCACTGTCAGGTCACATCACTTGGAAATTAAAGTCAAATGAGACATGTCACATACTCTTCGGTGACTTGCACATTAAAGATTCTTTGCAACAGAAATGAATCATAACTTTTGAGATTTTTCTCTCTTTTACTAATTTCCTCCCCTTGTTTCATTTCCTCTGGTTCTTGTTGAAAGAAGAGGCTTTGATAAAGGATACTATATGTGGGGAAAAGGAAGCTTCGCAAGTTCCATGAAATGACGTGCCTTAAAAAAGAAGGGAGATTTTAGTAATACTTCGGGAAGCCCGGTTCGTGGGCAACAGTCTATAAGTCGGCGAATATTTATTTCCAAAGGGAGTACATGTTGCTACACACAAGGTTTCTAAAGAAGGAATAGTTTTGTGACCTGCGGGAGATCTCTAGGTATCTCAAGGATAGAGACCGCCATTGTCCAAGGGATATGTAAATGAATCTGCACCTGCACGTACGTGCGTCTACTGTATACGCACAACGAAATTGTAGAGATGCTACCAGGTTTTCTCTAGACCGGAAATAGACTGATGCCCTGCAGGTTGACTTTTGAATTGTTTTGCTGGCATTTAAAAAGTGGGAGATTTTATATAAAAAGCCAGATCGTTGTTGTTTTATTCACAACCTGCCATCTGGCACTACTGGGCCTGCATTCTCCCATAGGAGTAGTTGTTTGGGGCTTAGTGGAGGCCGCCTCCAACAAACGTGGACCGTCCTGCTCATTCCCTCGTGTCGCAGGTCGCACTGACTGCTTCACGCACGTGTTACTTCTGTGGCCAGGGGAGGCAGTTGAGCTTGCGATCTCTGATTAAGAACCCAGGGTTCCGAAGCGTTGGCCATTATCAGAGTGATCTAGGCTAGAGTCTGAGCAGCTGCGGACGATCTTCAGAAATGCCTCTAACTGCAGGTGTGCACCTAACGTCTCCTGTGGTGCTGCCCCCAAGCCTACGTTTTGGCCCCCGCTCCCCAGCGCCCCATGGGGAGTAGATCCAGGAGGTAGGCCATGGAGCCAGGGAATCTGATTGTGTAGAAAACACCCCCACCCCCACCTTGGTTCTAATTTTGAGTAAGATGGAGTAAACCCACCTTATCTACTGTCTTCTGCTGCATGAAGCCGTACGGCCTGGGCAGGGTGCGCGGAACAGCCATTTGAGGACTTTGAAAAGCAAGTCGGAGCAGAAAGATTGGGGAAGAGGACCAGGACTTGAAGTGCCACCAAACTAGTGGTGACTTTCCCTTTTATGTGTGCCTGCTCCCTTCCCCCTTGACCTCAGTGCCGTCCGAAACCTCGAAGTCGAGACCCGCCTGGATAGAACTCCAGGAGAAGTTGTCTAGTTCAGAGAGAGTGCGCGTGAGGAAATTTCTCTTTTTTTTCCCCTTTTCTTTTCTCCATCTGTTGTGCCACAGCTCCCAAGCGGTCCTGGGATAGCGGTGGCAGTAGCGGTTAAGATGGCTGGCGGGGGCCCCTCACCTGAAGTGGTTCTGAGAGAGTAGGGAAAAACATCATTGCTTTTTTCTCCCCTCTGCCTTCCCACTGCTTGGCTCTCCTTTCCCACAGAAACAGGGGCAGGCATGGGAAGTATATGACAGAATAGATAAATAAAGCCCCAGCCCCAACTTTCTTGTCAGAGTACCAAAAAGAACCCCAGGGAAGCTGGAAAGTATCAGGAAGATCAAAGAGAGGGTAATTCAGGGGGAACTATTAAAGTTGTAGATGAACTACTGGGCTCACTCCTCAGCCGAGCATGCATGGATCTGATCCTAAACAGTGTCCGTAATGGACATTGAGAACTCAGCTGCACTGCAAAGTCTTTGAAAGCCAAAATTATGTTGGGTCAATTTACTAAAAAGACATAATAATCATAATTTTATATGCTTCTAATAACAGAGCTTCAAAGTACTTGAAGCAACAACGGGCAGAATAAGAAAGAGAAACAGAGCAATCTAGAATTATAGTTGGAGACATCAGTGATGTTTTCGCAGAACCTTATAGAACAGACAAAAACAGATTAGACAGAAAATCAGCAAGGGTGTGGAAATACTGAGTATTATCTATCAACTGGATCTAATTGATATTTATAGAATACTGTAATCATCAGCGGAATATGTATTCTTTTCAAGTGCACAGATCATTTACCAAGGTAAATCATATCCTGGGTCATTAAAACAAACAAAAATAACAAAATGCAAAAGAATCGAAACCATGCAAAGTTTGTTCCCTGACTGTAAAGGAATTAGACTACAGATTGATAACAGGAAAGTCTCTAGACACTTGGAAATTAAACAGCATGCCTATAAATAATCTGTGGCTCAAAAAGAAACTTCTGGGAGCATCTGGGTGGCTCAGTCATTTGAGTGTCCAGCTTCTGATTTCAGCTCAGGTCATGATTTCACGGTTCGTGGGATGGAGCCCATGTTGGGCTTTGCGCTCACAGTGGAGAGCTTGCTTTGGGGTTCTCTCTCTCCCTCTTTCTCTATCCCTCCCCCCTCGTTCCCTCTCTCTCTCTCTCTCTTTCTCTCTCTCTCTCTCTCCCAAAATAAAGAAATAAACTTTAAAAAAAAAGAAACTTTCAAGGAAAATTAGAAAACATTTTGAACTAAGTGAGAGTGAAAATACAACTCATAAAAATTTGTGGAATGCAGGTAAAGCAGTACTGAGAGGGGGAATTATAACATCAAATGCTTATATTAAAAAAGAAGACAATTTTGAATTAATAACCTATGCTTCCACCTTAAGAAACTAGAAAAAGGGCAGCAAAATAAACACAAAGCAAAGCGAAAAAAAAGATAACAGCAGAAATCAATGGTATTGCAACAGCAAAACAATAAGAAAATCAATAAACCAAAAGCTAATTCTTTGTAAAGATGAATAAAATGGATAATCTAGCAAGACTGACAAAGGAAAAAAGAGAAGACACAAATTATGAATATTCGGAAGGAAAGTATCACCACAGAGCTTTTAGACATTAAAAGAATAAAAAGGGTGCACTACAGACTGCTCTTCGGGAATAAATTCAGCAACTTAGATGAAATGGTTGATTCCTCAAAAAACACAAATTCTCAACACTCACCCAAAATGAAATAGATAATTTGAACATTTTGTGGCTATTAAAGAAATTGAATCTGCAGTTTAACCCCCCCCCATAAACCTCTAAGTACAGACAGATACACTGATGAATTATTCCAAATATTAAAATGAATTCTACACAATCTCTTCCAGAAAACAGAAGAGGATGAAACACTTCCAAACTCATTAAAAAAATTTTTTTTAATGTTCATTTATTTTTGAGAGAGACAGAGACAGAATGCAAGTGGGTTAGGGGCAGTGAGAGGGGGAGACACAGAATCCAAAGCAGGCTCCAGGCTCTGAGCTGTCAGCACAGAGCCTGACGTGGGGCTCGAACTCACAAGCTATGAGATCATGACCTTAGACAAAGTCGGACACTCAACCAACTGAGCCACCCAGGCGCCCCTTATTAAAAAAAATTTTTTTAATCCAAACTCATTTTATGAGGCCAGCATTATTCTGATGCTAAAACCAGACAAATAATGGTGTTAAGAAGAGAAAAACGTAGATCAATATCATTCACAAACATATACGTAAAAATCCTTAACAAACTATTAACAGAATAAATTCAGCAATATATAAAAAGAAAAATCTGGGGTTCCTGAGAATGTGAGGCTGGTTTAATACTCATACATCAATCAAGGCAATCTACTATATTAGCAGTTTAAAGAAGAAAAACCATACGCTCATATCAACTGAGACAGAAAATCATTTGACAGAAAGTCAGCATGCATTTAAACTAGGAATAGGAGAGAATTTCTTCAATCTAATGAAGGACATCTACAAAAAACCTACAGCTAAAATTATGTTTAATGGTGAAAAACTGAATGCTTTCCCGTTATGATAAAGAACAAGAGAAGTTTTTCCACTCTCACCACTTACTATTCAGCATTATACTGGAAGTAGTAGCCAATATGATAAGGCATTAAAAGAAATTAAAAGACATTGAGTGGAAAGGAAGAGTTTTTATTCACAGATGATATGATTGTACATAGAAAATCCCAAGGAATCCACAAAAAGTCCTAAAACTAATAAAGGAAAATCAGAGGCTACAAAGTCAACACTCAAAAGCCAACTGTATTTATTTCCTTTTTTTTTAATGTATATTCATTTTTTGAGAGACAGAGAGAGACAGAGCATGAGTAGGGGAGGGGCAGAGAGAGAGAGGGAGACACAGAATTTGAAGCAGGTTCTAGGCTCTGAGCCATCAGCACGGAGCCCAATGCAGGACTCAAATGCATGAACTGTGAGATCATGACCTGAGCCAAAGTTGGACGCTTAACTGACTGAGCCACCCAGGTGCCCTTAATTGTATTTCTATATGCTACCAAAGTTTAGTTGAAAACTGAAATGAGAAAAAAACAATATTATTTACTGTTGCTCAAAAAAAAAAAAAAGTGAAACACTTGGCTGTAAACTTAACAAAACATATAGGATCTATATATACTGAAAACTACAAAACGTTGTTTAAGAAATACCTAAATGAAGGAATATACCATGTTTACGGGTTAGAAGACTCAATGTAGCAAAGGTATCAGTTATCTTCTGATTATGATTGATCTGTAGATTTCATACAATTCCAATAAACATTCCCACAAGACTTTGGGAGATATAGATAGATTGACTCTTAAATTTATATGGAAAGGTAAAGGAACTAGAATGATTAAAACAGTTCTGAATAAGAGGATAAAGCTAGAGGAACCACATTTTCTGATTAGCCGAAAGCAGTAGGCACTGGCAAAGGGATAAACATATAGATCAATGAAACACAAAACAGAGTTCAGAAATAGACCTAAATAAATATGGCCACCAAAGTGCTAAAGTCACTCCTAGGAGAGACAATAATATTTTCAACATATTGAAAGAGTTGGAACGGTCAGTACCATTAAAAATGGGCAAAAAACTTGATCCAAAGAGGATATATGGATGTCAAATGAGCACATGAAAAGATATTCAACATTATCAGGCTTTAGGAGATTCAAACTGAAACCAGGGTGAGATACAACAACGTTAACAATTAGAATGGCTAAAATAAAAAAAAAAATGCTGCTAATACTAAGTGCTGGTGAAGATGTATATTATCTGGAGCTCTCATATACTACGAGTGGGAATGCAAAATGGGACGAACGGCCACTCTGGAAAACAGTTTGTCAGTTGCTTGTTAAATAGATTATTGGCACATGATTCTGTAATTCCACTCCTATATATTTACACTAGAGAATAAAACCTTATGTTAACACAAAAACCTGGACAGAGATATTTAGAGCGGCTCTATTCATCATATCACCCAAACGGGAAACACCCCAAAGTCCTTCAACAGGTGAATGGATAAACACACTGAGATATACCCCTACAATGAAATACTACTTGGCAATAAAATGGAACCGCTGATCAGCACAACACCTTGGATGAATCTCAAGTGATTGTTCCGAGTGAAGGGCGCCTGAGTCAAAAATGTCATATACTGTGTGAGTCTATTTCTCTGGTACAAGACAAAACCATAGAGGTGAAGCGAGAGCCGTGGTTACCAGGGGCTGGAAGTAGGGGACCAGTGTGAGTTTGCAAGAATTTCTTGAGACTGATGGAAAATGCTTTGTCTCCTGATTGCGAAACTAGTTACATAAACTCATACATATGTGAGAATCAATAGGACAGAACACACCAAAAAGCCTCGTTTTACTGTAGGTTAAAAACAAGTCAAAATACATGTTTAAAGTTTCACTCTTAAGGTGAAGGTGCTGCCTGGGTCGTATAGCACTTCTCTAGAGCAGCTACCCGACGGCGAGCCTCCGAAGCAGCAGAGTTTTAGAACTTCCCTCCAAGAAGTTAGAACTTATTTTGGAGAATCACAACAAATGACAAATAACCTGCAGCAGGAGACAGGCAATCGTTTCAGAGCAAGAGCAGTAGAGAGTCTGAAATTTTGCATTGCTGCCAAGTTAAACAGAAAACACAAACATTTGTATAGCTTTGTAACAAAAGAGCCATATGTGTTTTGGCAGAAAGACCTCTTAATGGCACTTGTGGCTTTAAAATAACTGAGCCTCGCTCCCATTACGTGGAAATTGCACACAGATGTACCGCACGTCAGGGACCGTAGTGCTGCCCTGGGGAGAGGACATTAAAGATAAAACCCAGACTGACAAGGAAGAGAATCTGTCTACCAGTGCAGATGTGGTGAGCCCAATAACTTCTTGGCACTGGATCTTGAGATTGCGTGTACCACTTAAAAGAGATGTTTGGATTATTTTGCCGTTGTGGCTTCATGACTATTTGCGTTTTCAACGGCACAGATAGTATCTTAAGACTTTTAGTCTGGGGATGGGGTGTTCGACGATCAAAAGCAAAATACTTGGCTTTTTGGAACGAGTGGGGTGGTGGGTATTGATGGAGACTGGGTTTCCAGGACCACACCCCCACCCATCCAACTGCAAGTTCACGGAAACTCTCTGTTTTCAAAAAGGAGATATTTAACCCCAACTTCTCTTTCCAGCAAATAGAATCAAATGCTTATACACTTGCGGTTTGGGGTTAAGGAAGGAGAGGTCAAGTAGGGTTTCTGACATACAAGTAACAAGACCAGTTTTAGGTTACTGAGAAAGAATGTACTAGAAGGATCAGGGGTAAGTCTCAGAATGAAAGGAAAAGTTAGTCTCAAAACTAATAGGAGCATGGATGGCAGGGACTATGGGCAATCTCCTCAGAGAAGAGGAAGAGCAAGGAAGAAACTCCATACATTGTCCCCATTTTCACTTTACTCATGACTCAGCGTGTGCTCGGTCTGCATTGGGTCACATGCTTGCTCTTTGGCCACAGAAGAGGGGTCACCTGGAGTGACATGCAGTGGGGAAGGGGGTAGTTCTGCAGAAGTAAAGTTCTGTTTCCTTGAGAAGGGGCTGGATATTGGACAGGCAGAAAAAACAGTTTCCAGATCACCCCCGGAGAATGTGTGGATGGGTGTGAGTGTGGTACAGGGACGGGTAGGGAAGGTGTTCAGTGTGATGGCAGAAAAAACAATAGTCTAGGGACAGACCTTGGACCAGAACTCTGAGAGGGCTCTGCCATAAACTGGCAGTGAGACCCCGGGCCAACTCAGCCACTCTGCCAGGAGCTCCGCTTTATTCCAGAGGTTGGACTGACTGTTCCCTGAGATCCCTTTCCCTAAAATCTTAGGAGAAGTATACTTTGGGATTGTATTTTTTAGTTGGATATAAGAAAGTGTTTAATTCAATAGGATTTTTTTTTTTTGAGTGCTTACAGTAGTGTTTTTCCAATGTTAGAATGTACGTAAGAATCTTAGGGGTTTGGGTGGGTGGAGATATTCTTGTTAAATTGCAGATTCTAAGGCCCCATCCCCAGAGATTTGGATTCACTTAGGCTAAATGGAGCCCAAGAATCTGCCTTTTAAACAAAATGGCCAGGTGATTCTGATGCAGGTGGTCAAGCCTACAGATTTGCTCACCTGCTCTTTGGTTCTCAGTCTTTGAAGGGGAACTTTCTCAGTTGATGCTGAAGATATTTAAAAATGTGTAAAGTCAGGCAATGGATGTGCTCCCGAAAGCCCCTGTCCTCAGCACCATAGACAGTGTGACGATGTTGGGGAGACGGTGGGCCCCCCGGGTAGGGTAGCCAGGAGCTCCCTTCCCCATGTATTGAGGCATAACAACCCAGGGCCCGTGTGTTTTCTCCTCACCCCTGCTCACTCCTTCTGCCTCACATGCAGCCGTGAGACAGAGCTGTGGGGTAGAGATACTGCCTCGCGCACTCTGACTGCTTTCGTATTGTCTGAACTGTGCGAACTGTTCTATAAATAGAACCTTTTCAGGTGAGGACGTGTATTCAGTATCAGCAGGGCCTGATTTCTAAGTTTCCGGTTTTAAGAAGTTGAACCTTCGGGCTACACTTTTACATTAAATGCATCTCATTTGGGGAGTTACGTTGAAGGAAGCATAGTCTTTGTGTTTTTTTTTTTTGTTTTGTTTGTTTGTGTTTGTTGTTTTGAGTGTTGTCGTTTGTACTGAACTTTCTGTCTGGGGATCTCCAAGAGCTTTTTAAAATCATTTGGTTTCATGCACGGTGCTCCATGTACACATGGAGTTTACAAATGGTCAAGGTATATGGGCTTATGTGATAAAAGCCTGAATCTTTTTCTACTAACTTGTACAACATGTCATTAAAAGCTATGGGGGATGCTCAATGGAAGAATTTCTGGCTGGATAGAAGAATTCGGTCATTTGGACCTGCATACACTCCAAATAGATTCAGGGTCCTGAGCAGACGGTAGTGAATTACAGCAAGGGTGAAAATAGCTTAAATAGTGGCATAACGTATATTTGGATACACCCAAGAAACACACTTGTGTATTAAATAAAAATAATAAATAGTAACTTGAAAAACAACAATTCTAGGGGGCATTACCTTAGTGTTGAACTTGGACATCATATGATTTATGATGCACACACAGAGCACTTTCCTTAAAGTTCTAATCTGATACACTCTCACTCTCTTGTCTTTGTTGGTTCCAGCCTCAGGACAGAGATTGGATTGGAAAACTTGGTCCGGGGCTTCTAACAACATGGCTAAGGCCTTTTGTAGATAGGAGATGGGTGCTCGTTGGGGCTGACTGGTCCTCTGTTCTATTTCTGTGTTATGTTTCAAATGAAATTGTCCTTTCTTTTAGGTGCTTGATTGGTTGTATATATGCAGTGTGTGTGTGTGTGTGTATGTGTGTGTGTGTGTGTGTGTGTGTGTGTTGTGTAGTGGGGAAACAAAGGCTAGGCTAGGAGTGGGCAAACATATGAAGGATCAATTCTACAGGTTTTTATTCTTGCTTTATTTTCCTCTTTCTCTGATACTCAGTTGGCGGGGGTTCTGCATATTCTTTTGGCTTCAAGACGTGTTGATATTTGAGAGAGGAACAAAAGTGTTTATTCTTCAGAGTTTCAAACACACACACACACACACACACACACACACACACACACACACCTCAGTAATTATGCATTCTGTTCCACTTGGTCTTGTAAGTCCTTAGGCAGTGAGATGAGCCTTGCACTTTCTCCCTGGCGAAACATCCCCACGTCTCTTGGTGGACATTCCTCCGTTCGTGTGCTTCATAAATTAGCAGGGAGGGTGCCATTGTAATACTTGACCATATAAGGGGAAGAGAGGCCCCGCCGTTCTGTGGCTTTGCCCTCATGTCAGAACCGTATATATACTCGAGGCCTTTTAAGGGAACATGGTGCGTGCGGGGAAAACATCCCCGGGCAGCCCATCCATTTTCCTCGCTACTGCGGACTTGGTGCCTGCAAACTGTGTGTTACTTGGAAGCATAAATCACAGGGGGCTGCTGGCACTGAGCGTGAGGGAGGAAGCCTCAGGGGACCCCGCCTGCTGCCTAGAGCCGTTGGCATCTTAGTTTTCACCAAACGCCCATCTCACAACTCGGCCTTCCAGCCTGCAGTGAGAACTTCACCAGTAGCTCGCCCTGGTGTGCACTTGCCCAGCCCGCTCCGGGTTATGCAGCGTTATGATGGCGGCAGCGAGCTAACCACGGCCTCTGGAAGGTTCCAGAGGAGTCTCATCTGGCTGTAGCATTTGGCTTGGTATGGTGGGAGGTCTCGAGTTCAGGGAGAGCTGGCTTTGGACCACAGAACTTCCTCTTCCTAGCTCTGAGATCTTGGACTAGTTACACAACCTCTCTGGGCCCCCGTGTCTTCGTCCGAAAATGGGAAGCATAAGCGGGATGAAATTCACTCAGAAGTGTTTAGCACAGTACTTGGCACGTAGTAAATGCTTACTGATCATTAGCTGTTGTGGTTGTTACTATTAGATTATTACTATTACTGCCAGAAGAGAGCTCTAGTTTGGATTCTCGCTGCTCAGATCCAGCAGACTTTATAAACAGATTTCCTTTATAGGCAAAGCACATCCAGAAGTGCTCTTAGGGGCCCTGAAGAATGTCTTGGCACCATTCATTGGGTGGAGAATGGCTCCTGGAATCAGGCAGGTCAGGGCCCGAATTGTTGTTTAAAACCAGGCCCTTCGGTTTCCAGGGGTGGAAATGAATCACGTTAGAGCAAAGACAAGGAAAGGGTTTGTTGCAAACCTATAGCGATTCCGCGGAAATGACCTGTGGTACTAAGGGCTCCTCAGTGCCACCTGTGAGTGACATAGTGACCCTCGGCTCAGTCTCCCCAGTGGACACCCCAGTCTAGCCTCCAGGCCACCCCTGTAGCAGAGCCTCTGGGCCGGGGTACTTTCTCAGGACGGACAACAAGAATGAGAGCTCCTGGGGGCGGGGGGTTATAATAAAGCTGACCTCGGGGAGCTGCCTGATGGTATCCGTGCGTCACTGTGGGGACATACCCAGCACAGTGTCTGGTCCTCGGTTAGATTCTCACCAAATGTGACTCATGCTCCAATCTTGTCCCTTCCTCAGGAGTAAATACCCCATCCCTAGAGCAGTAGCACCAAAGAGGGAGAGAGAGAAGAGAGCACTGGTGTCCATTCCGGGTTAAAATCCAACAGGAAAGAAATGGCTGAGTTGGGGGAGATGGAAAAGAAGGAGGGGCTTTGCAGGGTGAAGGGGCTTCTACCCATAGGTGAGGAGGTTGTCTCCTCTGGTGACAGCTATCTCTACACTCACTCCCTTCTTTGAATTCCACCTTCTTGAGCTTTATTTCCCAGTAAAGAAAACAGAAGTCCTGCAGGACAGGTCAAAAGGACAGTGCGTGTCCCTTCTGTTCTGGCAGGTTCAGCAGCAGCCACACGTTAGCGGAATCATCCAGGTCGAGGGGACTTGGGCGAGACACTTAGGGAGGCCTGTGCGTGACCTTCCTCGAGGCCCCTGCACCGTCAGGCAGAGCCCTGGTCCCACCCACAGGTTTCTACCCAGCACCCAGGAGTCCCATGCTGGTTTCCTTAACAAACCTGCATTTGTTGGGACCTCCCTTCTTTGCTCAGGAAGGTCAGGAGTTCTCAAGCTGTTTTTCTGTTCATAGGAGGAGCTCCTGTTTCTGCCTACGGTGATTCTCAAAGCAGGTGGGGTTCTGCATGTTAGAACCCCCCCCCCCCCCCCCCACCATTGAGTTTCTGACAATCCTGCCTGGCCATGTGCTGGGCGTTGTCATTCAGAGAAGGACACAGCCCTCTGTGCGGAGGAGGCGGGCAAGGACCTCGGGTGGAAAGGCTGTGGCTGAGCGGTGCCTGGCACTGTAGGAGAGCAGAGGATTTCTTCCGGGGAGCACGGACTGTCCCTCACTGCCAAGTTCAGCTATGAGCGCTCCCTGCCGGGGCTCCCAAGATCATAGCACTTGCGGCTCGCATGCAGCCCCTTCCCAGGAGACCATCTGGACAGTCCACGCGGCTGGCGAGGAGTGTGGTGATGGCAGGTCTTGGTCCCGCACAGCCGTTCCTCAGATGCAGACCCCTCAGTCAGCCCCCGTTTCCCTGCAGGCTGTCACCAAAGGGTGGTTGTTTTCCTGGGAAATCCTCAAAAGCCCCCGCTCGCCCTACCCAGGGTGACGATTGCCACCGTTTAGTTTGCGCTGTGTTCCTGGAGTGCTCACTGGATGCCATGGCCACCCCATCTCTACCTGGGAGGACACCGAAGCTCGCGGAAGTGCGGTGACTTAGCCGAGCCACAGAGTTAGTGAAAGCTGGAGGCAGGCTTTGAACCCAGCTTGTCTGCCCAAGAAGCTCACGCCTGTTCCAGGCACAGCCTCTCGAGCGCTTCCCATGAAGCCAGCAAAGCAAGGCCAACTGCTCCAGTAGCGGGTCATATCAGTAGCCGCCCACGTCCTGAGATGTGGACACCCAAGATAAGAGAGGAAAAGCGCTGGCCTGTGAGGGTCACAGAATCGAAAGAGTAAGAGCTGTGCTTTGAACCCAGGCTTGTCTGAATTCAAAGCCAGCGGGATATGTAACAGGTTTGGGGGGCCAGCTGTTCTGCTCACATTTGCAAGGAACGTTGCCATGGTGACGCACAAGCTGCCTCTCGGCCTGCCAGGGTTCGAGTGCCTGCATCCCTGTTCCTACACGATAGACTCGCATCTGTGTTAACCCTGATGTCCAATGTCAATGTGTGTCCGGACCCCAATCAGGTAATAGCCCGTGAGGACTTCTTAAGCAATATGGGCATCAAAACTCCGTTATTAACATCAACATCCGGCGTGTAGATGTGTATGTAGGTTAATTGATCACTTTCATGTGCATATTGTTTGTCCTTTTTCTTTTTTATATACATTCTCTTAGAAATAAGAGGCTCCTGCAAACAAGAAACATTACTTGCTATGAGTAAAGACACTTGGGCCCTAAGCGAGACCTCTAATTCAAGATATTCTAGCAGAGGGACCTGAAAATTTGTATCTTTCATAAGTACTCTGGGTGATCGCTATTATTAAGAAAATGTGGGAAGCACCCGCCTCTTTAGAGAGGCTGAATAGTTAAGCCCTAGCAGCTAGGCAAAAGTGGAAGGAAACTTGTCCAAGCTTGTATACTGGCTTAGGCCCTTGGGGACATTATCTGGGCCCCCTGTAGATGTCATCTTACTGCAAGTTTATAAACGTTTCCATCATATGGGAGTCATTTCGCTGCTTATATTTGGACTGCAAATGCACGTTTAGTTTCATGAGGATAAAAAACATCCCACAACTGTCCTATTTCATCCGGCTAGAAAACCACTTTAAGTGAATGATCATTTCTTTCTTCTGACCCTTGGAACGTTGCCTTGAGATTTTCGGAGAAGCTCAGTTGATCGCCTAGTGCTAGGTGAGTGTGTGGGGAGTGCATGTACCCATACCTGGTTTTCCAGATGGGCCTAATTAATGGCATTGGATATTGGCAGAGAAGACGTGAGCTAGCTGAGAGAATTTGGGGAGGAATCGCAGAGATAAATTGGTAGGACCTTCTGGAAGTAAGTATGGTATATGCAGAATGTTGTGGGGATAGAGTGCACGAGAAGCTGAAGTGTTGTCCCTGGAACCTTCTTGAGTAGGAAACTACCCATGGGTCTGATGAGTCCCACCACCGTCCCTTATCCCCAACGCACACACACACCCATGTGCGCGTACACACACTGATACACACACTCCACATGCATACATACGTGTACATGTGTATATACACCTGCCCACCCAGACATGCTCACACTGACATACAAGCACACACATGCCCACGTGCCCCAGGGCATTGGCATTAGCATTCTCACCCCCTAGCCTAGGGCCTTCAGTACTCATGGACTTAAAATTACAGACCTGAAAACATTATTAGCTTCAAAAATCAAGAAAATGGCAACCCTGACATGATTAACTGCCTAGTTTAGTGTGTATGAAATGCAACATATTGACCCTTCGTCATCAAATTCAGTCTCCAAGAAATCATCCTCACCCTGGAAAATCATTTGTGGAGTGTATCTTTTCATTTTGAAAGGACCCCCCGAGTGCACATGATCAATGAGAAATGGTTGCCAGTGGTTCCTTGAGTAACTTGTTGCCTCGTCATTTCAAAAACAGAATTATAAAAATCCTTTCAAGATTCTTTTGGAGTGAAGTGTAGATTTTTATATGATATGTGGATGTGTTTTAGTATGTTGGGTATGATATGAGTGAGGTCTCACACACATGCACACTTCCCAAGTTCTCCCCCACCAAATGCTATTGGGCAGGCCATATGGATGGAGAAAAATAAAATGTTCCATTCAAATCCTTGTCTTCAACTGTTGCAAGACTGTCGTAGGCTTTCAGGTCCACTCTCAGTCCTATGACCATCGAGGAGCATATGATCTACCCCTTGGTACACCAGAAATGTGATTAAGAGACTTAACAGGTACACCAGGAATGTGATCAGGGGACTTAACAGCAGTAGCTTCTACTTTGCCCAAGTTCAGGGGAGGCTGATGGACAGCTGCTGCATACGGTTGCACAGGATGTACACTGTGTAAGGATACCACAATCCAAGGGAACAGTGTTCCTATTGAGGATACCTACGTTTGAATATTTATTACGACAGCGTTTCAGCAGCTGGCATTAAAGTGCTCTTTTCTAAGAAAAGCAGTGTGAGGCAACACTTTGCACAGTTGGAAATGACTGGATCTTGAAGAAGGTGTGCCTTTAGCACAAAAGTGACGCTTGGGCTGTAGCTCGGGACTGACGTAGCCAGTGGTGCTCCTGCTGCTCCGTTTATCTCTGTCATCCCTTCACCGTAGGACGTGGGACCTTGACCTAAAGAGAATTGCTCCTTTCGCACGAGATTGTACCCCCTGGTTCTCAGTGTCCAGAAGCCATCCTGTCTTCTCTTGACTCCACCCTCCCTCTGTGTTGAAGTTTCTCCAAAGTCCCCGCTTAGGCCCAGCAGCGGCCGTCGTACGGAATAGATCCACACACATAAACAATAAATATTCCCGTGCCTCGAACTCTGAGAAGGGAGACAGGCAGCTGAGTGGCCTCATTTCCCTGGGGAGTCTCTGCTTTTCCAATTAATTTCAGGAACTGTGTGTTCTTGCCAACCTATTTTGGTCTCCGTCCCCCCAGAGACGACTAGGAAGAGGCTCTCTGAGGGAGAGTTCATCTCAGCTACAGCCGGCACTGCTCAGGTCGCTCTGCCTGCGAGCCCCTGATTTTCCTTCCTCCCTCCTCTTTCCCCACTGGCTCCCTGGGGGCCGAACCCCAGAACCCAACCGCTCAGGCGAAGAGGGCTTGACTTGCTCAGATACCACAGAGCCCTGCTGTCACCCCCACCCACTCGCCATGCCGCTGGGCTGTCTGCCCTCCCTGCTGAGCTCCCAGCTTCTTGCAATCCAGGACCTGGAGGAGTGTCTCTGTTCCCCCGGATGCCCTTCCAACTTCTCATCTCTCACGCCCCTTTGGGAGGCCTTGCTGTGAATCCTTGATGTGGCTTGAAATTATTCGACACATTCCTTCTCTCTTGCTCTTCGAAAGTGTTCAACGGGGGGCGCCTAGGTGGCTCAGTCGGTTAAATGTCTGACTTTGGCTCAGGTCGTGATCTCATGGTTCATGAGTTCAAGCCCCACATCAGGCTCTGTGCTGACAGCTCATAGCCTGGAGCCTGCTTCAGATTTTGTGTCTCCTCTCCCGCTCATACTCCGTCTCTCAAAAATAAATAAACATTGAAAAAAAATTTCTTTAAAAAGTGTTCAATGAGAGTAAATATCTTTGGAGGACACCCCTGCCACAGTCTTGTAAGGAATATAGTTCTCGGTCCATCTCACCTGGTGTTTTCCAATAGATGTTAAAAGAAACATCAAGCCCATAAGGTGCTCCTTGTAATCATGAGAAGTGTGTACCTTACTCTGTCTTTGAAGTTTTATTGTGAAATAAGCGTCTCAATTCTAAGAAATCCCACAAAAGGAAAGAGGGGCAAGTTTTACCATAATCTCCTACCTGCTCGTAATAAACTAATAGCATTGGACTTGGTAAGCTGACATACACTTAATTAGAAGTAAGATAATCCGCCCTTTCAGTCAGCCCTTTGTATGCACTTTCTCCCTGGAAATCCATCCACCGCAACTTAATCTTATCCTGAACTTTCAACGGTCTCATGTACTTGCTTCCACTGGTATTTGAGGGATTTAGGTTTGGAATGTAAATTACATTTTATATACGTGTCAGAGGAGTCCGTGCACTGGCAACGCGCCTCTTCTGAAGGTCATGGCTCCTGCCAGGCTGCCCCGTGCACCCAGCTCTGTCTGCAGATTCCAGGAATGAATCTGAGGGTGGGGTGATGTTACTCGCCCTGGGGCCGTGTAGTGTTCCTTATGTTCCCCTCTCGGCTGCCCACACCTGTGTCAACAGTTCCTGTTTTCAACTCTCCTTGAATTACTCAGTTTGAGTGGATCTTCTATTCTTGTTGGGGCTCTGACACAAAGAGTATCCGCACCCAAGTGAACTATGTGTACAAGGGTCTGAAGCCGCATGGTGCTTTGAGGAGGTTCTAGAAGAATACCGGCTTGGTACGGCGGGAGGTTGAGGGGGGCAGGAAGCAGCAGCTGTAGAGGCAACGACGCTGATGGCTGTTGCTGATGTCCATGACCTGCTCTGGGTGCTTGGGGCTTCCCAAGCATCACCCCATTTAGCCCTCCCATTGTTATTCCATTTCACAGGGGAAAGAGCTGGGCTTATTGAGTTTCAGTAAGTTGGCCACAGTCTCAGAGCCAAGAAGGGTGGAGCTAGACAGAGACTCAGGCACTCGTGATCCACTGCCCATCCTCCTGTGAAGGTGCTTGGACTTGATCCCTCAGGCAGCCATGTTTGCCTACCTTTCCTGTCTACTCAGCTTTACCTTGGGTCGTGAAACTCATTTCCCACAAAAGGACGTCACCTTTTTTTTCAACAGCTTCTTTCCTCATAACCGTGCGTCGTTAAAGCCAAAAGAAGGTTGAAGACACAGTGATGTTAGAGCAAATTTAATGTGGCATGGAGTTTCCTTACACTTAGGGGCAAGATTAAACCCGGTCCTGAGTGACTGGTGGAAATCCTGGAAGGGTAGGTGCATTTTTGAATATGGGGTTCCTGTTAGGTGGGTGACTTCCTATGTGTCCCTTGATGAATGTTAATTTTATCAGAGCCCATTTAGAGAGAGCTGCCCGATGGCTTGTGCTGACTTTCCCAGAAACGGCAACTTGGGTCATCAATTCGGCCACATGTCGGAGTTCCCCATGAGATAAAACACCAGGAGAATGACTTGTGGGGTCTATTCCAAACCCAGCATGCTGCTCACATTCCCAGAGGGAACCCCACTAAATCTAAAGGCCTTTGTATCTCTGTGCAGACATCTCCTCCTGGAATTTTGAGTGCTTTGTGTCCAGAAGGTTCTTTGTCTTCCTTCTGTCAAGGAACCAAGAACTAACTCCCTAAAGTGAGCTGAAAATGACAATCTCTGTTAAGAACCATATGCACAACTAGTGAATTCTTCTCTGTGGTGTTGATGGACAGGTTAGTGAGAGAAAAGGGAGGGGGAAATGCTTATACTACACAGAATCTAAGCACCCTCTCTTAATTAGAAAGGAAGGAAGGAAGGAAGGAAGGAAGGAAGGAAGGAAGGAAGGAAGGAAGGAAGGAAGGGAGGGAAGTTGGTTTTGAGCTCTATGCATACAAGTGGAAAGACCTGAGTAAGAATCTTGGGAAATTCCCAGGCCAATTAATTATGGCAAGCTAAGGGACACGGACTTGCTTCCTGCCTTTAGAGGCATAGCTATTGGGACAAGGAAGATCTTCCTAGTTCCTCTGTGCTCTGGTGGCACAGGCAGGTTCTGGATAGTTCTCTGAACCAGGTATCAGGTGTCTTCATTTAGTCATTTAGTCCCATTACTTCTTCAGAGTTGCAAATGCCTGAAATCTTTTATTAGAAGTAGGAATGATATCCCACTAGGTTTTCAATTTGTTCTAGTGAGGGAGAAATAGTAATTGGAATACCAGCAATCTAAGATAATATCGCAAGACAAAAATACACATTTAATTTCTCCTTTGTATGTGTGTGTGTGTGTGTGTGTGTGTGCGCACGTGCGTGTGTGTGTGTTTTGCAATCTATGTATTGGGGCCCTTGAATCACAGCTGTTTATTTGATGCTGTATAAACAAATCAGTTTGTCAGTTCCCCTACTGATGGACAGTTGGGTTGCTTATGGTTTTGTTCTTTTTCTCTCTCACCAGCAGTGCCGTAAGAGACATCCTTGATCCATGCCTCCTTGTGCACACACGTACCAGTTTCTCTAAGATAGATACCAAGAGGCTGGCTTGCTGGGTCATAGAGTATTATTAACTCCCCTAGGAATTCTCGAATTGCCCTATGAAGTGAGTGTACTAATTTACAATTCTGCCATCAATGTTTGGGTTTCCATTTTCCTCTGACATTCCCACCGACACTTGGTATTATTAGATTTTTGTCTTCTTTTTTTTTTTTTTTTTACATGGTAAGTGTGACATTTTGACCATGTCTGTCTGTTTTTAAATTTTCATTTCTTTGATTTACTGTATATTTTCTTGTTGGCCAATTAATCTTCCTTCTCTGTGAATGGCATGGGTCAACTGAACTTATCATAGTGGTTGTCAGGGCTTCTTTATTTAAGTTGGCTACTAATCCTTCAGTTTCATGGATTGCAAATACCTTAGTCTATGGCTTACCTCCCTATTTTTGGTGTCTTTGACAGATAGAAATTTTTACACATTTTAACTAATAAAATTTATCAATCTTTTCCTTGTATTTAGACCCAGCATGTGGAATATTCTGCTCATTCTTCTCTTCTTTCCCCCTTTCATATTGCTCTGGGGATAGATTGCCAAAACTCTTCTGTCAAATTTAGACTGAAAATGTTCACATGAACCATTTCAGGGTCAAAATTAGGCTCATAGAACACTGGGGACAAACCATGAGGTCCCTGTGGCACTGCTGAAACTGAATCCAATGTGAAATACCAGAGCAAGGAACAGATGTTTGCTTTAGGAAAACTGATAATGCCATCCTATTTCAGTGTTTACCTCTGCTTGTGGTATTAGCCATGGATGGTGATGTAGCATTATACAAATACTAGTTTACCCTGGGCTTTGTTCTTCTTTTGGAATGAGTATCCATTTACAGTGTATATTTATTTAATGTCCAAAGCCCAGATGTTCCTTCTCTCCTGTTTTACAACATAGGATCAGTAAGATTTCTATAATATCCTCCAGGAAACGATGCTAATTGAATCCAGAAGAGAAAAGAAAGAAAAGGTTTTAAGAAAGAGAAGTTTTGTTTACGGAGACACATTTATCTCCTGGGTTCAAGTTGTCACATGATTTCTGACTACTTTCGGCCTGTAGGAGTGAATGCATTGATTCTAAATCTTCCAACTGTATTACATAGGCAGTTTAAAACAGCTTCAGTAAGGTGTCTACATAACCAGGAATTCAAAGCAAAACAAAAATACAAGAAGGCAATTCACTTTTTGCTGCCCGGGAAGCAATCTCATAGGAATCTGGAAGACTGCTGATGATTGTCTCTCTATGCCTCAGCTTAGCTGGAACTCTTGGGGCTTCAAACTCACCAGCCCTAGCCTTTCAACAATTTTTATTCCTTGAAAATAATTAGAACCAGAACCAGTTTACATCAAAGTGCTCAAGCATCAAGATTGTAAACAGACACTTGTTAATTCCCAGATATAGGATTCCAGATTATTTACTAGCTTGGGAGTACAAACCTGTGATTGTTTCCATTTTACATATTTTTCTCTAGACTCTTTGGTCAATTTCCCAAAGCCATTTTTTTTCCTTTTAAACAAAGTCAAGATCCTCAGAAATATGCCTGCCTTATGTTTCCTAACAAAATGTATAATCTAATTGAGAAGGATCCTATTTTTCCCCCATAACACTTATCTGAAATGCAAGTGCAGAAGTTTCTAGATAAAGCAGCAGAGGCCCTTGGGTTAGGGGTCCACCTTTGTTTTACAATTGGCCAAAAACTAGATGTTTAAAGGGAACATAAGATATGCAGTTATCTCTTTTTTTTTTCTTGTAAATATTCTTTAAATGAAATGTCCATTTCCCTTTGAATTAAGTGAAAGATCCAAAGCAAACAACAGTGATCAGGCGTTTACTCTGTAGGGCATTTTGTGGTTCTTAGAGCCCTTTCATTTCATTATTTACCATCTCGTTTGATCTTTACAACCTCTCTGATAGGGATGGGCAGGGAAGGTGTGATTTAATATGTGAGTTTTGAGGTCTAGACCAGGCTGAGCTATTACAGGCCTCAGGAACAGGCAGCTCTCTGCTCAAGTTTATATACGCGGTTGAAAAACTTTTGTGGTCATCTTATTATGACAGCCTCCCATTTTATTTTACCTGGAAGTGTGACTCGTTCCATCCAAAAGGTGAGTGTAAGAGTGGACTTAAATGCCTGTGAGTTTAAGCCCTTCTCCCCCAGGGGCCTTTCGCCAATAGCTCAAAGTGAGGGTTTGAAAGACCAACAAGCTTGTCACAGATCAGGACAATTTGGAGGCAAGGCTTACAGTCCAGAGTCCCAGGGAAACGTCTGGCTGAAGCTACTCTTTGCACAGCCATGCCTGAGATCACAGTATTGCTTGGTTTCCTCCCCTTCTCCGTCCTACTCTTCTAGCCCTTACACATCTCTTCATGATAAATTCCTTTTTTAAAAAAAATTCTTTTTTTAAAATCTTTATTTTTGAGAGAGATACAGACAGACAGAGTGTGAGCAGGGGAGGAACAGAGAGAGAGGGAGACATAGAACCTGAAGCAGGCTCCAGGCTCTGAGCTGTTCGCGCAGAGCCCAATGCGGGGCTTGAACTTACAAACTGTGAGATCATGACCTGAGCCAAAGTCAGATGCTTAACCACCTGAGCCACCCAGGCACTCCTCTCCATGATGAATTTCTTTTTTTTTTTTTAATTTTTTTTTTTAACGTTTATTTATTTTTGAGACAGAGAGAGACAGAGCATGAACGGGGGAGGGTCAGAGAGAGGGAGACACAGAATCTGAAACAGGCTCCAGGCTCTGAGCTGTCAGCACAGAGCCTGACGCGGGGCTTGAACTCACGGACCGCGAGATCATGACCTGAGCCGAAGTCAGCGGCTTAACCAACTGAGCCACCCAGGCGCCCCCATGATGAATTTCTAATAGAGGAATCTGTGTCTCAGGGCCTGCCTTTAGGGAACCCCATCTGAGACACCTAGCTGGCTAACACTCATTCTCTAGATCTCAGGTCAAATGTCACTTCTTAGGAATTCCTAACTAAAGTTCTCCTCCCGCCCCAACTGATGAGCATCTCTCCAGGATAGCATATCCTAATAAAATTTTTATATGTGCTGGTTAGTCTTTGATCCTAAGACACATAAGGCAGGAGCCACATGTGTTTGATTTAACGTTGTGTCCCCCGTGCTTAGTATAGTAGCTCAGGAGGAACAATCAATAAAGATTTATTAAATGGGGGAAAAAAAGAGGACACTTTACGATGGCTATTGGAAAGTAAGGCCTAACTGAATTCTGCCTGACTCGCATTGGGAAGGCGAGTAGGCTGCCTTAGAAATGCTTTTAAAGTGCAGACTCACATTAGCCCTTCTTTACCTTCGAGCAGCTCCAGCCGACAGTGCCAGACATCAAAGAAGGGATCTGGGAGTGAACTCATCGACGTGAAAATACCGACGGGCTCATTCTGGGGCAGTTCTGCTAGATGTCAATGTCTGCTAGACATTAACCAGAATATCCAGAATGCTATTAAATTCCATTTGTAGTAGTTTATTTCTTGAGATTATGTAAACATGACCAATTCAAACATGGCCTTAGTCATAAATACTGCAGGGGGCTTTTTCTTTTAAGTAAATGTTTATTGAAGTATAACGTATGTAAAGAGAAGGACAACTCCTGCGTCGCTCAAGGACTTTTCACAAAGGAATATTCCCATGCAACTACCATCTCGAACAAGCAACAAAGCAGGGACCCTGAAGATCCCTTGTTCCCCATTTCAATGAACTACTTCCTTCCTCCTCCCTAGAGATAAGGGCAATCCCGACTTCTATCACCAGTGACTGTCACCAGTGTAACTAGGGTCAAGTTAATTAACACATTCATCACTGCACATAGTTACTTCTTTTTCAGTGAGCATGCTACTCTCAGAAAATTTCAAGTGTACCGTATGTGTTATGAACTAGAGTCCCCATGCTGTACATTAGACCCTCAGGACTTACTCATCTTGACTTGGATATTTGTGCCCTTTGACCAGTGTCTTCCCAGTTTCCCCACCCCCTAGGGCCTGGCAACCACCAATATATTCTCTGTTTCTGGGAGTCTGACTTTTTTCAGACGTCATGTACGTGGGATACCATGTACTATTTGTCTTTCTGTCTCCGTCTTATTTCACGTAGCAGAACGCCCTCCAGGTTCATCCATGTTGTCACATATGGCAGGATTTCCTTCTTCTTTTACGGCTGGACAGTATTCATTGTATATCCATATCACATCTTCTTTATCCATTCATCTGTTGACAGACATGTAGGTTGTTTCCACATCTTGACTACTGTAAACAATCATGCAATGAACATGAACGTGCAGATATCTTTTGGGGATCCTGTTTTCATTTCCTTTGGGTATGTACTCAAAAAGTCAGATTGCTGGATCATGTGGTAGTTATTTTTAATTTTTTGAGGAACTGTCCTACTATTTTCCATAGTGACTGTACCGATTTGCATTCCCATCAACAGTGCACAAGGGGTCCCTTCTCTCCACATCCTTGCCAGCTCGTATCTATTGTCTTTTGAATAATAGCCATTCTAACAGATGTGAGGTGATATCTCATTGTGGTTTTGATTTTGCATTTCCCTGATGATTAGTAATGTTGAGCATCTTTTTATATATCCGTTGGTCATTTGTATGTCTTCTTCAGAAAAATGTCTACTCAGATCCTTTGCCTGTTTTTTTTTTTTTTATTGGATTGTTCGTTTTGTTTTTGAGTTGTAAGACTTCCTTGTGTATTCTGGATGTTAAATCCTTATTGGATATAAGGTTTGCAAATATTTTCTCCTGTTCCATAGGTTGTCTTTTCAATTTGCTGGTAGTTGCCTTTGCTGTGCAGTAACTTTTTGGTTTATGTTGTCCTCCTTGTTTATTTTCGCTTTTGTTGCCTGTGCCTTTCATGTCTTATCCCAAAGACAACTGCCTAGACCAATGGCAATGATTAGTTTTGTCTATTTTGAACTATGTGTAGATTGAATCATATAGCTTATATTCCTCCATGCTGATTTCTTTAATTCAATGTTATATTGTGTGATGCATTCATGTTTTTCGATGTAGTGGTAGTTTGTTCATTTTCTCTGTTCTGTGCTATTCCTTTATGTGAATATGTCACGTAAACAAATATACCACAGTCAGTACTGATTTGCATTCCTTTAGCAATACGTGAATTCCCAATCTTCACCAGGACTAGGCAATACCACCTTCTCAGCTAGTCTTGTGGGTGTGTCGTATTATCTCATTGTGGTTTTATTTTATTATTGTTATTGTTATTATTATTTTTCGGGAGAGAGAGGGCAAGCAAGGGAGAGGGCAGAGGGGGAGAGAGAATCTTCAGCAGGGTCCATGCTCAGCTTGGACCCTGATATGGGACTTGATCTCACAACCCTGGGATCATGACCTGAGCCAAAATCAAGGGTCATTCAACTGGCTGAGCCACCCAGGTCGCCCCTTCACTGTAGTTTTAATTTGCAGTTATCTGATCTCTACTGACGGTGAGCATCTTTTCATATGTTAATTGGTCAATTTAATATCCTCTTTTGTAAAGTGACTGTTCAAGACTTTTGCCCAAGGCTTTTAAAAATGGTTATGTGCCTTTTTTTTTTTTTATTATTGTATCAGTCTTTTAAATGTAAACTGCATATAAGTCTTTTGTTGGATATATGTGATGAAAATATCTTCTACTCTCTGCTATTGGGGGCTTTTAAAAAGGGGGCTGGGAGTTCGTTGTGTAGAAATAAGAATCATGAGCCCTCCTTGGCTCTCAAGAAAGTGGACATTTGAAGATAAAGGAAGAAGAACCCAGATCTTGTGCTCTTTAAGTCTATTGCAACTTTCTCGAAGTAGGATTCCAAGAGCAGCTGGGTATGCTTCGTGTACTTGATATAATTAATCATTGTATATTTGCCTATTCTCTCACATGCTACAAGAGTGTCATTAGCCATTGATATTCCAGCAGAGTATATCACACATAATAATGTAGTACTGTATAATTAGGTTAATAGATACTTGAATAACTACTGTGGTCGTGCACTACGCTGAAGGCACAAAAATCGTATGTCAGCATGCCTTCACCTGGTGAGATTTTACAGCCCTGTTGGGATACTTTTGTATCTGTTACCTTGTTTGATCGCATGAAGGTAGGGTGATGACCAGACTGGTGAAATAGAAAAATATATTCTCCTGCTCCTCAAACCTTTGTTTTCAGTTAGTCATTGCCCTAATTCTACAAGATCTTTATTTCCAGGAAATGCCTTGGTCTCATTGTGATAGCCTGACTCATTAATAACTGATGAAATTCTCTTTCTCAAAATGACTAATTTAAATAAAACATGCACAAATGACTTAGCTATATTTTTAGGAAACTACAAGGAAAAAAAGTCCAGAAAATAGGGATACTTTGTTCCCTGCCATCCACCCACACTGCTTAAATAATAGATATTAGTCAACTGAAATCATACAGAATTTATGAAGGGCAAATCTGACAAGGTGCTCTATTATCCTAAACATCGGAGAGCCGTAAAAGGGTATACGATGTAGTTCCTACCTCAGAGAGCTTTTAACACATTGGTGGTGATGGTGGTGTGCGTCTGTGTGGGGAAGAAAAGTTCAAGAAGGTGACAACATCGACAATGACAACACAAGCAAGGCCCCCGCCAAGTGAGAGGAAACAGAGTCACAGGAAGCATTACTTTGGATTTATTATTTTTTTTAATTTTTTTTTAACGTTTATTTATTTTTGGGACAGAGAGAGACAGAGCATGAATGGGGGAGGGGCAGAGAGAGAGGGAGACACAGAATCGGAAGCAGGCTCCAGGCTCTGAGCCATCAGCCCAGAGCCTAATGCGGGGCTCGAACTCACGGACCGCGAGATCGTGACCTGAGCCGAAGTCGGACGCTTAACCGACTGAGCCACTCAGGCGCCCCTGGATTTACTATAATGAAGAGGAATGGTTGTATTCATTAGGATAATGGAACCTGCGACTACAACGCTAGTCTCAAAACGTGTAATCCCTCAAACGTAGCAAAAGGTTCTCAGTCATCAAAAGTTAAAGACAGGTGTTCCTGACTGGTGGTTGATTCCGCTCCAAATGGCAATTTAGAGACCTAGGTCCTTTCGTATTGTGGGCCCACCATGTTCAATGTATAGCTTCCAGGTTTGCTAGGCTTGTCCCCATGAAGCTGGCAGAAGGAGAAAGAACATGGAAGATGGGACGTTTGAATAGCCCGATCTGAACGTCACTTCCACTCAAGTTCCATTGGCTGGAACTTCACCATGTGGCCCACAGCTCACTGCGAGGGTTAGGGAGAAGAGATGGGTTTGTTGGTCACCTAGCAGCGTCTGCCACAGGCTTCATGGTGGCAGGGCACTTAAGATCGGTCTTGAAGCGACGTGGAGTATTCTGACAGAGATTCGAAAGCATTAATCTGGGTAAAACGAAAGCATGAAAAAGGACGCAGGAGTAGTTAGTTGACAACAGCAAAAATGAGAGCGCACCCTCGGAAAATGAGAAATGGTCCGGTTATGAAGAGCTTGGCGTGAGCTGCGTGAGAGAAACCGATGGAACGATAGGTGGGGGCTGTTTCCAACCTGAAGCCACATTTTTAGAGGTTTGCAACTCATCCCCAGAAGCTTACACCCACCAGGGGGCGTTTTGTTTTGTTTTGTTTTGTTTTGTTTTGTTTTGTTTTGTTTTGTTTTGTTTAACTACCAGAAGTCAACTCCCACTTGCAGGACAGTTGGGGTTGAGATTGATTTTCTTGCTTTTGCTTCCTACTCTGGTCTTTCCTAGAAAGTGAGTTCTTCTGTTTGTCTCCACCACGTGGTGGCAGCAGCCAAGAGGGGGTGAAGACCCTCAGTGTGAGCGGCTTCATTCTGAGCTGTCAGAAATCTCCAGGGGGGTCTCCTGTGGAAACACCAGTCTAGAGCATGGTATTTGCTGAATGCTGTGTTTGGGATGGATCCCAAGTTCAGTAGAGGGAGGAGGGCGGTGGGGGGGTGGGGGCAGGGAATTCCTTTCTTACTCTAGGACACCATCAGCTCATGCTCAGGATCCCGGGATTGAATTACCCATATTGTTTTCTTAGCTTGCATAGCTGCGTCTGGGGCTCCTAGTTATAGAAGTATCCGGTCCTCTAAAACTCCAGCCTCAGCCCTCAGCCTTATGACCTCCTGACAGTGATTAATTGGGAAGGGTGGGAGCTAGGGAAATCCTTTCCCCTCCCTTTAGATCTGCCAGCTTGGCTTTGAACCTGCAAGAGTGTCTGAGCCAGGAAATGTATGTCCCCACACTCTCCACCCCTTTTCTTACCCTTATGTCTGTTTCATGCTGCACTTTCTATTTGGCAATCATATACAGTCATATTTGCTAAATGAATTTTGACCTAGGCTTTACTCTGTGCTGACACTGGGAAGCTTCTGTGTGACTTATTCCACCTCCTTCCTTCAGCTTCTGACTATGAAATTAATGGCTGTGAAAATTTACCTTTGATCTACAGTTTGGGGAGGATTTCTTTCATTGTTCCTACCAGGATATAAGTGTGATTTGTATATCTTTCTTAGGCCACTAAAAAAAATACACAACAGAACCTTTGATATAACCCTGGAACATCTAAAAAGTGCTTCTTTTCAAAGCAAACTTGAAAGAGATTTAGCACAAAATTTTTCCAGATCTTGAACACATCAACTATATTTGGTATTATGGAAAGGAAGGTGTTTGCTTTCCTGTGGCAAGGGTTTCTAGATATTCTGTTTTCTCCAGCTGGCCACAAAGTAAAACCTAAAGAAAACAAAAAAACCTAATGAAATCATGATTGCATTGTGTCCTCTGTCCTTTATGCATCTTTCTTCCTCTTCTTCACCAAGACACCCGTCCTGGTTCCCGTTCCCGGCCACCTTCTGTGCTTATACCCTTTGAAAAACTAGATCTTGTTAGCGGCAGGCATTTGGTGTTTTTTTGCTTTTTGTTGCTTGCTTGTGGGAAAGATGAAATTCGTTAGGTCATTGGCACAGAACCAGATCATTCTCCAACATACTCTCTGAGATCTGTATGTCTCTTAAAACATTTGGGGTGACAACAAGGTATCGTGGACTGGAATGTGAGCAGAAATTAAGCAGAATGTGGGTCCAGATTCTAGCTCTGCCTCTTACCTCTGTGGAATCTTAAACAAAACACGTGACCTCTCTACTCTGCTGAGCCTGAGTTGTGACAGCATTGATTAGTTTTAGCTGTCCTTGAAGTGGACGTCAATGGGACGCTACAGTGTGTATTTTCTTGTTCCCCGTTCCTTTTACGTGATATGATGTGTGTGAGATTCATCATGGGGTTGCATGTAGCGGTGGTAGGCTCAGCGAAATTTAAGGTAGCGCCTTCTATATCACAGAGCCTCTGTCCGTTCAACTCAGTGGACATCCGGGTGGTTTTGGTTCTTCCAAATCATGATTCTGTGATCATTTTGTGTAAAATCTTGTGTTCGTATTCTGTTGCGCACTGTCCTACACTGGGCTCCCCAGGAAGCAGCTCGGAGAGAGATTTGCTTGAGGGAAGTTTATTCCTTTCTGCCCACCCAGATCAAACGTGTCTTCAAAACCAGCACCTGCTGGGGGGAGTGAGGAAGGGGATTGGAAAGAAAGAGAGAGGTTGGACGGCAGTGCAGTCACGACAAAGACCTCAGCCAACCTACGCGGATCTCTAGAGCTGAAATGGCCCTACAGAGTTAGGCCAAATAGGGGCAAGGAGGCTAGACCTTTAAGTATCCCACAGTGATCAGTCATTGGATGTGGACTGACCCAGGAAAGGGAGCATGATATTTTTAAAGTTTGTTTATTTTGAGGGAGACAGAGACGGTGTGAGCAGGGGAGGGTCAGAGGGAGAGGGAGAGAGAGAATCCCAAGCAGGCTCCATGCTGCCAGCTGCAGAGCCTGAGGCGGGGCTTGAACCCACAAATCGTGAGAGCATGACCTAAGCTGAAACCAAGAGTCAGACGCTTAACCGACTGAGCCACCCCAAAGTGGTGCCCCACTTTGGTGCCCCAAAGGGAGCATGATTTTGAGTGAGACATCTCTCTTTAACAGAGAGTAGGAGACATATCTGTGAGCTGTTAGCTATCAACATTTCTAACAGCTGGTAGAGTAAGTCTTTCGATCCTAAAAGTCCTACAGTGTGTGTGCGTGTGTGTGTGTGTGTGTGTGTGTGTGTGTGTGTGTGTGTCTGTAGATACTGTCCAACAATATTCCAAAGTGTTTGTAACCAACCTCCCTCTTAATTTAGATTCTGAACTCCCCAAGTGGGATCTTACCATAAAGATAAAGGAACATTTATAGAAGGGAAACATAAATGAGAATATTCTATACGTTAACTTAATATTTTCTGTGTTATGGGGAAAGCAAAACTGAGAAACATCAGAATAGGCTATTTGTCATTTTCTACCTTAGGGCTTAACATCCTGAAAAATGTCAACACCGACCAGAATGTTCTGAAGTCTAGTTATGGAGTTAATAAATTCTAAAGACTTCCTTCTGTGCTGAGAAAAGAAAGGAAAAGAGATATGAATTGACTGTTGCCTTGAATTTAATTTTTCAGAGTGGCCAAATCGATGAAGGTTCCTGTGTATGAGACCCCAGCTGGATGGAGATTCTTCTCAAATCTGATGGACTCAGGACGGTGCTCTCTGTGTGGAGAAGAGAGCTTTGGCACTGGTAGGTTTTGCTGAAGTAATGTTACTGGAGAGGGTGGCTATAGCCCTCTGTGACCCCAGTTTGGAGACCTGTGACCCCACTGTGAATCAAATGCTAGAGGAAGAGATAATTAGAGGGAAAAAAATCAGAGAGACCTGGGGGGATATGTGCTATGATGCCCTCGTCTCTTCTGTCCATTTTTTTTTTTGTTGTTTTTATTTGGGTCATATGTAATTCTACTTTTAATTTTTTGAGGGACCTCCATTTTGTTTCCCCTGGTGGCCGTACCAGTTTCTATTCCCACCAACAACGCATGAGGGTTCCCCTTTTACCGCATCCTCACCAACGCCTGTTGTTTCTTGTGTGGTTGATTTTAGCCATTATGACAAGTATAAGGTGACATCTCATTGTGGTTTTGATTTGCCTTTCCCTGATGATTAGTGATGTTGAACATCTTTTCATATGTCTGTTGACCATCTGTGTGTCTTCTTTGGAAAAATCTCCCTTCAGGTCATCTGCCCATATTTTAATCAGATTGATTGGGTTTTTTTTTTTTTTTTTTTTTGGGTGTTGAGCTTCCTAAGTTCTTTATATATTTTGGGTTCTTACCCCTTATCAGATATATTATTTGCAAATATCTTCTCCCATTCAGTAGGTTGCCTTTTTGTTTTGTTGATAGTTCCCTTTGCTGTGCAGAAACTTTTATTCTGATGTAGTCTCAATAGTTTATTTTTGCTTTTGTTTCCCTTGCCTTAGGAGACATATCTGGAAAAATGTTGCTATGGCCCATGTCAGAGAAACTGTCTGTTTTCTAGGATTTTTTGTGGTTTCATGTCTCACACTTAGGTCTTTAATCCATTTGGAGTTTATTTTTGTGTATGATGTATATTTACCCCAAGGAAACGAAAACACTAATTTGGAAAGATATATGCACCTCTATTTTCATTGTGGCAGTATTTCAAATAGCCAAGATATGGAAGCAACCCAAGTGTCCATTGACAGATGAATGGATAAGGAAGATGTGGTGTAATGTGGTGTGTGTGTGTGTGTGTATGTGTGTGTGTGTGTGTATACATACATACATACATACATACATACATACATACATACAGTGGAATATTACTCAGCCATAAGAAGAATGTGACCTTGCCTTTTGCAACAACATGGATGGACCCAGAGGGCACTGAGTGAAATTGGTCCATCAGAGAAAAGCACGTACTGTATGATTTCACTCCAATGTAGAATTTGAGAAACAAAACAAATGAATGAAGGAACAAAGATACAAGCCAGAAAACCCTCTAGACTCCTTTTTAAAAAAATTTCTTTATTCTTGAGAGAGAGAGAGAGAGAGAGAGAGAGCAAGTGGGGGAGGGACAGAGAGAGAGAGGGAGACAGGACTCAGGACGTCTGCTTAGTACTGATGTAAGATTCTGGGCCCAGAAAGGTTTCCTACCCTTTCAACCAAAGGGAGAAGGTTTTTGCTTCAAACCCTATTCCCGTAGCAATGGATTTTTGCATGGGCTTTCAGGATGAGAAAGTTTGCAACTTGTGCCTCCAAAAGTTTAAGCCTGTTGTTTCCTGTGAAGGAAAGGTTTGGGGAACTCAAAGGGCTTCATGCTTATGTCTCAGAAGCTGCTCCTTACCTGCATGCCTGCATCACCATCTCTCTCTTTCTCTCTGTTTCCAGTCTTTTCTGTGATCACCCAGTGAGTTGCAAGTGTGTCCCTTGTTTCTGGGGATTCCAAGCAATTTTAAACTAACATGACTAACATGACTATACTTGGCCTTTAAGAATTTTTGAGCCTCTTATGTGACTTCTTAGTTTTTACTTATATGGAAGCATCCTCTTTTTCCTATGCTCTCCCAAAGGGTCGTGACAGTTTTGTGTCTTGTTTCTCCTTGAAGAGGGTTGTCAGTTTTTGGAATTCACTTTACTTTATTTGCCTTGTGACCTCAGGTTTCTGATGGGTTCAAGAAAAGTTATGATTTGGTAGGTTTCTGGCCTTTTCTTATTACTGGGATAGGAGTAACATTCTCTTGGAGATTTCTACATCCTAAACAGAAATGCAGAAGTGGAACTCCAAAAGTAATTTTTAAATAATTTCTCTCCTATTCTCACCCCTTCCTTAATAGTTTTTTTCCAGTTGGGATCCAAAGATCTTTAATTTTAATTTTTTTAACGTTTTATTTATTTTTGAGACAGGGAGAGACAGAGCATAAACAGGGGAGGGTCAGAGAGAGGGAGACACAGAATCTGAAACAGCTCCAGGTCTGAGTTGTCAGCACAGAGCCCGACGCGGGGCTCAAACTCATGGACCGTGAGATCATGACCTGAGCTGAAGTCAGCTGCTTAACTGACTGAGCCACCCAGGTGCCCCGGGATCCAAAGATCTTAATATTATAACTGATTGATATCTCTTAAGTATCTTTTATTTTTTTATGCTTATTTATTTATTTTGAGAGAGAGATTGAGTGAGCAAGGGAGAGGGAGAGGGGGAGAGAATCCCAGGTAGGCTCCATGCTGTCGGTGCAGAGCCTAATGTGGGGCTCGAACCCACACACTGAGATCATGACCTAAGCTAAAACCAAGAGTTGGGTGCTCAATCACTGAGCCACCCAGGTGTCCCCTCTCTTAAGTATCTTTTAATCTGCATATCGTCCTTTCACGTGTTCTCTAATTTATTAATTGAAGAAACTGGGCCATATGTCCTACAGAGCTTTTAACAGCTTTGATTTTAATGTGGATATCTTCGTTTTTCTTTCTAATTTCTTTGGTGCATATTCATATAAGGAGAAGCTATTGATTAATATGCCTTGTCTCTGAGGTGAAACCACCTTAGGACATTCTATTATTAATAGATATTTTCTAGCATTTTCTTTTCTAAAAACTCTACAGTCTCTTGTGACTTTTTTTAAGGTATACAGTCATATAATCTATGACTGAAAGATTTTTTATGTTTCGTTTTTTAATATTTATACCTCTTATGTCATATTCTTATTGCATTAGGTATAATCTTCAAATTTTTATTTAAAAATAATGGTGATAACTCATGACTTTAATGGAAATGGATTGACTATTTTACTATCTGTTGTGGTGATTGCTTTTTGATGGGTGTAAAATCTTGATCAGGTTTATGTAGATAATTTTTCCCATTCTCATTTTAGTTAGAATCTTATTAGAAACAGCTGTTGGATTTATCAGGTGCCCTTTCAGGACCTAGTGATACACTAATACTTTCTTTTCTATTTTATTATGCACGTTATGAAATATCATGATCGAGGTGCGGATGTCAAACCATCCTTGAATTCCTGAGACTAAAGTCCTGTTTGGTCAGGCTTAAACAGATTGCTGTAAAACCACGCTAACTGGTCATAATGACAGCACTTCAGGCTATGTTGGGGTTCTGAAGAAATTTCATCCTGGGCAGTTTTCTTCTCTTACCCAAACTGGTTAGACCCTGAACTGGAAGATATTTAGAATACAAGTGCTTAAGATCACACCTTAAGAAACTCAGGTCTTTGGTTACATAATTAGAAAGATGCACAGATGATATTCTACAATGCAGAAACTTTACGTGTCCATGATAGAGGAATAGCAAAAATGCTGTGGGAGATGCGAAAATGCTTTGGGACTGGAGGTTCAAAGGAGACTCCAGGAAAGATCTGGAAGCTGGGCTAGTTCTTAAAGAATGGGAAGGATTTGTACACACAGAGATGAAAGGACCGGGCCTTGCCAGATGGAGGGATCGATGCCAAGAAAGAAAAAAGAGGTTGGAGAGCAGGGGATATGTGTTACCAGTAGCCAGTTGTTTGGTTTGTCCGAAGACATGTTTTCCAAATATGAATCAAGACTCATTTGGGGTCATGAGATTAGTGAAATGTCATGAGCAGCTTGTGAAAAGCAACTGAGTAGGCTAGAAACCTGTTGGAATGCATCGTGTTTAGCAAAGGTAAACGTTTGTTCTGAGAAGTGTGTATATATAAACATGCCCACAAGTATCTATGTGTATGCTTGGTCTCCTTGTAATGTGTGCTTATTGTGGGTCGTGGCCAAAAATTTCTGGAAAAGACGGGCCTGTAGCGGAGGTCAGCAAACGTTTCTATAAAGGGGTTGGAGAGTAAACACTGAGGATTTTGCAGACTACTGCCTCTTTCGTGGTTCCTCAGCACTGCCTCTGTAGCACAGACGCAGCCATAGACAATACATAAATGGACAAGGAAGGCTGTGCTTCGGTAAAAACTTACGTAGAAAAATAGGCAAACCTCTGATTTGTAGGATAGGTTAGAGGAGGGATTATCAAGAAGCAGTACCAGGAGGAGAGGTGAGGAGGGGTCAGTTTGTGAAGCCCTTCACCTGCCTAGCTTAGACGATGGGGCATGATTCGACCGGAACTGGGAAACCGTGTTCTGCACTGGAGGGACTTCTGCTCGAAGACACCTTTCAGAGCCCGACGCGGGGCTCGAACCCACGAACCGGGAGATCATGACCTGAGCCAAAACCAGGAGTCAGATGCTTAACCCACTGAGCCACCCACGTGCCCCTACTTACAGGCACCTCTCGGCAAACTTTGCTCTCGGACAGTTACGCAGATTGCAGCTTGTAGGCTGGCCTAGAAGGGGATTTTAAAAGTCTCTCGCAGTCGGGCTTCGTTACCAGTTTTTCCTTTTAAGGAGCATGAGGCATTGCCTCCTCCGCCATTCTTCAGGTTCAGGTGACTTTAGCCTCATTAGCCTGATTTGACAGATAAAGCTCCTGAGCCCCAGAAGTAGTGAAGTGACTCACGCAGGGCCCCCTGGCTTGGAAAATGTCCCCGCTTGAATTACGTGACCGTTGACCCGAAAGACTGGTTTCCTGCCCTACACTGTGCCATTTTCCACCGTGTCGATCAGTCTTTCTGATGAAAGCATTGACGAATTTTATTTTTCAAGCACTCAGCAGTAAAGGACTATTAGGTGGCCTCAGTAGCTGGACCACTCAGTCTTGCAAGGAGAAAATAGCTTCATTCTGCTCTTATTCTGGGCTTTATTAATGCCAATTTTTGAGAAGCACTGAGCTGGTGTGTCAGAATCACCTGGGAAACTTGCTAAAAATACGTATTTTCTATCCTACCCTTACTTGGAATATCAGGGAGGGCGGAGCCTGAGAATCTGCATTTTAAATGAGTATAGTTGTGTGGTTTTTTTACAGTTTGGTTATTTTTGACAGAGAGAGTATGTGTGTGCATGAGCATGTGTGTGTGTGCACAGGTGTGGGGGAGGGGCAGAGAGAGAGAGAGAGAGAGAGAGAGAGAGAAAGAGAATCCTAAGCAGGCTGTGCACTGTCACTGCAGAGCCCTATACAGGGCTTGAACTCATGAACCAGGAGATCGTGACCTGAGCCGAAATCAAGAGTCAAACACTCAACTGACTTAGCCACCCAGGCGCCCCTGTGATTTTGATGTGCAGTCAAGAGTAGAAACCATGGCTCTAGTGAAAACCAGTATTTTTGGTTTCTTCAGGAATGGTAGAAAGAGTATCCTTGATGTGCCATGGGGTGTGGTCCAGGAAGTCTAGAGGCCCCAAAATGTGAGGCTGATGAGTATGTTCAAGACCCTTACCTGTCGGTCACAAACAAGCCGCATGGCCTCTCTGACCCTCAGGTCCAGTCTGTAAAAGTCAGCTGATCACGGGAGTTCCCTACCTTCCTTGAGACGTGATTTTCAGAAACAAGTGAGCTAACTAAGGGAGGAGAAAGTGACAGATGGAAAGTTTTAGACCTGAGACTGCAGAGGTGATTCTAAAAGTATCCAAGCTTTCTGGAGTGGAGGCCTTTTTCTGTGTCCCCGGGGCATGGATCTGTGTACCAACTAGGAATGCATATTTCAGTGCCAAGAGAACTTGAAAATATGGATCTGACTCAGGCGCAAGAATGTGAAGCTTTTTTTTCCAAGATGAGCAAGATGTATTCTGAGTGGAAGTTTCCCTTGCCAGCTTCTTGAGCTCCTAGAACTTTCCAAAGTGACAAGCTGGTCATAGGATCGGAGTTCAAGCTTCTCTCCTATGGAAAGGTCCACATCCTGGACAATAAGAAACCTGTATTTATGACTCTGTCAGAGAACCAAAGTCACTTAAGAAGCCAGACCATCTTTTGTGCTAGGACCGGTACTGACCTACTTCCTGGGGAGAGCCTTGGCAAACTACTTTATAGAGAGAAGGGGTGCTTTATAAATTCTCAGATCTAAAGAGAAGAAAACTATTCATCTAAATGGCATTCTGGCTACTTTTTTAAAGTTATGAATTTGAAGGAATCTGGACTTGTTCTCATACACAAAAGGGGACAAATGAAACAATTAAAACTAAGGTCAATAAAACCAAAATTTTGGAAGATTTTTTTTTGGCATTTGTTGATGAGGTTCTACTGGTTTCCATCATTGACATCAACTTTCTAAGAAGTGATACCATTTTGAGAATGTATGAATTGTTACAGCCCGAAGCATTTTCCCTTATGGGCAACACAGAAGAATCACTATGTTCACGAAAGCCTGGGTGAGCTCCAAGCTTGAACACCATCTTGAAAATTACTATTACTTTTATTATATATTTTTAAAAAGCTAATGTCAACAGTCATACAAATTTGTCAAATCAAGCAATACAACAATGTTTATTATTGCCAAGGAAGCGCTCTCTGTTGGGTTTCTCACAATAATAATAATCTCTTTGAATGAGCACTGAGTATGTACTAGGGCATTGCTATGCCTTTTGTTTGCATCCATTCTTGAAGATTTGGAATTGAATCCAGGTCTCCTGGCACCAATATGACTTGTCCATCATTGTCACACCAGCTTTTTCCACTGTGAACTTTGGAGTACAGCCTGGTGCTCTTGAAGTTGGCTATTTTTACATCTGCTCAGCCTCTTGCAAAAAAAGGGAGAGACCCAGAGTATGTGTGTATTCCACATCACAAGAAATTTCGAATTTTTGAGATGGGTTCAATCCCTCTGCATGCCATGCAGAAATTCTAAATGCCCCAAGGACAGGGGCCATGACTATTTTGTTCAACTCTATTTCTTTGATATATGGCAGGCCTTGAGTGTTTGCAGGTTAGATGGAAGGATAGAAAGAGGGATGGAATAACGGAAGGAAGTTAAGGTAGGAAGAAGAAATAAAGGATAGAAGGAAGCCTGGAAAGATGGATGGAAAGTGGGTGAATTGAAAGAAAGAAAGAAAGAAATAAGGAGGAAACAAAGAATTTCCGTTTTGATATTTCTTCTTTGCATTGTTAGTACTTAACATTTTTGGCATTTTTGAGTGGATATATTTCTGGAGATCTGGGCATTTCTATCCCAAGATTTGGGAGGGTTCATAAAAACAAATGTAGACCAGTTGAAAGGGAGTGGGGGAGGGGTTTTATGAAGTACAGTAAAATCAGAGTTACATAACATTTAAAAATAAAGTTTTGGTAATTTCAGTCATCGTGTAATGATTAGCACAAATTATTAGCTAACAAAGGGCAGAATTCTAGGAAGACTCCTTCCCCAAACCTGTGTTAATGAATGGATTTAAAATTTTAAATAGTATTAAGTATTTGTAATTTGCTTGCTTTACTTATTTACTGTGTGTGTGTGTGTGTGTGTGTGTGTGTGTGTGTGTGTGTGTGGTTGTTGACAGTAAATAGCCGCAAATAGCCACATGTTCAACAGTGGGCTACGTTCTAGCTTTAGTGAGCTTTTGTAAGTGTTAAATTCTTATAGCCTTCAACCTAGACATTCTCTGCTCTATTGTCTTATGGTTTATAGTATTGACTTCTTTTCCAGTTGCTTTATGAAAGGAAATTTTCTTTCCCCTAATAGTGGTATAGTTTATAACACCTCCGGGGCCATGCCTTTCCTTTTGTTTATATTTCACACAAGACCTATGTACATCCCAACTCGAGACTGGGTTCACAGTATTGCTGTTGAACAAATATTGAATAGGTTCAACTGTCTCTTATTAGACAATGATGTTACTTAACATTGTACACTTTCCAAAAGGTAAAATCAGGGCAAATTTTAGTCCATTCCCTATCTAGATGATCACAAACTGTACAATGGGCTGTTTCCACTTCGGTTCAATCTCTAGGACAGAAAAAGAGGCCCTGTAGACATATGAATTTCAGATTATTGAGGTTCTGCCACATTTCTTTCTCCTATTCGTGGCCAGTTGTGTCAATTTGGCTCGGTAATAGATGTGATGTCAGAAGGCTGTGGTGACAGCATTAGCAGTGCTGGGAGAGCAGTTTCTCCCCTGGACTAATTGGGACAGGCTGGGTGCGCATGCACAACTCAATCTAGGCTAGACCACAGTGCAGAGGGGCTCTGGTTGACGTCCCCAAGGGCCTCCTCCTAAAGTCTGAAAACTGAAACTCCCTTCTTGCCCATCCACAAACTATCTACCCCTGTGCTGGGAAACAGATCTCCACCTGGAAGGGGAAGAGTATCTCTATTGCATAAAATCCTTTTCTTGGGATCTCCCCAGTTCCAGTTGCATTGACCTTTCAATTCATCTTCTAAGCTGATGACAAGTAGCAAGAGAGGGTGTGGGATGCCCACGTGTGAAGCAGAAGCAAAGGGGTGGACCTCGGAGGCTGGGTCCACACTTCCCAGTGCATTCTGGGACTGAGAAATCACTGTCCGCAGCCACAGATCGAAGGAGTCTAGATAGACCATGGGTTTCTTTTCATAGTGACTACTAAGAGACTTCTAATGAGGGGGCTCATCCCTTGGTATTTAAGATGCTGTTCCTAAAATTGTTCTTGGAGGCTTCCCCATCTGCTCTCTAGCAGTTGCCAGGTGGCTCCACTGAGAACAAAGTATAGTGACTATGGTGGTTATGCCCTGTGGTTGCAGACTTTAAACCCTCTGGAGAAATTTCTGGTTCAGCTTGTGACCTGTCAAAGAGTAGTTCCCGGGGAGTTGTGTTGTTTTCATGAGCACTGGTGACAAAGAAAGAGGGTGGGATGTATGAGTTAGCAGATCCCACTGTGCCTTACCTTCCTGTGCTTCTGTGCTCACGTGAGGGAATTGTGTCAGCTGACCAGCCACCATATTGTTAATGCTTTCGCCTCCTCTGGGATGGATGGCTTGACTGCCTTGGGGCACATGTTAATAAAATAGTGCTTGCTAATACCTATTATTTCTCGAGCACCTCCTAAGTGACAGATGCCATGCTTCGGACCTCCTATACATTATTTCACTGAGATTTCTCAACAATGAAGTGGAGACCATATGGTAATTGAGGTTTAGGGAAGAAGATCAAGCCAAAAGCCAATGGCCAAGATAACACTGACAGAGTCAGCATTCAAACCCAAACTCACTGGCTCCATAGGACCCCGCTGTCCCTGTTTAAGGAAATGCAGAGGGGTCATTTACTCCCATGCGGTTATTCTTTTAGATGGGGATGGCATGAATGTCAGGGGACTTGGGAGAACGGTGTCATGGGAACAGCACAGCACCACGAATTAACAGACCTGGCTTCAGTCTCGACTCCCCCTCTGTGTGGTGGAACTGCCTTACACAGATGGCTTAGCTTCTCTGGGCCTCAGTTTTTCAATGGGATGATCTGTGACATTTTTTTCCAATGTAGCACTCCGGTTGCGTCTAGCTAGCTAGCTCCTTTTAGTGAGGAGTGAATCCGATGAATTAGATCAAGCTACATACTAGGGTCTCACTCGGTCATTCATTTATTCGTTCAATGAATATTTACTGCATACCTTCTGGGCTCAGAGAGCGATGCGTAATTTCAGACACAGTGCCTTCCCTCGAGGCGCCTACTGGGTATTGCCATGATCAGGATATTAGTCAAATGCCCTGCGGTATATTTGTATCAAACACTGTCGTTGTCGTCTCGTCGTCATCATCATCATTGTCATCGCCAGATATATTGCTATGTGACATTATTGGTTGGGATCCGTGTTGGCCACAGCTCATTCTACATCTGCCAGTCTGCCAGTTACTGCCATCCCACCTTTCTGAGCTGACAGCTGGCTCTTGTATCCTGCGGGTATATATCCTGACCCACTTATACACGGAATAGTTGTGCTGTTCTCCACTTGGTGGAAATTTTAGAGCATTTGCTTTTAAAAAGCATCCACTTTTAATCATGGAAAAGTGATGCTTTTTCCATGAGCCTCGCTTTTTGGCAAGATGTAAAAAGCTGAATGTAAGTGGTTTGCAACGTGGGGGGGGGGACAAACAACACCAGCCCCCCCAAAATCAACCTGTCCCAGTTCTATGGCATGTTTTCAAATCTCCCATTCACCTGCAAAGGGTGTCTCCCCGTTTTTCCTCATAACACCCTCTTTGGAAAAGACAAACCCTTGTCTTTGGTGGATAAAAAGAGGATGGGAAGAATTGCACTGCAAATGAGTGAAAACTGCATCCGTAAATGGAAAGGCTGAATTGATATGAGGAGAAAAGCAAAGGGAAATTGGCAACTTTCCCTGACTCTCTAGTGTGAGAAGGAAGAGGTGCGTGTTTGTGTCCCTTATCTTCAGAGGGTCTGCCTCTGCCTCAGCCGTGTGGGGCATTTCCCCTGCTGCGTTGCAGCCCCCAAGGACCGCTGTCGTTCCTGGGCTTTCTGGTTGTAGTGAAACCCATCAGCGGGAGAGCCAAACTGCCCAGGTCTGAGTCTTGTTTTCACCCCTTAGTTACCGTGTGACCTCGTACAAATGGCCTACCCGTCATCTCTTATTTGTAAAAAGAGCAGCTCAGTCGTGGAAATCAGCTCATCGATGTGTGAAGGAAGGTACTGAGTGTGATGCTTGGTCCTCTGCTGTTCTCTTCTAAGAATGGAGTGGAATCCACTTTGCAATCCTCCTTCAAAAGCCAGTGCACATACCTCCCGTCGTCGTTTCTGGTTCCACGAACTGCGTGTGCTATGGCAGGTGCTGAACCTGCACCGATCCCCAAAACCACCAGGGACCTCTTTGAGCAAGTGGCCTTTCTTATTAGGTGACCAACCATCCCGGTGCGCCTGGGACTCAGAGGTTTTTTGGGATGTGGGACATTTACTCTTGTAATCGGTAGAGTCCCAGGCAAATGGGGATGCGTTGGTGACCCCAACGTTGGCAAAACCCTCATAAGTTTTTCAGACAAAAAGGGCAGAGAGGAGGCATAATACTGAAGCTGAGTCCAGCAAAAGCCACCCACTTGAGCAAGGCCAGTGGCATCCCCTGAACTATAGACTGGTGGCCGCTTTCTTCGTCACCATAGTTGAACAAAAAGAGGGAGAGGCTTAATTCACTACCCCTAAGCAATATGTCCCTCATATAGAACTATTCTGACCACGCTTCTTCTAGAGCAGAGGCTCTCAACCCTGGCTGCCCGTGAGAATCACCCGAGGAACTTGAAAAAAAAATCCTGATGTCTAGATCCCATTGCTAGAAATGCTAACTTTAATGGTCCGGAATGAGGCCTGAGCACTGCTATTTTCCAGAAGTTCTTTAGGTGATTCCGATGTGCAGCCGGGATGCAGAATCACTAACCCCTGTTCCAGCTTGGGGCCTGCAACAGGTGCAAAATGATTTATATTTTCCTAATTGACAAATTCAGACTTTCCTGATCTGAGTCTCAGCTGAAATGACTTGATCTGTTGGCAACATGTGTGATGTTTTATTGAGTTGATTTGCCCGGGCTGGGATTTCCATTTGAAAAAAATTCCTTTGAGATGATTGAGTACTCTCTTTGTTTTCCCCTTTCCTCTTGTGAGGCCACTATACTTACCCGTGTACTGCCTGGCTCAAAGTAATTACAGTTTTAAAGCTGAGAAAATGCAAAGTTGAATTTGGGTGGCGGGGGGATAGGCAGATTTCCGATGAGAAAAAAACAAACAAACATCTTTTTTTGTACCAGCTTTTGCTGGAGGCCTGGTGGGAAAGAGCTGAGCGCCCTCCTTCTGGTATCCAGGTGGGGATGGCTGCTTCTCTGGGCTTTGGGCTGGGCTGGCCTGGATGGATGAAGGCTAGGCGGGTGGTACCTAGGGCTTTGGGAATATGGCTAAAAGCTCCTGGTAAGGTCCTCAACCAGGTGGCCAGGATTCTAGAGGAAGCAGGTTTCAAAAATTGTACTGTTATTATTCAGTGCTAAAAAGAAATGAGCTGTCAAGCTATGAGCATTCTTGGAGGAACCTTAAATGCATATTTTTAAAATGTTTATTTATTTTTGAGAGAGAGACAAAGAGAGAAAGCAAGTGGTGGGGGGTGGGGGGTGGGGGGAGGGCAGAGAGAGAGAGGGAGACGCAGAATCCGAAGCAGGCTCCAGGCTCTGAGCTGTCAGCACAGAGCCCGATGTGGGGCTTGAACTTACTAACCATGAGATGATGACCTGAGCCAAAGTCAGACACGTAACGGACTGAGCCACGTGGGCACCCCCATTAAATGCATATGATTAAGTGAAAGAAGCCAGACTCCAGAGGCTCCATTCTGTGTGAGCCCAACTGTGTGATAATCTGGAAAATGCAAAACTCTGAAGATGGCAGAAAGATTAGTAGTTTGCCATGTTTTTCAGAATCATTGAATGTTCACCAAGAGCGAACCGTAGCATTAACTATGGACTTCAGGTGATAGTAACGAATGAGTGTATGTTCAACAGTTATAACAAATGTCCCACCGGAATGGGATTGGTGACAGTGGGGAATGTTGTGTTTGTGTGGGAACTCCCTGTACTTTTCATTCCCTTTTGCCGTGAGGTTGAAGGTAGGCTCAAAACTAAGCTTCTGCAGCTTCCCCCAAGGCCAAGGTGGACAGTTCAGCTTCACACCCCCTTGCCCGTCCCTACTTTCTGTTAGTTACTAAAACCTTACAGGACACTCCTGATTTGAGTCCTGTGACACCCCCATGGAGGATGGTCGTAGTCAGTCTCTGTGTTCTAAAAAGCTATTACTCGGGGCGCGTGGGTGGCTCAGTCGGTTAAGCATCCGACTTTGGCTCGGGTCGTGATCTCACAGTCTGTGAGTTCGAGCCCCATGTTGGGCTCTGTGCTGAGAGCTCAGAGCCTGGAGTCAGCTTCAGAGTCTCTGCCTCCTCTCTCTCTGCCCCTCCCCCACTCACGCTTTGTCTCTCAAAAATAAATAAGCATTACAAAATTTAAAAAGTAAATAAAACGCTAGTACTCACTCGAAGAAATGGGATGATTGATAGGTTCAAAGGTCATCACCTCTTCATAAGGGGTAGCAATCCCTTTAATATCCCAACTAGCTCTTTCATAAACGGAAGTGAACGGCTTCAAATGTGCATTTCTACATACCACCAAAAACTGAAAAAGTTTATTTTTTTCTTATAATGAAAAAATACATGTTTATTGTGGAAATAGGACAGAAGAAGAAAACACCTGCGATTCTACCACTTGGAAGATAACCACTGTCAGTGGTTTGGTGGTCATACTCTCCTTTACCTGTGCACATACCCATAGACATATCTACAAACATTTTTCTACAAAAATATACCGAATATTCCTTCTTGGTAAGCCGATTTTTTCCATTTATGAGAATTGGATGAGCATCCTTCTCTTTCTTCTTCACTTCTTTGCACAATAAACTTTTGGATGGATTTTCCACCATTACCCTGGTGTTTAACAATTAGCATTTATTTTTTCCAATTTTCCTCTCTTAGCTGCTTTAGCAAATGTCCTTGTGACTGAAGGGTAAAAAAAAAAAAAAAAGAATAGCTGGGTCCAAAGTTGGGTGATACTTTAAGACTCTTGATTATTATTGCCAAACTATTCTTAATCTTTATTTATTTTTGAGAGAGTGAGAGAGAGATAGAGTGAGAGCAGGGGAGGAGCAGAGAGAGAGGGAGACACAGAATCCAAAGCAGGCTCCAGGCTCCGAGCTGTCAGCACAGAGCTCGATGCGGGGCTCAAACCCACGGACCTTGAGATCATGACCTGAGCCGAAGTCGGACGCTTAACCGACTGGGCCCCCCAGGCGCCCCTATTGCCAACTTATTCTTTCCAACTGTACACATTACACGGTTTCTTTGCTGTTATTCCCCTTCCCCTGGTCTTTGCTCATTTGACAGTCCCCGAACATTATCCCATTTTGTGGATTTTGACTCCAGCGAGACTGACCGTTTGTTCAGATGTTAACTGTCAGTATTTTTCTCTTTAAAATGGCTCATTTCTGCCCTTCCACACGGTTGCCTGTTGGGATTTCTCTTTTTCTCATTGACTTGTAAAATATTTTCAAATATGAAATACACTAGCGTACTTATAAGTAAGTAGTGGGAACATTTCTCCCCTCTGTTTTTACCCTGTTTATGGTGGGGTTTCAGAAAACCGTTTGATACCTGTGTGTTATCTGTATTTCTTGTTTAATTTACCTGTCACTGATATGGCATTATAGTTCATTTGCTTTAAGGAATTATCAAAAGGAGGGTTGTATCCCCCAAACCCTCTCCAAAGCATACCATGAGCACCCAGCAGAAACACATAATTGCAACATCATCAGTGTCTCTCTCCCCACCTCAAAGAGCTACAAAGAGCACAGTTCGTTTTACTAGATCGTTGGCCCTGATGAATTTTGGCGAATGTTTAACTTGCAGGCAAGGCTATCCAAGCCAACTCACCATCTAGTATGAAGTTGGCTACAAATGGTTGAGGTAGGTTTTTTGTTTCTTTTTTCTTTTCCAATCCTGCTAGAAGAACTTTATGTCTCTTCTCATGAATTATGACATCTTATCTTAGTGAGTTAATAGTATCTAATGGTTCCATCTCCAGGTAACGTAATCCAGCTGGAAATGCAAGGTATGCAGAGCCCATGTTTGAAAACAAAAGAGTATTTTTCTCCAGCCAGTAAATAAAAGTGATTTTTCAGCTATAAAAGGACAAAAGGTTTTGAAATGATCCCACTGGGCAGGGTTTCCTCGACTTGTTTTTTTTGGCACTGAGCCATGGAGCTAACCCAGCATCTTCCAGACTTCTTCCATTTTTGTAGCAGCGTGAAGAGTTTGCTAGATAAGACTAGAGTACCCCCCTCCGCCCCCCGCTCGCTACGGCGTGATGATTCACGCCTCGGCTCCTCTCACCCTAGAAGCAGCTGCAACCTAAAAGTGTCATCAGCAGATCATTGATCAGCATGTAGGAAGAACCGAACAATGATCGTTTTTCCCTTTAAATATCTTCACTGCCCTCTCAAGGTTGTATGTTTTTCTTCTCAAGGAAACACATTTAACATTTACCACTGCAAACGTAACGAGACGAGTACACGGCTCATAGCTCCGTTGAGAAGTTGTCACGAGTGTCTAACTCAACGGACATATTATCTCATTCTCTTTCCAAGGTTTAAATAGCTCTGGCACAGCGGGTCTTCCTTTTTGATTTTCTGTATGTGTTTTCATGGCCCTGAAACCTAAGAGTGCTGTTGTCCATTCTCATCACTCTACTGTAAGAAGAGATGGCCCTCCCCCTGGTCCTGGTCCCCTTTCTTACGATATTGCTGTTGATAGTGTCAGAGGATGAAATTATATGGATAGTTGAGAGCAATCTGCCTCCAGGTACGTATTAAGGAATCAGAGCTTCGAGCTGGCCAATAGACAAGTGCTTCAGTGGGCCTCTCGCACATTCACCTGGTTCTTTTTGCGCAGAAAGCTACCTGTTTAGCTGGCGCTTCTCTTTCTTGTGAATGCCGCAGTACAGACTGCCTCTCTTTCTGTAGCATAGCCGGTAGGATCAAGCTTCCCAGTTTATGCCTGCATCAGGGACTTTGCTGTTGCTGTCCCTTGGCTTGAAACGCTTTGTCCCCACCTCTCAGCATGGCTGACTCCTTCTCAAGTGTCCGCCCAGATGTCATCACCTCAGCGGAGCTGACCAAGACCATCTGTGTTCATTTCCTAAGGCTGCCGTCGCGAATTCTCATAGACGGGGTGGCTTAGCACAACAGAAATTTCCTCTCTCACTGGAGGCTAGAAGTCCAAAATCAAGATGTTGGTAGGGTCATCCTTCCTTTGAAGGCCCTAGGGGAGAATCCTTCCTTGCTTCTTTCTGATGGCTGCGTACGTTCCCTGGCTTAGGGTAGCATAATTCCAATCTCTGCCTCTGTCTTTATGTGACCCGCTCCTTTGAATTTCTCCTGTCTGTGTCTTCTCTTCTTCTAGGAACACTTTTCATTGGATTTAAGTTCCACCTGGATAATCCAGGATCATCTCATCTCAAGATCCTTAATTACATCTGCAAGACCGTTTCCCCAAATAAGGTCACTTTCACAGGTTCTGGGTGAACACATCGTTTGGGGATGCCACTGTTAGCCCTACTACAGATAAGCTACTACTCTAGATCAAGCAATTCTTGCTGCTGTCGTAGATGTGACGCTATCACTCAGTTTATTTTTCTCATCGCCCTTGTCCTTATTTAATGCGTCTGTTCTCTTGTCTATGTCTCTGTTGCCTGTCTCTACCCACATGAGTTCAAGCTTTGCGAGTAAAGAGCTATCTTACTCACTGCTCTGTCCCTAACACCTAGACCAATGGTTGGTGTATTGTAAGGGCCACCAAATATCTACTGAGTGAGCGATCCCATTGGGCAAACGTAATCTCAGCTTGACTGTTCGGTACTTTTAACAACGTCCAGGAATTTAGTTTATTTTCTGATGTTATTTTATGTTATTTGAATTTCTGTTGGCTCTTTTTGGAAACGCAAGGGTATCGTGGGACGTATATTTATCACGATGGATAAATCTGCCCAGCCATTTCAACATTCCATTGCTAACTGGTCTTGATAGTTCATTGAGATTTTACTTTTTCCCCAGGAACGAATCCTCAGCAACATATTTCTTTCTCCCTTAGGCTCTGATCACCTCCGGGAAAAAGATGGCCTCTGGGCGGTCTTGGTCTGGCTTTCCATTCTGGCTGCCCGGAAGCAGAGTGTGGAGGAAATTGTCCGAGATCACTGGGCCAAATTCGGCCGCCACTATTATTGCAGGTGAGAAGGCGCGGGGGCGGGGGGGGGGGGACTTCTCGGGGGACTATTGTTAAGGAAAACTGGTGGGCTAGAACCATAAGAAGGAGGCATCTTTCAGGACAATCTGATAGGTGCTTGGGGGTCATGTCAAGGACACCCAAACTGGAAGGCACAAATTTCCCCTCCCTTAGTGACCTTCCTCTGTAATCTTTTCATCAGTGTCTATAAAGTGGGCAGCCATCCCAAGAGGGAATCTGAACTGCAGAGCCTTAAAAGTCCTTTGGTGCCCAAGAGAGTTGTATAATCCGATCAGGGACTTTCCTTGTTGGTTCTCCACCCATAATTATCAAGGCAGGGAGGCAGAGATCAAAGCTGTGAAGGTTAGCATGCTTCTGTGATCCTCTCCTTCCCTCTGCCTTGTTTTCCCACTAATGGTCCCAACAACGTCTAAGGTGCCTGAGCTGGTTCCCTCTGAAGAGGCCACATGGTCCAGGAGCCCCAGATTTTGCTAAAAGTTTGTCCCTGTGGAAAGAGATACAGAAAACAGAAGTGCAACCCTGGGAGGGAGGAAGGGAGAAGGTCAACGGCTGAGCACTCAGGGTTGGGAGCCTATATCGCTTTCCTGTTTTTGAAGTAGGTGAGGGGTCACAGTCTTCTGGCTGCAAGGTTGCCTGCTAGATATGTGTCCCTAGACGTGCTAGGTTTGTGTACCTAGTGCCAAGCTGTGGATTTGGGGAAGCAGTGGTAGAAACGGCTGTTAACTATGGAGAACCTGGGAATGGGGCAAGGGGATCCTTGAGTATTCTCAGAGACGATGTACTGAAAACAGAAATCGTGGCTCATTTGCTTTGTTTATGAATAGTTAACTACTTGGGATGTTCGGTTACGTTTCAAGAGTTTAAGGAACAGAAAGAAAGCTCTAGACTTCCCTTATAAGGTGATTGTTTCTTGTCTTAAGAAGTCATTTAGCTAGATAAATATCAGAGAATAAGAAAGCCTGTGATAGGATTCCTCACAATCTAAAGGATCTTGGTGCTCTGGGAAAAGTTGACATTGTTATAACAGTCTTTGTTCGTGTCCAGTTAAGAAGGCAGAGGTTGTAATCGCCTGAAAACCACCTCAAATTATTCCTTGTACTATAAAACAAAGACTCTCAAGGCAGGTGGGAATTTGTTTTACTTACCAGTGTTTCTAACAAGTGCCAAAAAATCCTGATTGTTGTGGGCCTTTTTGGCATACCAAGGAACTAATTGGCACAGCAAGGCTTTCTATTGCATGAAGCCGTTCCAAAAAAGCCCAACCTGATAAACTATGTTATGATTGCCAGCCTCTGGCTTAGTGAGATCACTCTGAGTTAGGGATGTGTGCCTCATAATTCGTGCAATGATTATCTAGCTCTCTGCCAGGGTTTTGAAGACATGGTGTTATGATAAGTGTATTTATAATACGGTTCATTTTTGTGTGTGCGTGTGTGGCCAAGAGCTTACATGATAATTACTTTTTTCATAACAAATACCATATTAGAGAATATAATGCGATGGAGATTTAAATTCTTGTAGGACATTGAATTATGTTTCAGATTTCTGTCCAAAAAGATCACAGAGATAAAGGAAAAGGGAGGAGAGAATAGGTAGGATGAAAAGTAAACCCTTTTTTTTTTTCCAGGGTCTAGCAAATGCAGGTTGTGAAACAGAATGACTTCTAGCTGTTTTGTTTTTTGTTTGTTTTGTTGTGTTTTTTGGTGGGGAGGAGAAAACAAAAACAATTTTGGCTTAACTATTTCTGAGCCTGAAGTTGTGAGAACCCAGACGGATTTGCCTCATACGAGTGGACCCCAGAAGGAATTCTCCATTGAAAGATTTCCTCCCTTGAAGCTGTGTTCCTCTGGTGGTCAGAGGGGGTTGTCGGCCGTAGGGCAGGTGTGGGGTGCTGGAGTCTGCTTGCCTATGAACGTTTGGGCAGGCGGGCAGGCTGGTCTGATGACCTCAGCCATAGACTTGAATGTGATCTGTCACAGTAGTGGGTTTCCTCAACTTCGAAATCTCTTCCAGTGCCTTTCTTGTATCCTAATAAACCCTCTTATCCCATCCGCATGCCTCTCTCTGCTTGGCTCGGTCTTCATCTTCCCCCCAAAAGACTATCTTCAAAGAGAATTGAGGCTCAGTACACATACACTGCTGAGAATGTTCTGAGAGAGTTCCTGGTTGTTTTGTGTCTGAGGGCGGGGAGGACACAGCTGTATAGGAGGGAGAGAATAAAAGAAAGAGCTATAGGGACAGAGGACTCATTGCTAGAAATGGCATCATTCCATGTTTTCCATTTTGGCTAATACCCTGCTGTTTCCTTAAAGCCTTGAAAGATCTTGGGTGAAGGAAAAACAGTAACAATGATTCGTGTTCCTTCTTTCAGCTCACTGAGAACTCCCACCCTGTCCCTGTGTTACACAGAACCCCATCGGAGATCCCACCATAGCCAATTGTGCAAAGTTGCACCTCTGAGGGCTTCTTTCTTAAACAGATCCCCCTGGATGTGCCATTAGGTCTTGGTCAAGACTGTCCACCATTGGGCAAGACCCTTTGTGATAGTTACTAAGAATAAAATCAATTAATAGTTTTAAGCAAATGATGTCTGGCCACTGGACCACCTACTTGATGTGCATTATGGTATTTAAACACCACAAAAACAAATGAGATAGGTGTTATTTTAGTCTTTTTTTTTTTTTTTTTTCTAATCACTTTCCAGCCCCATTGTTACATTTGATGTTCTTGGCTAGGAGGATTTCTTTTTTTTTTTTTTTTTGATGGAACAATTGTGCTATCTCTTCCAAGTTTCCAAGAGAGTTTTGTGGTACGCGGAGCTCCCTTCCTCCTTCTTTCTTCACCTCCCTGGATTCTTCTACCTCCTTCCTTCCTCCCTTCCCTTCCTCGAATTTTTCATCCCACTACTTAGAAAACACTTACTACTGGGGCGCCTGGGTGGCTCAGTCGGTCGAGCGTCCAACTCTTGATTTCAGCTCAGGTCATGATCTCATGGTTGGTGGGTTCAAGCCCTGCATCAGGCTCTGCGCTGACAACGTCGAACCTTCTTGCATTCTCTCTCTCCCTCTCTCTCTGCCCCTTCCCTGCTCTCTCTCTTTCTCTCTCTCAAAAAATAAATGAAAGAAAGAAAGAAAGAAAGAAAGAAAGGAAGGAAGGAAGGAAGGAAGGAAGGAAGGAAGGAAGGAAGGAAGGAAGGAAGGAAGAAAAAGAAAGAAAACACTTACTACTTATTAGAAGCAGTGGAGAACAAAACAGATAAGGTCTCTGCTCTCCTGGAGCTTGTGGCTCTCGTGGGCGAAGGCAGATAAGAAGTAAACAAACATTTCAAACACAGTAAATGCAGATTGGGATCGCTACCAAAAGAAAATATAAAGAGCAACGAGAGAGAGGGAGACATGGAAGGCAGCATCTTGGACGGATGGTCAGAGAAGGTCACTTTCTGGAGGTGACGCTAAGTTTGAAAAGCGATGGACGAGAATGTGCTAGGTGTTCAAGGGGAAGAATATACCAGGTCGAAGGAACAAAGAACAAGAGCAAAGGCCCAAAGGCAGGAAAGGACAAAGTGTCTCAGAGGCCTGGAGGGGGAGGCCCATGTGGCCGTAGCATAGTGAACGAGTGTGAGAGGGGGACAGATTCCAGGGGGTGGGTGAGTCGGATCCCCCAGTGCCTTGTGGTCTGTGGTTAGAGTCTTGGTCTCCGTGTGATGGGCACTGGGGAAGGATTGAAAAGAAAGGACGTGACTTGACTTTATTTTTGCAAGATCACTCTGGCTACTGTATAGGGCCTGGATTCTGTGGGCCAGGTAGCAGGTAGGGGGTGGAACCAGGCTTGGATTGTAAAAGCCAGGTAGAAGGACGTGGGGACAGGTCTGGGGTGCTTTTCTGTGCGGCTCTTCCATGAAAACAAAACCAATGATGGGATGACCTCGAGATGTCCACCGAGTTTCTGGTCTTCCGATTAGGGTTGTGTTCACCCTGTGTCCTGCCTTCCCTCACCAGGTTTGACTATGAGGGGCTAGAGCCCAAGGCGACATATTACATCATGAGGGACCTGGAGGCCCTGGTCACAGACAAGTCCTTCATCGGCCAGCAGTTTGCCGTGGGGAACCACGTCTACAGCGTGGCAAAGACAGACTGCTTTGAATACGTGGACCCCGTGGATGGCACCGTGACCAAGAAACAGGTACTTGGCAGCAAATTACCAGAACAAGCAAAGCCAGGAGCCAAAGTGTCCTCTAGCTGGAGAGGTCTTTGGGAATCATCTACTCTGAGTGCTTTTTGATACATACGAGAGCCCTGCAACCTTGGTGAAGGTTACCTACCTGGTCAGTGGCAGAGGGCACAGTAGCACATAGGGCCTTGACTGTCTGTCCAGGGCTCGTTCTACTCGTAACTGACAGACCAATACCACACATAGATACAGACCCAATATTTCCTTGGGAAATGCTTGCAGCCCGCTGGCTGTCCGTCTGGTGGCCATCAGAGATTCAGAAACGTTTCCAAGAGCAAAATACCCCTTTTCCCCGGGGCTCCCAAGTGCAGGGATGTTTCACCTTTTATTACCGTATGTCATTAAAAGCAGTAGGAGCTTAGCCCGATGGGTTCCTAGGGGAAGAAACAGTTGGAAAATATGCCCCACAGAGTCCAAAAGGAAGATTTGTGGTTGAGAATTACTACAAAAGATAAACTGACAAAATCAACAGCTTCTATTCCGGTCTCATCTTTGTGGATTGTGTAAGAGAAGGTGACCGCTCTTACAATCATTTTTTCTCCTAGGCTTTGTTTATTTCTTGGCTAGGGCAAAAACTGACCACTCTGGGTGCACATTTTAACATGTACAGCTCAGATAAGACACCGAGCGATGTTAAGAAAAGTTCTGCTCTAAAATCCCAAATTCTTATCTTCTTCATTCTTCTTCATTGTTATTCTTCAGTAAGTACAGACAACAAAATAAACCAGCAGCTATAGGGTTTGAGGGACTGGATATACTGGTAGTTACTGATATTTTTATTTTGACGAATAGTTCGCACATCGTCCTTGTCCTGAGGTCCCCGACTTGCAGATGTTCCAAAGCCTGATGCTCCCCTGTTACTTTCTTGGTATTCTCCCTCTGGTCTGCTGAGTTTCATGGTGATCTTTCGTCTCTATTAAAATGTGATCAGTTTTCTATTCTAGAAGGCCTTCTGAGGCTGGACAAATTGTTTGCAGTTTTACTTTGGAAAGGTCTAGGGTAGTGAAGATAGGAGTGGTCAAGAAGTTGGAAGACCCAGAATCAAATCCTATCGCTATAGGATACAGGACTTCTGGAAAGTTCCTTGATTTCTTTGAGCCACAGTCTCCCCCTCATCTGTAAAATATCTGTCTCACAGAGCTGTTTTAGAAACGTGATGGAAGTGGAGTGCCTGGGTGGCTCAGTCGGTTAAGCATCTGACTCTCAGTCTCGGCTCAGGTCATGATCTCACGTTCTGTGAGTTCGAGCCCACATCGGGCTCCGTGCTGATGGTGCAGAGCCTGCTTGGGATTCTGTCTCTCCTTCTCTCTGCCTCTCACCTGCTTGTGCACGCTTGCCCTCTCTCTCAAAATAAAGAAATAAACGTTAAAAAAACGCGATGCAATAAAATACACAAAAGCTCCTAGCTATCCTTTCTACAAGAAGTATACGCTACATTTTTTGTAGTTGTGTTGTGTTTCACACGAGGATGCTTTCTGGTGGACGGGATTGCATCATCTCCAAAATAACATTAATGAATCTCCGGAGATGTGAGGTCAGGAGCTCAGCACATGGGTGGGACCTTGGAGCCTCTAGGTCTCAGATAAATCTTTTCCAGTTTTGTACCATATTTCCTACTTCCATTTTTCAAAGGAACCTCAGAACAAACTTTTCACAAATCCAAGGCTCATGTAGAATTCCAGAGTCGTAAAATATGTGCTTTCTAAATTATTCTTGGGAGGATTTTGTTCCCTGACGAGGAAGGTTCGAAAACTGTTCCCTGAAAGGATTATCTAGGCAACACTAGGTTCTGGACTTAATCTGCTCAGGAGAAGCTTGTCTGTTGAGCTAATTTGTTTTGCTGTTAAATTCACTAACACTCTTCCTTGCTCCTTCGTCCGTGCACATTTGTATCCTTTCCTTCTTGACCCTTTTAACAGTTCCTATCAGGATAATTCCTCAGCTAGATCTCACATGTAGATCTCTCTTTATTCCTTGTCCCCTCCCCTGCAACCCTGAACGCTGGTTTCCATTTTTACTCTGGAACTTTTTTTTTTTCCTTTCCATGCTCTTTCATATTAGCTCAAATGTGGCCGTAAATAGTAAATGCTACCAGGAGCTGCTCTGGGGAGTTTCTCTAGAAACAAAGGAAGGTCGTTGTTCATCTTCCCAGTTTCCAGGACCCCAGTGACTGTTTATCAATTGGTGGCCCTAAGTCACCCTGGAGTTTCTCCGTCGGTCTGCGTTTGGCTCCCTGAGGGTTTTGGGAGACAGTTAACACTCAGCAGCATGACCATTGTCAGTGAGTCACAGATGGTTCTTTTGCACCGCAGTTTGGTCCTATTGGAGCAGAGGAGGAATTCCTGTGTCCTGGGACTGTTGGGAAACTTCCAGCACTGAGGCACACATCTCCGCACTCCTGGAAGTCCGTAGTCCTCTGAGCATTTGATTCCAGGGATGGTTAAGTCTGGGGCACGAGTCATATGACGTTGGTGCAGAATGGCAGTGTCTACTCCTAAAAGATATACTTGAATTTAAATGAACATGTATTATTTTCAAATAGCCGTAATGCACGTGGGGGCATTCAGTCAGCAGATATTTCTTGAGAGCCTACCAAGTGCATAATAATTGTTTTTTTCTTTTTTCACGGAACAGTTTTCGAATATAAATGTAGAACAGCTTTATTGAGATGTAATTTACATCCCAGACAATTCACCCACTTAAAGTACAATTCAGTGGTTCGTAGCAGATTTATAACGTTGTGCGATCATTACGACGGTCCATCTTAGAACATTGTCGTCACCCCCAAAAGAGACTTGTACTCTTTAGCTGTGATCTCCATTTCCAACCCTGACAATCCCCAGCCTCCTTCCTGGGTCTATGGATTTGCCTATTCTGGACATTTTACACAAATGAAATCATACAACACGTAGTCTTTTGTGACTAGCTCCTTTCTCTAAGCAGAACAGGCCATGTGTCAGTATTTCACTCTTACTGACGAATAACGTCCCATTATGGGGCTAGACCACATTTTGTTTATCCACTCGTCAGCTTGCGGACATTTGGGTCATTTCTATTTTTTTGACTGTCATGAATAATGCTGCTGTGAACATTCACGTAAAGCTTTCGTGCAAAGGCTCTCCGTTAACCTGGGCGAAGAGCTAGGAGTGGCATCGCTAGGTCAAATGGTGACTGTAGTTTCACCTTCGAAGAAACAGCCATATGGTCTTCAAAGCAAATTACACTGTTTTACATTCCTGCCAGCCATGTATGCGGGTTCCAACTTCTGCACACTTTGGCCAACTTCTGTTACTATCTTTCTGATTAGAGAACGCTGCAAATTAATCTATCAAATGATGTGCTATTTTAAAATTAAGAGAGAAGAGATCGGATCTCCACATGGACAAACAAATGTTTGCTGTGGGAGGCAGAGGACTGTGGTCTCTCTGGTGTTGGGTCCTGTTGGAGGCAAACAGACATAGACTTGAAGGCTGGCTTTGTCGTTGCCTGCATTTGTGACTTTGGGCATATTGCTTAACTTTGCTTAACTTGTCAGGGCAGGTGGGTGGCATGCTGGTGATAAATATCATATAGGGTCACAGAGAAGGTTGGAGGAGAAAGTCCTGTAAAGCCCCAGGCACAGCAGCTGGTATCCATTTGATATTCAAGAAATATCTGTTGCTTCCCCCTTTCCAGAATCCTCAACTTTGGAGGAAAGGGTGTGAGTGGTGTTCAAGGGTACAGGCTCGAGATCAGAAAGTCTCGGGCATGAATCAGCTCTGCCACGTCCTTGCTGGGTGATTTTGGGAAGTTTCTCAACCTCCCTGTGCCTTTCCTTGTCTGTGAAAATAGGAATCATAACTGTGGCTCCCTCATCCAGCCATGGGGAGAATTAGATCATACACGTAAGGCCCTGACACACAGTAACTACTAATAAACGGTTAACTAAAATAAGTTATGTTCAAAGAGCGTCCTTGGGAAAGAACGACTTTGACATCTTACGAGCCATGTTTGATGAGAAAAGCGGGGAAAAGCACACCGAACAGCGTACGACTTTGCAGGGTGTCGTGTGAAGACATGGGAAGGTCTCTTCAGTTTCTGAGTCATCTGTGAATTGATTCAGTCGCGTTTCTCTGCCTTCCCCAAGTCTCCCCCTCCCCCATCTCTCCCATCCCACTCGGTTTCAGAAAAGAGAAAGTGTTTTACAAACAGCTCTGTCTCCTTTTTGTCCTTGATTTGGGGTCAAAGTCAGGAAACAGACTGTGGGGGGAAAAGAAAAGCCCATTTCACATATATCTCTAGAGATAAAGAAAACATGTTCCTCCGTCCAAAATGAAATTAAAATCCTGTTCTGGTGATAAGCCCTGCCCCCCTATCTGCTTCACTGCTGTGGAAAATGTTCAGGAAAGTCTGTCCTGCCTGTGAGACCGTGTGGAGGCCATTTAAGGAGCAAGAAGGACACCCCCGAAGTATTTAACCCCTGACATGAATTCCCAGGGACCTCACTGGCCTTCCTGTCGCCTGTCAGGTCTCGTGGAATTTACTATGGCTGCCTCCAAGCGGCTGATGTTTTCATGATGTTGGGCACCAAGAGGAAAGTTGATGTGTGTCTTCCATTAAACAGGACCCAAGAGGAACTCTGATTTAGAAATAGCAATTTAACGAGGCATGGTTCAACAACTGTAGTTCATTCTCTCCTGTCCCATGAGGATGTGTCTCTGTTTATTATCAGGTAAAATTGAGTCACATGAATGAGTAATAATGCCTTCTTCAAATATGAGTGGGAAAAACAAGCCAGTAGCTCCTATGAGAGTAGGGGGTTCAATCCAGTGGCCGACTAACTTAAGAGGCTCCCACTGTATTTAAGAGGCATATAGTTGGGAGAAGGGAAGAGTTGAGGGAAGGGCAGGTACCTCCCTAAGGCTTGACAGGTGGCCCACTCTTTCCTCAAGGATGAGTTCATTGTACAAACATCAAGATTTTCCATGGTGCTAGGCACTCTCTCTTTTCCTCACCTATCGCCACCCCAAGCAACATCGTTAGTACCCAGGTTACCTCTTACCTTTATCCTCCCCCACATCTGCCTTCTAGCCAAAATCTTCTGGAGTCACCACTCAGTGCCCCCATCATTACAACACTCTCCCAGCTGTGATAGAAGGAATACCCCCGATCCTGGTAGCGTCAAAGGACAACATGACAGAGGGTACCAGCACTGAGTGACAGCATATTGCCACTGGGGTGGACATCAGTTCAGAACCACGCCCTGTATTGTGAAAATTAACTTTGAAGAGAGAAACCTCAACACCAGGAGCGGAATTTGAGGAACCAAGTCTCTCTTTGTCACCCATCCCACGCCTGTATTTCCATTTAACCAGATCAAAACTCATGAAATTCCACCAGTGCTGAAGTCATTTAGAAGTCACAGTTCAGCCGATACTTAAAAACCTGATGTAAATCAAAGCATACCGGTTAGCTGATGTGGAAAACCAAATCCAATCTGATTATGTCAGGCTAACGCCGAGCTTATTAATCCCCCTTCGAGTTGTGCAGGCTGAGTGGAAGCATTTTGATGTTGTCCTCAACCTGGAAAAAAAAAAGAACCATTTGAAATTAGTTCAGAGAAAAAGTACACTTTGAAGCTTGCTTGCAGAGTCAACTTGCTTTTAGAGGTGTTATCTTAATGTGCAGGAAGGTGTCTTCACTTTATCCTCTCAGTATTTAGAAATAATGAAGGAAGTAAATTGGCAGTCTTGAAATCACATTTTGGTCGGGCATTTAGTGCTTTAATATATACTGTGGTGCTAAGAACCCCTGGCCAACAGGTAGAGAGAAGTTTACCAAGCGCATATTTCTGGAGGCATCCTATGAAGGGAACTGAAAAGTGCCATCTGGAGAATATGGGGGCCAGGACTGAGTTCTCTATTTAAAAAAAAATTTTTGTTTAACATTTATTCATTTTTGAGAGACAGAGAGAGACAGAGCATGAGCGGGGAAGGGGCAGAGAGAGAGGGAGACACAGAATCTGAAACAGGCTCCAGGCTCTGAGCTGTTGGCACAGAGCCCGACGCGGGGCTCGAACTTACGAACTGCGAGATCCTGACCTGAGCCGAAGTCGGACGCTCAACCGACTGAGCCACCCAGGCGCCCCTGAGTTCTCTATTTAGAGTTAACTGGTCAACCTTCAACTTTCATCCCATCCTCATCAATGAACCAACTGAGAGGCTGTCGTGAACAGCTTATCTCTGTCCTATGCCACTTGCTGGAGTGAGGTTCGTGCATCCAGAAGTAGAATTTAAGAAATCATTTCAGCCATGCTGGTTACCCCACCTATAGGATTTAGTTGAATCTGAAAGTTAGTACTTACAAATAGTCCTTCTCTGTTGAGCAACAGAAATATTTAGGAAGTGAGGTGTTGTCATTACATGTATCCTGTGATTACATCTGGGTTAAAAAATCCTTTTTTCGTTGCCAGTTGTGATTTTGGGAAAAAAAATCTGCATAATAAATATCCATCCCTTTCCTGCTTTAGTACGATACAGTGAAGATTGTTGAAGTGTGATTCATTCGTGTCTTCATCTATTCATTGAATGTTTACCAAACACCTGCTACATGCCGGGCAGCTTGCTGGGGCGTTAAAGATCCACCAGCCTGGGTGGCTCAGTCGGTTGAGCGGCCGACTTCGGCTCAGGTCATGATCTCGCGGTCCGTGAGTTCGAGCCCCGCGTCGGGCTCTGTGCTGACAGCCCGGAGCCTGGAGCCTGTTTCGGATTCTGTGTCTCCCTCTCTCTGACCCTCCCCCGTTCATGCTCTGTCTCTCTCTGTCTCAAAAATAAATAAACGTTAAAGATCCACCAGCATACCGGACAGTCTAGCAGGAGAGACAAACTGACATGCGCTTTGTAATCACTATAGAGTTTATTGAAAGGTATTACAGGGAAAGCGCTTACTTGGGAGTGCATCGTAGGCGGTACTCAAGTAGGGGCTCTGGGGAGGTGATAGTTAAGTTTTGCCCTGAAGAATGAGTGGGAGCCGGCCCACGGAAGACCATCTTGACAGACTAAATGCCTTTCTTTAAACTAATGTCGTTATACCATTGTTTGGCTTTCCAGATAAAGAACTGGGATTTCCTATAGGTCATAGCATTCTCAGCGGGGTGGCACAATATTTTTATTCTCAGTGTCCGTGCGCATTCTACAACGCTGCAGTTTTGTTAAATAAAGACACTTGGGCCTTCTGGTAGGACACCTTGAGAACCATGGGTTAAAAATATTTTTTAAGTGTTTATTTATTTGAGAGAGAGAGAGAGGTGAGCAGGCGAAGGACAGAGTGAGAGGAAAGGGAGGGAGAGGATCCCAAGCAGGCTCTGCACTGTGCACACAGAGCCTATTCGGAGGCTCAAACTCATGAACCATGAAATCATGACCTAAGCTGAAATCAGGAGTTGGGTGCTTAACTGACTGAGCCACCCAGGTGCCCTCCCCATTTTTTTAAATGATTTTTTCAGTTGCTTTTCCTGTGGTTTTGCCTATTTGCCTTCCAAAGACCAAACACATATTCATTACTTTATAAGGACTTGTTGGCTAGTTTGAAAATAGGAAGAGGGAGACACTTTCTGGCTCATTCTAAAGTTCTTACTGCTTTGCTTCTGATTCATTGGAGTTTTATTATAATGAAGTACCTTCTCCTGACAGAAGCTGATTGCTTTAGGACTATCTTCTAAAATGCTGATAGAATCCCACTAAGATGTATGATAAGAATCCAAGCATTCTGGAATGAATAACATCACAGTTACTTCCTACTGAAATACCAATGTCTGTTTGTAGTCACGAGGGTGACTGTCACCGGGAAACATAATTATCAAAGGAAAAAACTGCAGACTGTCACAGGAACTCAGGGAGGAAGCGACCCCTGTTGTCTGGGTAAAGTATGTCTGATTCCAAAATATCCCAGAACTGGGGCTGGTGTTGAGTGAACAGGGATCAGCAGCCATTTTGGCCAAAGACATGGGGAAATGGGATATGTGTGACCTAGTTCCATTGTTCCAAATTTGATGGTTGGAATCTGGATAACTTTTAAGTCCTCACTCTCCAAGAAGCCCTCTCATCACCTAATGTGTTTTTTTCCGGGTGTGTGTTTTAAAAGCGCACCTACAAAGTCATTTGACCTTGGTTTCCCCCAAAATAGTTATTTGCAATGATTGGTCTCAACGCGTGCTGGTTGGTTGTGGAAAGGCTAGGTGAGAATTCCTCTAAAAGTAGGGCAGGTGGGTATGGCTGTGCAGTGAGTGCACTGCACAAAGGCACTCAGCCTAATGGGGGAGGAGAAGCCAAAGTCTAGGCCAGCCAAGAAGAAAGATGCTTTTCTATAAATTGTCTTCCTGTTTGCAATTTATATAAGGGCGCGGTGTGGACCAGCTGCTGCCCTGCTCAACCACTTTTGAACTCATGCTTGCATCTAACTCTATGACTTAAACAAAGAAAAATGGGTCATTCTAGTTAATTTTTTTCACGGAGAGCTATGTCTGTCCCATCCAAATCTTCTGCTTTATAAGCTGCCTGCTTTCTTCTACAAAATGTGGTTCAGATGTTTCACAGGAGTATTTTCACCTTGAAGCCTTCCAGATAAGTCCCTGGGATTTCCTGTGGGAGGTAACATCTGAGTGAGGCTCCGAGTCTCGCTCTTCCACGCCTGTTTTATCTCGGGGTTCACAGGCCTGGTGTGGCCAACTGACTGTGTATATGTGACGTTGTATTAGATTGCAGGGCCATATGCTGTTTCCCCCTGGAATTCATCCTAAGGCACTACTCGACTTCCAAATCACTGGTGGTAATGGACAGTTCCTCCTTCCCCGCCTGGCTGCAACATGTCTTAGATTCTCCAAGCACACATCTGGCAGCTCTGCGTGTGTTTAGCAACTCGCAGATTTCCCTGCGTTGATTTACACGAGGGCTTCAAAACAAAAAACAAACCCAACATGTACGCAGCCAACATGTTTCGGATACCTGCTCTGCTTAAGGCTCTGTGCTCATCTGGGGGACCGTACAAAACACATGAGACAGGGTTCAAATAGTTCATGCGAAGCAATGTGGTTCCCCCTAGAGTGACAGGCCTGGGGTCAAAAGACCTCATGCTCTGGCTCCTCGATTGGCTCGCTGTTACCTGAAGCAGTCTTGAACTTCCCCTTTCTTTCCAGTGAAGGGAGGAAGTGGCCTAGATGACTCTGAGGTCCTTCCTTCAGGACCATAATGGTCTCAATTGACCAACATAGGAGGGGCATTTAGTTGTCAGAGAAGCCAGGCCAGTGGGAGTTCTGGAGAAAATAAATGGTAACAGATCCGTGAGCTTAGCAGTGATTGCAGAGAACATGGCACAGTTCTTAAAATAAAATTAATCTTAATTCTGCCTAATTTAAAAATAAATGTGCCATAAACTCTTCCCATTTAGGCTTTATTTGGCAATCTTCTGCAAAATCTGGAAGGTTGGATGGCTTCGAGCACAGTACCATTTTCATTAAAAGCTTAACATAAGAATAGTATTTATAGACTGATTTCTAATTTTCAAAGCACGTTTCGCATATAGTCTCTGATCTGATGCTCACAACAACCCAGTAGGCCTGGCTGTATTGTTTCAACCCTTTTTAGGAAACTGAGACTTACAGAGCGTAAAGTGACTTACTCAAGGGGCGCCTGGATGGCTCAGTCCCTTAAGCGTCTGACTCTTGATTTTGGCTCAGGTCATGATCTCATGGTTTGTGGGTTGGAGCCCCGTGTCAGGCTCTGCCCTGACAGTGTGGAGCCTGCTTGGGATTCTCTGTCTCTCCATCTCTGCCCCTTCCCCATTCATGTGCGTGCTCTCTCTCTCTCTCTCTCTTTCTCTCTCTCTCTCTCAAAATAAATAAACTATAAGAAAAAGTGACTTGCTTAAGACCACCAGCTGAAAAGCCAAGCCAGAATTCCAGCCCTGTTGTTCTCCAGTTGTTATCCCTTTATCATTTCCAAACTGACTTTCTACAAGTGACAAACCAAAGAGGGGCAAATGTGGGGAGAAATTGAAAAGCTCTAGTGATAAATGGAAGCAAATTGGAGGATCTGGGGGTGGAAATACCTGCAAGGGAATGTAGCTCTTTAACCATCTTCCACTGGGACAAAGCTGAGATGGGCAAAGCTTCGTTCTTGTCACCGAGGCTACACCAACAGGCACTCAGTGGGAAGGAAAATGCTAAGCTGGAGCTAAACGTGCCCGTTTGGTACCCCACTCCGTGATTGAGATTGCCTTAGGCCTCACTGATTCCAATGCGCAGCAAATTTTGCAGTTAATGGACTTAGGATTTGTCTTGTGCCACACAAGTGGGGACAGGAACCCACCATGATTCAACTCCATTGTTTTTAGCCAAAACTGAACTTTGCCTTAAAAATGAAGGATGAGTAGATCCAGCATCATTCACAACGGCCCTTCAAGGTAAACATGTTAACCCCGGTTCTCTGATGGAGAATATAAGTGTGTTTTCATTGGGTCTGTGAGTCCTCCTTAAATGTGGGAGGGGGCATCCCAGGGGTGCTCACTCCAGTTGTCAAACACGCAGTGACATTCATTCGGGTGTTTGCAGAGAGCCTACTGCGTGCCAGGCATTGTCCTGGGCTATGGGGATAAATGGTGTGAACAAGGACCATAAGGCTCACCAGCTGACGAAGGACCCAAAGACATGTTTCAGCAGTTCCAACACTGTAGGGTTAAGGCTAGAAGTGAGAGGAACTCCTTTTATTCATTTGTGCCGGGCCCTGTTTCTTCAGGAGGATTTGTGGCAGCAAAAACGTACATAATGAAGTTGTTAGGACATAAATAAGAAACAGAAATCAAGACTAGGGAAAATATAAATAAGAGTAGAGAGTCAAGAACAGAAGAAGAGAAATTCATAGTTATGCAAGTCATAAGGATCCACTTGGGCTGAACCTCAAATTTGGCATTAAGTGTTCTGGCAGCCATATTGAAAAGGGAACTATGGTTAGTTATTATTGACAGAAGACAAAAAATACCAGTTCCTCAGGGAAGGAAAGGGTTTCCTAACACTTGGCTCTTGAGGAAATGTCTCATGTGGAATTTTATACAATTTCCAAAAATATCCCGGAAGTGACTATAAAAGTGGGTTTCATAAGGGGGATACCTTGTAGATCCAGCAATGAAAGTGAGGATATGAAACTGAAATGCATTTTTTTTTAATTTGAGAGAGAGAGAGAGAGAGAGTGCGCACATGCGTGCAAATGGGATAAAAGGGCAGAAGGAGAGAGAGAGAATCTTAAGCTGACTCCATGCTCCGTGTAGACTCTGATGCAGGGCTTGATCCCAAAATCCTGGGATCGTGACCTGAGCCTAAATCGAGAGTCAAATGCTCAACTGACTGAGCCACCTACCCCTAAAATGCAATCTAATAAGTCAATTTTTGTCGTGAGTAGTCGGTCGGAAGTACATCGATTTGGGTAACATGTATGTCCAGATGAATCTGTGGCTGGGTGCTAGAATAACTGGGGAAAACGCATGGATTAGACACTCTTATTTATACAAGTCTTTATAATTTTTTTCTATTGGGATTTTCTTTTCTATTCTTCTTTAATAGGAAATTTATTGTCAAATTGGTTTCCATACAACACCCAGTGCTCATCCCAACAGGTGCCCTCCTCAATGCCCATCACCCACTTTCCCCTCCCTCCTACCCACCATCAACCCTCAGTTTATTCTCAATTTTTAAGAGTCTCTATTGGGATTTTCATAAGCGCATAGATCAAATATCTTCTGGGAAAGGGTTGAAGGATAAGTATTTCGTGTTGCAGATCACATAACGGTTTATACCAGGAGTTAGCAAACATTTTTCTGTAAAAGATAGTAAATATTTTTGCCCTCGTGGGCCAGTTTCTGTCATAACTATTCAGCTCTGCAGTTTTAACACAAAAGCAGCGTAGATAATACGCCGAATGGGGACAGCTGTGTCCCAATAAAACCCGATTTATAAAAATAGGTGGCAGGTCAAATTGGGCTGACAAACTATATTGCCAACCCCTGATGTAACCTACAAATTAAAAAAAGAAAAATTTATGACTGGTATACTTTTTTTGGAATTACAGAACATTTAGAAACTTGGCAAGTCTTGGTCAGTGGCGACTTTGGCCTCATAATTTAATTGAGTGTAGGCGATGCATGCGGGAGAGAACATAGCTCACGTTCAGGGTGCACGTTCATTAGGTTCATTGGAGGAGCATGCAGCGCTAAAGCAATCCCATACAACTTCACACATCAAAGTGACACTCAACAGACACGAAACCAGAGTTATCGCAGCACAGAACTGGGCTGGGTCTGAAATTTTTTCCACCCATGCAGAGGAAGAGAATTGTGGTGTTCCTCACTTGGAGGTCTCACGCAACACCATGGGTTCTCGTAAGATCCCACAGCTGGTTCCGTAGGAAGGAGAGACATTGGGCTAGCCTTTATCATCTTTTCAAGCGCCCAGTCAATTCCAGGATACCCGATGTAGATGCTAACCGAAATTCTATGAATACGGCCAAAGCTATGGTTACCCACAAGGAGAAAAATCATAACATGATTTCACTGTAAAAAAAAGAAAGAAAAAAAAAAAAGCTTAGTTGTGAGCTGATAACACATTTTGATGGTCTGCTATGGCCCGAGTTCTTAAATACCTCCCACTGGCCATATACCAATTGTGTAATGAATGGGAGCTACAATAAAGGGTTGAGTTTAGTGGTCATCGGAAGAGGTGGCCTTGAGTGGTTTGGAATCTACAACAGGTGGTTAGGGCTTCAGCCTTAATATTACTTTAACCGACGTCTGCATAAGTCCTAGTCCTGAGCAACCGGTCACCTACTCATGTGTCCCATATATGGTGACAAGGGGAGTGCAGGCTTAAAAAGAAATAACAGCTTCAAAAGAGTATGTAAAACCATGACCGTGGATGCAGTTATGGAACCTTTGGGGCCTTATTGTCAGTTTGGGCATAATTTGGTATGTAACACCGATTGGTAGGGGATTGCTTCCTTTACCCTATTTAGAATGTCATAACTATTCACTCCTCTGGCAGCACAAGATGTGTAAGGAAATGGTTCCTGCTTGTTGTAATGTGGTCACAATGTGGTCCAGGCTTACGGAGACCAAGTACTGTGTCTTTGTCTTCATATACCCAGGGCTTGGCCCAGGACTCAATCCCCAGGGACGATAAAATGTTTGCCCGTTGAACGAATCCTGGTTAGCACCATCCTGTTTGCAGAGCTAGTATCATAGAGAGAGACAGGTTGCCAGGAAGGGAGGGGGCTCCTTTTTGTTACACAAATCATGGCAGACAATGAATCGCTCCAAAAGAGGCTAAGGCTTTTTTGGGACTGGACAAGAAATGCCTGCAAAATTTAAAAAACAGAGAGCCGTTCAGATGGAATCATAGTGCTCCCGCCCCACCGCAGCATTTGGGGGGGGGGGGTAAGGCATTAGCAGTCAGATTTATATGGGAGGTATATTTTTAATAATGGCTTATTCTTAGCAACCAAGATTTAAGGCCAGACAAGTTTCAAGGGCAAATGTCTCAGGGCAAATATCTGATGTCAAAGTCGCCCGAGACTTCTCCTTTTTCAGACATAACAACTGACCAGACTTATTATTTTGTTTCCTCTTCTTCTTTCCTCTGCCCCCTCCCAATATGCTTGTTTATAACAAGGGCTTTATCAGTTGTCTTAAGAAAACAAATTTCCTTCAACAAACATTACAGTATGATCTTACGGTCGTATTTTTCAAATATCCCTGCCACTAATGAAAACAGATGCACAGAGAACGGAGACAGTCTGAGCCAAAAGCACATTAATGCTGCCACAGCTCTGCCCCCACACCGTCCTGGTGGCCAGGGTGTAGAGTAAGAAGGAAGGACAGAGCCAAGAGGGTGAGGTTGTATGCAGGAACCCCAGAATCCAGCTGAGGCTCCAAGCCCGAACGTTTCATTATAGGCCTTACTTGCTACCAGGGAATGTGAGTGCGAGGAAAGAATCAAAATAGATGAACTTAAAGCAAAGGGCGGGGGGGAGGGGGGACGGGTAACCTTAACACAGGTAATTTGCTTGACTGTCATAAAGAAATTGCCTACTTCCACTGCATCCAGGGACAAACTTTGACCCCAGGGACATTTATTAAATATCATCCCCTCCTTTTCCCTCCACCTCTTTCTGGTTCCCACATCTCCCGACCAAGGGAACATGAGCGTCTGTTCAGTTTTGCCCCTAAGTCTCCCCCAGCAATAACCACGAGTAGGTATTAATTGTTACTACCCGCGTATTCTTTGGCTCACTGACCCGTTCTGGGTGTTCTTGGTCTCAGGGCCTAAGGATCATTTTCTCAGACGCCTCACGGCTCATCTTTCGGCTCAGTTCCTCCAGTGGTATGCGGGCCACCATCAGACTGTATGCGGAGAGCTACGAGAGGGACCCCGGCGGTCATGACCAGGAGCCTCAGGTACGAAAGCAGAGCTGTGTCCTCAGCAATATGTCTCGTCACTCCTGGAAAATTTAGGGAGCTCTCGTGGGCCTTTAGTGGGGGTTATCTGTCTTTCTGGAAAGTAAATTCCATATCGATGGATCCAGCTAGAGGACAGGCTTAGAGTAACTCTAAGCAGATTTCCTTCCTTCCTTCCTTCCTTCCTTCCTTCCTTCCTTCCTTCCTTCCTTCCTTCCTTCCTCCCTCCCTCCCTCCCTCCCTCCCTGCCTCCTTTCCCTCCCTCCCTCCCTCCCTCCCCCCTCCCTTCCTTCCTTCCTTCCTTCCTTCCTTCCTTCCTTCCTTCCTTCCTTCCTTCCTTCCTTCTTTCCTTCCTTCCTTCTTTCCTCGCAATGCTTGAAACAGAAAATTGGGCTCCAGCCTCTATGACGGGTTTAGACCAGCACCTCCCAAATGACTTCCCTTTCTTGACTATACTGCAGCTTGTTAATTGGGGGTGATATCAAGAGACAGCACTTGTATGGATGAAGGAATGTTTAGTTAGAGTCAAGCTGGTCACAGTCCTCAGAGCCCTAACTCTGCACATGTAAATAAGGAATCTCCAGGTGTTTGGCAAACTCTGGGCTGGATCCTGACCTTGAGGTGCACAGGTGCTACTCTGGGCCTCCTCTCTGAGACTGCTGCAGAGCCCAGATTCTCTTGAGAAGAAGGTCTGCATTTAAAGTTGTTAGGGAGGCTAAGCTAGGCCAGCCAAGGCTGGGCCACCCTGTGTTTGGCAGAGTCCTTTCCTGTTGTCAACAATAGAGCCGATTAAGAACTCAGAAAGTACGTATCCCCACTGCCACATCCATCAATGCTGCAGGCGACATTAAAACCAGAAAGGACCCACCAGAACATTGGGTACCTCCAGCTACAGTGCTGGCCGCCCCTTGCCGCCTTGGTCTTTACTCCACCCTGGGTTCTGAAGCAGAGTCCTTGATAAGGTGGTTCCTTGAGATGAAGACAGTGGTTCCGTGCTTCTGTTGTGGAGAAGTAGAGAAGCAAAGAGAAACCCACTGCTTCTCATTTTCGAGTGACTCAGAATTTCCAGTGAGAATTTGCCGTAGTTGGGCCCTAGAATGATCTCAGAGAGGGTCTTCTTTCACTGTCAGTGGTTTAGCGCGTTTTCCTTAAAATGGTACCTCTCTCAGGAGAGTCTCGAAGAACCAGATCAATATGGAGCCGTAGATCGTTACACCTGGCCCTGTAGCCAGAAGATCTGTTTGGAGGCAAATCATCCCAGATGGGGCAGTAGAGACCCTGGAGGCTGACAGCTAGTGTGAGGGTCACCCAGCGCATGAAGCAGCAGAGCAGGAAGCCAGTATAAGGTCCTTGGCCCTTCCCGGTCGGAATCACAGGCTTTCCATTCAAGGACGGGCCATGCTCTGCCAACATAATTGGTCAGTGAGTACATTTCACCCAAGATAGTACCAAATCGTGCAAGAATTGGAGGCTTACCCTCCCTTTCCATATAAAACCCTTCTCCTCTCATGTTGGGAAATGAGATTAAATCAAGGGCCTAGAAGTCCAGAGCTACAGACAGGGGGAGGAATGATATTCCTGGCCTCAGCCACTCTGACTCACTCTGACTCGAGGCTAGTTTTTCTCAGCATTCTTTTCCCTATTTGCACCGGGTAAGTGGTTATGATATCTGCTGATTTTTATTTACCTCCCACACGGACCGCAGGAATATGACATCCAGGCCTTTAGACACGTGTGAAAACAGTCCTGTGCACAAGTGAGTTTCTCGCTGAGGTGTTACACACAAGCCAAGTGGTGCTCCCCCTCGCCTTTTCTTCCCCCAAAGCTTCCTTTGAAGCTGGAAAGCTCCATAGGCCTGGGTTGTGTGTTAAGTATGTGCTTCAGTCTGTGGGTAAAGAAAACATAAGTAATGCTCGTTCCCACGTAGTTTCCGTTCTGTAGGTTTAAAGAGTTCACCATCGGTTGGGGATTCCTTTCATTGATCGTGTTCTTCTGATCAGTCATCTAGATGCCCTCCCTTTTCCATCATGAGTGAGGGTCTTCCCAGATGTGGCTCGGTGGGCCTCACCATATTTAGGTCACGATCCAGCTAAAAATTTTACAGTAAAATCGAACTCCTTATTAAAATATCTTGTGTCATTGACTCACCAACTTAAGCCCTGTCGCATAATACATTCAAGTCGAGGTGTAATTTAGAATAAGATTTTGAAAGACATCTGATCCCCTAACGAAGGGGAAGGAGACACCAGCAGGCTCACCCATCACAGTACTGCTGAACCACACCTAGGCACTTGACAACTTCACTATACCTCCTTATTGCATTGCTTTCCCAGAAGCCCAGCTTCTGCCTTCCAAGAGCTCTGGGAGGAAGAGCCATTGGTCAAGTGTTAACAGAGACCAAAGATAAGCCATGCTCCTCGAGTTATTACTGATCCGGGGCCTGATGGGCAAAGACCAGCTGTGTTGCTTCCTCAGCTGCAGAGACCTCTTCACCACCCCCCCCCCCCTTTTAGCTTGTTCCCATTGGCAGCCCAGAAAACAGAACAAATACCCCTTCTCCCCTCACCCCCCCCACACTTAGACACCAATAAAGTATCTCTCGAATGTCTAGAGATCCCATTGATAAACGTATCCAATTCAACAGGTGTTAATGTCTCACCTGACCTGACTCAAAACCCACCTACCTTCCAGTTAATCACCAGAGGACTAGAGAATTCTCTTCACCTGACTTCTCGGCATCTGGCTGTTTTACTTGGCACGTGGAGAGTTCCTGGTCCGGACATCTCTAAAAAGTTTTTATTGAAGTTCTAGTTAGTTAACGTGAAGCGTTGCATTCGTCTCAGGTCGTACAATGTAGTGTCCATCCATCAGCCGGTGTGCATCACAAGAGGGGCACTCCTTAATCCCCATCACCTACTTCACCCGCCCCCCCCCCACCCCTCCACCTCTGGTAACCTCAGTTTGTTCTCCACAGTTACGAGTCTGTTTCTTGGTTTGCCTCTCTTTTTGCGCCCCTTTGCTCATTTCTTTTGCTTCTTTAGTTCCACATATGAGTGAGGTATTTGTCTTTGTATAATAATTTCTTAACTACATCAAAAAATATTATTTGTAAATGAGAGAGACAGAGACAGCTTGAGTGGGGGGGGGGCAGAGAGAGAGAGAGAGAGAGAGAGAGAGAGAAAGAGAGAGAATCCCAAGAAGGCCCCGTGCTGCCTGCACAGAGCCTGACGTGGGGCTCGATCCGACGAACCCATGAGATCATGACCCGAGCAGAAACCGAGTCAGACGCTGAACCGACTGAGCCACCCAGGTGCCCCATCACACACACTAATTTTTTTTTTTTTAATTTCATCCATCTGTGCCTGGGAACAGGTGGTGAGGGGAGGAGGAGAGGTGAGGGGAGGTGAGAGGCCTCTCACCCCTGGTGAGAGGAGATGCTCACTCTGTGTCCTGGGTAAATCAGGCAAGCCTCCGAGGCCTGTTTCTGGAAGATCACATCGTTTTGAAAATAGAAGATTCCTTTAATTTTACTGGCCATCAGTAGGCCTCCAACAAGCCCTCAAACCAGCTGGTAATAATTTGGAAAAAGGGATGAGCCAAAGGATCTCAGTTCACAGGTGACCAGAAACAGTCCAAGTGTTTCCATTTTCGTTCCCACCAAGCTTATTAGCAGACCTGCTAAATTAACTGTTTATTTACCTTCTTTCCTTTTCCCTTTGAACCTGAGGGTGGAGTGGCTAACGAACAATAAAAGATCCAAAAGGAAAAGGAAGGAGAAATTTTGCTAAGGGCTGGATAATCACAGCCTGATAATCAGCTCTGGCTAATCAACACTTGGCTTTAACACTTGGTACTTTAATTGCAGAATAAAACCACACCCTATCCCACCCCAGGTTTTGGAAGGGGCCCAGTTTTCCCCAACCCTCCTTATAATCAACGGACTTTATGAATTTCTGATAAGCTGTAGATAGAATAGGGACCAATATCTATGCACCAGGAGTCAAATTGGAATTCATCTGTCCAACCAAGGGCTGGTTGCCATTTTACTCTTCTTGTTCTTATGACTTTATAATCTAGAAATGTTAAGTCCAGAGCCATTTTGTGTTTTATATTGGGAGAACATAGAACTTCTCATCTAAACCAGGATATTTTTGAGAATGAAATGGGGCACTAATAATAATTATGTTGAGAATGTCCCCGGTAAACCAGGATATAAGGTTACTCTAGTGACGTGCCTTCGTGCTATCCTAGATCTGCACATCTCTTTAGAGGTGTGTTCCCGAGGGCACTAGCAACATAAACCTATTAGTACAAAGGGAACGAACCAGTTGGATCCATGGTTCTAACAAAGCAGGACCACTTGGCTGGCTGGCTGGTTGGGGGGGCGGGGGGGTTGCCGGTGTTGATAAAGATATCTGTGCCTGGTCCTCCCTCTGAGAGATTCAACTTTAATTGTTCTGGGGGAGGGACTGCGTTTTTGAACAGCCTCCCAGATAAGTCTAGTTAGATGATGCTCTCAAACTTCAGTGTTTATTTCAATCACCTGGGGATCTTGTTAAAAATGCAGATTCTGACTCAGTCTGAGGAAGGCCAGGGAGTCTGCCTTTCTAACAAACTCTGAGGTCATGCTGTGTTGCCGGTCCAGGAGCCACACTTTGAATAGCAGAGGTGGATGAACCGCTAAGCCTTAAAGACAGGTCATTGAATTCTTGACAATTGTAGGAAAAGCAATACCTTTATTGTTTTAAAATTTTTTAAGTTCATTTATTTATTTTGAGAGAGAGAGAGTGTGAGCAGGGGGAGGGGCAGAGAGAGAGAGAGGGAAAGGGAAAAAATCCCAAGCAGGCTCCCTCCTGTCAGTGCAGAGCCCAACATGGGGCTCAAACCCATGAACCCTGTGATCATGACCTGAGCTGAAACCAAGAGCCAGATGCTCAACCAACTGAGCCGCCCAGGTGCTTGAGCAATTCCTGTTTTTACTGTGCTTGCATGCTTGGGGCTCTAGATTTCTCTCTCCAGTAGCCCACTGGAATGAACTGGAATGTCTTCCAGGCACCTCCAACTTGACTTACTGCAGAAGTGGCCTCCTGCCAGCTTCCCTCATCCCTCCTTGCTCCAGAAGACCCCTCCTTCTTTACCTGAGGGAGTCTTCATCTCTCTCAGTAAATGGCAGTTCCGTCCTTCCCAGAGGGTTCAGCCAAAATCCTAGGAATCATCCTTGACTCCTTTGTTCTTCCTCCCATACTTCACATCCAACAGCAAACCCTATCAGTGACCTTCAAAGCACAACCGGAGTCTGACCCCACCTTATCACCTCTACCATTTCTCCCCAGGACCAAGCTCCTGTCCTGGCCTCTCGATGACTGCCATTAGCTTCCTACCCGGTCTCTCTCCTTTTCTCCTCTTGCCCACTCCACCCCCGCATACCGAAAGTCTTAGCACAGCAACCAGAATGACTTTTTTTTTTTTTTTTTTTTTTAAGTTAGATCCCCTAATCGCTCTGGTACAATCCTCCAGTGGCTCCCTATCTCACTCCGGGAAGAGGGAAGAGCCAAAACCCGTACCAGGGGAACCAGCCCCCTGCTGGAAATGATCCCCTTCTCCCTCTGACCGAGTCTCCTACCTCTTGTCCTGTGTCTTTCTGCCCTCCAGCCGTTGTTCTGTGCACATACCAAAGACACTCTCTGCCTCCTGCCGCTTAAAAGTGGCTGCTTCCTCTGCCTGGGGTGCTTTTCCCTCCAATATCTCTGTGGCTTGACCTCTTGTTTCCTACTTGAGGACTCCCCTGGCCGCCCTATGTAAAATAACCCTCACATTTGCATACCGTTTATCTTTCTCACCCTGCTTTACTTTCCTCCATGGCACTTACCCCATCTCACACATATATTCACTTGCTTTACTGTCTGTCTCTACCAGTAGAATGTAAACACCGGGAAAAAAGTGTGTAAACGCTTTGTCAGTGTTCTTCGCTGTTTCCCCAAGCGCACAGAATACTATCTGGCAGAAGGTAAATGCCCGATAGAATTTTGCCAAACAAATGAAATGTTCAGTGTTAATTACTTCCGAACATCTCAGACGCATTATATCACCTGGGAAACTGAAGTATTCTGTACTCAGTATGAACCTTGGTGCTACCATCAGGTTTTCTCTTACACTTGAAAGTTTGAAGCAAATTGTTGTCACTTTTAAGGTCCCTGCCAAGTGCCAGGAACCATTCTAGATACGTTAGATATGCCCATTATTGTGTTCATCGTTCCAGTGCCCGCCCCCCCCCCCCCGAGTAGAATTATCGTCCTTCTTTTTCAAGTTGGTAAACTGAGTCAGGGAGCCATTAATAGGGAGCAGGCAGTTTCTGGATTGGAGAGTCAAACTAGCTCTTCATAAAACCCAGGTTGTCCATGCTAACCCTGAGGTCCAAGGAGAGAGGATTTCCTCCTACCTCTACGCTTGAACCCAAGGCTGCATCTGGAGCCTCAGTTCAGTATTTACTTACTGAGATACTGTTTTTTCCCTCACACCAACCAATCCCCTGTTTCTTAGACATCGGTGGGTGCCCAGCAGGTAAATTCAGTTCTGACACTAACTACCCGGAGTTAGCCCAGACCCCACAGATTAAGGGCTCAGTCCCATAAGACTGCCCCCACTTAAGAAAGGGGTGCCCAGGCTCCCCACATTTCTGTTCATTAGAATACACATTCAGGGGTTCCCATGATCCTCTCCTCAGCTTTGGTAATTTGCTAGAATGACTCACAGAACCCAGGAAAGCACTTTGCTTACTACTGGTGGTTTATTATAAAAGATACAACTCAAGAATGGCCAAACGGAAGAGATTCATAGTGCAAGGTATGGGGGGAAGGGTGCTCAGAGCTCCCATGACTCCTCCTGGCACACCACCCTCCCAGGACCTTGAGGTGGTCACCAACGTAGAGGCTCTCTGAACCCTGTTTAGGAGTTTTTACAGAGGTTTCGTTACATAGATATGATTGATTAAATCACTGGGCATTGGTGATTGAACTTCACCTCCAGCCCTTCTCCCTTCCTGGGAGGCTGGGATTTCCAACCCTCTAATCACCTGATGGTTTCCTCAGGCTGCAGCCCTCATTCTGAAGCCATCTGGAGTCTGTAAGAGTCATGGCGTCCGCATAAACTCAGGTGTGGTTGAAAGGGACTTACTATGATTAACAAATCCACTCATATCACTCAGGTAGTGCAAAGGATTTGGGGAGCTCTGTGCCAGGAGCCAGGGACAAAGACCAAATATGTGGTTTTTTATATCACACTTATAAATGTGGGTAAACGTAAGTGCTCTGAAAACAACCAGTTCTCCCTCCCTTAATTTGAGTTAGCAAGGAACAGGTTTTAAAAAAATCATCTAAAACATAATGTTCTAGATACATCCTCGTTGGGTTTTATACGCAACGGGGCATCTAAAGTGAGGGGTTAAAAACTAGGGGAATAAAATTAGAAATGATATGTGTGATGGGGAAGAATTGGAAACAATGGCGTTCAGAAGTGAAAAACATAAATGGATACCCACTTAGGTATTCAGTTTTCATGAAAACATGGAAATGTATATACGTGTATGTTTGTGTTTGTACATGCTTATGTGTGTATGTATGTGCGTGTGGTTTGTATACATATATACATATACACACAGAGTTTTGGATTCATAGCAGTTAAATATATGTGAAAAACATCATGTTGTTACTTAGAAAGAAAATCTGCGCAGGGATGTATTAATAGCCTTACATGAAGAAAAAGATGAGAAGGCAGTTCATTTTCTTTTTCTCCTCAGAGTTTAGTCTGGATTGCTATAATTTGAAAATATGGAGGAGGGTGGAGTGATGTAGAGAGAGTTTAGAAAAGAAACACGTGGTTAAAGGGTTGGGGTGTCAACTCTCTGGCCAAATTAAAGAGCGGGCTCACTTTGCCTGTCAGGGAGGCATGACCTGGAGGTCTTCAGGAATTAAAAGAATAATACGATGCAGAGAAAGATGACCAGCTGTTCTCCATAACTAATGAATATGTAATGTGATGAAATAAACTCAAGCTGAACTGGAAGGGATTCAGACTGACTGTTAGAACAATTTCTCAACTGTGAGGGCGTCTGCCCAAGTAAGATGGCCGGTTTGTGCTTTTCTCGGAGTCTCTATGACCACACAGATTTAAATAATTTTTAAATAGAGGCAGGCGTGGAAAGGATGGAACAAGGTAATGTGTCAGCGTTTTCTAGAACTTTAAAATTGGAGTTCTGTGACTATTATTTAAAAAAAAAAAGAAACAAACAGGGTCTGGTCAGGTGGGTTAGATTCCCCTCTAGTGGCATAGAAATGAAATTAGGACAGCTGTGTTTTCACAAAGCCGAGTCACTTGGAGCTGAATGAAACTTGAGAGAACAACAAAGATGTGTGAGTTTTCTTTATTTCTACTCACTCAGGTGAATAGCCTCCTAAAGAGAGTGAGCGGAGCAGTCCTTTCTCTCCCTAGATACTGCAGTCTGCACTCGCGCTTTGCTATTCCTCTGGGTTGTTTTCCTTGGATCGAAGAACTGGGATCATCACCTGTGGGTGTGTGAAAAACTCCCTTGGGCCTTTCCCTGCCTCTGCTGGGATCAGAACCCTCTTCAAGGTACTGAATGGGCACTCAAGCCTTTGTGGGCAAGCGTGTGCCCTGACGAGAGCTGACTGCGGCTGTAAACCACTCATGGTGAGCCCACAGACAAAGCCTACCTCAATTCCCCCTTTTTGGCAATAAGCAAAGAGACCCTTCTTCCAAATCCTCTAAAGCTGTCTGGCATTGCCATTTTACCCCCCAAGAACCTGGTGGCCTTAAGAAGCAGAAGAACTAAAAGGCGTGCCTTGATCCTGGCTTTGGGTCAATTGTAAATTAGGGTTTAGAGACCCAAAGCCCGGAAAAAATTGTATTTCCCCTCCCTACTTCCCCCTATGGAATTCAAAATAAAAACAAAGTTAGCTTCAAAAATAAATGTCAGGAAATCCAACAAAACTTTTGGTTTTTCCTTCTGAGGCTGTTTATTTCCGTGTCTCTGCTTTGCTGTGCCCAAAGCGCATGCCTCACCAGCCATTGGTGAACCTGGCACAGTTTGTATCCACAAATCGCAGAGTCTTGCTGGGTCTTGTTTACTCAGCCTGAAAAGGGAGCATGAATGAATTTGCCTTGGTTACACAAGTACAGAGGGTCACTGGCCATAACTCCTCTCACCAGATGAATGGGTTTGACAACTGTGGCGAGCACAATCTGTCTTTCCCGGCATCCTCTTTGTTCCAGCCCAGATACACCGCACAAGCAAGTTTCCCTTCAGCACAAAGCTACCCGAATCTCATCAGCTGGCAGTGATTCAGGCTTTCTTTGAAGCAGTGCTCTTCTTTGGTGGATAGTAAATCATTTCCTTTGCTCATAAACAAAAGTGTTTCTTGGTCAATGAATACTGGCGGTGAAAGTGGAGGTTGCCTGTGACCTTCAGGAGAAGGCCCTGGACTAGACTATGCCCTCAAGCAGTATCAGGAGGAGACCTTGCCTGGGCTCGCCACCGCGGTCGTGCATTTTTCTTGGGGAACATACGTTCTGGGTGGTTAAGGGGAGGAATGTGGCTGTTTTAGCTCTCCTGTCTGCTCTTGGATGATTTCAAGTTTGACCTCATCCCAGAAAGAGAAACCCTGTTCCGGATGAAGTGAGGGAGTTCTCCGTCCTTTGTTTTTGCCTCCCAGGAAAGCTGAGAGGTATGACAAACTCTGGAAGGGCAGCATTTCAGTCCCAGAATGCTTAGGTCTTAGGAGAGAAAACAGCGAAAGGTTTATGAAATTCTTGCTTTGTGGGTTGTGCATGCTTATTTTTTTTTTTAATACTTATTTATTTTTGAGACAGAGAGAGACAGAGCGTGAACAGGGAAGGGCCAGAGAGAGAGGGAGACACAGAATCCGAAACAGGCTCCAGGCTCTGAGCTGCCGGCACAGAGCCCGACGCGGGGCTCGAACTCACGGACCGTGAGATCATGACCTGAGCCGAAGTCGGACGCTTAACCGACTGAGCCACCCAGGCGCCCCAATGCTTGTTTATTTTATTTTGCTTTGGGTTTTATTTCCAAGCATTTCTGTTTGTAGAAATCATCATGGAAGGTGTTGTTTGGTAACTTGGGGCCTGTGTATTCCAAAGTTAATGATGGGCAGATGGGAGGTAATGAGGCCATGAGAGTGTTTTAATATGTAGGTTTTATTATTTAGGTATGGCGAGGCCGACAGATTAGGAGACAATCGCCACTGAAAAGATGGCCGGTTACTCCTTGTTCCCGGGAGGACCGGGCATGCCGCTCCATTCAGGGCCACAGGGGGAATCACCAATTATGAGGCAGAAAGAGTCGGGGGGAAATGTGGGCAAGAGCTTTTATTACCAGACTTAGCAGACTGAGGAGACTTAGGATTGGCTAGTTTGAATAATTTTGGCAGGCTCTGAGGCGGAGGGGCTGTTCCTGGTTGTCTGATACCTGGCCCTTGGGTGATTAGGGCTGGTGGACCGTGGCCCAGAATGTGAAAGTCCCCTAAAGGAGATATTTGGGGATGGGACTTGGGATTGATTGGTCTGCATATGAAAGGTGTGTTGATAGGGCACCTATTTGCTACCTCTAGAAATTAGCTAACCCTGGGAGGAGCAAACCCTCCCACTATTAACAAGGCTACAAGATGTCAAAGCACCACAATAAAAGCCATGTGTCATATGGAGAGGAAAAGACAGAAACACAGTCACTTTTCCAGGTGTTTGGGGGCACCAGGATTTTGGCCCAATGTCCCATTGTCCCACCATTGGGCTTTGGAATCAGACACCCTTGGCCTTGAGCCCTTGGCAACTTAATCTGTAAGCTTCAGTTACTTTTCAGTCATATGGGGATAGAAATACTTTTTATTTCGTAGGATTGTTGCGATAATTAAATGAAATCATTTGTACAGAGTGTTTTGGACAATGGCACACGCAAAGTGCTCAATAAATGTCAGCTGTTACTAATATTGTTCTTGCCATTATTTTTATTAATAGCAGTGGAGACCAATTTTCTGATCACACGAAGATCAAAGAGTCTCAGACTAATTAGTAATTTGTTTTGTTGGGGTTGTCCAATAGTCCTGTTCTATCCAAGACAGGGTGCAACTGGTTGGTTGTTCCCAACTCATTTGCCAGAGAGAAAGGATTTGAAGACAAGAGCAGGTGTGAGACAAAGGGTGGGCTCATTGGAGAGAAGATTGTGAAATCTCTGTTGCTGGTTGTAAGATAAGTGCTTGATGGCTTCAGAGTATTAAATGCAAAAACTTAGCCCTACGGAAGAGGTGTTAACAACTTTTCTCTACAAAGGGCCAAATAGCAAATACTTTTAAGATCTGCTAGCTGTGTTAGTTCGCTGGGGCTGACGTCATAAAGTACCAGAGGCCAGGTGGCTTAAACGATAGAAATTTATTATCTCCCAGTTTTGGAGGCTGGAAATTCAAATTCAGGGCATTGACAGGGTTGGTTTTCATCTAGGGGCTGTGAGGAAAGATCTGTTCTTGACCTCCCTTCTTGGTTTGTGGATGGCCGCCTTCTCCCTCCACTTCTTCACATCATCTTCTCTCTGTGGATGTCTGTGTCCAGATTTTTCCTTCTTATAAGGATACCAGTCACATTGGATCAGGGCCCACCCCAGTGACCTCACTCTAACTTGATTGCCTCTGCAAAGACCCTGTCTCCAAAGAAGATCGCTTTCTGAGGGACCGGGGGAGGGTCAGGACTCCGACATGAATTTCGAGGAGGTCACATTAGTCATATGGAACTGTGTTACCAGTTCTCAACTGCCATTGTAGCACAAAAGCAGCCACAGACAATGCGTAAATCAATTAGTACATTTACTTATGGACAACAGAATTTGGACTTTGTGTACCTTTCGCATGTCACAAAATATTCGTCTTCTGATTGTTTTTAACTGCTTAAAAATGTAAAACCCATTCTTGTTCCTAGGCTGTATAAAAACCAGGTGGTGGGCCAGACAAGGACTACAGTTTGCTGACCCTGCCTTATAGGTTTTTAAACTCAGCACACTATTTCTTGTTACATTCAGTGAAGCATACATCAAAATGAGTTTGGCTACACAATACAGTTTATAAAAGGTAAATTGACATTTGTATTTGTGTGTGTGTGTGTGTGTGTGTGTGTGTGTGCGCACGTGTGTTTATACATGAATTTTCCAGTTTTTAAACAAAGTATCAAATATCTCCGGAAACCCCCAAACTTGACGTTCTGAGATCGAACTCCCTGGCTTTTGGTCGCAATGAAGCCTGAAAGGAAAATGTCTTAGAGCATGTTTGTATTCGTGAAATCAAGTTCCTTTTTTGGGCTTCAGATTTCATGAAGCAAGTTTCCTTCTTTTTCCTATCCAAAGCAGTTGCTGACAAATGATTTTCAGATGAGCAGCACTATATTTAGGAAGAGAAAGGAGAACTAAGGAAGAATTCGTGGATACATGGGATGAAAAAAGGAAAGCATGAGAGAGAGCCCTGGTGAATACTTGGAATGTATGGGAAACATGTCCATAGGTGCACAAAGCCAGGAGAACCTTGACATTGTATTTTGGGGCAGAATGGGGCTTCCAGGAATTGGCAACAGGCACTCTTGCACTTCAGATGCTTTATCGGTCATCCTCAAACCCACTCCCCAAAGAAGCCCCACATTCAATAGGAAGCAAGAAATCTATGACTGCTTTTTGTTCCTTGTTTGCTTCTAGTGACAGCCTCAGAAGTTACAGTTAGGATGGCCGGTGTGGTGTTCAACAAAACCTAAGACACTTTCGTGATGATTTACTAAGATTTTCCAGCTGTACTTTTTATACTGCGTGTTTTCTATTGGGTTTAGCTACGTGGGCATTTCTATAGTGGTGAATCAAGACTCTGGCCTTGACTTACACTGACATAGTATATCTCATTTCGATACTGCTCAGAAGTTGCAGGCATCATCCTTTTAATGGATAAGATTCTATAAAAAGTTTAAAAGCGGCTGCAATTTAGCGTGTTTCTATCTGCGTTCTAAGCTCTTGCTACCCAAAGGACAAGTAGCATCAGCATCATCTGGTTGCTTCCTAAAGTGCAAAGTCTCAGGCCCCATCCCAGACCTGCTGAATCTGACTCTGCATTTTAACGAGCTGCCCCGGTAATCCATGTGCACACTCAAGTTTGAGGCGTCCTACTGCGACGACCATCGGGATCCTTATTTGCCCCTTGGCTAGAGCAGAAAAATCCCTCTAAACTACTAGGAAGCCAGGTGATTGGCCTCTGCTGTTCCCTCCTCCTTCCAGAAAATCACAAAAAAGCGTAGAACACAACTCAGACAAGTGCCGCGAGACCTTTGAAGACCTGTTTCTGCTTCTCAGGATAATTAACAAAAAGAGAAGCAAGAAAGTCAGTTTCACTTTGCGTCTCCATAGAAACCCTGCCTCGCTTCAACTCCACAGTGTTAGACTGTGTTTTCTTCACACAGTTAATATCATTCGAACGGAGAGATTCAAAATAACCCAGGGAGGAGGTAAAGAAAGTTCTAAGGTGATTTTACCAAGATAGGGAGCCTTCCTAAAACTGTGGGTAGACAGTCTAGCACTACTATCACTAGGTAAAGGTCAATCATATATATATATATTTTTTTGGTGTTTTTATTTATTTTTGAGAGAGAGAGAGAGAGAGACAGAGAGAGACAGAGCGTGAGCAGGAGAGGGGCAGAGAGAGAGGGAGATACAGAATCTGAAGCAGGCTCCAGGCTCCCAGCTGTCAGCACAGAGCCCGATGCGGGGCTTGAACTCGTGAGCCACAAGATCTTGACCTGAGCCAAAAATCGGACGCTCAACTGACTTAGCGCCCAGGTGCCCTAAGTATTTTAAAATACTTGAGGGTTATATGGCAGCTATGTCTTTTTTTTTTTAATTCAAGTTAGCTAACATACAGTGTAGTCTTGGCTTCAGGAGTAGAACCCAGTGATCCATCACTGACATACGACACCCAGTGCTCATCCAACAAGTGCCCTCCTTAATGCCCATCACCCATTTAACCCATCCCGCACCCACCTCCCCACCAGCAACCCTCAGTTTGTTCTCTGAATTGAAGAGTCTTATGGTTTGCCTCCCTCTCTGTTTTTATCTTATTTTTCCTTCCCTTCCCTTATATTCATTTGTTGGGCTTCTCATATTCCACATATGAGTGAAATCTCATGATATCTGTCTTTCTCTGACTGACCTATTTCACTTAGCATAATACACTCTCGTTCCATCCATGTTGTTGCCAACGTCAAGATTTCATTGTTTTGGATCACCATGCAGTATTCCATTGTATAGATAACCACATCTTCTTTATGCATTCATCAGTCGATGGGCATTTGGGCTCTTTGCATAATTTGGCTATTGTTGAAAGTGCTGCTGTAAACATTGGGGTGCATTCAAATCAGCATTTTTGTATCCTTTGGATAAACACCTAGTAGTGCAATTGCTGGGTCCTAGGGTAGTTCTATTTTTAATCTTTTGAGGAACCTCCATACTGTTTTCCAGAGCGGCTGCCCCAGTTTGCATTCCCGCCAGTCGAGCAAAAGGGTTCCCCTTTCTCCGTATCCTCACCAACATCTGTTGTTGCCTGAGTTGTTAATTGTAGTATATGGCAGGTGTGTCTTAAAGGCAAAGTTCAAAAGAACATGTTCTTTTGTCAAACGTGGAAGAAATGTTCAGCCACCGCACTCATAAAACGTGTATTAACCGTCCCTGAAGTCCACCGACAGTCTTTGTATCGCGGAGAAGAATCTCTTCTAGTGGAGGGTCATTTCTATTTGTCAGTGGCTGGTGTTAATGACTTTTCAACTGTACTGCCTCCACCGTATGACTCAGGCAGCCCACTAGACATTTTCTTTACCCTTTGCTTCTACTCTTCATGCTTAGTTTGGTAGTTCTTGCTAACTAGCTGCTTTGGAAACCGATACGCCCTTCAGGCGTGTGTTCCAAGTGCAGTGACGTCTGTTCTTTCGGCTTTCAGCATTGTCCTGTCCATCCGCTGTCTGATTCCATTCCCTCTGGCTGGAGAGCTGGGGCTGCAGGGCACACAGACACAAGGGGAGGAGAGCATTCCTGGGGCTGAGGCCATCTCCTGTTGCAGAGAGATGTTACTTCTTTTTTTTTTTTTTTTTTTGAACATTTAAAATTTTTTTTTCGTTTTGGAGAGAGAGAGGGTACGAGCTGGGGAGAGGGGCAGAGAGAGAGAATCGTAAGCAGGCTCCACACTCATCACGGAGCCCATTACAGGGCTCAATCCCATGACCCAGGGATCATGACCTGAGCCCAAAGAGTTGAATGCTCAACCAACTGAGCCAGCCAGGTGCCCATCGAAGTTAACGTTTTTGAAAGAAGCCAAATATCGTTCGCAGATTCTTTAAAAGAAATCCTAATAGTCATAGTCTGGAAAATATTATAGTGAGTATTAATGGAAAAGAGATGTTACTTCTGATTGCAATGACTTTGGGTGCCTTTCAGTCAAGGAGCTGAGAACACTTCTGGTATTCTTAATCTTTTTAAACAAATCAGATCTTCCGTGAGAAAAGATAGTATGAGTTTCATGTTACGGACAAGGAAGCAGAAGCCAGAGAAGTTGTTGTCTGCCTACCAAAGGTCAACCTGTTGGGGTTAGATGCTTGGACACACACTTCCACCCTACTCTTCTAGCAAGCCAGCCTTCCTGCTTAAAGAATAATAATAATTGGGGCGCCTGGGTGGCGCAGTCGGTTAAGCGTCCGACTTCAGCCAGGTCACGATCTCGCGGTCCGTGAGTTCGAGCCCCGCGTCAGGCTCTGGGCTGATGGCTCGGAGCCTGGAGCCTGTTTCCGATTCTGTGTCTCCCTCTCTCTCTGCCCCTCCCCCGTTCATGCTCTGTCTCTCTCTGTCCCAAAAATAAATTAAAAATGTTGAAAAAAAAATTTAATAAAAAAAAAAAATAATAATAATAATGTTGATTCCTGTACATGGGCTAGATAGAAAGCTGTGTGTTTTGTGTTCTTTGGTTTCTTATTCTCATCACAATCCAATAGGGTAGGTACTTAGCCATCCATGTTTTGTAAGTGAGAAAACTTTGGCCCTGAGAGTTTAAATGACCTACTATATCTAAGCAGTGTGGCTGGTATTTGAACCTAGACTCTGCCCCCCAGAGACCCGGGTCTTAACTAGGGTGCTATACCCTGTGCTGTCAAAAACTTTGGGGATGTGCACCCCAAATAAATTCGAGTCACCGGGGTGCCCATCCTTCGTCTGGCCTACCGTCGGTGCCCCCCAACCCATCCTCTGAGAATGTTCTCAGATACAGTCCTTGAGCCTCACAGTTCCTGAGTAGTGGGAAGTCTAGTCTAGCCTAGATTTGCTCCTTGTGCAAATCCGCCGGCCTTCCCTCAACGTCTTCAAGCTCCGCCTCGTGAGAACGTCTATTTCAGAAAAAAGAGGAAGATTTTAGTTAGAATGTCCTAGATTTCCTGGATAAGGTAACCAGGTAAAATGTCTACTCATTAATATCAAAATCATTTCACTGCTTCTGCTCCATGACTGCTTGTTCCGTGGCAGCAAATTCAGATGCCAGCGAATCCTAGATTAGGGGGTTGAAGACAGTAGGGCACAGCAGGGATGCCAGTGACACCCAGCTCTCTCCAGGTTTTGCCTTATTAACAGATGAGCCCAGCATTGCCATATTTTCTGGATTTTTAGAAACCTGGATATTTGTATGAAATGTGGTTTTTAAATACTGGCAGGAAAATGATCACAAAACAAAACCAAACCCCGTGTGAAGGACTTCTAGTAATTGGGGGCTAGGTGATTCAATCTAACCCTCCCTCTGGACCAAAGAGGCTGAAAGAAACACATAAAAGCATTTTTGGAAAAACATCGGTGACCAATGATCTGATAGAGTAACAGAAATAGGGAAGGAGTTGGGGCTCAGGGAAGTGAGCCAGAACACTTTCTATGCTAAGGCATTTGCCCGTTTAGGGGAGGTGCTAGGAACAGCCGCTTGTGGAAAATTACATACGTGAAGGTCACGGGCCTCAGGTCTAGGTGGAAAACCTGGTCTGTTACCACCTGCCTCTGTTGCCCGGAGGACTAACCAGAGGGTCAGATAAGAGGCACCCCCGAGTGACAGATTGATTTGTGGCTGAAGGAAAACTGGTTAGAGTTAAGAACTCACCAAAAGCAGAGATCCTGGCACAACAATGCCCTTTCTAGATTGTAAACTCAAAGGGAATCATTCCAAAAATAACAGAGTACAGATTGCAGTCCCGGGGGTGATAAATCCATGACTCTGAACTGCTAGCTCCCTCAGAAGATGAAGGAAGCTATTCTTAAGTCGCAAGTTACTTCTCTGAGTAATTTCTCAAACAAAATGGCCAGCCGACTATGAAGGATGAAAGGCACTTGAAGAGACAAAGCGATGTGCACAGGAATCGATACACATACAAGATAGAGGGTAAGCAACATGAAAGATACAGTGAGGTCTACCAGAATTTAACTGGAATCTCAAAAGGAGAGGAGAGACTGGGGTACTGGTAAACCTGGAAGGGATAATAGCTGAAGGTTTTCCAGAACCAACGAAGGAAATCAACCCACTGGTTCTAGAAACCCAAGCAGGATAAATAAAGATAAATTCACTTTGAGACACATCAGACTGAGACTGCAGAATATCAAAGACGGACCACAAGGGGAAAAAAAAAATCAAAATCAAAGACACAGTTGTTTGATTGACAACTAATTTTTCAAAAGCGACATTGAAAATCAGAAGATGGAAATAACTGACAGTCTAGAAATGATGTTTCTAAAATGAGAGCAAAATGAAGACACTTAGACAAACAAACGCTGAGAGAATGGGCCGCCAGCAGACGGACCCAAAACAAGGTCTCAAGGACATCCTTCAGTTAGGAGGAAAATTACCCTCCATGAAGCCTCAAGCCTGCTGCAAAGGAAGAAAAAGCAAAGAAAGGCTGAAAAGAAGGTTGATTTATATAAACATTGACTGTATAAAACATTAATAATAATGCCTTTGGTGCTGAAAATATTTATCATGTTCTTGTATAACTCGGAGGAAAGTAAAGTTGTAGATCGTTATTAGATTTTGATAAGTCAAGGATTCATCCTGTGATTTCTAGGGAACCATCACAAAATATAAAAGGAAAGGGTTTCATTTACAATCTAAGAGAGGAAAACACAGAAAACACAACTTAAAAATCATCCAAGAGAAGAAGGAAAAACAGGTGGGTCAAAAAGCATTTAGGGTGGTAGATTTTTAAATACAAATATATTCATTATTTCTTTAAATGTAGTTGAAATAAAAGCCCCAGGGAAAAGCCAGAGTGTGGATTTTTTAAAAAGACAGAAACTCATTAAAAGAGACAGATCTTTAAAAAAAGTTTTTTGATGTTTATTCACTTTTCTGAGAGACAGAGAAAGAGAGGGCACGAGCCGGGGAGGGGTAGAGAGAGAGCGAGACACAGAATCTGAAGCAGGCTCCAGGCTCTGAGCTGTCAGCACAGAGCCTGACGTGGGGCTCGGAACTATGAGCTCATGACCTGAGCCGAAGTCGGACGCTTAACCAACTGAGCCACCCAGGCGCCCCTAAAAGAGACATGTCTTAAACAAAAAAAAATAGAAAATCTGAAAGTTCAAAAAAAGTTAAAAGCTATACAAAATAATAACCAAAAATCTAGCTCTGTTTATTTCAGATAAAGGTCTAAAGTCTTGCTAAAGGTAAAGAGGGAGTCATCAAAATGATCAAGGGTTTAATTCCCCCAGTTAGACCTAACAGTCCTACAATTATAAAGAAGAAAATGGACGAAACTGTTAAGAAGAAATAGAGAGATGTCCAATCACCCTGGAATATTTTAACACCCCTCTCAGGAATTATTGGAACAAGTAGAAAACAAAAATTAGTAAAACTCTAGAATATTTGGACAATATAGCTAACATGCCTGACTTAATGGGCATGCATAGATACTCCCCCAAACAGTATCACCATATAAAGGCCTTGCATGTCACAGGAACACATCTAAAAATTATATGCTGGGGAATGAAATGATACAGAGTACTATCACAAGGGCAATTAAGTGAGAAGATACTAACAAAATGGATACAGGAAGCATTTGGTGGCATGCATTTTTAAATCATCTATTTGCGATAAAAAAAAACTTTCCGGGTAGGAATCAAAGGAGAGTCCTTTAAGCTCCTAAAACGTATTACTACATCTTGGAGGTGGGCTCTCTGTGCTGACTGTATTTCTTGCTAACTAGGGAGGACCATTTGATGAATTCGTTTCGAACTCAAATAGGCTGGGGCTTCAGAAATATGACCACCAGCTCTACCTAGAATTCGTGTGTGTAACTTTCGTGGGCTTCCCTGTGATGGCTGTGTTTCACGATTCTTTTTTTGGTTTCTTTGTTGGCTTGTTTGTTTCACAATTCTTAACAAGGCACTTTTCAAATAGTGCGCCTGGAACAGAGAAACCTTTAAAGCCATAAAGACAAATAGATTTCAAACATTTTTGGAAGATGGAAAGGTCCGTCTAGGGTCGTGAGATACAGCACAGCTTTGTAGTTAGAATCAAGGCGCAGACTGGGTTCAGAGCTCAGCTCTGCCGCTTGCTAGCTGAGCTGTGGGACTTTGAGCAAGCTATGTAAACGCCTCTGAGCCTCAGTTTCCTCATCTGTAAAATGGGGATAATACCACCTACCTCATAGGCCTTTATGAAGATGAACTCAATACATGAATTAGAGTTGTAGCTGGCACACAGTGGGTACTCGGTGTCAGCTGTACAAAAATCACTAAAGAAGAATCAAAATGTCAGAACCCAAGGCACAATCTATAGATGAGGGCAAAAGGAGGGATTTCCTCCTCCCAAGATTTTGGCAGAGCCGGTAAATGATTTCTCCATCTTGCCGCGGAGGCAGTCCTGTTGCCTGTGACCTAAGCCCAGCCGGGAAACAACATTTTCTGGCTTCTGAGCCCGCTGAGGCACGAACAGGCGTGGATTTGATGTTCGTATGTGCAAGCTGCAGGTTTAGCCGGCGAGGCCTCCTGATGGCCTTCAGTGACAGAGCCCAGCATGCAGGGCCGGGGACGCTGCTGGCAACCACAGGGTCTCTCATTTCATGTTTACAACACTGTGAATCAGGAACTCTTCTTGGCATCCCAATTTCAGAAATGAGGCACAGAGAGACTGAGAACCTTGTCTGGTAAGTGCTGAGGCTGGAATTAATCCCAAGCCCGACTGATTCATGCATTCACCCGACGTAGTGTGTGCTCTCCTACTTCGCTTACGCCTGGGCTGCTTTCCTCCCCTAACGAAGAGTCAGGCGATGGAGCAGCCTAATGCACTGTCTAGACTTCTTACCTTTTGCTCTGGCCAGCTACTGTTGCTTAACAAATCACCGACAGCAATGATTTCAGCATGCTCACAGTCCAGAATTTGGACACGGCCCAGTAGGACGGCTTACCCCCTTCTCCAGGATGTCTGGCGTCTTCCACGGGAAGACGAGAAGGATTGAGAGGGACCCACGCGGCTGGGATCTGGAATCTTCTGGAGGCCTCTTCACCGTTTGGCCAGACTTGTACACGCAGGTCTTGGGCCAACGTGGCGAAGCGACAGGGCCTTCTGTGACCCAGCCCTAAAAGTTACGTAGCAACACTTGTGTAAACTCTATTGTTCGAGCGAGCTTGCCAAGTTTCAAGGGAAGAGGGACTAGACCCCACCTCTTTTTTTTTTTTTGTAAGTGTTTATTTTAGAGAGAGAGAGAGAGAGTGCACATGAATGGGGGATGAGCAGAGAGAGAGGGAGTCAGAGAATCACAAGCAGGCTCCACTCTTGTCAACACAGAGCCCACCACAGGGCTCGATCTCATGAAGTGTGAGATCATGACCCGAGCCAAAGTCAAGAGTCAGACACTTAATTGAGCCACCCGCGTATCCCTAGACCCCCACCTCCTAATGGAAAGAATTTTAAAGGATTATGCAACTGTGTTTTAAAACTAACTACCCTATTCTTATCCTTCTAATCGGCTTCAGAGTATCAGGTGCAATAAAGATGGCCCCACATCTAAAAGCCAAAGGTGGTTCAGCAGCATAGAATTTCCAAGGCATATTCTTGCTTCCTACCACCTGATTTGGAAGTTGTTTTCGAAATGCATTTCCCACTTCATATCAGCGACTAGTGTTTTTATCGTCAAAATGGACTAGATAATGTCATGGTGACCAACAACTCAAAACTCTCAGTGGCTGAAAACCACCAGAGAAAACGAAGTTTCTTATTCACATTATATATTTTCCACAGCTTGACTGGGGGCTCTCCTCCACGTGGTTTGTCCTCTAGGGTCCAGGCATCTGGAACATGGCTGGTTGCTGTAATCAGAGAAGCTTTGGCCGAAAGCAAACATGCCTCCCCCACTTAAAAAAAAAAAATTAATGTTTATTTATTTTTGAGAGAGACAGAGATGGAATGCGAGTGGGTTAGGGGCAGAGAGAGAGGGAGACACAGAATCCAAAGCAGGTTCCAGGCTCTGAGCGGTCAACACAGAGCCTGACGTGGGGCTCGAACTCACGAACCGTGAGATCACGACCTGAGCCGAAGGTGGTCACTCAACCGACTGAGCCATCCAGGCACCCCACGTCTCCTCCACTTTTAACCCAATGGCTGGGAATTGTCAAAAGGCCCTACCTGGCCGTAGAAGGACCTGGAAGCTCAGCCTTCTGTATCAGGGAGCAGAGGAATGCTGGTATTAAGGTGTGACGTCAGTGGCTACCAAAGTGACCGACTACTGGGAGGTTACACTTATCATTTTGAATAATCTTTCTGAGCCTAGACCTATGTGGGCTTTGGAACCAAGTATTTGTTAACTAATCTTTTCAAAACATATAAATGTGAGCTAGCTTGGATGAACGTGAACCAGTATGTGAATACGTTCAGTTCTGTTACACAAACCGATTTTAAAAGTCCAATGAATACGTCACATCTGAGGAGACGTGGGAGGCCAGGTGGGGTTCCCAGCTGGCTGGGGTTTCATGATCCTGAAGTGCACCTTGAAGAAAAACCCATGACTACCCATATCAAAGAACCACTGGTCTTCAGAAATACCCCGTAGTCCTAGTATAAGTTCCATATTGGGCCCTGCCCGGTGTAACCCTAAAACCCACACCCTCTTGCAGGCTGGAGAGGGTATAAGATCTGGCTTGAGGACACCTTGCAGTACAGTTGGGAGCTTTCTGGTAATATATCCATAGGTCTCTTCTTCTCCATGTGAAGACACAGGGACAAAAGCCATGCTCAGAAGCAGCCCTGTGGGGGTGTCTCACTCTCACACCTACCACCCAGCACGTCACTTGGAGCAGCCAGCTTCCTGTGACAAGGTACGGGTGACTGCAGGGCTGGAACCCCGTGGGGAACCCTGGGGTCAGAAATTCAAATGACAACCCACCGAGGTGAGTACGACAGCCAGGCATGAAACAGAGGGAAGTTGTTGGTTGGAACTGGCATGCCCTCTAAAGGCATTCAATTCTTATTTTATATATTCAGTAAAACCTTGGATTGCAAGTACCTTGCTCTGCGAGTGTTGCGCAAGAGGAGCAAACATTTCTAATAAATTTTAACTCGATAAACGAGCGATGGCTTGCAATTCAAGTCGTACGTGACGCCGAACATCACACGATCGCAACTGAGCCGGTGGTTCTTGAAATTCGCCTTGATATACACGTGCTTTGCATTACGTGCATGTTTGTGGAACTAATTATGCTCGCAAACCAAGGTTTCACTGGACGTGTATTAAACAGTATTTTAAAAATGTCTATATAAATTTTGTGCCAGCAAAAACAAGAGGTAACAGAGTAGATTGGGTGGCCGTGGACCTCCGCTTTGCGTGCCCCCATGTAGCCTCGGGGGTGGCTTTGAAGGTGCTCGGGTGTTAGTTCCGTTCAGTTACTGGTTTGTAGGATGACAGCAGTGCTTACTCAGCCCCGCCCCCACTGGGTGCCATGCTTGTTCTGAGTGTTTCCTGTTCATTAGCTCATTTCCTCCTCACAGCTGCTCTATGAGGTCCAGGGCCCCCTATTCTGTGTAAGGAGCATTAAGGCTCATGGAGGTTACCCAATCTCACACAACTCACAAGGGGGAGGGCCAGGCACTTTGGCTTCAGAGTCCCTGCTTGTAACTACTCTTCTGGACCACTCCTTATAGACTAAGTAGCACAACACTCTGTTAAGTGTGGTTTTCAGACCTGGGGATGTATCAGAATCACTCCGGGAGCTTGTGAGGACTACACACTCCTTGATTGGTCGGTCCCCAGCTTCACCAAAATGGCATTGCCATGACAGGAGCCCATAACGGCATCCCCAGTGATTTCTTCCCTCATCCTCAGGTAACAGTCTTCTGACCAACCTTTGGGAGATTTCTTTGGAAACTTTTAATGGATCCATAAGGATCCAGGCTTCCCGGGATCTATATGCAGAAAGCCAAGCTGAATCCCATTATTGTTCCAACCCTGGGAACCATGTTTTTAAATACTGATTGATTACCTGGACGTTGGCTTTCAGAAGTGGTTGGAACTGAAGTAAAAATAGGAGGCGAATGCTTACGAGGAGAGTCCTTTGAGCAACACCAATGGGACAGTGCTGCTTTTTTTTAACCCCTGCTTTCCATCGTGTGGTCGGATTTCTGCTAACAGTTCCGTGAGTGGTGATAGCCGGGTGGGCAACTGTAGTTTCCCTCTATGCGGGCAAGCGTGTTCCACATCAAGGAGGCCATGGAAGTCTGTCATGAATATACCCAACAAAGAGAACTGTGGAAGACACAGTAGGGACACTTGAGGAGGGTGGGCAGAAATCATGGTGATGTGAATGAACCAACTAGTCATTCCTTTCACATCCTCCCACGATGTTTTCAGTGACAGAAAGGAGGCTAGAAAGGGAGGGGAGAGGGAAGGAGTGACGGGTGGGGGGCAGTTCTACAAAACGTGAGCTGTCACATCTTGCAGGTTGGTTTGTGTTTGCACCACAGGACAATGACGGGGCAACGGGACTCTGCCTGATGCCTGGCAGCGATGTCCACAAATGCTGGTCAGTGGTGTTGCTTTCTCCTCCCCGCACCCCCACCCCCCAATCTCCATGGGATTCTTCCAAGTATGGAGCCAAATGGAGCTCACATTTGAACAAATAAGAAAACCGTCTTTGTGACTCTTCTGTTTTACTTAGGATCTGTAGCCTAGGGACTCCCTTTCACCTCCTCAAGTCCCAAATCAACGGTGAGAGTGGAGGGGTTGGAGGAGGAGGCTGGGCCTGCCTGGCCACGGTGGTTTCTAACCAGGCTTGTCACTGTGGTCCCAAAGTGCTGGTTTAGTTCTTGCTTCCAGTGAACTTCTTTGGGAGTGTTTCGTCAGCGTCTGTCTTGGGGTGGCTCTCTCTCTCCCTCAGAAGAGAGATTCTGCGGAGGCCTGGCCCGTGATGTTGACAAGATAGATGGTTCCCTCGGTGTGGGGCTCAAAATTCAGATTTATGTAGTCATTTTCCACAGTCTCCATTTTGGCTAATTTTAGTTCTGTTGTGGATCAAGACAGGTAGATGTGTCAGACGAAAGAGGAATTAAAGTCAGGGCCCTCGTACGGATTATAATAAAGAGCAGAATGTTGGCAGCGTTTGGCATTTTTGCTTAATTTTTATTAGCCAAAGCGTATTTGATTTTATCTTCAGTAATAATTCCTCTTCTCGATGCCCCTCCCAAATGGGTTTAAAGTAGCCAGTCATCCTTCTTACCTAAAATCTGGGCTATTGTAACCCAGGTGGTGTCTTAGAGGGCACCCTCGTATAAACTGGAAAAACCATTTGTGAGAGTGGGTAGGGTGAAGAGGCTTTCTCCTCCCCGCCTGGTATGGATAGCATCTTTGTGGGAAGACAGGGGCGCCCCTTTCCCTGGGAAGATGTGGGCTTGCCGTCTCCTGAGATGGGCTTGGGACAGATTTCCCTCCCCGCTCACCCCTTTGGGCAGGAGCCCTTACAAACGGCCTTGAGGGTTACAGATCCCTGTCCTTGGCTCTCTCTCTGTTACCTTGTGTGTATTCTAGATACGTATTTTTTTGATGTTTATATATTTATTTTGAGAGAGTACGTACATAAGCAGGGGAGGGGCGGAGAGCGAGAGGGGGAGAGAGAGAATCCCAACCAGGCTCTGTGCTGTGAGCGCCGAAGGCAGGAACCGTGAGATCATGACCTGAGTTGAAATCAAGCGTCGGACCCTTAAGCGACTGAGCCCCGCGCAGGCGCCCCGTGAGTGTTCAGTATTTAAAGGGCAGTAGAATCAGAAACTTTTCCAATGCTGGGATGTTTTGGAAACAAAGTCAGAGGATGACTCCAAGTTTATAATCCTCACAGGTATGGCTGGCTGCACAACTCCTGAGATACAAGGAATGTCACATTGTCCTTGTATTGCACGGAACAGACGATCTCCAACTTGGTCAGCCCTCTCTGAGTTGGCAGGAAACTCAGTAGCTTCACAGAGTAGAGCATGAGTCCCGTATACTCAAATGGCCATTTGAGGCTCCCTCCCTTTTCCGAAGCATCTAAGACCATGCAGAAGGGACGGAGGCACGGAGAGGGTGCACGCTTTCCTGGGGAGAGTGCAGGCTTCTGTGATCGGCGGAGCTCTCAGCTCTCTGTGGGTTGTCCCCACTCTCTGTCTGAGGCACTGCTCTGGGCAAGGGCACAGGCTCTTTTCCCCAGTGGCCCTTGCCACTGCCCACTGCCCTCCTCAGTGTTGTTGCATCCAACAGGGCTCACACCGTCACCATTTCCAGAATGCAGAGTCCTTTCCCTTTACTGTCTTCCCGGACTGGACAGCTTTCTTTTGAAGCCTTCACCCCAGCCCTAGCATCATCTTGGTACTTGGTGCTAATTAGGATCCCTCAAGAACCTATTAACTCTTCCCAAGCAAAGAGGGGTTCCTGGCTTAAGAAATACGAAGCCTGGGGGCGCCCGGGTGGCTCAGTCGGTTAAGTGTTGGACTTCGGCTCAGGTCACGATCTCACGGTTTGTGGGTTTTGAGCCCCGCGTCAGGCTGTGTGCTGACAGCTCAGAGCCTGGAGCCTGCTTGGGACTCTGTGTCTCCCCTCTCTCTCTGCCCCTTCCCTGCTCTCTCTCTCTCTCAAAAATAAATAAACATTAAAAGAACTAAAAAAGAAAGAAAGAAACATGAAGGCTGGACTCTCTTTGGGTTGAGGAGGAGGCTATGGGGGAATGGATGGACAGTTTTGTCTCTTCCTAGTGAAGCTTCCTGATGAAGAGGCTGCCAGACACAAGGTTTCTCAGATCATCCACACAATAAATGCTGGAAAGCTCACCTCATCACATCATTTCCCAAACCCGCCATTTGTTTTTTTGTTTGTTTTTTGGGTTTTTGTTTTTTGTTTTTGTTTTTTTTTTTAGCATCTCTAATGGGCAAGACACATACCATGAGGGAAACAGACATATGTAAGAAAAGTTTTGCCTTCTAGTGGCTTAGAATTTACTTGAAGTGTGCAGAGGAAGAGAGAGGAGGGCAAACAACTCTACAAACTCCCGTAAATCAAGGCAAAAAGGAATCAGCCGAGAAGCAAGGGAGCAGTCTGGAGAATGGAGGGAGCCTCGCCGGGCAGGGTAGGATTGTCAGAAGGTCTCGGCAGGGCGGCCTCGAGGGATGGGTGAGATTGCACCATGGTCAGCTCACCCCAGGCAGACGTGGAGAAAGAAAGAGGGGTGGGTGGGCTGCCTCAGGCTGAGGGGTCACAGTTTCAGAGGTGCAAAGGTGTGAGACAAGGAGAGGCAGCCGATTGAGGAGGGCTCGCGAAAAGGAAGGGTGCAGTCATTTGCTGTGGCTGCTGTAACTCAGTCCCAGAGACTGGGTGGCTTCAAACAACGGAGATGGATCTCTCCTGGTTCAGGAGGCTGGCATTCTGTGATCAGGGCATCGCACTCCCTCGGGAGGTTCCGGGAGAGAACCTTCCTTGCCCCCTCCATCTTTTGGCAGCTGGAACCACGTCTGCCTTGTGGCTGTATCCCCCCCACCCTCGGGCTGCGACTTGTCTCGGCTCCTCTGTGTGCCTGTATGTGATCTCCATCTGCCTCCCTCTTCTGAGGACAGCAGCGATTGCATTTAGGGCCCAGCTGGACAATCTCCCCATCTCAAGATCTTTAGCTTACTCACATCTGGAAAGAACCTTCCCCCCACCCCGCCACCCCACCTGAGGTCACATTGATAGCCTCCAGGGATTAGGACTGACGTCTTGGGGGCTGTTAGTCTGCCCACCAGAGAGAGTGAGACCCAGCCACCCAGAGCCTAACAGCCATGCCAAGAGGGGCTGAGAATGGTCTTGGAGGGATCATCTGAGACTTGTACATCAGGGTGTCAGGTGAACGAGTCTGAGTCCCTAAAGCTCGGTGTGGTGAGGCTGAGAACAGTCAGCAGGTTCCTGCAAGCCAGGGGTGGCAGAGGAGGGAGCGATGGGGTGAGTGGGGAGTGGGGGGTCGGGGAGCCACTGTGAAAATACAATCCGTGGGACTGGTAGCTGCTTGCACATGGGAGAGAGAGAGAAAGACCCACCGAAGAGCACTTCCGGCCCAGCCTTGGGAGAGATTTGGTGGGAGAGGCTGGTGCAGCCATGAGCTGATCTGGTGAGGAAATTAATTTTGGTTGGCCAGAAGTGTTGTTTTCTAAGGGGAAAAAAAAAAAACGCTTTTTTTCTCGCTGGTGGTAGAAAGCTGGGCAATGCTGGTCCCTCAAAATGACCCAAGAGAAACAAGTTGGATGAGTTTATTTGATCAAAGTGATTTTGTTTTCATTTGTTTTAAAAGTTTGATTTATTTTAGAGCCCCCAGAGACCGAGGGTTAGCTCAAGAAATCCAAGGGTGAGTCCTGTCACAGGGCCAGGTCCTGGAGGCCAGACCTTGAACAAAGTAATAGATCCAGGCCCCCTGGTGGGAGTTAATGGATCTTTCCTTTAGAGAGTACTGGGATTCACACCGGTTTGTTTTTTTTTTCTTTTTGCCAACTCTTTATTATTTTCCTCTGTTGTCTTTAATCTTTATTTTTCCTGGTTTCTTTCTTTTAATTCTTTGTCATCTTTCCCAGAGTCCCTGCCTTGGCATAACCCCTGGATTACCGTGGCGCCTTATACCCTCGTGGCTAATTAATTCTAACCTTGGGGTTAATTTAGCTCCCACTGGTAACTGCCTCATTCTTTCATTACCTATATCCCCGAGGGAAAGAATCTGATCAGCTGGGTTTTGTCCCCTGTTATCTGGAAGGTTGCTGACCAGCCTTTGATGGCCAACTGTGAGTCAGGGACCCGCTCCTGGTCTGGTCACCTGTGGCAGAACGTGGAATTGTGTGATGTGAACAAGAACACCAAGCTTTGAGGGGCGCCTGGGAGGCTCAGTTGGCTGAAAGTCTGACTCTTGATTTCAGCTTAAGTCATGATCCATGTTGAGCGTGGAGCCTGCTTGAGATTCTCTGTCTCTCTTCCTCAGCCCCTCTCCCCCGCTTCTGCTATCTCTCTAAAATAAAAGAATTTTAAAGACATTTAAAAAAGAAAAGAAAAGAAAACCGAGCTGGAGCAAAGAATTCGGCAGGCCCAGTAATCAGCACCTTGGAACAGCGGTTGGCAAAGTGTGGGCCCTGAATCCCGAGCAGCAGCATTACCTGCAACTTGTTAGAAATGCACATTCTTGGGCCCTACCTCAGACCGCCTGGCTCAGGAGCTCAGGGAGGGGACCAGCAGTCTACACGTTCACAGACCCTTCCCGGTGATTCTGATGCACGCTCAGGTTTGAGAACCACTGCCTTAAACCAAGCCCACAGCATGTGGACTAAAACGAAATGTTGGCATGAAGTCAGGGGTGGGGGGCAGGCAGATCAGCAGGAGCGGGGATGCCAGTGGCCTGTAAGAATCAGGAGCCCACAGCATGTGGACTAAAACGAAATGTTGGCATGAAGTCAGGGGTGGGGGGCAGGCAGATCAGCAGGAGCGGGGATGCCAGTGGCCTGTAAGAATCAGGAGCAGGTGGCATTTGTTACCAGTTCCTATCTTATTGACTCTAGAGGGTCTGTATCTTCTGTTGGTCAGGGAGCTGCATTCTCCTGGGTTGTAGTACCTGCTCCCAACCAGGAACTTGAAAAAGTGCTGTTATCCCCTCCCTCCACCCCCACCCCCCCCCGCCATCCTCCCCATACCCACACCTCCCTGATCACGAAAATCATGTTCCTCCTTCAAGACTGGTCCAGTGCAAGGTTCCCTCCACAAATTCTGACCAATCTGACTTCATAAGTGATGTGGTATTTTTTTTCTCCAAAATAAAAAAAAATCAGTTAACTATTTACTTTGAGTCTTGTGACATCTGGATCATTTACACCTCTCTTGTCTATTGGTTAGGGGTTTGTTTTTGTGGCCCTAATTTACACGCATATGGATCAAAACCACCACCACAGCAACATAAAGGAGGAGGAGATGGGAGAAAAGGTGAAAGGAAAAACCCACTCTGTCCCTCCAGGGAGCACGAACAGGTTACAGCCTAATACAGGACAGGGCTTAGGGTGAGGTTAGCTAGATGCACAATTTAAAAAAGCACCCAAAACTCAGCAATCAAAATAAATACTGCAATGCAATATTTTTAAAAATCAACACAGTGCTGGGGTGCCTTAGCGGCTCCATTGGTTAAGCAGCCAACTTTTGATTGTGGGTTTTTGATCTCACAGGTTGGTGAGATCAGGCCCTGAGTCAGGCTCTGCGCTGACAGTCTGGAGCCTACTTGGGATTCTTTCTCTCCCTCTCCCTCCCCCTCTATCTCTCTCTCTCTCTCTTTCTCTCTCTCCCCCCCCCCACTCGCGCACACGTGTTCTTTCTCTCTCTCAAAATAAATAAACTCAAAAAAATCAAAACGTAATTAAAACCCACGATAAACAAAGCATCCGAATTTTAAGTAGGGACAGCCTCCAATTCCCTCTTCAGCCTGGTAGGCTTATTAACTAAACATGGTAGCAGATATCTCTCCCAACCGTCCAAGATGGAGGAAGACATTGGAGCCACACTGAGAGTGCTGTTGGATGGATACCTTGCCATCCATTTGCAGCAAGAGAAGCACTCACTCCTTCTTGCTCTCGAGTGTAGAAAAACTATGTCAAGAACCTCTGAGAAAAAACAAAGATGTTATATTTCTCATCGATTAAAGGCTGTATTAGCTTAGTCCCTTTATTCATGAAGAGTCACCTCGGACCTTCTAATGCATTCACTTAACCAGAAACACTCTTCTTCTTACTGTCCCTCCTGCTCTTGGTCAGTGCAGATGGCCGGTCCATCCCGTCTGACCGCTCGACTGAGCTGGGACTTGTGCGGCGCAGTGGGTGACGACCCCACTGTTCCGTCATCCCTCCCACTTGGCCCCTTTCATTCAGTCTGTTTTCCTGGTCTTTCCTCGTGTTCAGGATTGTGGGATGGAAAGAGCCGTCAAGGAGGCATCACTATGTTCTTTGCTCAGCCACAAAACAGACGTGTGACCCTGGGCCCAACCTGGCTACTCTCCGTGTTTCCTCATCTGTGACAAGAAGATCTCAAAACTCATGTTCCTCTCTGCCTCTAGTGCTACCTCGGAAATCTCACATGCATAGGCTTCTAATTTTGAACTCCTTGGCTCACTATTCATTCTCAGGGCCTTTCCCATTGTCTCAGGAAAATTAATCTCCCTTCACTCTTTTTCTTTTTATTTTTTTTTAATGTTTATTTTTGACAGAGAGACAGCATGAGCCGGGGAGGGGCAGAGAGAGAGAGGGAGACACAGAATCTGAAGCAGGCTCCAGGCTCCGAGCTGTCAGCACAGAGCCCGACGTGGGGCTCAAACTCACAGACTGCGAGATCATGACCTGAGCTGAAGTCGGACGCTCAACCGACTGAGCCACCCAGACACCCCTCCCCTCTTTTTCATGATGCATGGGGGATGATAGAAGCGTTTGGGGTTCACATGTATAAAAGCTGTGATTTTTGAAGAAAACCATGACAGCAAACGTCCAGTGACCCTTCCACTTGCCCAGGGCACCCTGCACGATGGTCACAGAAGGTCTCTGTCTGCCTCATCATCTTCTTTTTACATCATCTTCTTTTACATCATATTCTTTTTTACATCATCTTCTTTTTATAGCCGCTGATATCCATTGAATACCTCCTAAGTAGCAAGCACTCTTCTGAAAAGCCCTGAGTTAAAACTCCTGCCCGCATGGCATGACCAATTATTCTAGAACATATATATTTACTTTATACACTCAGGCAAGAAAAAAAGACATTGCTCTATGATCCTTAATTTATGACTTGAAGCAACCATTCCACATTTTAATCTTGGGCATTTTTAGGGACCTGTCCCAGAACTCTATAGGGTCATACAAACATCTGAAGACTTTCTGGGTTGCTGGAAAATGGGTGAAAAGACCTCAGTAGTGTTCAGTCCATGGTGATCATCACTAATGTCCTTCTTCCCAAACCCTCACAGTCCCTTGAGGGTAGATAACTTCACAGCTTCTGTGCTGTGTTGACCTGGAGCTCTCTGCTCCAGTTGGGGGCCCCCATGTTCAAGGTCTTCCTCATATGGAGTCTCCAAAATTGTATTTCTTTCCTTTCCTTATGCATAAGTACCACTGAAGCCTTTTTCTCTGACATGATCAAAGCAAGGCACAAGTGCTTGATTCATGAGTCTAGAAAGAGTTAAAAGAAGTAACTAAGTGCATATCTTGACCATTGTATTTTTAGCCCAAAACACCAAAGTATGTATTTATTGTTCAATATTTTAATTTTTATTTTTTTTTTGACATTTATTTATTTTTTTTAGAGACAGAGAGAGACAGAGCATGAGCAGGGGAGGGGCAGAGAGAGAGAGGGAGACACAGAATCCGAAGCAGGCTCCAGGCTCTGAGGCATCAGCACAGAGCCCGACGCGGGGCTCGAACTCACGAACCGCGAGATCATGACCTGAGCCAAAGCCGGACGCTTAACCGACTGAGCCACCCAGGCGCCCCATATTGTTCAACATTTTAATAGTGATCTCAGACCTTTTCTTTGAACATGAGCACACTGTGTGCTGGTGTGATTATCTTTCTTAAGAAGATTCCCACTCATTATTCATCAGTAATGTTTGCCTTTAATTTGTTTATAGCTAGCGGGAATTTAAACACACTTGGGGAGCAATCTGAAGAAAGTGTTTTGTGCGTTTTTTAAAATTTAAATTCAAGTTAATTAACATCCAGTCTAATCTTGGCTTCAGGAGAGTAGAACCCAATGATTCACCTTGTACATATGACACCCAGTCCTCATTCCCAAAAGTGCCTTCCTGAATTCCCATCACCCATTTAACCCATCCCTCCATTCACCTCCCCTCCAGCAGCCCTCAGTTTGTTCTCTGAATTAAAGCGTCTCTTATGGTTTGCCTCCCTCTTTTTTTTTATTTTATTTTTCCTTCCCTTCCCCTATGTTATCTGTTGCGTTTCTCAAATTCCACACGTGAGTGAAATCATTTTCCTCTTAGCATAAGACCCTGTCTTACCATTCTGCACACTTTCTTTTCTTCCCCAGTGTTTCGCTGTATCTCCCTCACATTAATTTCGCAGGATTAGCTCATTGCCATTACCGAACTTTTTCCAAAACATTCAACTTAATTTTCATAGGAAGAACTCTTCCTGTGTATACTCACATCTCACTGGTTTGCATACAGTTTAATAATTGCATATTCTGAACAACAAGCATAACAGGTATTAACTTATTTAGGAACAAACTTAACTGATTCCTGATAAGCACATAATCCACTCGTTAGAGGCTCAAGTAGGTGAGCAGATTAGAAAGTGATGTACGAGTCACAGCTCCTGTGCTGGTGACCTCATTCAGGATGTTTTACAGACAGAAAGCTTAGGTTTGTTTGTCTCCCAGTTGGGTGGAAATCAGTTAAGAGAATGTGGCAGTGTTTATAGCATTGGTTAAAACTGTGCTTCCCTATCACCTTGCCAGTAGATGCCATCACTTAAAGATGTGGAGTTCAAAGTTTTTGATCTTGACCCTCACAACGATGTGAAGTCAAGTACGTCTTATTTTTCAGTTCAATTTGTGTCAAGTTCAATTTCACTGCGTTTTCTTAAATAGACGGGATGTTGGCCCTAATCCTAGCTCTAGATCTGAGGGAGAGAAAAAAGATATGGCATATATACACATGAGAATATTACTCAGCATAGAAAAGAATGAAATCTTGCCATTTCCAACAACACGGATGGAACTGGAGAGTATTACACTAAGCGAAATAAGTCAGAGAAAGACTGTATGGTTTCACTTATATGTGGAATTTAAGAAACAAAGGAGAAAGCAGAATTTAAAAAAAAGAGAGACAAACCAAGAAACAGACTCTTAACTAGAGAACAAAGTGATGATCCAGAGGGGAGGTGGGTAGGGGGTGGGTGAAATGGGCAGTGGGGATTAAGGAGTGTGCTTATGACGGGGCGCCTGGGTGGCACAGTCGGTTAAGCGTCTGTGTCCGACTTCAGCTCAGGTAATGATCTCACAGTCCGTGAGTTTGAGCCCCGCGTCGGGCTCTGTGCTGACAGCTCAGAGCCTGGAGCCTGCTTCGGATTCTGTGTCTCCCTCTCTCTCTGCCCCGCCCCTGCTTGTGCTCTGTCTCTCTCAAAAATAAAACATTAAAAACATTAAAAAAGAATCAAACAAGTCTTATTCACTTGTCACTCAGGACTACCCTGTGTATACACTCCACTGAGGACACACTGGGCTATTGTGCTTGTTCTTGGGCCCTGGGCATTTGCTTGTGCTCTTGTTGTCCAGTTAGAACACATATGCTCCCTTCATCCCTGTCTCTGTCAGGAAGAGGTGAGGGTTGCAAGTAACAGAATTCTCCTCTCCCCTCTGAAAATGACAGGCTTTATTCTCCTCGACATGGTATCTTTGTTTCTTCCCTTATGCCAGTATTTCTCAAATGTGTCTTTTATTGGTATCCCTGTAGTAGTATTTGTCCTGAAATGGTCTTACTTTTCTTTCACTTCAGTACTTATTTATTATAGAAAGCTTTCATCTACATGAAAAAAAATACCAGTATCCCTTGATAAATAAAAGCTCAGCACAAAAATGAATCCAATAAAACCTGCAATGATACTGACTTCTAGCTAGGTAATGCTTGTCTGAGACACACTCTGTTTTGGTTAATGTATTAAAGAGTTTCTCCTTGATGCATTAGGAGGATTGAAGAAGAATGGAAAACAGAGTAACTTTCTCACGTTTTGTAGGTAACGCCATGTCCGTGAACCATCTAAAATAACTTCCCGTGTCATCTATGTGTATGTGTACGTGTCCCACACTCTGGGAAACGATACCTTACTCCTGTGACCTGATAAGTAGCTAGAGGGCAAGAAATGATTCTCTTCTCCGTGTCCTTTGCCTTTCTGGGGAGCTATTGCTTAGGTCTCTAAACCACCCTCCTTCTGGGGGACCTTGAGGAGCCTTGTGAGCCACCGTGTTATTTGATGGGAAGAAATGAACAGTTCTTTCTGCGACACTGGCCGATGGGTCGGTCTTCTTCTCTTGGAACATCAAGATAGTAGGCTTTTCAGGCCTGGGGTCACAGGCTGGAGAATGAATGTTTTTCCTCAAGTTCTGGTGCACGTACGTGTTTTGGGGGTGTACATGGTGTCAGGGGTGGGGAGTGTAGCAGAGGAAGACTGCGGCGTTTTCTGAACTTCCTTAATTCACAGAGTTCTGTTCATGAAATGCCCCAATGCTCTGGGAGCTGGGCTGGTAGGTTCGCGTCTGAGATCAGCATTTTGGGGGGACCGGGACAAGACTCTGGAGACCGTCTCCTCCCCAGGGTCCCCGCCCTACTCCCTCCACTCTCCTTTTATGGAAGAGGAACCAGGGTCTGGCAAACAAGTGTCGTGCCAGCTATTGACTCTGCCTATAAGCTGCAAATCATACTTGAATCCAGACGCTTGCGACAGAAACCAATCACAGCAGCCCTCCTGTGACTGATGTGAGTTGTTCACAGACTGTTTTTCCTCCTTTTCCAGGCAGTGCTGAGCCCTCTCATAGCCATTGCGCTGAAAATCTCCCAGATTCATGAGAGAACCGGCCGGAGGGGCCCCACAGTCATCACCTGAGTGGAGGAAAGATCAGTGACGAGGGCCAAAAGAGAGCGCTTGGCGGGACATACTTCACCCACGCCTTCTTGCTACCTGTTTGTGCCTTTTACGACTTTGGGGAAAAAAAAAAAAAGATAATATGTTTATGGGGGGAGGGGCGGTGGGGAGGAGAAAAAAATCTGTTTTGTTTGGGTTTGGCTCAGTTCCTCCAAATGCAACAGGGGCTTCCGTTGTCTGTTAAAGCTGCACTATCATTTGGTATCCATATTTTAGCATGCAAAGGAACCTCACCTTTTGAGAAAAGAGTTAGCGGGCTGGGAAGGTGTCCATCCTGGCATCTGTGCGCCGTTGCTGTCCGGTGTGGAAAGGTGCTGAAATCATGGTCAGAGCGCAGTGCCAGAACTAAACTGACCCGAAGGCACAGGTGCCCCTGGGCGGAGCTCAGAAGACTCTCCTCGGCGTGGTGGAGGGCTTGGCTCTTCATCCTGGGTCAGGTCTCCCGTGAGGGGAAGGTTGGGCCCCTCATAGCGCACCTCATGCCCACAAGCCACCGTATGGCCCCTTCCCCCACCCTCCCATCCCCCCCGGAGTCCCCAGGCCGAGTTCTCTCACGCCTTCCAGAGCATTCTGCAGATCACAATGGCACACTTCCAGCGAAGCATATCAAAAGGGTGTTTTCCTCTCTTATTTTGTAAATATTATTTTCGCTATTAAGCTGGCTGCGTTCTTTACAACTCAGCCAATCCTCGTGCAGGTGGAGAGCGGTTTCTTGGCAGGACTCTGCAAATGAGTGCCTACGGTCCCACCAGCACTCCCTTGATGCCATCATGTACGGTGACACGGGGGTTTACATGAATTCCTCCTGGGAAGACAGAATACCACCATGTCCGCTGTCTCTCTGACTTTCTCTCTCTCTCTCTGTTATCTTATAAGGGTCTATTTTAATGCAATCGTTTGGACATAGTTCACATCTTACAGCGGCTATAGAAGGAGACAATGTGATGGTGTAAAAGTAGGGAATAGAGTACTTACTGGGTGGTGGTTATGGGCCTGATGAGGGGTGGGGGGCCCCTGATGGAAACCAGAAGGTCACAACTGGCTTTCTTTGCCCAGGAGCAGGATATTGTGGCCCTAGCAGCCTCCGTCTGTACTCAGCCAGGACACTCGGTGTGGTGCGTGGGACCTGTTTGCATATGTTTTGCTTCCTTGGGAACAGCACTGTCACTTAACCCGTCGTCAGCACAGATGACGTGATGCGCTTTGACTGTTAAGCAATGTGTTGTTGCTGTAGTCAAGACTCGTGCAAGCAGGGAGATGTTCCCAGTAAGGGATTTGTTTCCACTTTCTATCTCTGCTTCTGTCAGAAAGTCGCTAGGACACTTAGTAGCCAATAAAAAAGATTCCTTATTTCAACCTTTTGCACGGATTGTGGATTTTTGCTTGTTTGTTTCACCATATTGGTCACACTTTGCTAAGTCTGTCTTTCAGAACACTCCCAAGGGCTGGCTTTCATTACATTACATAGATGGAACCAGAAAGGGCAAATTGCTCAAAACTGCCCTCGGGAGTCAGCAGAAAAATAAATTGGCAACTGGCGTTTCATCGTTAAGTATCTTCATTCTGTAATAATGGAGGGTGGCTTGGAGCAGAGATTCTAAAGTTATGATATTTGTCAGCGACGAGCGCAATTTGCCTTAAAGCTTCGCTTCTCACTGGCTTTAAGCGGATGCCTGTGTCGGCCATATATTCACTGCGCGGCTCTGTGTGGGTCAACACACCTTGGATGCCTTATTAGGCTTACCTCCTAGGTCAGAAAATAGGTAATTTTTCTCAAGTTGCTGAATTTTTGACCATCTCTAACTTCGAGGTTCAAATGTAAATCCTCATTTACAAATTCTGGGTTTTTTTTTTTATTTCTAGCATATCTGTCTGGCACAGCCCAGGTTTTCATTCATTCATTCATTCATTCATTCAGCAAACACTGATTGAACAACTACTTTATACAGAGTCCTGTTTTTGGTGCAGCGAGATGTACAAAACATGATTCCTGCTCCCGGGAGTTTGTAACTTGGGAACAGGAGGATGTGAATGTTAGGGTAGAGGTACAAGCAACACGCTTTGGGAAACGTGCAAGGTGGACTCTGAGATGACAAGACCCGCGGCGCTTGAGGGGTTTCCCAAAGAGTGGGGCTTCCCGGGACTTATAACCATGTATGTAATTTCACCAGGGGTCGGTGTAGCGGAACAAAGACTAAGAGTGGAGAGGTAGGGTGGCTGGAGGGGAGGCTGGCCTTGGGTCCGGTGGGAGGATGGCATGGACGAGTGAGGTCGAGGGAGACACCGCGTTATAAATACCAGGCGGGGCATGGGTCTGGGCCCAGCTATGGAAAGAAGCAACTGCACGGCCACCTGTTTTTACAGAGCTTTTTCTCAGCTAGGTTGCCAAGGAGGAGGTCGTGTAGTGACCCTAGGACACAGCCTTTCCCTCTGGAAACCTGCTCAGTTTCACATTGCCGGGATGTTCTTTCCACCCTGCATAGAATCCAAGCTTCTCTTGCAGAGCTATATATGCATCTGCTCTTGCCTTACCCTTAGGAGATGTTAAAGACAGGAAATCCCTGGTCTCTCTGTCTTAAAGGTGACTCTCCAGCCACCAGTCTTTCGGAAGAATGAATGACTGGAGAGGTCCAAGAATTTTGTGGGGACCCCAGGAGGCAGTCATAGAAGATGCTGTGGATGGAGTGTGGCAACTATGAGGGCCCCCTCTTCTACTCGGCTAATATTGAGGGGCTTACTCGCTACACCATGTGCCTCCAGAACAATGATGAGCAACAGTGTGGATGATCCAGTGGTTCCCAACCAGGGCATTGCCACTACTTACCCACGGGGTGTTTGGAAATGTGTGTGGATACACGCCAAGGAGGCATTTACAGGGAAGAGACCACGATTCTAAATATCCTGCCAGGTGTCAGCCAGTCCCTTAGAACAAAAAAATTGTTTTGCCTCATTCGTGATTCTTGGGTTTATTAGCTGACCTTGAGAATGGCAGGCAGCCATTATTAAAATGAGATCATGTATGAAATCTTACTGATCCAAGGTACAGCCTATATCCAAAGTACTCACGGAACAGATCGTTTTGTGTGACGTTTCAGACCGAAGGCCTTGGACATGACCTGAAGGCTTTCTACACGGGAAGTCTCAGATTGATGGTTGGCCCCATGGTGGCACATTGGGCTGACGGTTGGCTGTTCTGAGCCAGCGGTCTCTGCAGATAATACAGGCAATGACGGGGCCAATGGTGTGCTGACTTCTGATTGGCCAACTGTGGGTCAGTGTAAGGCATGGGATTTACTTTGACAGCCATATCCATCCGCCATGGCAGGTGCGTGGAATCTGAGAAGCACCTGGGGGATCTGGTAGTGACAAAACAGGTGACTCCGTTTTATTATTTGATCGTGCACTGGGTGCTCTTGGAGCACACGGACACTGACATCTCAGACACCTGCCTGGAGGACATTTCCTTTCCCGAGTGGAGAAGGGCCTGAGAAAATCGTGCACCTTTCAAAATGACGTAACTGCCCGTAAATCAGTTCCTGGCCCTTCAGCAGTTACAAACAGCAAGAGATTGCCAGAGGCAGCAGAGCTTAGCAGATGCCTTTTCCGCCTCAACTGGCCACAGTCTTTATCGGTGGACGTGGCTCATGCAGTTGACAGCCCATCTGGTATGTGAATCAGCCTAACCTGTCATGGAAAATTACAGAACATGGTGTATGCATTATATACCCACATCCTTATTGTCTTTTCATGTCTTTTCATGCCTAGGACGTGTCCTGCAATATAGGGAAGCTGGGGAGATACCTCACCAAAGACCGTGTGTTTATGTAGAATACTTAAGGTATGGGTAGACTTACCAGTAAAAGGAGTTTTGGAGTGGAGAGTTCAAATATACACCTGCTGCATCTTAGATATGTATAAGATGCAGCATAGTGACTATAACCGACCTCGTGATGCACATCTTCTGGGGGGGGGGATGGGAGAGTACTTAAAGTTGCTACTCAAGAGGGATGTTACAAGATTAAAATACTGAAGAGCCAGCACCTCTGAGGATTCCCCTTCCTCGACGGGTGAGTCTACCATTCCCATTTGGGAGGAGGGAAGGAGGGAAGACTGTAGTGGGAGTTTGCCTCTTCCCCACACTCTTATACCCTACAGGTCTCCCTCGCCATCCAGGGAATCGTGGTTCTCCACCCATCACCATTCATTTCACCACATACTTAAGGAAGAAGAGGGGATGCAGTGTATGCCTCCTTGAGTAAATCTCCCAGGGGTGGCCGGTGAATCTTACGAAGCACCACGGAACACTTTTGTTCTGAGTTGCAGTGGGGCTTAATTGTTGGGCCTCTCAAAGGTGGGATTTGTTGGGGGTAATCCCCATGTCCTTGAGGCAAGCTTGCTTCAGAGGACATATGTTTTTAAGAAAGCAATGAATCTCTATTAGTGGTCCTTATTTAAGTACAAAATTTATTGCAGTAAAGAGATCAAAACGATTCTCTTAGGTAAACCCGAATGAGTGTGTTTCATGTGACTATCAGAAGTGGGAATAACCATCCGCTACAAATGCAAACTCTGGAAGAAAGCCCAATGACAGAGTTTGTTCAGGTCAGTGGATGTGCTCAGACCCCAGAGAATATTCCAGGAGAACAATCTCAGTAGAGCAATGGAAAGACATGACAAGAGAGAAATAATAAATTGCGTTGCAGATAAACAATCACCTTCCTGTTGGACAACCATGACTGGCCTTCATATCCAGGTATGCCCTTGATGTCAAGGATTCAAATCACGGATGCCCAAATTCATGTTTCATGTAAAGGGACCAGGATTTCCTTTCATGTGGCTTCCTGTGTATTTGTCAGGACACGCATAATCTGTGCACTCAGCAAAAAAGGGGAAGAGGAGGCCATGGAGGCCCCATTCCATCTCTACAACTCTCTTCCTCCTTGAAAGATCTTCACCCTTCCCACCACTGTCCAAACCATCTTTCGTCATCAACGGAATGATCAGAGGCAAGGAAACTGCACCATGAGGTGAGGGCCAAGCTCCTGGGCAGAAAACGTGGGGGGCTTATTTACATTTTAAAAGTGAACCCTGTTATATGTCAATGACAATGAAAAAATTTTAAATCTTTTTTAAATTAAAAAAAAAAAAAGCAAACGCTAAAGCAAGCTTGGTTGCTTCCCCAAGGGCTTTAAGGTAGTGCACCTGCCCTGGGGCTCTGCTCCTATTAGGACCCACTTTCCGAAGCAGGACTGAAGTCCAGACTGCTCCATGGGAGGAGGAAAGTAAGACAGGGTTAACCCAGCACAAATGTTTGAAGCGAAAAATCCTCTCACGCCCCTCTGTGGACCCTGCTTCACCCTCCCGGAAACAACTGTAGGTTATCTGGAAAGTTGCTTAATGGCTCGAAGTCTCAGTTTATGTGTCTGTAAAAGGGGAATAGCCACTGCGCCTGTTACCGAAGGGTATATTGAGGGCTAAATCCAAAGCACACAAAGTTCATGGTGCAGAGCCCATCCTATAAAAAACACTCTGTAATTGTTAGATATTGATCCCAGCATAAATTCCTCACTTGATGGAGGAAGAAACTGAGGCCCGGAGAGAAGAAGATTCTTGTCCAAGCGATAAGACATTAAGCTGCATCTCTCCCCCCACCCTGCCACCCGACTTGTCCTCTTATATTAAAACATATAATAAAATATAATAAAGCTGAGGAGGAATCAGGGGGTTTTAAAAGAAATGTCCCGAGTCAAAAATGCATGGATCCATATCTTGAGACACAAAGAACTTTCTGTTAAGGATCAAAGCATTCCACCATAGTCTCCTTTCTTTCAAAGTCTAGAGATTCACAGGGCGATTTGTTGAAATATACATGTATATTTTAATGCTTTTCAAGATTTACATCAAAATCTAGATTCATACAACCTATGGCTAATACAGTTTCTTCCCCTAAATTCTGTGCCTTATGAATTTTTAAGTCTGTTCCACTTGAGTGTCTGAGAAATCTTGTCCTCTCTGCTTGTACAACCATCCCGTTTTTAAGATCTTCCTTCAAAATTCTGTGTTCCAGCCATTTTGAAAGCAAATATTACAGTTGCTGTCCACATAGAAACCACACACACACACACACACAATTAAAAGAAAGTCATACAAAGTAACATTCGTGGCTTCCAAGAGGAAACCTCCCGTAAGGTGAATTACGATGCTGTCACTCTAGTTAATAGGGTAAACGGGGGGAGCTGCAAAGCCAGCCACCAAAACCTGCAAATTAAACAGGATGATGACCCTTCGTCTCCAGCACACTTTCTTCTTGCAGTTGTTGGGTAATGTACCTGAAAGCCCATGGCTGTCGATGAGCAGCACCTGTTCTCCCCATTGGGGGCTGGGGTGCTGGAGGGGGTTGAGTGAGAGCTAAAAGCCTCTTGGGGCACAGCTCCAAACGGCTGTCCAAAAGCCCAACTGGGCTGAGATTAGCGTGGATTCTTTGAAATGTGGCTTGCTGTCCACCACACCCTTCCGGGACCCCACGCTGCCCTTGCAGACCAAAGCACGTCCAGGAAACCATAACGCTGTCGTTTCCCGCATCTCCTCGGCGTGCGCTCGTGAGGGTCCCCGAAGACCCTTTCCCTCCCGTCGTCCAGTGCCCGCGTTTACTACCAGCAGCCGTATCCCTTGAGGGTACATCCCAAGCACTAGAGAGTATCTCCTGCTTCAGCATCCTGAGCATCCTTCAAATGGTGTGGCTGTCGCCACCCCACCTGCCACGGACTCCTCATAGGAAGGTGGGGCCTCTGGGCGGGCGTCAGGTGCATCCTCGAATCCAAGGCCCATCTCTGTGTACACAGGTGGAGGGACATCCGAGGCCTCTCCCTCTGCCGGACAGGGTTGCTTCTCCACATCAGGACTCTCTTCATACGCAGGGGGGTAGAAGTCTGGCCTGGGGATCAAAATGCCACACACGTACACATGTTATTTAAGTGGTTAACGCCAAAGAGGCATATGCCTGACTCTCTCAAATCACACTGTGTGAAGCGAAACTGTTAAGAAACATTGATTTTGAAACAGATGTACTTCTTCCCTGGCATCACCAGTTTTCTAAAAAATGTGTTTTTTTTCCAGCAAAACCCTCCTCATCAGCCATGGGATGTGTGACTCTACAGTCATATTTTTCCCAGTGGGTTATTCCAAGTTATTCCCTCTCTCTTGCTCACGGGAACCAGGGGCTTTCAGCTGGGGGTTCTTCTAGAGGGCAGGAGGAGGGGGCCTCAATGCTTGAGCTGCCTTCCACCCAGGTATTTAACTCATCATATCCTTGTCCTCGTGCATACACTTCTCCTTCTCTATGTGGTTGCACTCACTGTCTCAGATCCTCAGAGCCCACAAACTAATGGATGAAAACCCACGTATAAACTGGTCAGATGGCTATGTTATACCCCTGAAACTAATGTAACGTTGTGTGTCAACTACACTCACATAAAACATTAACACAGCAAAATACAAAAAACCCCAGCTCGGTGCAGTCTCCTCAACTCTGACAGATGCTCCCCTCTTTCTTCTCCCTTTTTCAAGTCTCAGAAAGCACGTTTCCAAAAAACATACGCGTCTCTCAAACTATCTCCACTGACAACTTCATGTAGATTTCACTTGCAGCCCTTTCTATGCCAATAGGCCAATGGCGAAAGGAGCCATTCCCGCCAAAGGTGATGTATTCATCAGTAATCTTGCCCAACGTTGCTAATTGCTGAATCCTTCTGGCTTCTCCATCATGAATGGGACGGGGTGGGGGTTGGTGCGAGGTGAGGAAGAGAGAGGGTGAGCTTGATGGGTTTATTTATAGCGCGAATCCCTCGGTGCCTACGGGGAGTGTTTGTGGTATGTAACCACAACAGAACAGAGACTGCCATTTGTGGCCACAGCTCCATTCCAAATATCACCAGGCCCAAAGCCAGATGGCTAAAGACGCTGTCTACTGTATGGCATAAATCTCAGCCTTCACTCAGAAGTGTCACAGGGCACACGCATAAAGACACTGAAGACAGAGAGGTGAGCTTTTTTTGCCTGGAGTGATTTGAGAAGCTTCCGGATCACTGCCACCCGCCCCCAGATCCCATCCACCTCTCCCAAACCCGTCCGCCCACACCAGTTCACATTCTCGGAGCCCCACATTCCACCACTGCAGACTCATCTGCTCTGATGCCTCGGTGTGGGTTCCCATTTTGAATGCAAATGCTTCTCAGCAATGCAACGTTTCCTTGACTGACTTACTGGCCGCTCTGAGTAGGCTGGGTACCTATTAGGTGCCGTGGGAAGAGGCAGGTCAATGTGGTGTCATGATAGCCGCATCATAGATCACTAAAATAATTCAGCACGCTGGGATGTGATGCGTGTGTTAGTAAATTCGAGCTGCCTCCTAGAGGCAATCAGTTACTCTTATCAGGGATTCACATTCTCGAGGCAATCATCTAACATTTATACAAGAAAAAAAAATCATCCCTCGAGAAGCATCATCTATGATCATTTCAGTTATCTTAATCTTTTATCAAACCCAGAGACCTTGCTAGTTAGCATAATAAACATTGGAAATGGGGGGTGGTTATTATAATTAGTATCTTATTAATTAGCATAATGCCAAAAATCAACCATCATGGGTAAAATTGCTTATAATCAAGATACATATGGGGCACCTGGGCGGCTCAGTCCGTGAAGCGTCCGAGTTCAGCTCAGGTCACGATCTCACGGTTGGTGAGTTCGAGCCCCATGTTGGGCTCTGTGCCGACAGCTCGGAGACTGGAACCTGCTTTGGATTCTTTGTCTCCCTCTCTCTCTCTGACCCTCCCCTGCTGGTGCTCTGTCTCTGTCTCTGTCTCTGTCTCTCAAATATAAACAAACATTTAGGGGGAAAAAAGGATACATGCAGTAGCTAAGATATTTTATTTTTTTTCAATGGTTTATACTATTTATTTATTTATTTATTTTCAATATATGAAGTTTATTGTCAAGTTGGTTTCCATACAACACCCAGTGCTCATCCCAAAAGGTGCCCTCCTCAATACCCATCACCCACCCTCCCATCCCTCCCACCCCCCGTCAACCCTCAGTTTGTTCTCAGTTTTTAAGAGTCTCTTATGCTTTGGCTCTCTCCCACTCTAACCTCTTTTTTTTTTTTTTTTTGCTTCCCCTCCCCCATGGGTTTCTGTTAAGTTTCTCAGGATCCACATAAGAGTGAAACCATATGGTATCTGTCTTTCTCTGTATGGCTTATTTCACTTAGCATCACACTCTCCAGTTCCATCCATGTTGAGTAGCTAAGATACTTTAGATCAAGAAGGCAAAAGAATTTTTTAAAGGAGTCTTGCAGCCTGTGTCTTAAGGATGATGCTTGAGGTTTTATCCCTGCATGGTCCTGTGTTGGGTGGGCCAAGAGTGAGGAGGGTTTTGGTTGTCTGATACCAACCCTCAGGTGAACTGCATTTGGCTATACTGTGGCAACATATATATAACCTGAAATTTACCACTTATCCATTTTAAGTGTACCGACGAGCGGCATTCAGTACAGCCACACCGTTACGCAGGCATCTCCAGAACTTTTCCATCGTCCCAAGCTGAAACTCTGTACTCAGTAAATGGTAAGTCCCTCCTCCCCCACCGCCAGCCCTGGTCACCCCTGTTTTACTTTCTGTGAATTTCGCTGCATCTCATATAAGTGGAATCATACAGCATTTGTCTGTTTGCGTCTGGTTTTTTTTACTTAGCATAATGTCTTCAAGGTTCATCGACACTGTAGCATATGTCAGAATTTCCTTCTCTTTATGGCTGAATAATATTCCGCTGTGGGTGTAGACCACACTTTTTTGTTCCTTCATCCACTGGTGGACATATGGGCTGTTTCCACCTTTTTGCTCTTGTGAATAAGGCTGCTGGGAACAGTGGTCTACAAATATCGCTTCAGGTTCCTGCTTTTAATTCTTTTGTCTGTATACCCAGAAGTGGAATTTCTGGATCAAGCAGTAATTCTATATTTAACCTCTGTACTATTCTTCATAAAATGATTGCACCATTTCACATTCCCACCCGCAGTGTATAAGGTTTTGGATTGCTAACACTTGTTTTCCGTGTGTGTGTGTGTGTGTGTGTTTTGAACAATAGCCATCATAATGGGTGTGAGGTGGTAAGATTAACTGAACTACCTCTGGAATGTTATTATCTGGCCTTGAATCAATCTTTCATGCAAGGTGTGATCAGAACACCCAAAAGGTCCATTAGCTGGGACCACACAGAGTTCGTGAAGAGGTGGCAGGACTAATTCTATGCCTGTCTGTTCATTTGTTGTGTGGCAGAATTGGGCCTGGAACTTGCTTTCATTATAACCCAGTAGCCAGGCTGTGGGGGTAACTTAACCACCCCCTGCCCCTAAGGACAGCTCCCATGATACAACAAAAGAACCTAAGAGTTGGGCCTCTTAAGTTGGCTGACGTAGCTCTTCAACGGGGGAGAGGTGGTTTCTCTAAGTTCCCTCTACTTGAAGGATTTCCCCAGAAGCAGCCCCATTCTTCCTAAGGATTAACCCCAAGTAATTTCCCAACAAGAAAGCTCCATTTCTAGACATACAGCCTGGCAGGACGTGGATATTATCCCACTGTGGGATTAGGGTCATTCCATTTTCCAGAACTCAGCCCCATTGCAGCTCCCCTCTGTCCCCTGGCTTTTCCGCACATACCTGTCGACTGTGGCCAGAGGCAGTGCCCCGTGAGCAAGGTGTCGTCTGAGCACGTGCGTGAACACCCCTTTGCTTTCCCTGGCCTGGCGGTAGGTACTCCAGAAAATTCCACTCAGAAGGATCACAAACCCCAGGGGCAGAAGCATATAGGCCAGGATCAGGTTCCCTCGACAGTTGAACATCGATCCTGAGGAAATGAGGAAGGCTCCCAGGCAGATCATCAGGAAGCCCGTCAGGAGGACAAGGGCACAGAGCACTAGACCGGTTCTGTTCCGCATCCCTGCCCCTCCGTAGCCCTTCCTCTCCCCTGCTTCCCTTGCTCCTCGAGAATGCTTTCATTAGCCAGCTCGAAGCTTTATATGCTCTGGGACCAAGTGGCCTTTGGACAATTAAGTGAAGTAGGCACTTAGAAGCTATTCATTAACCATTGAAAGTAACCGTAATATCCTTGGAGGATTAACCTAAAAACACAGCATTGTGTAATGCAGGAAGGCGTGGCTTCTCACTGCTGTGTTGCTCTTCTGAGCTGGACCCTCGGCCAACCCCAGTTGTTTGAGGGAAGGTCTCCTTTGATTAAAAGGGCACGGATCTCTTTTTCCCCCTGGTGGGTAATTCTCCACCAATGCTCGAGAAATTAGCATTCCTTGATGAACTATCTTCTTTGTGGTTTGGCAGGGGATCCTTCCCTGCTTTCTTCTCTCTCTCTCTCTGTACTTGAAAGACATTTTTAAAGCTCTTAACAAGTATGTCTTGCCTCTCTCAATGGAACTCCCTTTATTGCCTTCGTCCTATGTTACTGGGAAAAATTCCAAGAGAAAATCCCGTGGGGATGAACTCCCTGATTCCTTCTCTGTGGATAAGAAAATGAGCATCCACAGGGGGAGGAAAGGGAAGTCTGGAGAGAAGCGTTGTAATCGGCGGAGCTTTGGGAGTTTGGGGGGGAATTTCCGGGGATGGTTGGAAAAGGTGATGATCTGGTGACTTCTCTGATTCTGGTTTTGTATCTTTCCCACTGTCGGACCCAAACGTTGAGATCGTGGGGTCACTGCTGGTTAACACACAGGTGTTTGAGAAAAAATGTTTGCTTTTGCTCAACTGTTGGCAACCATGCTTGGCTTAACTTTCCTGCTCTTGCAAGAGGCCACAGGTATTTAATAAAAGAGTATGCCCTAAAATGTGTAGCATGTCTCCGCCATCGCACCAAACAGACAGACACGTGTGAGAAGCGGTGTCTGTTCAATCCACACCCTCCCTCACGTACACCTTAGGGTGTCACAAAGCATAGTAAAGCCTCTGAAAAGTCCTGCAGTCTTTCTTCCCCTCTGAAGACACATATGAAATGAAATTTGTTTTGGTAGCTGCCGTGCAAAAAACGTTCCCTGTCCTCTCCCCTCTACCTTGCTCTAGGTAGCTTCGCCTCAAAAAAGGTTTACGGAACCAGCCTTCTGTTTTCTGTCTGGGGCTCGCTTCTTCCGTCTTGACCGTCTTTGGTCACGGACACCCTGTTCTAGATCTGGCGCGTGCTCCGATTCCTTCCAATTTTATTTGATGGTTTGGCATGTCCCTGCCGAGAGTCTCCTGCCCACAGGGACTCTGGGTCACATTTGTGCAGAGGGATTGTCTTCAGTCCCTCCCCGCTGCTCCTCTACCCTGCTCCTCCGTTACGATTATTTTCCATTTACTTTCCCAACGGGAAAAGGAATTCCTCTCCCCTGATGGCGCTCTGTCTCTTTCTCTCAAAAACAAATAAAGGCATTAAAATTGTTTTAAAAAATAGAACATGGCTGGCTGTCACTTCTGAAATTAGGTTGTAAAATTAGGTTTTTTTTTTTAATGTTTATTTATTTCTGAGACAGAGGGAGACAGAGCAGGAGCGGGGGAGGGGCAGAGAGAGAGGGAGACACAGAATCCGAAGCAGGCTCAGGGCTCTGAGCTGTCAGCACAGGGCCTGATGTGGGGCTCAAACTCACGAGCCGTGAGATCATGACCTGAGCTGAAGTCAGTCACCCAACCGACTGAGCCACCAAGGCTCCCCACTAGCTTTGTCTTTCTAGCAGACTTTCTATTGTCCTCATGGCTTATACCCTTTGAAGAAGGGCATGGCTCTATTGGAGAGGCCCGTATGACAAGGAACTGAGGGCAGCTTGTGGCCAACAGTCAGGGAGAAACTGCATCCTGCCGACGATCATGGGAACTTGAAATCAAATCCTTGCCCAGCTGAGCCTTGAGATGACTATATCCTAAGTAACACCTACTTTGAGAGACCGCAAAGCTAAGGACCCAGCTTTGTCACACCCAGCTTCCTGCCCCACAGAAACTGTGAGATGATAAGCGTGTGTTGTTTTAAGTTGCTGAGTTTTGTGGCAATTTGTTAGGCAGCAATATATAACTAAGACAGCTCTTTGGGGACAGCCCTTTGTCTCAAAGGGGACAAGCGGGGTTAAGTGTTTACATGGTGTCTGCACACAGAACCCACCCCGTGAAGGTAGGCTATGATCACGCTCACTGTTTTTGTTAACATCATCAATACTGTAATTATTGGTGGTGAAATTGGGTAGGAAGGGGCAAGATCCAGGAGACAGCAGGAGGAGGAAAGGAGTCACTTACTTGATCGAAAATAAAGGGCACGATCTTGGGCTCAGAAGAGTTGAGGAGTTTCTCTGCGGGGAGGTGGGGCATCAACAAGAAAGACCAGGAGTATCTGTAGTTTGTGAAGAAAGTAGAGAGAAATAGAAAAAAGTCAATATGGAAACATGAAGCATGGCTGGGAACCATGTGTCTCCCTCACGGCGGTTGAGACGTCCTCCCGTAAGCTTTAGGTGGAAGTTATTTTTGTCTATTTGTGTTTACTATTATTAAAGATATAAATTATTAAATTATATATATAGAGAGAGAATCACAGTAATACATATATTTATATATATATAAAAAAACTGTGATTCTGCTTCAGTTCTGAACCACATGCATGACTGCTCTCTGAGCATTGTTCTCCTTTAATGCCTCAAAAATGGTGACGGTGAAATAGCACAGACACTGAGAGAAAGCACCCTGGTCTCCATCAGTCTGGAAGATGCAGAACCTCAAGCAGAAGGGAGGTTGTGATGACGGAAGAGAAAACACAGGCCGAATCCTCAGGGCTGGAGAGAATTTTTAAAAATCCAATAAAGAGCCCAATACCAAAACATCACCTGAAAGATTCAGTTTCAGGAGCTCTCTGAGCCTCTGGCTGGCTTCCTTATGCTCTGTCCTGTCTCCTAGGTCTGCTTTGACCTCCCAGGCCAATGTTCCTGATCTTGTCCACCTCGCCAATCACCCAGCACTAAGTGTGAGAAGGAGGGGCCAAAAATATCGACTCCATTTAAAGGGAGAGAGACTGAGACACAGATTTCTGAGTCACCCGAGTGGATACAGATGGCTTGGGACTGATGGGAAGAAGAATACACCAGAGGAATATGGGTAGAAGCCCATCTCTGTTAGAGAGATGTTCTGGGACCCAGTAGAAGCCAAGCCATAGTCCTCCTGTCCCGAGTCCCCTTCAAGAGATCCATCCAGGGAGCGCCTGGGTGGCTCAGCCAGTTACGCGTCTGACTCTTGATTTCGGCTCAGGTCATGATCTCATGGTTGTGGGATCGAGCCCTGTGTCAGGCTCCACGCTGAGCATAGAGCCTGCTTAAGATTCTCTCCCTCTCTCTCTCTCTCTTTCAAAAAGGAGATCCATCTAGAAAATGTCTTGCTTTTAAACCAGTTTATTTATTCATTATTATAATTCTTAAAAATTCACTCGTCAGCAAAAGCTCCTGACTTGGCAATAGACAGTAAGATGTTATTTGGCCCCCAGCCAAACCATCTTCAAACATAATCACTCTTTCAACACTGTTCCTTTGAGCATGACTGACCCATGAGCACTTCTGAACATTGAGTGCAGCTGAGGTCCAAGCGCTGTTTTGCCTCCCATGTCAGAGCCCCCTGAACCCTCACCCTTCTTTCGGACTCTCCTGTGTAATATGTAGATTTTGTGCAGCTTCTAACAGCTCTCTGCACTCCGGCCTTTGTTTATCGTGCACATGGGCCAGCGCCCTTCTCTCAAAAACGGGAAAATTGTATTGTTTTGGATGAGAGGCTAATGGGGACTTTGGAAGGAAGCTAGCTAATGGTGTGTAGGAGCTGTTGCACAGGAGGGGTCAAGAGCTGGGAGAGAGTGGCCAGATTTCAGAAGGTCACTTTGGTTTAGGAAGTGAAGCTTTGTGGGAGGGGGGAAAGGTGAGCATATGCGTAGCCAGCCATGTCAGCCCGGTCCGATTTCATGGTGGTGATTACTGAGTGATTTCTGGATTAGCCTTTCACACGTGCAGGTTCATTGAGCACTGGCCACTTCCTTCTCCTTGTTTTCTTTGCTTTTGAAACTTTTGCCCCACCTCTCTTTTTCCCCTCACTCACTCAGGAAGATTTACATGCAGACATTTTTAGATTGGCAGGAAACGACAGCTTCTCAGAAAATGTGTGGCACCGTGCGGTAAGGTGGTATTAGACCAAGGCACAAGGCTCGCATTCAACTTGGGATGGACCTAGTGAGCACGAAGGACAGACGATGCCCAGCAAGGCCAGGACCGGTGAGACCTGTGAGTTATTCGTTTAGGGTACAAAACTTCTGGGGTGCCAAAACACTTAGGAATCAAGATAAATCCTATTCTTGAACAGTATTTTAAAAACTCAAATTGACAAACTGTGACCCATGAGCTGGCCGCCTGTTTCTCTGAATGAAGTTTTGATGAGGAAATTGAGTCATGTCTATGGACCAAGGAAGAAGACAAATTGTGTTCTAGAAAGAGCTCAGCTTCCAACTTAATCCAGAAATAAGCCAGAAAAGATTTATTTTCTTTGTGGATCTGTGGAAAACTGAAAAGAGACCCTACTTCTGTGACCATTTTGAATCAGAGCAGAAGGCGAAGGCAGGGCAGAATTGGACGGCCTGCTTTTACACCAGTTGGCATGATGGTCAATTACTTGTAAATATAACGTGGGTTCTGTGTCCCACCTTACGAAATTCTCTTTCATGTTGATCTTCTCTTGAAAATTTTTTAATGTCTATTTATTTTGAGAGAGAGAGAGAGAGAAGAGACTGAGTATGAGCAGGGGAGGGGCAGAGAGAGAGGGAGACACAGAATCCGGAGCAGGCTCCAGGCTCTGAGCTGTCAGCACAGAGCCCTGTGCGGGGCTCAAACTCACGAACCGCGAGATCACGACCTGAGCCGAAGTCGGACGCTTAACCGACTGAGCCACCCAGATGCCCCGTGATCTTCTTTTGCAAACAGTGACAACCCAGCAGCCATGAGCATCCACGGTACTCTGATTATTGTCACTATGTACCATCCCACCAAATAACCCAACTATCTTGGGAGAAGTGGCTGATTCTGGGGCTCAGGCAGAAGCTCCAGGAGATGTAATATTAAAGTGGAAAGCAAGGAAGTGAACGAACACTCCAAGAGTTATGCCTAATGGGTATGGGAGCACCCCTGAAGAGGTCTCTGCTAGCTCAGGGTTTCTTATCCTCAGCACTATTAACATTTGGAGCCAAAAAATCCTCTGCAACAGGGACTCTTCTGTGCATCGTGCAGTGTTTAGTGGTAACCCTATCCACTAGATATCCAGTCACGGAAATCAGCAATATCTACAGACACTGCTAAATGTCCCCTGGGGATCAAAACTGCCCCTGGCTGAGAACGATTGCACTAGCCCAAGATGGGACGATCTGAGCACCAAAATTTCAGAAACGGAAGTAAATAGAAACACAATACATAAAAATCCACAAGTTTATAATATCTCTTCAGTACTAAACAACAATCATCTCTGATTTTTGTTATGTCGTCCTATCTATTCTCTTTGTTCCTTCCCTTTCAAACTCTTTAGATAGATGTGGGAGCTTCTGGAAATTTCTTTATCCCTGCCTTGTGTTCTGGAAGCGTCCCTTAGCCAAATGTTCCAGCTCATTAATTTAATATTCATCTGTGCCCATTTAGATACTCAGCTCAATTTTTAAGGAATGGTGATTATATTTTTAATAATCCAGAAGTCTGATTATCTCTTTCACATGGCTGCTTTTCTGTTTTATGGCTGCAATAATCATTCCAGCGAATAAAGTGCTGATGATCGGGGCCAGCTTTTAGGGTGTGCCGGTAGATGATCTTGGTGTGGGAGGTTCTTCTCTACAGCATATGAGATCTGGAAACCTCTCATATCAGAAGCATCTGGTGCTTTCCTCTTCTTGTCACCTCTTCCCACCCTGTTCCTATTGTTGTATATGTAGATTTATCAAGTTCTACTCTATGTCCAGAGTCAGCCCTTCTGATAGGCTAGCCCCCAGGTTCTCTTCCTTCCTTCCTTTCCTTCCTTTCCTTTCTTAAAAAAATTTTTTTTTCTATTTATTTATTTTTTGAGAGACATAGAGAGACAGAGCACAAGTTGGGGAGGGGCACGGAGAGAAGGAGACACAGAATCCAAAGCAGGCTCCAGGCTCCGAGCTGTCAGCACAGAGCCCGGCGTGGGGCTCGAACTCACAAACCGTGAGGTCATGACCTGAACCGAAGTTGGACGCTTAACCGACTGAGCCACCCAGGTGCCCCGTTTCCTTACTTTTTTAGAGAGAGAATGCACAGGCAGGGGAGAAGGGCAGAGGGAGAGAGAGAGAGAGAATGAGAGAGAGAGAGAGAATGAGAGAGAGAGAGAGAGAGAGAGAGAGAGAGAGAGAGAGAATCCCAAGCAGGCTCCACACTCAGCTTGAAACCTAACATGGAGCTTGACCCCATGATCCTGGGATGGTGAACTGAGCTAAAATCGAGAGTCACTCAACCAACTGAACCACCCAGGCACCCCCAGGCTCACTGTCTAAAACAGTTACAAGGCTTTAACGTGGAAGCAAACACCCCTGTTGTCAGAACATCAGCATATGAAGGACATGGGCAGATCATGACCAGCTCCTGAGTTCATAATGCAATATTTTAATTTACTGACCAGATTATGATTGACAAGGACTCGCCCTACATGCTACAGGTTAACCTTGATCTTGAAGTTCCTCCAGTTAGTGTACAAATAGCTCTTACCTTTGCAGTATCCTTTGACTGGCTTTTTAAAAAGTTTTTATTACTCTGTCAATCCAATTTTCTTCATTTCATTTTCTAGGAAATCCTCACATTTTCTGATCTTCCATTCTAACTTTTCTTGTGTGATGTTTCAGTAGAATTTGGGGAGGGACAAAAAGCATACAGATGTTCTCAGCCTGCCAATCTGCCCCTAACGTTTTTTGGAGTATACGATGACACGAGTGGGCATTATTTACACAATTAGGATAAAACCATATATGTGATTTTGTATTTCACTGTCTTCACTAGAACAACATGTGCTTTTTGAAAACATTATTTTTATGATTGCACACTCAAGGATGAGCCTTTACAGACCATCCAGTTGGAGTATAATTACTAATTTTCTTTTATTTCTTCAGCACTGAATAATAAGGTCCTTGAGGACAGAGAAATATGTTATCCTGAAGACTAAAATGTGTGCCATGTGGCAGCTTGATAAGTTCTCCTGACTCACTCTGATTTTTTTTTTTTCAGCTGAGTAATCAGAATCAAGGCAAAGACTTGGGATAGGAGATGGAGGGGCACGCAGGAAAGAAGGTTCATTTGGGAGCAGAGAAGACCAATATAGGCATTCCTGTCTTCTGACTTGATTTCCCCTCTTCTACTTTTTGGTGCTATTGCAGAAGTGGATCCTTAGTCGGGCTGGGAAATACGGATGTTCAGATTTTCCTTCCTCTTATTAAAGCCCTAGAAATAGGAAGGTGCCCTTGGCACACCATGTTTCTTTTGGCACACGTCAAAATACGTATAAAGTATTTCAGAGGGTATGTGTTTCTACATTACAGGTGTATGAAAAAGTCTAAAGATGGTGTTCATCTACCCAGGTTGCTATTTACTGCCTCAGAAGGATGAGTCATTCTCTGTTTACACTGAGGGACTGAAGTTATGTCCGTTTGCAGCCAGCAGTGTAACCAAGTCGTGAAGATGCCATGACAGTAACTGTAAGCTATCCTGGGATTGTGACATGCACAGTGTTAGAAACCTTTATTTCAGTGTATTGGGATGAATAGTTCAGTACGCTTGACCAAGTGTTGGAAATCAAGATTAAAAAGCAAAAGGCAACAATTACTCTGGGTTCATCATCAAACCCAAGATGATTTTTCAAATTTTATAAATATAACTGAGATTCTTAAAAGCAGATGATTCCCATTTCCTATCCACACGCACATACACACACACACACACACACACACAACCTGGAAAACAAATCCAGGGTCTTATTTTTTTTCCTCTTTCTTTTTGTCAGTGCCTCTGTTTCTTTAAAATGAGTCACTGGTGTGTAGCACAGGGGAAAAATGAATAATTCCTTAAAAATAGTCCTATTTTCCAATGAGAAGCTGAGATTTAGACATAAATTACTATCTCAAAACATAGAGTAGTCTCACAGGCTTTTAAAAACAGTCAATAAGGGCCCAAATTTGTTCCTATTTTGAAAGATGTATGGAAGAAGGATGGAAGGGACATTTTGCCACTGACCTGCAGGACGGGAATAATTCAGTTGAAATTGATATCTGTATGATTTCTCACATTTCTCGCTTTTCACATGGCCTGACTTGAAAAACTTATCTAAAAAAACTGTCATTATCACGTATTGAGTTCCGTGTGCCAGGTACCATTGGTTTGCTTTCTTTAATTCTCACAACACTGCGAGATAAATATAAGCTCCAACTGGGACTGGAGGATGCTGAGTTCTAGGAGGACCAGCGACCGAGGTCACTTACAGCCAGTCGGCAAACCGACGGCTAACTATCCAGTCTTCATCTGACCTCGTGGTGCCTCCCTTGACAGCTGACCTTAAGGCTGGCAATTTTACTTGATTAGCTTACAACAGATAAAATTACTAATTGCTGTTTCCAGTGGATGTAACAAAATTATAGACTTGCAGTATTTCTTGATCACCTACCGTTTACAAATATCTCACTCGGGACGGGCTAGGCTTTGCTTCAGAGCAACCAACCCTAGACGTCAGTGAGTTTAAATAACAAAAGTGCATTTGTTCGTTCACTCAACACATCCATCATGGGTCAGCTGGGGCTGTAAGTTGATATTACCCCAGCTGAGGGAGGAGCTATTGTCCAGAACATTAATAGTCACAATGGCCAAGAGAAAAGACCACACTGATTGTGATTAGAATTTCGGCCCAGAAGCGTCACGCACCATTTTACGTACGATTCATTGGTGGTGATTGGCTACATGTCCCTAATCAACCACAGGGGTCCAAGAAGCGCAAACCGGTCAGGCCCAGAAGATTCTAATCAGCAGAAATATTTGGTGAGCAACACTAACTGTGTCTTACCAGGCACGCAGCTAGGTGCTGGGGGGAACACAAAACATAAGATGTGGTCTTTGTTCTTAGAGAGCTTACCGTTGAGGCATGGGGGGGGGGGGGCGGGGGGGGAAGGAACCGTAATGCAGAGAAGCATAAGGGCCAGAGTAGTTGGAGCATCATATTAGAGGAATACAGAGGAAAGAGTTCATTTTTCATCGATTTAATTTCACCGTTAATTTTAAATGGCAAGAGCCCAGAAGCCTTTGTAGAGAAGAATACAGATGAGTTTCATAATTTGAAGGATTGCAGGATTTTAGGGAGAAAACTACCGCCACCAAGGGAACCTCGGGAAAGGGGTGGGTGTGTTCAAGCAAAGATGGGTATACTGGCGGGAAAGCGAGGCCGGTGGGTAAGACAAGCGATGAAATCAAAGAAAGGAAAAGCCATTTGGAGGCAGATCTCGGAAGTGTCCGTGCCATATAAGGAAAGAGTGCCTTTGCATTGAAGCTGCTGTATCTTATCAGAACTCTGTCGAGGACATTTCGGACGAATCCATGTTGTCTCACATGCATTACTATCGTGACACAGTCACCATTCTTAGAAGGGTACGTTCTCGTACCCGTTTGAGTCAAATCACAAGATCATCAGAGCAGAGCCCCTGGTACGTAACAGGTGCCCAATAACTGGACGGATGAATGAGTAGGAAGAAACCTGAGAAAGACATTCCGCGTGCATCCTTTGAGAGCTGGTCAACTACTGAGTGTCCGCACTTAATTTTGTTTTTTTTAAAAAAAATTTTTTTTCAACGTTTTTTATTTTATTTTTGGGACAGAGAGGGACAGAGCATGAACGGGGGAGGGGCAGAGAGAGAGGGAGACACAGAATCGGAAACAGGCTCCAGGCTCCGAGCCATCAGCCCAGAGCCCCACGCGGGGCTCGAACTCACGGACCGCGAGATCGTGACCTGGCTGAAGTCGGACGCTTAACCGACTGCGCCACCCAGGCGCCCCAATTTTGTTTTTTTTTTTTTAAAGAAAGAACAAAAATTCCTGAATAGAGCCACTTGCGTGAAGCCTCTGTAAGATGTCCTCCATTTCTGCACGTTTAATGCGTTCCCTGTCTTCCTTTCTTCATCCGCAGGTTATGTTAATTCTTAACGTTACCTTTTAGGTTCGATCCTCCAATTCTGTAACCAAATTTGTCTTTTCTCCGAAATTTTTCTAGGCTCTCTGGCGTCTCAGAATCTCACAGCCTCCAGCTCTGGACGGAACTTGCTACACGAGACGCTTCCCGCTGTAGACTCAGCGAAAGGAGCTCTACTAAGAAATAAACCAAATTTAAAAAACAAACAACCCCCTCCAACCCTGCCTAGGGCTGTTAAAGAATACAGAACGTTCCAGCAGCCAAGTGGCATTGTCAGCGGTGGGCTAGGATTTTACACCTCGTAGGAACAGAATGGGGATGGGGGTGGGGGGAGGTGCGGGGATCTGAGGGAATAATATTAATGGCTTGAGTTGGTCCCAGATGGAAGCTCACTGTGTTTATACCAAAACGCTGCTCTGCTTCCTTAAGCGGAAGATAGAGGCTCTGTTGAGTCGTTTAAGCAAAACCTTGCAAAGCACGCGTGGCCGTCTGGGATTTGCGGCAGAAGAACAAGCCAGTGGGAGAAGGAAGGGAGACAGAGCCAGGCCACGGGATGCAATGTGGTAGACAGTATGAGCGTCTCCGGGTGTCTCAGCGCTTCCCAAACTGCTGGTCCGGGTAAGCCACCTGAATTCTCCAGAACGTGCAGGTCCTCATAAGGCAGGTCTGGGGCGGGGCTTGCAATTCTTCATCTCTAACAAGCTCCCAGGTGACGCCAATGTTGCTGGCCCCTGAACCACACTTTAAGTAGCAAGGAGTCAGGGTAACTGCTTCACCTATCCTCTTCCTTGGTCGAGTCCTAAAGGTCAGGTGCTTACCTGCACGGGGTTCAGCGAGAGTAACTCCCGCTGGGTCCCACCGGGCGAGCATGTTAATCAGCCCAAGCCCATCATGGTAATTCTACTCCCTTTGCCAGTGATTGGCTTGGGACGGGCCATGTGACCCATCTTGGTCAAGGAGATAAAAGGAAAACCGTCGGGGGTGGGGAGAAAGACATGTTTTGAAAGGCCTTTTTTTTTTCTTTTCTCCTCTCTTCTCTCTTCTCTCTTCTCTCTTCTCTCTTCTCTCTTCTCTCTTCTCTCTTCTCTCTTCTCTCTTCTCTCTTCTCTCTTCTCTCTTCTCTCTTCTCTCTTCTCTCTTCTCTCTTCTCCTCTCTTCTCTCTTCTCTGATAAAGCTTCCCAGGATGGCGGTTTGCCACTTCCTGGTTTTGGAGCTTCCCCGGTGAGGATGGGATTCTTGGAGCTTCTGTGCTTAGTCTACAAGTTTAAGGAGAGATCTCCCTGGCCCCTTCCCCCTACCTCTCCGTTAGATCCTGTCTTTGTCCGCACCTACCCTCGTTGAGTCTTCAACAATAGAATCCCATGGGGAGCTATTTTGGACCCCTTTTCATCTCTCATTCTCCGCGTTAGAGTTTTCAAACTGTGGGTAGCAACTCACCGGCAGGTCATGAAATCACCCACAGCAGGTTGCGCCCAGCACCGGGAGAAAGAACAGAGGATCCCTGAACGTTCCCCGTGGTAGAGGTAAGATTTGGTCAGGTTCATTGTCGTTGGTGACGTATGCGGGATAGAAAACGTATTTCTTATTCTAGGGCCTCCTCGAACTTTGAGAACCACAGGTTTTTGCACTCTCGTTCATTGCTAGGATTCTCAAGCCTCTATCTCTACTTCCGTTTCTACCTGCATGTCTTTCTCGGTTCCAAACCTCTGTCTTTACCCACCCGTTCACCATGTGCACTCGGAAAGCTCAGCAATCCACATCGCGAGCTCAGCTCAGCATTATCCCTTTCAGGCCTGCACCGTGCTCCCTCACCACCCACTCCACCCCTCCTCCTCGCTGCTCGTGTGTTAGGAAAGGGCACTGCCATCACCCCCGCCTCGTCCAACTGAATCCTGGGAGTCCTTCTTGGCCCTTCACACCCAACATACTCCCTTTACGAACTTGGTTTATTTCACTCCCGTGCCTCTTTCAACAAGGTCTCTTTCAGATACCTTTCGCCTCTCCCCATGAGTGCCACCCTTCTGATCCCAAGCACTGTCTTCTTGCTTCCTAACTCAACCTCTCCACGTCTTCTCTCACCCCTTGGCAATCCGTTCTCATGCTGCGGCCAGAGGGACCAACTAACCGTGGCACCTCCCTATGAAATCGAAGGGTGAAGCCACTAATCAATAAACTGGCTGGGAAGGAAGTCCATAACTGGTTTCTCACCATCTCTTCTGTCTGATCCTCACACGTGCCATCTGGGGCTCTCGCAGCCTTTCGAATGTTCTGTATTGCCTCACGTTTGGACCCCTGGAGGTTCTCTTCCTCCCAGGAGCTCTCTTTTGCCATCACCTCTTAATGCATCAAACCTTCCTTGCTTGTTGAAATCTCAGATGGCTGTAAACTCTTCAGGAAAGCCTTCCTTGGCTCCTGAATAAGAATGGGTCATTCCAGCATAAAGCACAGCGTAATTGGGATTATTTACTCATCGTGAAGTCTTTTTCCCTATAAGACTATATACACTTGATCCAGGCAAGGACCGCATCTGCTCTGTCTCTGCCCTGGAACCATAGCACAAAGCCCAGGGGCTGATACATGGTAGTGGTTCTTTCCTTTTTAAATAGATCAAAGTGTTTAAGACCTTTCTTGGATTAATTATGACGACCAGTTGTGAATCATTTTTACAGAGCAGCCAATGGCCTGAAAGTGGTATGTGGCCAGTTGAAACATCCTGGGAGGTTTACACTTGGGTTTTTTGTGTTTTTAGTTTATCTTGAGAGAGAGCAAGAACATGAGCAGGGGAAGGGCAGAGAGACCGGGAGAGAGAAAATCCTAAGCAGGCTCCGTACTGTCAGCACATAGCCCAATGCAGGGCTCCAACCATGAGATGATGACCTGAGCCGAAATCAAGAGTCGGTCACTTAACCGACCGAGCCACCCAGGCGCCTCTATTTAATATTCCAAATAAGGGCATTTACGCCAGCTGAAGGTCAGGTGTGTAACAGAAGCCTATATAGTCACTGCGAGTGTGATTTTTTGCTGCTTGCCAGACGGGAAGATGCTGGCTAACCCGATATCTATGATGGCTGGCTCCCACGTTGACCTGTCTGTATTAATCAGAACTCCCATGCAAAGATGTGACTTAGTGACACCTAACGGAGTGTGGTTCTCTCTCGCTTACACTGCCACGGGTCATTTTTCTGTCCCTTGCACCCTCCTGTCAATGCCAGGCCTACAAACAAGTCAGGCCCCTGACTTCTGATCAGCCTCAACTATTTTCCAGGCCGTTCAATACATTCTGCCTCCGCATGTCCCCAGGGGATACTCCGGTAATCACCTTGGCCTTGCTTTGAAGTTGAAAGTTAAAACGCGTTTTCTCCGGTTGCTTTTAAGTAATATAGTTAAATATTACAGTGTGGTTGACCCCTGCCTCCCCACAACTCCCTTTGACGTGATTCCAACTTGTGCTGACCGGCCTGCTGACCAGAAAAACATGGTTGAGCTGAAGAAGGAGCTGGCGGGGGGGAAAAGGGACCTGTTACACTTTAATAAAAAAGCAATGTCATGTTCCCAGAAGACTGGGGACGGGCCCCGGAGGTTCACGTACCGCGTCCTGCGGAAACTACAAAGGCCAAAGCTCCCACGGGCCCATCTCGTTTTCAGCAACCAATGCAGCAGTCAGAGGAAGTGGGGACCCTGCCCCGTGCAGGTGCAGAGTTAGGGTGTCAGGGAGGGGTCAAGTCTGGCATCCCCTCACTCCCCCGACCACGAGCTCAGACTGCGGCCGCATCTCCAGCACTGGACGCCCCAGTTGTGCTCGAGAAGAGGGAGCACGGGGCCATCTGGCTGCCATTCTGTGCTGCCAGCCTGAGGGGGATGTGAAACCGGCCCTCATTCCTACGTGAGGCCATGGGGAGGTCTCGGCTGGCGGAGAAGTTCAAGTTGTTTGCAAATCGAGGCCTTAGCAGTGTGTTCCGTGCTCCGTCCATGTCAGCTGTGGGGAGACAGAAAAGGCTGAGGTGGCTGCTGCGTCATTTTGGCTTTGGCGAACGATCCTGCCTACGGTTTGTGACGAAACTCCAGGAGGGTCCTTTGACTCTTAATGACCATTTGGTTTCAGGGGACTACGTAATTGACCTCCACTTAATATTTCACATAGTCTCTTACTGCCCCTGTCTTTGTCCTTGATTTGACTCTCTTTCCTTCCAGTTGTGTATTTCTTGGTGAGAGGAATGGTTTCCATTATTTCCGCAGGCTTCCTGTAGGAGTGCTGTGCTCTATATGTCAGACTAAAGCAGCCTTGACTTACTTAGGTCCAGGTCCCTAGGGCCAGACGTTGAGACAGCTGCACGCAGCAGGTTTTTGGAGAGTACCCTGGAAGGGAACGCAGAAGGCAGCGTTCGGCAGGGGAGAAGCTGACCCACAGCAGGAGGGTAGGGAGGGTGTGGAGAGGGGGGGTACACAGGGCTGCAACCCAGAGGCTTTAGCCAAGCTCCTAGGGAGCCCTGGAGCTGAACAGCCCTTTGGAGGTGCCTACATGGGAGCCAGAAGCCAGGTTGGGAAGGGGACTATTCGTGCCCCAGGAAGTTGCCTTCATTGGAGACGGGGCTTCTGGGGCACAGGTGCCATGGGGAACTGCCCATCGGTGACCTTGGTGCCTGCCTGCTATAAGGCTCAATCTGGTCTTCTGACACGTGTGTTGGTTTTTCCCCCCACAAAAACTTGGGAGAAGAAGTAAATTTCACAGAGGAGTCCAGACCCTCGGCTTCTCTTGAAAAATGAGAATAACGAGTGGACCAGTCAGAATCCAGTCAGGAAAAGAAAATCCACACTGTGTGTTGCAACAGCGATTTAATAGGAGGACGATCAAGGGAGGACAAGGGGACCCTGAGATGACCCATATGCATTGACTGCAAGAAGGAGCCTCCGCTCCTGGAGTTGGGGGAATGAGGGGCATAATGAGGGGGTATAAACCCAGGGGTTCAAAGTAGGAGGTCTGGCAGCTGTCGGTACCTGGCAGGGGCAGGGTGGGCGGTGGGGGGGGGGGCAGCCAGGCTGGGTCTGCAGTGGGAAGGAGAGCTGGCTTCTGACACCCACTGCTGCTGGGGTGAAGGCCACTGTTGGGGTGAGGCAGGTGTTCCAAGGAGCCAGCAGGAGGCTGAGAGAGCCTGGTGCCCACCTCCCGCCGCCTGGCTCCCTCTGGTGCCCCCTACTGGCAGCATCTAACAGGAAGGCGGTTGACAATGGAGCTCGGCCCCCAGCACCATTCAGCACGATGCAGAAGAATAGGTAATAAGTTCCTAACCACCACATCTGGCAATTGGGCATCCCCGGTCCGGCGCGGTACCAACCGAGGAGGTGCACCTGCATCCCCTTCTTTAAAAGGGACGGGTACCTCCATTCCCACTGGCCAGGGTGTTGCTCACTGGCCTTCCCAGGCAGGTCCCGGTGGGCATCTGTTAGCCATCCTTGTATGAGAAAACTGTTACCCCAGCTCTGAAAGATCCAAAGCCTTTTTTGAGGAGGGATCCAGGAAGGAGCGTGAGATTGAATGCTGAAAGCTTTAACCGCCTCCTGTACCCCTTGATGGTGTTGTTGGTCCTGGGACCAGATTTCTCCTCTGTCTCCCCGCCCAGCCCCCAGGCACCCTCACCCAGCCCCTCTTGATGGGAGAGGGGTGTGGGCTTCCCGGTCCTGGTTTTTCTGGAACCCATTGCATCACTTAGTCCTTTGAACCTGTCACTCCTGCTCCTGGTTCGTTCTCAGCGTCTTTTTCCTTTGGCGAGGGGGCTGTAAAGGCCAGGCCCTCTTCTCCCTCCGGAATCGAGGGAATTGTGATTCCCTGGGGACCAAAGGCTCCGCTGCAACTATTTGCCCTTGGTGTGGATTTATTTTGGTGAGAAATGATGTAATCAGGGCTTGGCAAAAAAAAAAAAAAAAAAAAAAAAAAAAAAGGCTACAACTTTCCTAGCAAATTCGTACATAGCTCTGAAACCAATACTTGATTTGCAAATGAAGGTCCTGGAGCCCAGAGCCTGGGAATAAGGGTTGTAGGTTTTCAGCGCCTGGCAACTTGAAGAGCCTGGAACGGCTGGTTCCCCCAGTGGGGCTGGAGGGACCCGCGTCGGGCTGCCTGTCGCTGCTCACGGGCCATGGAGGCTCAGAGTCTTGACCTGTGTGACCCGAGCGGGAGTGGATTCCGTGGTCCCTTATTTGCCTCCAGTTTTCAGATACTCACCTGTGAAGTTTCCTTTGCACCTTCACACCTACTTAGGACTCCCACTGGCTGAGCACGTTCCTCCTGGCAGCCTTCCACATGTCCTTACTTTGTCACTGCCGAATGGGAATTGTCACCCCACCCCCAGCCTGCCTCAGTTCAGCTGAAGCAAGAACACAAGAGACCCTCTCTGTGCGTGCTTTGTATCAAGCACAGGCCTAAGGTCTGTTAGGACCTGACTTTTTCTGCTTCCCAAGAAGTGACCATTGACCCTCATGATGGGAGTGCCTACTATGTACCAGATTTCACGTACGTTATGTCTACATCTCTGAGGTTGTTCCTGTTTTCAGATACAAAACTGAGGCTCAGGGTGGTCGGGTGACCCAGGTCAAGGAAGGGACCAGACTCCAGTCTGGAGTCGGACTCGAGAGAACATAATAAAGTTACATTTCAAGGTCTTTCATTCGTGAGGATTACATTGAGGAGAATGACTCACTCTGGCCCCACTCCATGTTTGAAGTTTGATTTTTTTGTTTTGTTTTGTCGTGATGTTTTGGTTTTGACCTATTTTTTAACACCTCTGTCACACCTGCTTCTTTTCTCTCCCCACTTCCTTTCTTCCTTCCCCAAAGAGCAAAGCTTTGACGTTGGCAGGCAAGAGAATTAGGCTGGAAGCTCATGACGTTGTCTTCCAATTGTCTATATTTTCATAGTTACTTCCTATTTATGGTAAGTGACGCTGATCTTCCACTTACGGTTAGAGACCTGGTTTCCTTTCCGAATAGACGTAAGTTAAAAAAAAAAAAAATCTGCCTTCAATTTAAAAAATGATTCACTACCTGATGACTGAGGTGGTACTTGGTTGTAGCAAGTGTCACGAGGGCATGACCTTGGACCTTTCTGAATGTCTCAGGGCCTCTGTTCTCCCAGAATGAGAACGGGACCCGGTTGCCAAGGCAGCTGTGAGGATTCACAACCCACGTCGAGGGCTTTAAGGCAGTACCTGGGCCACAGTGGGCACGACTGAAGAGCTACACGTGCCCGACGTGTAGAGAAGATAGCCATTTGCTACTTGTGTGGCTCCTGGCGCAAAGCACGCTGGGAAAGGCATGACCGGCAGGGGCGCCTCACTTCCAAAAGATATTTACTGATAAAAGCTGTGCCCCGTTTCCCACCGTTCTGTAAACTTGCGGAGTTGGGGGGAAATTTTCCTGGCACTTATGGTTATTAGCATGCTATTTTTCTTCTCTAATATTCAAATTTTGTGTTTATTACTATCAGGAGCCTACAGCTTTTGAAGTATTTTATTTTTAACACCCATCCCAGGCTGCTGCGGTCTCCATATACCCACAGGACATCGAGAACAGTAGTCAAATGTTGGAGACGGCTTCAGTAATCATTTACCAAGTACAAAGCTCATTAAGAAAAGTCCAGGGACTTGGAGAGCACTATTTTACTCACAGGGGGCATGATAATGATGAGGGAAGACCTGAGTGTCTTCTAGAACACCCAAATGTCTGGAAATACAAAGTAAAATCTATGGGGAGAGGTGAACCTTTTAAAAGAGCTTCTGGGACGTATTTTAGTGCTAAGGAGTTTCTTTTTTTTTTTTTTAAATTTTTTTTTTTCAACGTTTTTTATTTATTTTTGGGACAGAGAGAGACAGAGCATGAACGGGGGAGGGGCAGAGAGAGAGGGAGACACAGAATCGGAAACAGGCTCCAGGCTCCGAGCCATCAGCCTAGAGCCTGACGCGGGGCTCGAACTCACGGACCGCAAGATCGTGACCTGGCTGAAGTCGGACGCTTAACCGACTGCGCCACCCAGGCGCCCCAGTGCTAAGGAGTTTCAACAGGAGTTAACTTTCAACAGCCCGCCGTGTCATTTTGGAGATGAAAGGCTGGTGTGGTGCGTGGGTCACAGGAGATTGAAACAAAGCTTATCTGGGCTCTCAGGTGTGAACCTTTGGTAGTCAAAGCAACAGTTAAGTCCTCAGCTAGCAAGTAAAGGAGCATCTTGCATGATATTTCACAGACAGGCATTCCATAAAGACAAGCGTATACAGAGACCTCATAGTATTTCTATTAGGTAATGATTGGAGACAGTAGAGTTACTTCGGACAGCATGGTCTCCTGACCAGTATAGGCAGCTTTACCCGGGAAGAGAGTCGGGCCCCACCCCAGAACTACTGAATCAGGAATGCTGGGAAAGGTCCCGGAGATTTGTGTTTTAACAAGCCTTCAGGTGATTCTGATGCATACTTCAATGGAGAAACACCAGTTCAGAGGAAAGGCAGTTTGTATTTAATGCACTACACCTGTCTTGAAATAGTTGTGCCATAGGCCGGTCATAGACGTACGTAAACACAGACTGGGCATTAGCTCCTTTATATTTCTTGGCTTTGCGTCCCGAGGAAAATAAATACAGTCATCTTCTAGATTAAAGGAGGACAGCTTTGCCACAGTGACTCAGTTCTCTAGGGCAGCCACAGTGTTTTGGAGCCCAGGGCTCGACTCACAGACAGCAAAGACTAAGAATATTCTGATGGTTATTTTAGTACCTCACGATGTAGGATCTGACACAGAAGAGGATTGCCTCTAAATATGATGGTCCCTGATGCTCTCCTAGACACCCCACAGCGGAGGCCCTGGGATGTGAAACAGAGGTCACGCTGGAAGGCAAGCAGAGCGTATATGGTGGTGGTGATGAGGGGTGGGGACCAGCAGGGGGTTGGGTGGAGGGGTCCCTTGCTTTGGCAGGGGTGTTGCAAAGAGACTAGGGCTGGGCGCCTACTCCGTTGAGCCATGGTTTTTGCCCTTGATGGCCCTTTTCACTTGTTAAAAAAGTGAAAAGTGGGGCAGAATTTTTTTCCCTTAGCCGTGCAGGAAGGAACCAGAGGCTGATACTCCCTGTAGAAGGTATTGGTCAATCCAAGAAATCAGAGTAAGTGTAAAAGTTGGCAGTCAGGGGTCAGGAGTTGGGTAGAACTGAACTTGAATGGGATCAAGGGAAGAAAATGAGGTGAGGATAGTCCTGGGGTCCACTCAGCGTGTTACGAGTACATCAGGTTGGCTTAAAGTTCCGTTAACTCCTACTCAACAAGTATTAAGTCCCAGTGATGTGCCAGGCACTCTTCCAACAGACACTTGGGGTTTTGTAGTAATCAAAACAGACAAAAATCCCTATAATCATGAAGCATGTAGGTAGCAACTGGCGTCACAGGGAATATTAATAATTAATAAGTCATTAATGATTCAATACCATTAATGATTGCTTACCACGTGCCAGGTAGTGTCACCATTAGCTCACCTCGACACACTGCCAGCTGGCGAGGACGTAGTTGGTATGCTTCTATTGTTACGCCAGCTCTCGCTTTTCCCAGGGTCATTGTTTAGACCATGACTTTGGGGGGGCACAAGCCTTAGGAGTATGTACCATCAGAACTAGTGGTCTGGGATACTGTATTTCAATGTGGCTGCTGATACGCTGGTGAATCACTTCCTTACTGAGCACTGCTTATCGGAAACTGAACAATGCAGCTGCACGTAATGGAATAATAGGTTTGGGTGCTGTGTTGGTATAACTAATAGGTTTTAAAAAAATGGTTTTAAAAGGATGAACATCACATGTTTTTATTTCATGATGTGTCACCAGGAGAACATGAACAGTGAAGTATGCTATAAATTCTCTCAATAAAACTTTATGAAAAATAATTCTGTGCTGACAGCTCAGAACCTGGAGCCTGCTTCAGATTCTGTGTCTCCCCCTCTCTGCCCTGCGCCTGCTTGCATTCTGTCTCTCAATAATAAATGTTCAAAAAAAAAATTTTTTTTTTAAATAATACTGCCCAACTGACAGGGGTTTGGTTGAAAATTCCAGCCAGATGGTGATTACTAAACACAAACCAGCAACAAAAAACCCTTATAGTTAAACATACGTACACTTTCTTGTGTAAAAATTTCCATAAAGAAATGTCTACACATAGGCCAGCCTCAAGTGCGTATGTGACAACAGTATTCCTAAATACCAAGTTTTTCAGAAATTTTCAACTTGCATCAAGTTGATACAAGTTGAACTTGTATCAACAATTTTCAACTTGTTCTTACTGTTTTCATACCCCTACACCTAGAGTTGGCTATGCTAAACTCAATTTATTCATTCGCCTGTCAAATGATAATGAAGCATCTACACTGTCCTTGGTGCTGGGGACAGAGCAGGAAACGGGACAAGGCCATTACCGTCCAGTGGAAAACAGAACCCCGACAAGTATACCTCACGCTTTCAGCGTTACAGGAAGGAAACCCACGATACTATCACAGACTTGAGTCAGGAGAGTCAGGCGTGGCTCTCGGAGGAAGGGGGCTTTTGTCCGGGATGGTGCCAGGTCCACCAGACAGGCAGTCAGCATGTGGCTGAGAGAAAATTAGCCTATTGAGGGGGCATTTTTGAGTTCATGGGGAGTCAAAGACGTCCTCAATGCGCAGACTCTTCCGGTTGCTTCTTTGTTTCCCTTACTAGACTCAGAACCTCTTGAAGGCAGGGACCCAATCTTGTTTCCTTCTCTCTGGCATCCATTACAGCATCTGATGCATCTGTGCTAAAGGGATAAATAGTTGGGGATGTGAGCAAGGTGTTTGGCCTGTCTGTCCCCACGTGAGAACAGAAAGCCACTTGGACTCCCCATTGTCCCAGCCCCTATTCTGTTTCCTAACGGGGGATCTGGCTTCTTGCCACGTTCACGTTTCCCTGTCTTTCCAGGGCTACGCCTGGCGAACACTTCTGTGCAAGAGAGAATAAAGCATGGGGGTGAAGGGCTCAGGCTTTGTGGCCAAGCTGCTTGGGTTCAATTTCTGGCCCTGTCACTTACTAGCTGTTGACTATTGAGCAAGTTACTTAACTTGAGCATGTCTCACTTTCCCTGTCGGTAAAATGGGGTAGTAATAATAGTTCGTCATAGGTTGATGAGGTTTGAATGTATTAATGAGGTGCTTAGCATAGTCTCTGATGCATAGCAGGTGTTCCATAGGAGACCGATGGTGCGCTCTCCTGCACATTAACCGCAGGCTGTCCTTGGCCCCCTCAGCAAGCTCTAGACTGCCTTCCCTGCTCAAGGCCTGCATCTTCGATCCCCGATCGTCTTCCTTCACGTGGCTGCTGGCACCTCTTCCCCCCGGTTGCCCCCCTGTGATTCCCCGCAGCCCAGGAGAGCCAAGTCCTGTCCTTACACTTGGAGGCCTAGACAAGAGAGAGAAGGCAGAGGGTACCTTCCCCCTCTGGCGTAGGTAGGCACCCATCTTAGGGTTGACTTCTGAGTAGGCTCCTGGCTTGGTCCTGGCCTTTTCCATGTGACCAGAGACAGCTGTGCCCAACCACCCTCTCCAGGTGTCCCCACATCTCAGAATCCGGCTCCAGAAAATAAGACCACGCTTTTCTCTCCCCCTAGGCTAAGGTCCACCTGGAGTGTTCAAGTCCTGCCTCTGGATTGACCCCTCCCTGGGGTGGATGAGAGTTGAAGCATACCTTCCATTGGAAAAGATAAGCCCCCGGGGTGCCTGTGTGACTCAGTTGGTTGAGCGTCTGACTCTCGATTCTGGCTCAGGTCATGATTCCAGGGTTGTGGGATTGAGCCCGACATCAGGCTCCACACTGAGCATGGAGTCTGCTTGAGATTTTCTCTCTCTTCTCTTGGTCTCAAAAAAAAAAAAAAAAAATCCCAAAAGGACAAGCCCCACTCCAACCACAGGGATGTGGGATATCCGTAAGGTCTGACGAGACGTTAATGTGTCTGATGTGGAGACCGTCATGGGAAGCGCGGTCTTAATTGCACACCGGTTCCCACCGGGGACACCACCCCCCTTCAGCTTCTACTCTGCCATCTTTCTCCCCAAATTTTACAAAAACCTTAGGGTCCAGTCTCATCTGGGGTCCCCTTAAGCCAGGAGAGGTTGGGGTCTAAGAGGCCCAGGTGCTTTTCGAGGATTCAGAATTCCTTGTTCTCTCTAGGACTATTTTAGCTACACCGCACTTGCAGAAGACGTGGAGCCTTCTGGGAATTTAACTCTATTTATAACATCGTTTCTATGGGGGGGAAAGAAAGAGTGTTCCAAGTGACAATCCGTTTAAAACAGAATTCTTAGATCACAGCCTTTTCATTGCTGGAGGCTTGCTGGTAACTGTTCACGTGTAGAGATTACATTGACGTTTTTAAAAATTGCATCTAGAATAAACAGAACGAGGAAAAGGCAGGTGTGGCTTCATGCATTTTTTTTAAGAAACAATGTTGATTTCAAAAGGTCACATCGTTTACTGTTTACAGGCCACCGAACTAAAGTCTCTGTGTGTAGCATTTTACTCAATCTTGACAATAATTCTTTGAGATGTATCCTAAACAATCTAAGCCCATTTTTGATGCTTAGGGGCTGGTCGCTTTCAAACCCCACCGGGTTCCTTACCCTTCTGCCCCACATCCTGACAAGCTTGTAAAACAGCCCTGGTGTTCCCTCCTTTGGGGCTGACCAGAAGGTTAAATCATGCAAACTCAATTTGCAAGGGGAAATCCTCCCCAGCCCTAATCCTCAGCAAACGCAAAGGGGCATCCTCCCCCCTCCCCAAACTCCAAAGCCAGCGTCCTTTCCCTGCTCCCCTAAATCATTCCTGTACCTGCTTGACTACCCACCTTACTCTCCCCAGAAAGCCCTAGAAATCCTGTGATTCAGGAACCTTTTCAGAGCCTCATGGTGTCTGTGGAGCATCATCAGTCTGAACATCGAAACCAGATTTTGAGTGAGGGGTCCCTCTCACCTCTGACAGGTGACCACAACAGGCAGATACAACATTCTCTGTCGTGCAGATGAAGAAACTGAGCCTCCAAGATGAAATTCCTCACCAAAGGTTATAGAACCAGATAATAGTGTCTTAACCAGTCCGTTCTTTTCCCCCTTCAGGTCAGGTGGGTCTTATCTTTGGAGAATTAGTCGACAAAGTTTCACTGAGGGCTCGGACCTCTTGCTAATATTTAACACCTGCCTGTCTCCAGCCCTTTCTGCGCATTAACTCACAGTGTCTTCTCCCAGCCTCTGTGAGGTTGTGACCATCGTTACTCGCGTTTTTATGGATGAGGAAGCCGTGGACCTGCGCACTTCACTAAGTCACGCAAAATGAACTGAGATGGCTGTGCTTGGACTTGAATGCCAGCTGGCTGGCTCAGAAAAGGTACTCTCACGGGGCTGTCATGCTTCTTCTACGTGTACAAGTAAAAGAGCTGATGATTAACCCAGCGCCCAGGGTTGTATTCTTGCCGCTGCTTAAGCGGGCAGCATTTGTTGAAAGGAAACCCTATCTTCAAGACCCAGGCAGTGGCTTTATTAGAGCTCTTCGATTATCCACACATATTCACCCAATACTGTCAACTTCTGGAAGGAAAAGCTAATACTTTGTTGTCTAAGACATCCCTCTCCCCTGTCCCCAGCAACTAGGAGATGGCTTTTTAGACAGTGGGGGTCAACAAATGCCATTTAAATAGCTTACACTCAGTAGATGTTGCAGACTGAATTCTTGCAATGTCCCCTTCCCCCTAAATACTGCCCTACACATCATTAGAAATGGGCCCAGACTCTTCACCAATTGCCATGGAAACTCTCTGGGACTCGTGTTCTCCGTCGTGTGCCATCTTTTGACTAAATGTAAAGGAAGGAAAATAATCTGTAATTTCTCATAGGAAAGAGCCCCAAATTCACCAGGAAAAGTGTATATATTTTTAAACCATCTGCTTTCCCTCTGGGCTTTCCAGCAACTTCTCTGCAGCTAATAAATCGTATGAAATTTTTCATGGCTGATTCACCCTACGTGGCTAGTGGCTCTAGAAACCCAGTTATTTGGAATAGCAGGAAAAACTATGAATCCAGGGAAATCAGCATGGATCACAGCACTGAGAGTTGGCACGGATGTTAAAATTATTTCAGTCTACGTATCGGAGGCGAGGTTTGCTGCTTTTAAATCTTGGCCCTGACTTCCTCTCCCTCAAAAGCCTTGGCCCAAGAACTGTGAAATTTGCCCAAGAACAAAGCTAGCTAATAATGCAGAACTGTCAGAAGATAAAGGAGCCTGTGAAGGATTGTTCGGGAATGAAACTTCACGTGATTGTCAAATATGCTCGTTCCTCTGAGGAAATAGAGCAAAGCCGGAGGCTGAAGTGTTTGACTAGGCTTCATACTTCATTCAGTTGGGTGGTTCTCATTCTGTGCTCTGAGGGAACCCTGAGTTCCCTCCGATTTCCCTCTGGAGTTGCCAGAGGAAAGAGGTGAGTGCATTTATCCCTAGACTCACCTGCCCAACTTTCCCAGAACACCTCTGCATTTGTTTGGTTTCCACCCGAGGATTCTCATAAAACGGATTTTAGCAAATAGTCTGAGAAACCCTTGATGTCGTCCAGCTCCTTCTTTTTAGACTTGAGGCCACAGAAAGCCAGAAAGGTAAGTGATCTGCTAAGACCTCAGAGATCCTCAGCTATAGCTGAGACCAGAACAGTGGTTGGAGTCCCAGATCGGATCCTCTCTTGCTGGTCATTCTGGCTGGAACTATGACCTCAGCACACACCTGCCAGTCAGAGATCGAGTTCTGAACCATTGTTCTCAATCCCCTTTCTAGAATTCATTCTCTCGGTCTACTAACTTTTTGCTTCTCTGATGTATTTTCAACTGGCCAGTTGTCCTCACTGCCTAGTATAGATTTCTCAAACAGCATCGTATTGGCTCTTCAGGTAGATAAGTAAGTAGGTGTTGATTTCCTGAGAATTGCCAGTGCACTGTGCCCTGGGAGAAATAAAGCCTGCCGAGGCATATCCGCAAAGTTCTGGGCTTTAATATCTCCAAGAAATATGTGACCCACTTCAAAGAAAACACTGTTTTTATTCATGGGGTGGGAAAAATCATAAACTTCTCTCTTTGACAGAAGTTAAATCGCTGGGGGGCGCCTGGGTGGCTCAGTCAGTTGAGCATCCGACTTCGGGTCGGGTCATAATCTCGCGGTCCGTGAGTTCGAGCCCCACGTCGGGCTCTGGACTGACAGCTCGGAGCCTGGAGCCTGCTTCAGATGCAGCATCTCCCTCTCTTTCTCTGTGCCCCTCCCCTGCTATGCTCTGTCTCTCTCTCTCTCTCCCGAAAATAAATAAACGTTAAAAAAAAAAAAAAGTTAAGTAGCTACATTCATCATGTCTCCCAGGAGAAAAAGATAATAAAGGAGAAAAGCCTATCATGTCTTTGTTAAGTGCAACAGGCTCCAGGTGATAGCATTGGTATTGGAAGAGACCATGGAGGTCGTTTCTCCTTCAGGGAATCTGTGGTTTCCACTCTCAGTCCTCATCTTCATCACTGCTGCCATTCTTTGAACACTTACTGTGGCAACCGTGCTAAGCTCTTGACCAGCACTGCCATTTAATCTCTGTAATCACTCTGGATATCCTGATTGTCCCCATTCTTCAGGTACGGAAACTGAGATTCACCGTGGTGGAATCAGTGCCACAGTGCTGCACAACTGCAGGGGACTGATTCACTTTGTTTTCTATGGATGGTGACTCCCAGCCTCACAGAGCTGGTAAATGGCAGATTCAGGAATCACGCCAGGATCCTAAGCCCATCTTCTAGCCGCTTCTACAAACATCTGCTTCAGAAATCCTACGTGTCCTCAGACCCTGAGTCCTGCAATTGACAATTATTGCTGTTGATAATTTGATAATTATGAGTCAAGAAGGAAGGAAGCTGGCTATTAAATAGTGGGTGTGACCCAAGACAAATTCTCAAGGAAATTTTATTCATTCTGTTTTGTTTTGTTTTACCCCCAATATCAAATAGTTTGTTTCATGATAAAATTTTTTAATTTTTATTTTGGTATAATTTCAAACTTAGAAGTTGCATGACGAGTAAAGAATTCCCAAATAATTCTTTAATTCAGATTCAATAATTATCCACATTTTGTCACATATGCTTCTCTGGCATCCTCTGTGTATATGTGTATAATATCACACATATATCATATATAATTATATACATATACATTTTAGTTGTCCTTAGAGTGTGGTCTCTGGGAATCCAAATCACCTGAGTATTGGTTACAAATAAAAATTCCTGGATGCCTGGGTGGCTCAGTTGGTTAAGCGTCCAACTCTTGATTTTGGCTCAGGTCATAAACTCACTCAGGTTATGATCTCCGTTCATAAGATCAAGTCCCATGTCAGGCTCGCATTGACCCCAAGGAGGCTGCTTGGGATTATCTCTCTCTCTCTGCCCCACCCTCCTGAACTCATTTGCTCTCTCTCTTTAAAAATAAATAAACGTACAAGAGAAAGAAAGAAGAGAAAGAAATACAAATTCCTGGATGTTACCCCAGAAAGGCTACACCAGAAATCCTGGGGGTGGCAACCTTAATAGCCCTCCAGGGGATTCTGAAGTTCACCCAAGTTCAAGAACCACTGTCCTATGGAAGAACACTTAGTGGGGGATTGTTCCCAAGTACTTGCTCTTTTTCTCATAAAAGGAGAGAAGTTGGGAAAAGTTGGGAGGCAGACCGTAGTTTTTTGAGGTTGATGATGACATTTAAAAAAAGGTTGAATTATTCTCCAGCCCACTGTCTTGATTCACATAAAGGGGATTCTATATGCTGAGGTTAGTTCTAGACTTCCTGTTCTAATAAAGATTCAAATAGAACTTTACAAATTATTGCCTGGAATGGGTTCATTTCTGTGTACTTAATCTCTCTGAAACCGTTCTAATTTTGCTGCTCATACTTCTACCAAAAAAAAATCTTAAATACAAATGTTTACCAAAGTGGTTTATTATAATTTTTAGAATATCCTCTTTCTAGAGAGCAGTTAAATAAGGCTGTCGAACTTTGAACTGACAATGAAATCAACCACGGAAAAGTCACATTTCTCTCTAAATGATTGAAGGTTTACAACCTGCAAAGCGGATATTTCCAGCTTCAAAGTGTGTGTATTTTCAGGCAGAACTTGAGTTTTAGAATTGGTTAGTATGATTACCAGCAATTATTTATTTCTGTCGTCAGGGTCAGTTACCGGTCATCAGAAAACAGGCTGATGGTGACTATGTATATAGAGTAAGGGATAAATTTCCATAGAAAGAACCCTAGGAAACATATCTTTGGGCTATTAAAGTTTGTATAGATCTCTGTGAAGTAGTCCTTTTTAGGAAGGTTTCTTCTTTGTTAATGTGACATGAACTGAAATGATAATAAATAGCTTAAATTTCAAAGTCCAGATGAGGATCCATTTCAGTAAAGAAGCAGAGCGGGGGGCGGGGGGGGGGGGGAGGATGGGGGGAAGAGGGAGGAGAAGGCAGAATTGGGGGCAGTTTCTCAGATGGGTTTAAAATGAAATCTGACCTTGCGTTTAGAATTTGTAGGGAGGGGGAAGGGAGTTTAATATTCATTTCCTGGGACTTACAAGCTATGGTATTTTGACGATGTTTATGTTTATTCTGAAAACTTCAAAGAGCTCTGTCTCAACAACATTTCAGGCACCAAAGATGAGACAACAAATGAGCAAAGGACACGATGTATTTTGGGATTTTTACTCCTCCCTGACCCACAAGGTAACCTTTTTGGAAACTGACAAATCTCAAAAATCTTATAATTTTGATACTATGTCTCCTCTCAAGAGTCCTAGCCATCAGTCATGGTTGAATTCTTGCAACCTCCCCTCCTACTACCGCCTGAAGCTCTCACCCCTTTAACATTTGGCAAAGACTTTCTCCCTAACTTCAGGCCTCAAATCCAACATAGGAAGTCCTGCAGCTCATCGTATCACATTTCTGATAAGTGATCCATGAGAATTTATCAATATAGCTTTTATGGCAACGTAATCACAAGGGCTTTGAACTTGGGATCTAGAAATCTGAATTTGAGTTTGGGTTTGGCTACTCATTAGTTTGTAACCTTTGGGTCGGTGCTAAAGCTCATTATCCACACCTGTAAAATGCGGAGATTGGAGTAGGTGACCTAGAAAATATCCTTGACTACTTCTATGATCTCTTTCTTCTCCTGGTTTATTGAGATTGTAATTGACATCTAACTGTGTAAATCTAAGGTGGACGTATAATGACTTCCCTGTGTTGTGAAGTGATTGCTACAATAAGTTTTGTTAACCTCTATCATCTCATATAGATAAAAAAAATTTTTTTTCCTCGTGGAAGTACTTTGAGGAGCTACTCTTTCAACAATTTCCAAATAAATGATACAGCAGAGTCAGCTGTAAGTGGTCATGTTGTACATTACATCCCTAGGACTTAGTTATCTTCTAACTGGAAGTTGGTACCTTTTGACCACCTTCTTCCAATTCCCTTTCTCGTCCCCTCTGCCTCCTGCAACCACAAGTTTAATCTCCTTTCCTGTTAGTTTGTTTTCTTCCTTTTTTCTTTTTCTTAAGATTCTATATGAATGCCCTCAAGGGCATTCATTCATGTTGTCACAAATGGCAGGACTTCTTTTTTATGGCTGAATAATATTCCATTGTGTATGTCTGCCATACCTTCTTTATCCATTCAGGTTATTTTTTTGACTTGGTGAGGGAAGATCATGCTTCTTTGAACATAAGGGTGCATAAATCTCTTTGATACAGTGTTTTCATTTCCTTTGGATATATTCCCAGAAATGGGATTGTTGGACCACCTAACAGTTTTATTTTAAATGTTTTTGAAGAACCTCCATACTCTTTTCTAAGTGGTTCTCTGAGCTTACATTCCTGCCAACAGTGCAAGGGTTTGCTTATCTCTACATCCTCACCAGCATTTGTTACTTTTTGTCTTTTTGATGGGGGCCATTCTAACAGGCATAAGGTGGTATCTCCTTGTGGTTTTGATTTGCACTTCCCTAATTAGAGCAACTTTTCATGTGTCTGTTGGCCATTCATGTATCTTCTTTGGAGAAATGTCTATTTAGGTCCCTTTGCCCATTTTTAAAACTGGATTATTTATTTCTTTTGTTATTGAGTTATGTGAGTTCTTTATATTTTGTGTATTAACCTTTATGACATAGAGGGTTAGCAAATGTTTTCCCCCTTCCATAGGTTGGTTTCCACTTTGTTGATCATTCCTTTTGCTCTGCAGAAGCTTTTTAATTTGATCTGGTCCCATTTATTTTTTATTCTGTTGCTCTATTTTAGATGTCATATCCAAAAAATCATGCCCAAGACCATATCAGGGACCTTTCTTCCTTTGTTTTCTTCTGGGAATTTCATGGTTTCTGGTCTTGCATTTAAACCTTTAATCCATTTCAAGTTAATTTTTGCAAGTGGCGTTAAGATATGGGGCTAGTTTCATTCTTTTTCATGGGAATATCCCATTTTCCCCAGCACCATTTATTGAAGAGACTGTGCTTTCTCTGTTGAGTATTCTTGGCTCCCTTTCAAGTCTTAGTTGAATGTCTATGTGCGGGTTACTTCTGGGCTCTTGATTCTGTCCTGTTGGTCTGTGTGTCTATTTTTATTCCTGTACCCTTCTGTTTGGATTATGATAGCTGTGTAATATAGCTTGAAGTCAGCAAGTATGATGCCTCCAGCTTTCTTCTTCTTTTTCATGATTGCTTTAGCCATTTGGGGTTTTTTGTAATTCCATATAAATTATAGGATTTTTTTTTTATTTCTGTAATAAATGAAACTGGAACTTTGATAGGGATTGCATTGAAGCTATAGATTGCTTTGGGTAATATGGACATTTTAACAATATGAATTTTTCAAACACATTAACATGGGATACCTTTCCATTTCTTTTTTAAAAATTTTTTTATCGTTTATTTTTGAGAGACTGAGAGAGACACAGTGTGAGCATGGGAGGGGCAGAGAGAGAGGGAGACACAGAATCCAAAGCAGGCTCCAGGCTCCGAGCTGTCAGCACAGAGCCCGACGCGGGGCTTGAACCCACATACTGTGAGATCATGATCTCAGCCGAAGTTGGGTGCTTAGCCAACTGAGCCACCCAGGCGCCCCCCTTTCCGTTTCTTTGTCTTAGATTTCTTTGATCGATGTCTTGTAGTTTTTAGTGTAGAGATCTTTTACCTCCTTAGTTAGATTTATTCCTGAGTATTGTTGTTTTTAATGGCATTGTAAGTGGGATCATTTTCTTCATTTGTCACATAGTTCACTGTGCCTGTGTAGAAGTGGTACTGATTTTTGTATGTTCATTTTGTATTCTGCAACGTTGCTGAATTGTTAATTAGATCTAACAGGCGTTTTGTAGAGTCTTTAGGTTTTTCTACATATATAATGATGTCATCTGCTAATAAAGACAATTTTACTTCTTTTTAAATCCTGATGGCCTTTATTTCTTGCCTCATTGTTTCTAGAACTTCTAGTACTATATCGAATAGGAGTGGTGTCAGGGAGCACCTCTGTCTTGTTTTTGATATTAGGGGAAAAGCTTTCAACCTTTGACCACTGAGAATGATGTTAGCTGTGGGCTTGTCATAGATGGCCTTTATTATATTGAGGTATATTTCTTCTATACCCAATCTGTTAAGAATTTTGATCATGAACAGTTGCTGAATTTTGCCAAATACATTCTCTGCATCTGTGGAGACTGTCATATAATTATTTTCCTTCACGTTATTAATGGGATGTAGCAGATATTTTTGGGTGTGTTCAACCAACCTCATGTCCCAGGGATAAATCCCACTAGATCAGGGTAAACGATCCTTGTATTGTGCTGCTGTATTTGGTTTGCTAGTATTTTATTGAGAATTTTTAATCTACATCATGAGGGATATTGACCTATAGTTGTCTTGTAGTGTCCTTTCCTGACTTTGGTAACAGGATAATGCTGGCCTTACAAAACGAGTTTGAGCGTGTTTCCTTCTCTTCTTTGCGAAGAATCTGATAAGTATTTGATATTATTTCTTCTTTAGATGTTTTGCAAAATTCACCTGTGAAACCATCTTCCCCAGACCTCTTCTCTGCTGGGAGATTTTTGGCAACAGATTCAACCTCTGTACTAGTAATCGCTCTATTTAAATTTCCTACGCCTTCCTGATTCAGTCTTGGTAAGGTGTATGTTTCTACGATAGCCTTGTCACATTATGTCCCAGGAGCTGCAAATGCCAGTTTAAAAACTAACAAATAGGACTTGAAAGGGAAATCAACATTTTAAAACCCAGTGTACCAGAAAGTGTGCTGAGTCTATTTCCTGTGGATCATCTAATGTAATCTTTACAACAACTGTGCGACATGTTTTGGTTGTGTTTCCATTTTATAGATGGAAAAGGGAATTCCAGAGGGGGTAAATCATTTCTTACTACTTCATGGGTTTAAAGGGACGAATCTATCATTTAAAGTACTTGGGTTTTGGGGCGCCTGGGTGGCTCAGTCAGTTGAGCGTCTGACTTCAGCTCAGGTCATGATCTCACAGTCTGTGAGTTCGAGCCCCGCGTCGGGCTCTGTGCTGACAGCTCAGGGTCTGGAGCCTGTTTAGGATTCTGTCTCCCTCTCTCTCTGCCCCTCCCCTGCTCACACTCTGTCTCTGTCTCTGTCTCTCTTAAAAATAAATAAACATAAAAAAAATTAAAGTACTTGGGTTTTAGATCAAAGAGGTTTGAGTCTATATATTTGTAATTAACAGAAGGCGACTTTGAGTGGTTAGCATATGTGAGTTTGTGAATATATATTTCTATACATATATTACTTAGAGATAGTTGAGAAAGCAGGGCCAGGTTCTACAACCATTTTAGACAGTGAGAAAATTGACACGGAAGAGATACGTAACTCGCTTAAGGGATAAATGGTCTCGTAGTGGAATCGAAAGGGGAGAGATTTTTCTTCAGCTTTAAAAAAAAAATTTTTTTTTAATGTTTAATTTTGAGAGAGACAGCAGGAGTGGAGGGGGTAGGGGGCAGAGAGTGAGGGAGACACAGAATCCAAAAGCAGACTCCAGGCTCTGAGTTGTCAGCCCATAGCCTGATGCGGGGCTCAAACCCTTGAACTGAGGGATCATGACCTGAGCCCAAGTCGGCCGCTTAACCAGCTGAGCCCCCCAGGCATCCCAGGGAAAAAATTTTTCATAAGGCTCTTCTGGAGTTTGAGAAGAAGCCAAAGGTTCCACAGCGGGAAAGGTAGAAGTTACCCATAAGCAGTCTTTTAGATAGAACGAGAAAAATGTACACTCTGTATTAAGCCTTTAAAAACCTGCAGTCATTTAAGAAGTTGGAAATGAGCCTCGAGGACTGTGCAGATGACCTCACCTTCCTGAGAGTCCTAACAGCCATGTGTAAGCTCCATGGTTCAGGACGTTGACTGCATAAGCATCAAAAAGCAAGGCTGACTTGTTCCTTTATGAAAACATACCATTCATTTAAAGAAAGTTAAAATCTTCTGCAAATCATGCCTGACAACAGGCGTCACCAAAAAAAAAAAAAAAAAAAAAAAAAAAAAAGACAGTGTCGGAGTAAATGCTTCCAATTGAAGTATCCTGGCCAATGAAACCTACCTGCCCATTGCCCCAGACCCCTGATCTTTGCCAAGAGATGGGGGTTCGTTTTGATTAATCAAGTCAACAACCCCACACTGTTGAGTTCACCAGTCAGTGTTCTATGTCTGTACGTGAGAACTGTCCTGGGTAAAATGCCCAAACCTAATGACTCCTGGGAATTTAATATGCGATTGTTGAATTATCACTGTTTTCCAAAATTTCAATAATGGCTGCTAATGCCAACAGCTTTGGGCTCTGTAACAAACCAGCAGAGGAGATATTTGGGGGCCTTTTGGACTTTGTTTTACCACTGTTCTCCTGAGGGGCAAGTCTACATTAATTCTACCTCCAGCAGCGAAATGCTGTCTAAAACCAATGTTAACTTTAGGTTCACTGGGTTCTTGTTTGGGGCTTAAGAGGCAAGGTGAAACCCTTGAAAAATTGTGCTTTGAAATGTTTCTTTTCTAATTGTGCTTTTATGCACACAGTTGGACAAAACGTCTAGTTCTCTTAGGGAAAGAACCATCCACATAAACCAAGATAGTAACGCTGCTTTTTTTTTTTTTTTCATTTTTGCTTTTATTTCCTTCTTTCGTCCATCTGTGGAATGAGTCAGCACACCATTTGCTGGATGGCACAGAAACATAGTATCTGTCCACAGGAAGTGCATATTTGGCTGGGTAATACAGATGGAGAAATAAATAATTACTAAAGTATGTGATAAATTTATCTGGCGGGGGGGGGGGGGATGGTTTTGAGACAATGAGGCATTGACCCACGGGAGGGAGACCAGAGAGGTGAGGAAATAATCATGGCAGTGGGGTTGTGTGGGTCAGTCAAATAAAGACTGGGAAGAGGAGGAAGGAGCAGAGACTCCTGGGGACTGAGATCCTATCTAGAGCCCTTAGGGGTTCTCTTCACGTGGACCAGAGAGAATCTACAGAACACCTGCCAAAAGTGGCCAGGGTGGTGTCCACGCTTGAGAGAGGGGGAGAGGGAGAGAAGAGAAGCTTATGGTGGAGGACGAAACCACTACCTGGGTAATAAACAGGTTAGGGATGGGAACTGAGCGTCCGGAAATGCGAAGAGGAAATTAAAATGTCTTCTACTTTAAAAAAAATTTTTTTTTAACTTTATTTTTGAAAGAGAGAGAGAGAGAACGCACACACACAAGCAGGGGAGGGGCAGAGACATAAAGAGACCCAGTATCCGAAGCAGGCTCCAGATTCTGAGCTGTCAGCTCAGAGCCCGACAAGGGGCTCGAACCCACAAACCGTGAGATCCCGACCTGAGCCAAAGTCGAACGCTTCACTGCTTCACCGACTGAGCCACACAGGTGCCCCAAAGCGTCTTCTACCTTTTTATCTCGATTGTTAACGGTAAGCTGTGATAAGAATGGATTTTTATCTTTTACGCACAGCAATCGGCGGATAGAGCGTTCATTTATGGATCCTTTGTTTTTGTTGTAGTTGTTGTTAAGCCAAAGTCAATTAAGTGATTATTTGGCTACATTTGAAAGTTTGTATGATTGAAATTTGCCATTTGCTTCCAGATATGTAGTGTCTATACTCCCTCTCCCAAGGGGGCCACTCTGAGTCACCCCCAGAGTGTAAGACACCAGTGACAGAAATGCACTCTGCCTATGCAAATATGGGGGATAGTGAAATATATCTGTAAGGCCTACCCTTGCCTATCATCAGACCCCTAGAAGAGAGATGAAAACAGGTTTTAAGCACTAACTCTGGCTTCTCGACTAGTGGGCCTCAGAGAAGTCTTCTAAGGCTGTATCCAGACTTAACACAGATGCCTGCCTTGATTGATAAGCAGTGCACGTTCATTGGGGACCCTGTTACCCCTTCTAGCTTTGCCACAAGATGGCTATGTGATCTTCAACAAGTCCTTTCGTTTTCCAGGATCTCAATGTCTTCACAACTAAAAAAATAAATAAAATACAAATGGAGGGGTGCCTGGGTGGCTCCGTCGATTGGGCGTCCGACTTCAGCTCAGGTCATGATCTCGCAGTTCATGAGTTCGAGCCCTGTGTCGGGCTCTGAGCTGCCAGCTCAGAGCCTGGAGCCTGCTTCCGATTCTGCGTATCCCTCTCTCTCTGTCCCTCCCCCAACTCGCACTCTGTCTCTCTCTCTCTCTCAAAAATAAACAAACATAAAAAAAATTAAAAAAAAAAAAGTGGAGGCTGGGTTATTTTTCTTTCAGCCTGCCTTAAAAATTTTTACAATGCAGAGAGTACTTTTTCTAGGACGAATTCATTTCTAAGTAACATCTTGTACGGTCCAGTAGAAAAGGACCCTGGATATTCCATTTTAAGAAGAAGCAAGTCACGTTAAGCCTTAGTCTGATAGTACATTCTATTTTGATAAAGTGGCATTAATAATTTGACAGTCAGAGGCAGTTCATTGTGACCATGTTTGGGCACAAATACGTGGGATGTTTATGGCCTGAGTGGAGGTTGTGGATGGGCTAGGGCCTTCCCCGCTGCCACTTGGCCAAGCTTCTCATCTGTCTACTCTTTCCTTATATGTCCTTCCCTCTGGCTCTGTTCCTTTGTTTGCTCTACTAAACCGCCTTCATTTTCACCTCGTCCCCTGGAGTCACGAGGGGGCTGGAGTCCTGCCTTGCTGGAGGTCAAGGTCTAATTCTTATCATTTGGGTTTGGTGGTAGATACAACTGTTGGAAGGTGGGTGGTTAGATGAGGCAAAAGGTTACAGAGAAAGAAAGGTCTAGATAGAGTTCTCAAGGCAGTGGCTAGCATTGGCTCCAGCCTGGTCCCGGGGAATGAGGAAGGTTTGGAGGAGTCTGAAGGAACTGCGATGCCTATGGATGTGTCTTCTCCAAATTGGGCCTCCTGCAAAGCGTATTTGGGGGGCACATCCTATAGGCTCGTTCCTCAGGGCTTCTTCGGGTTTGGGAAGCAGCAGGGAGGCGGCCTGAAGGTGGTTGTCCTCAACCCTGCTGCACAATAGACTCTTTAGGGAAGCTTTTGAGGAATACTGATGCCCAGTCCCTACCCCCCAGAGATTCTGGATTCATCGGTCAGGGGGTAGGAAATCGAGAATTCATTGACGGGTATAGTTTTGAAACTCCCCCAGGTGATTCAAATGCACAAGATTGAGAATCACCCCTCTAGGACCTTAACACCACATTACCTAATTTAAAAGCTGTCCGGGAAAAGCTGGTCTACATCCCAGGGTAGACACCGGTGGCCTGGGGTTAGAACTGGGACTGCTGATGTGTTTTGTTTGGCCAGCCCAGGGTTAAAACAAAAAGCACGCGAGCAAATGAAATTCCTGAATTCGGATGCCTTTTCAGGCGGCCTGACATTCATTCAGCGGGCTTCTTAGAATTGTTATTTGTGTGACTTTTGCAGGCATTTGCTTCTGCAGCTGCTCGGCTGCTGAGACCAATATACATACAGCCAGTTGTTTGCCTCTGATACTGGCCCTGGGGGTGCTGGTGGCAGGGTGGGGGAGTGGAGGGGTGAAGGAGAGGAAGAGGAGGAGGGTGATAAGAGGGTAATCAGAAACCTGCAATCTACCCCCAAATGATGACTCCCCCTTCCCTCCAGTTCCTACCATCCAGGCACACCCCAACTCCATGACAGGCTACCCCCAAGGAGGAGGAGTTCTCATGGGATGGATCAATTTTAAGGACATTAATTGAACCAGATCCGACACCGAGTTGGATCTGAGCAAGGCCTTCCAAAAGGTCATTGCTACAGGCTTCCTTGAGTGGCTTTGGTTAGCAGTGAGAACTATTCCCCAAGGTCAGGTGCAGGGACCTCGCTTTGTTGCAGAAAATCAGAAAGCATGGGTGGACTCAAAATGCTTGAGGATTTCCTACCCGCTGCGGCGTTTGTGACTATGTCGAAAATCTCTCTCTGGAAAACGGCTAACACCTTTTGTCACAACCTTTCAACACAGGGCACCAATCCATTTCTAGCCCCAGTTTTCTGCCACAGATGCTTACTTTGATTTTCCCGGGAACAGAGAGGTTCTATCATGCAGCCCGCTGCCCCCCCCCCCAAATAGCGCTCTTCCAGATGCAGAGCAGTGATGCCTTGGGTGGCAATGAGTGGTTGATGGGCCTGGCTCATTTGCAGTTCTATTCTTCTTCGCACTTATGGGCGGGGCCAGGAAATCTCAAAATTCCCTTGGCGTTAGCACATTTCTACTAGTGGTTAAAGCTCAGGAGGAAGAATAGTGTGGACTGGTTGTACATTTTCAAACTGCGAAAACCAGCCCAAGTGCACGATCAGCGCTGCTATTTCTGCTTCCTTTAAAATGCTGTTACAAGGATCTGATCAGTTGTCTTTTTTTTTAAGTTTATTTCTTTATTTTGAGGGAGAAAGAGCATGTGCATGAGCGGGGAGGCGCGAAGAGAGAAGCCCAAGCAGGCTCTGTGCTGTCAGTCCAGAGCCCGACGAGGGGCTCGATCCGGTGACCCTGGCATCACGAGCTGAGCCGAAATCAAGAGTCAGGATGCTCAACCGACGGAGCCACCCAGGCACCCCTCAGTTTTTGTCCTAATCCTGTAAATCAGTGTGCCCCTGTCCCCAGTGAAAGAGCACATGAAACACCTCGTAATTCAAATATGGCGGAGAGGGAATGGCCTCGGTTTCTTGCTGGAGCTTCAGGCACTGTAGTACCTCAAGCTTCCGGAGCCACTCACCCCGTGCCCTCAAGTACTGGAGACTGGGCAAAGAATGAGGAGGCGCTATCTCGCGTCTCCTTGTTTGTTTTAAAGGGTCTAAAACAAATAAGACCAGAGTCCCAAGAATCTCATGTGGGTGATGATATCTATAGCAATTTATGCCCGGCGTTCTGGACTGGACAACACGGGGGTGATACGTGCCCATCCCTCCGAGGCATGCATTCCCACCACAGCACCGTCCGTGCTGGGGGTCCTTTAACAGAGAACAAAGAAGTATATCTTGATTTGGACATAACTGCCTCACTGTAGGCAAACATGAAATTTCTCCTAAATAACTTTATACATTTCACCTAAAATAAAGATCGTGAATGGGGAATCATGCTGGCTTTCACCTTTACTCCTTCCTCTGGCATCGCAAGGAATGACGTCTTTCCCTGTTCCTGAGCAGCGAGGACAGATCCACTATCTTATTTGAGTTTGGGGGTTTTCCTCCGTCCCTGTGCTCTCTCCATCGTCATGCAAATGTTTGATTGCCATACAAATTCATAAAATTATTGCCATAAAGATTATTTTTATGACTGCTGCTGACATGCCTACTTCTCCCCACAGGATGTTTATATTGATCATTTCTCTCTCTCCCCTCCCCCCCCTCCCCCTCCCCCTCCATGCTGTACTGACATCACCTTCTCATGCCGCCCTTTGTATGGACTTCAAGGGTCCCATCGCCTCTTTGGTCATCTCCTTGTTAGCGATATGCTTGGTTCCAGGTTAGATCCCATACTGTCCACGTTTATGCGAGGTTCGTGACCTCATTGGTCACACCTTTTTCTCAGGCCACACTTGTCATGCACTGACGACTCCAGCTCTTTGGACGGCTGATGCTGGCAGTGACTCAGCCCTGCTGTCTCAGCCACGAGAAAGTTTGTTGCCCTAACCCCCCTTGTCCTGGATCAAGAAAATTAGCTCTCTCTTTGAGCACTGTTTCTTTACCATAATCTAATCCGCAGAACATGAGGTAATTGAAATGTGAATATATATAATAAGAAAAATGATGCTCTGTGTCTATACTCAGGGACTTTGGGGGGCCTTTACTCTTTCATCGATGGACTTGTCACATACTTAACGAGAACTCTAGGGGACACCCCGGATGCCCTCCCCTGATCCCCACACATCCTTGGCTCTGTGTGCCATACCCAGCTTTTGTGAGCTTCCCTTCCCGTTCCAGCTTTGCCTTTCCCCTGAGCTTTGGCCGTGACTGCTGACGTTACCTTGCCCATTTAGAGCGTTGAAGCGCCTGGGAGTTTATGACCCACGGTCCCCTCCCTGATCTCCGCCACTCAGTGACTGACTGTGCTGTGGGAGGGAACATTGAAAACACCAACTTCCGTGCCTCAAGAAGAAACAAACTCTGCGGTACGGTTTGGGCTCTCAGGCTCCCCGAGGGACCCAGCGAAGACTGGGACTTTTCTACTTGACATGGCTTCTTCCTCTGTTCTCTGGGGCCTCCCCGCTCTCTTAGCAGTTTCTGCTGGGAACTGGTCCTTAACAAATTATGGGCATTTCCATTTTTGTTTCAGGGTCTGCTTCTAAGAAAACCCCATCTAAGACCAGCATTTTTGTGTGTGTTCCAGACACTGTGATTTCTAGTGGAAGGCGCTGCCATGAAGAAATTATAAGCTAAACAGGTTTTTGAATCTTACCGGACATCCTGGATCTCTAACAGAATAAATGACGTGCCGGTCAGGGGTCTGAAAGGAAAGAGATGGCCTACCCAATTTGGGTAATTTAATGACAGTTGTGTTGAAAGACTAAGTGTGGGCAGGATGTAGGGCTATCACAAGGAACAGGACACCGTCCCAGAGCAGGTAACAATAGGCTAGCATTACTCCTTCCTACGAGAAAAGTCTGCCTGACCCGAGTTGTGGCCTTTGGTCAAGGGACAGAACCAGACCACGGGACCACATCAGGAGTCCAGAGTGGGGACTCAGGATGGGTTAATAAGCTTTTCAGTGCTCATGGTGTGTAATTGTCAAAAACTACTTAAATATAGGAAACCACTTTTAGGGACCATCTGATGACAGCTCATGGAACTCCTGGTGGCTTGTGGGATGCATTTGGGAGATACTATAGGAGAGCGCTGTTGGAAAATAACACCTTAAGAATCACAGCATCTTTTTGTCTGTGGAATTTCCCTGTTTCAGATATACCCCCTTCCCACCGCCTCCGTCCAAGTTATCTAGGTCTTTTGCAAAGAGGGGAACAGGTCAGGTCTTTGGAATCTCTTAAATTTCTTGCATAAAGGTGAATTCTAACAAGCTATGGTATCTCGTTGCTGATTCCACAGCAGATGAGAAAGAAGGTGGGCGTGCCATGGTATTAGGGACGGGCGGCGTAATAGGGAGCCGACTGGTGAAGTGGGGTAGAAGGAACTCTGGAAGGGGTGCAGGCTGCAGGCAGATTGCATCCGGACCACCTGCTCCGCAGCGGAGAAAAGTAGAACCGTACTCAGATCTCAGCCACTCTGCAGCACTCGGTTGCTCTTACGGGCACAGAGATGATTTTTAGGGGGAAAAATCTGAGACCCAGAGAAAATGGTTAATGTAGGCCGCTGTACCCTGTTTAAGAAGGCAGCGAAGGGGGGCCCCTGAGTGGCTCAGTCGGCTGGGCGTCTGACTCCGGCTCAGGTCATGATCTCATGGTTTGTGGGTTCGAGCCCAGAGTGGGGCTCTGTGCTGACTGCTCAGAGCCTGGAGCCTGCTTCGGGTTCTGCGTCTCCCTCTCTCTCTCTGCCCCTCCCCTGCTTGTGCTCTCTCAAAAGTTAATAAACATTAAAAAAAAAAAAAAAAAAAAAGGCGGCAGTGAAGAGTGTATTGAACCTTTAAAAAATGTTTATCTTCCTGGTTAAATAGTAGTCATTAACGTTTGCTAATACTGTGAGCTCAGGATTATGCTAATTATTATATTCTCCTTTAATTGTGAAAATGACTCTGCAAAGTCAGAACGCCGATCATCCAAATGTTACAGGAGGGAAAGTGAGGTTTTGAGAAGGTAAGCCCGGTGTCTACATAGCGTGTGGCACAACCATTCTGGAAGCAGGTCTGTCTGATCACAGCCCACACCTTTAATCTCTTTTTTACCATCCGGGAAACCTCACGAGCGGTTTAGTGGCCCAAGGCTTACCTTGTGAGCTCTCTGGGGCGTTCCCTCTCACCACACACCACGTCTGAAAAGTGGGGCAGCGTTGTGTTCGTTAAGCTGGCTAATTTCAAGAGGATGTTCCTAGGTAACAGGATAAATAGAACAACAACAGAAGGTATTTCATCAAAAAACACGTAAAAATCAGCCCCAAGGAATGCAAAGTGATTCGGTTGTGCGTTGAAGCAATCTCTGAAGGGGGTAAAAGCCACAAACTCCAGCGGAGGAGACTCTGTCTTTGTCAGTCTTCTAGATTCTTCCGTACAGCCTCAGTCTCTGCCTCCTGCCCTCCACCAGAGAGCGCTGGGTTTCCCGGGACCGGTCCCAACAAGAGCCCAGAGACACGATGAGGCAGGACATGACCACTAGAGGGAAGCAGTGAGTCCCTTATGCTTCATTTTTCTGAGGGAGCCATCTTTGTGGGTGTTGATAACGTCCTCATTTTAAAGACCGTTTCATCCAAGACACATACTTTCTCGTGTGTGATTGGCGTCAAAGAAAAATGTGCTCTGCACACCGTCGGGTTTCACCATGTGCATGTCAACAGGCTCGGTCTGATCTCGGCAGGTAACTTCGAGGGCCACCCCAGGTCCAGCCTACTTGGTAGAAAAGGCCTTTTCTTCTACCCGAGTTTTGCAGGATATATTCAATCCATTAACGTTAGCCCCAGTTCATGTTGATTACAACATGTCTGATTCTTGTCATTTCTTTGTTGAGGGAGTTGTGGTTAGCCCAGAATAGAGGCAACAGGAGGGGCCAAGTGTGGACAGAAGTCGCCCACGCACTCCCCAGATGCGTCACGTGAGTCACCTGTGTTCTGAAGGAACCGTACCGTCTAACAGCACCACCTAAAGACTCTTTTGGAAGACAGCAGAATGCTCCATTGGGGTGTGCTTTGAAAAGAGCTCTGTAGTTATTAACGTAATGACAATAATGATTCCTCTGGCGTTTATTTTTCGACTACCCTCTTGGTGCATGTGGCTCAGAACACATCACTTGAATGGAGACACTTAAGGTTTTTACACAAATAGCAGTGGGAAATTGGAGAAGGTTCAAGATGTTCTTCAATGTGGAATAATAAGCAGCCGTTTTAAATGATGCCGAGGAGTAGATTTATTGACAGGGAAAGGTAGCCACGATGTCTTAGGCTTTGTAAGTTCTAAAACACTCTGAGCCTGTTTATGGAATGTATATTTATATACGTACGTTGAAAAAGTCTGGATGTTGTACTGATTATCTCTGTATGGGAGACTGATAAGTGATATTTCCTTTATATTTTTCCCCTTTTTGCTTAGCTGTGTTTTGGGATTTTTCTACCTCACCATGTATTTATATATCTAAGAGTTTTAAGTTTACCCTAATGCATGATAGCGTTTCAAGGGATTGTCTGATCTTTTTACCCTGGATATTCTCATAATCGTGTAATTTTCATCCCTCTGTCCTTCTCCTAAATCACCAGGCTGAATTAAGAGTGGGCCAGGCAGAATTACTGTTTTCCCATAATGTTATACTGGCTGTCTCTTGCTTTCAGAAAGCAGTGCTATGTCTCTGAAGTGTCCCTGCTCAAGGCTCTCGCTCCTAAACACCACCCCGGTCACCTTACCTTTCCAATTTATTCTCCTTCCAGAACTGTATTCTTTTTTTTTTTTTTTTTAACTTATTTTGAGAGTGAGTGAGCACAAGTGGGGGAGGGGCACAGGGAGAGGGGGAGAGAGACAGAGAGGATCCCTGGCAGGCTCCATGCTGTTAACACAGAGCCCAACACAGGGCTCGATCTCATGAACCTTGAGATCGTAACCTGAGCCGAAGTCAAGAGTCAGACGCTCAACCGACTGAGCCACCCAGGCGCCCCAGGGATGAGAGTTTTTTTTTTTTTTAATTTTTTTTCAACGTTTTTTTTTTTTTTTTTTTTTTTTTTTTGGGACAGAGAGAGACAGAGCATGAACGGGGGAGGGGCAGAGAGAGAGGGAGACACAGAATCGGAAACAGGCTCCAGGCTCCGAGCCATCAGCCCAGAGCCCGACGCGGGGCTCGAACTCACGGACCGTGAGATCGTGACCTGGCTGAAGTCGGACGCTTAACCGACTGCGCCACCCAGGCGCCCCAGGGATGAGAGTTTTAAAAGTATATCTGAGCATACCTTTCCCTCTAGAAGCACAGGCAAGGCTTGCCCGGAAATGGCTCTTGGCTCCTGACGTCACTGCTGATGCAGGAGAGCAGGACAGGGTGGTCTGGGCACGGCACATGCGGGGCCGCGAGGAGCCGGTCCACTCTGCAGGCCCCTGGTGGAAATGGGGTGCCCTGGGGCCTGGCACACGTGCCCTGCCCCAGGCTCTCTGCTGTCCTGCCTGATGGACGTGGGGCTCCGCAGGGCACTTGGAAGACGCCTTCCCCTGAGTCCTCCCCAGACCAGCCGACAGAATTTCAAGTGGCCCCTGGAGACTTCCTGTCCCTGTTTTCTGGCTCTGTCCCACCACCTGACCAGTGACAATGCCATTGCGTTCGCTCTCCACACTCCTCCCAGCCCACCTTCCCCCGGGCCTCCCCTCAGTCAGGCTGCGGGGGTCTGCCTGGGATGTAGGCGACTGGTGAGGACGGTCACGAACACTCCTGATTTGGAGCTCCTGATCCAGCCGGGCTCAGCCGCTCACACCGTGTCCAACGCTCCCCAGGCTTGCCCTCTCTTTCCCCCCGAGCCCCCTGCCTTAATTCCATGCCAACCCCGGCCAAGATCTCCCTCTCCCTTCTCGACCATCCTCATGCCCAGAGCATCCGGGTTACAGTGCTGGGTGTCACCAGCGTTCACGTCGTCTGGGGCACACGGGCTTTACAGCCAGGCTCCTGGGTCCCGGGCGTGCCTTGACCACCTGCAGGCTGCACAACTCTAAGCTGCGGACTCAACCTATGAAATGCAAACAGTTGTCACACTTACCTCATCGGGTGCTTGTGAGGATCGGATGCATTAGGCCCTCGTTCCTGCTACGCAGGAAGAACTTCCTAAAGGTTCAGCGTTCTCCGGATAGCTCGTATGTTTCCATTTAGTCTCTTTTCATTTAACTTTCTATGGTCTACATCTCCTTGAGGAGATTAGGTGAGCTGTCTGTCTGCTGTGCCTTTTTGTGGTCTTTCTAGAAGCCCGCCAGTAATGCACACGCAGTCGGTGGTTTGTAATTACTTACTGTTTGACACAGGATATGAATCGGCAACGGCGGGGTCTTACGGTCTGCAAAATAGATCATACCCATCTGCGAGTCGTGGGTCAGTGTGCCTCACTTTCAAAGGCAACCTGTTTCAGATAGGCTTTGGTGCACAACCAACTGTCCTACAATATGGCGGCCTAAAAATAACGATTCATCATTTCTGAGGGTTCTGTGGCTTGACTAGGGAGTTCTGCTTGCCTAGAGAATTGGGCTGGAGGGGCACCGTGGTTGAAGGTCCAAGATGGCCTCACTCATGCCTCCCAGTTGGTGCCGGCTGTTGGCTAAGCTTCTTGGTTTTTCTAAACATGCTTTTGAATCCTCCAGGAGGTCAGACAGGACTTCCTCACGGCAAGTAGGAGGTCCCAGGAATCCAAGAATGTTACAGTCAAAGCTACCTCAGACTCAAGGTCTGGGCTCTGCAACTTGTAGGCTTACTTTTGTCCTCTTCGGTCGATCAGAGCAAGTCCCAGAAATAGCCTCCACCACTTGACGGGAAGAGTGACAGAGCCATTTTGCCACAGAGGCGTAGACACAGAGAAGCCTGATCCATTGGAGGCCAGTACGATGGCCATCGACCTCACGTCCCTAGGAAGAGTTTGGTGAGCTTGTGAGATGACAACCTCGATAACCTTTCTTTGTTGGGATTTACAACCCAACAAAGATATTTGCAAGCATTTGCTGTTTTGACGTTCACAGCCATGCAAACTTCCTGCGAGGCAGGAAAAAGAGGTATTACCATCTTTATGACATAGACTGGGAAGCCGTAGTTGTACAGGTTCCCCCAACTCCCGTAGCCGGTTATTAACAGAACTGCACTAATATGACTCTTGCCTTTTTTGAAAAAAAAAAGCTTTATTTATTTATTTTGTGATAGAGAGTGTGCATGCACAGGGGAGGGACAGAGAGAAAGGGACAGACAGAATCCCAAGGAGGCTCCACGCTGCCAGTGCAGAGCCTGATGGGGGGCTCAGTCTCACACACTGTGAGATCATGGCCTGAGCAGAAATCAAGCGTCGGACACCCCACTGACTGAGCCACCCAGGTGCCCCGACTGGTACCTTTTCTTATTATGAAATATTTATCACACGCAAAGTGTGGAGAATGATGAAAACACCCACCCGTGTAACGACTACCTAGCTTGAAGACCAGGATGGCAGATAGTCCTTTGAAGCCCCCTGTGCCTCACAGCCCAGCCCGGTCCCCTCCATTTCTACATAACCGCTCTCTGGGATGACGTCCATCTTGAATTTGGTGTTTATCGTTCCTGCGCACTTTATAAATACATCTTTTATTCAGAAATAGTAGCTACTATTTTTCAGTGGTTCTGAGGCACACTTTTTTTCACATTTTAATATCCCTGACATCAGGATGCTCTTATAACTAATGACGTTTTACAACAGCTGTCGGCCAGGTGACCGCTGCAACATGGCCATACTGCCTGCACATTCTCCAACATCCAAGGTGTCAGGAAAGTGCTTGCAGAAAATTCTGGAGACAGTAAGAGGGCACTTAGTTTACCCTTAGGAACAAAATGGTCGTGAGGAGAGGTGCGGGAGGTGGCGAGTCAGAGATGTTGAGCCATGTTCCAGGAGCAGGAATCTGAAGGTTAGCTATACATAGCTGCAAAGATAGTTTAAGAACTCCGTGCCAATGACCGTTCGTTCTTCTATGGATTCTTTTCAGAAATGTTGTATCCCCAATCCTCGGGCCGGATGGAGGATTTATTGCACGGCAGAAACACAGATGTCAGTAACAGTCAAAAAGACGCAGAAGAGGGGACGCCTGGCTGGGCATCTGACACTTGATCTCGGGGTCGTGGGTTTGGACCCAACATTGGGCATCGAGTCTACTTAACGAAAACAGTTTTTTTAAGAAGATGCAGAAGAGTCAGACTTTAAATATGGAAAAGTTTCAGGAATCCCTTAAATTGAGTCCACTTACATTTTCCTTTCTTTTTTTTTTAATATATTTTTTTTATTTTTTATTTTTTGACATTTATTTATTTTTGGGACAGAGAGAGACAGAGCATGAATGGGGGAGGGGCAGAGAGAGAGGGAGACACAGAATCGGAAGCAGGCTCCAGGCTCCGAGCCATCAGCCCAGAGCCTGACGCAGGGCTCAAACTCGCAGACCGCGAGATCGTGACCTGGCTGAAGTCGGACGCCCAACCAACTGAGCCACCCAGGCGCCCCTACGTTTTCCTTTCTTAATGCATGCAAAAAAAAAAATCTGGTAAAAAAAAAAAAAACCCTCAGATAAAATGAAATCACAAGAGATAAGAAAGCATTTTTTGTCCGTTTCATTTTCAGCATTTTTTTTGTGTTAACGGTGCACAAAACAATGGCATCTCTTAGAAACTTTAGCTACAGGGTGTCCAGTTGAACCTGTATTTCTGCTAACCAGATTGTTTGCCCAACATTATGCTTCTGAGATTTTTCAGTTTGATAAACGTAGCCTCCATTCATTCATCTTAACTGCTCTATAAAGTTCCCTTGTGTAAGTATGGCATGTTCTATATGTCCATTTTACCCATTCTCCTGTTGATGGGCCTTTAGATTGCTTCTAGTTTTTGTTTTTTGGTTTTTTGTTTTTGGTTTTTTCATTTCAGACAATGCAGCTACAAGCATCTTGTTCATACCTTCCTGGGATCAGAATTTCTGGATCCTGGGGCAGACACATCTCCCACTTTACTAGACATTCCCTAATTGGTCTCCAAAGTGTTTGTCTGATTCATCTCACTAGTACTGTTTGCGAGGTCCCAGTGCAAGAAAGCCTTGACTGGGTTCCCAGTCGCCTCTCTGAATCCTTACAACTTGTCCCCCCTACATAGTCCAAGCAACCCCTAACACCACAGCAGATCAAGCCACGAGTCTGCTCCAAACCCTCCAGTGGATTTTCACTGCGCTTCCCGACAAGATCACACGGCTTCCCTGGCCCTAACTTAGCTCTGCAATCTCTTCTTACCCCTGTGTCATACCAGACCCATCCCTCACATTACAATCCAGCAACTTCATGATGTTTTTAGTTCCTCACGCAAGACCTGCCTCTTCTCTCCCCCCAACATCTGCACACGCCATTTCCTCTCTGGAATGTTCTCTCCGGTAAAACCACAGCTGCTCCACCCACCTCCCACTTTGGCTAATTCTACTCAAACTTCCCCAACTCTTCCTCCTCAGAGCTGCTAGTCCATCCCCGTCTCTTCCCCCTTCTAGAGCATGTGCCTTTCCAGTGTACAATGTAGCATATTTTACAGGAGTTTCCCCGATGTGACATCCTTGCACAATGCTGAAATCACCTCTCATTTTGACCTCCCACTAGACTTTCAGCCCCCCAAAACGGTGATGGAGGGGACAGTGTCTATCTCGTTTACCGCTGTCTTCTCACCTAGTAGATAGTTTACATGGTGTTGAATGAATATCACATTTGTTGAATAAAGCATGAATCAAGTCAGCTCTGGAACACCCAAGTCATTTGGCCCCTGGTTGCTTGCATAGCCTCCCCTATAGGTTTCCATGCCATCCTAGAAATTTCTTCCTAAATCTTTAGATTACTAGCGGAGAGCCAGGTGGGTTGCCCCAAGCCACTAGGAAGGGGAAATAGCAGAGAAGAAATTTGGAATTTGGGTGTCAAATTATGGAAGTTCCTTTAGGCTCATGGCAACTGACAGCCTTCTAAGCAGGCTCTTGCGTCGAGACATGTGCACGTACAAATCTGTAATGCGTGACGGGGGAGGGAAGCAAGGAGTCCTCTGGGACAGTCCTGTGTGCCGTCACCTACAATGCACAGCTTGGGTGATGGAAGGCACATCTGGATGTGTCTGAGAAGCAATTAGCCCTGCTATAAATAGGATGGAAACAGAATGGAGAAGGTTGAAGTTAATATAGAGATACTAAAAATAGTCTGCGATGATTCTGAACCAACGTGCTCTAGTTTTTCGGTGTTTTCTAAGGCAAGAAAGGAGTTTGACAGATCCCGGCAGCCCTCTCCTACAACTCAAGGAAAAGGGGGAAAAAATTAGCTTTAAAGATGTCTATACTGACTGTGGGTTTTTGGCAGAATAACACAATCCTGAATTTAGGAACCCGGCATCTTCCTTCTGAGTGAGGCAACAGAGGCTGACATCTCCTAGCTCAGCGGCTCTTACTCTCTGGGATGAGTCCAAAAAAACCAAAAAACCAAAAAACAAAAAAAAGAGACACATGTGGCTGGGCTCCACATGCACAGTTTTCTGATTCACTCGGCCCAAGTGCGGCAAGGAATGTATGTTTGTAAAAAGTTGCTGGAATAATAGGAATGAAGTCCTGATACTTGATACGACCTGAGGGACCCTCAGAATGGGCAAATCCATACAGACAGCAGATTCATGGTTGTCAGGGGCTGGGGGGAGGGGTAGTGGAGAGTGGCTGTTGCATGGGTGTGGGATTTCCTTTTGGGGTGATGAAAACAGTTTGGGGCTAGATAGGGGGGATAGTAGCACAACACCAACAGTGGAACTAAGTGACAAAGAACCGCGTGCTTTAAAATGGGGGGCGCCCGGGTGGCTCAGTCAGTTAAGCATCCGACTTTGGCTCAGGTCACGATCTCATGGTTCGTGAGTTCAAGCCCTGTGTCGGGTTCTGTGCTGACGGCTCAGAGCCTGGAGCCTGCTTCGGATTCCGTGTCTCCCTCTCTCTGTGCCCTTCCCTCACTCGGGCTCTCTTTCTCTCTCACACAAATAAATGAAAATAAAAAACTAAAATTCCTAGGTGATGTTGAGACTGCTGGGTCAGGGACCACACTTTGAGAACCACCGACCCAAGCTACAGGCACAGAGAGGGGAAGAGGCTGAAGGAGGGCTGAATTCTGAAGTGAATGGCAGCATCTATGCTTTCCCCCAAGCAGGTCTGTGACAGAGAACTCCAGAAGTCTGAAGCGCGTTGTGACCTTGAAATCTTTGTTCTCGGTTTGGGCGTGGACCCAGAGGTGTTGGCGTCTTCCACACTCCCAGTTCAAGCCCCGGGCCACCTAAGCAAAGGAGGTGGCTGAAAACCACTGTTGCCTTTGTTAGCTGCTTACTTACCTTGGGCTGCAAAGAGGGATTTATAGTGTGAGGGAACGTTGCCCAGTAGAGAAGCAAAACGTTTGGATGTGGTCACCAGCGTCCTGCGAGGCTGACCTCACGTGCTGGGGAAGGACAGGGAATCATTCTGGTCCTTCTGATGGTCCTTCTGGCCCCGTATGTTCTGTGCCCAAGAAACATAGACAAAGACCATAGCTGCTCGCCACGCCAAGCGATAACTATAGCTTTGGCGAAGTGTCCTTTCTCCTTGTTTCTTCGAAGGAGCAAACGTGTATTGTTGTCTGTAGACCTTTGATCTCCCAATCTCCCTTGCTGGAACATCGACTCTGGTCCATGTACCCATACTATGGGGAGTAACGGTTGCCAGGAGCTAGGGGTTGCTGGGGGTGGGGTGACTACACCAGAGTGGGGCAAAGAATTTGGGCGAGGGAATGTAATTAATTGTTCTACGTTTTGATTCCGGTGATAGTCTCATGATGGCATTCACTGGCCGAAATTCCCCAAATCGTACACGGAAAAGGATGAATTTTATGGCATGTAAAGTATACCTTCATCAAAAAATAAAAATAACTCCCCCCCCCCCACCCCCCGTATCACAATTCACTTGTTCTGGGTTGGAGCCCAGGGATTGTTTCATAAAAGCTCCCCAGGTGGGGAATATCTGCTTCTGTCCAATATGGAGTGACAGGGACCGGATTTTTCCTTCCCACCTGAGACAGCTTAAAAAAAAAAACCTAACAGACAAAATACATGAAACAGTAGTTTTCAAGTCATTGGACACCAACCACCAAGGACAACGATCCCTGCAGTGGAAGGGAGATAAATTATTTATTGTCTTGATTTTAGTGATGGCTTCATGGATGTATACATATATTTAAATTTACCAAGTTGCTCATTATTCATATGTGCAGTTTATTGTACATCAGTTATACCTCAATGAGGGTTGTGGGTTTTTTTGTTTGTTTTTTTGGGGGTGTTTTTTTTTTTTTTTGAGTTCCTGGGGAGATTCCAAGAGTATATATAGGTAAAGTCAAGAGCCATCAGCCCAAACATATGACCTTACTTGGCCCTGGGATCTAACCTCCTTTGTCCTAATCATTTGAGTCCAACATAATGTAGTAAAAGAATATGAAGTATTAAAGTTCATGAGAAGACATACTTTGCTTCAATGGAACTCATCTTGGAAAATAAGCTGGCATTTGCAGGATTTTTTTTTTTTTTGCTTATATTTTTTGCTAATGATTCTTCTGAGAGCTCCCTGGAAAGAAAGAGGAGCTCGACCTTCTGTGACGAATTTTTAAAGATTAGGACAAAACACGTTAATAATGACTCCTGGGCAATTACAATGTGTATTAAAAGCCGTAAAACTATTCAGAACATTTGACTCAGAATTTAAGCAAGTAGGAAACGGGCTCAGTTAATATTATAATACTATAGTATAGTATTATACTATACTATAATAGCGAAACACTATAATACCATACTCTAATACTATAATAGCGAAATACGTGAATGAACTGTGTCCACACAAAGGAAGTTGCCTGGATTATGCTGTGCCAGTCAGAATAGAGTTGGTCCGGTTCAAACGATGCTGTGAAAGAACACCTGATGACAAGAAAAAGTCTGTCCGATAGGATGCTTTTGGTTCCAAGTAGCAGAAGGTTTTAAATAGCATGAACCGCAAAGCTCTTTATCTTATCCTGGAACAAGATGCCCAGTTTGGGGATGGTTGCAAGGTTGGTGAACTCAGAAGCTTGGCAAGGAGCAGCCGTGCTGCTTCTGACGATCTTTCTTTGCCCTGGCTGAATCTCTCGGGCCCGCTCCCTCACCTCTTACACCTGCAAAATGGGCTGCCCTGGGTTCAAATATCTCCAGCCGCGAAAGGGAGAAGTTTCTTTTTGCAGGGCAGTTTTTTTTTTTTTTTTTTTTTTAATGTTTATTTATTTTTGAAAGAGGGAGAGAGAGAATGAGAAACACAGCGTGAGTGGGGGAGGGACAGACAGAGAGGGAGACACAGAATCCGAAGCAGGTTCCGGGTTCCGAGCTGTCAGCACAGAGCCGATGCGGGGCTCGAACTCAGGAACTGTGAGATCATGACCTGAGCCAAAGTGGAACGCCTAACCGACTGAGCCACCCAGGCTCCCCTGTTTTTTGTTTTTAAGAACGTTTTCCAGGAGCTCCCCGAAGATTTCCCTCATGTCTCTTTGGCCAAAATAATGTCACACTTATTCCCAAGCCAATCACTGACAAGACCAGGGGAATGATCAAGAGTGGCCTAGACCATTAAGTTTCATTCCCTCAGGCTGGAGAAGATCCCAGCCTTCCCTCGGGCACAGGGCTGCCCTATATCTGACCAAAATCTGGGCTGGCTGGCAAAGCAGAAAGGAGAGAAATGGCTATTAGCTAGGCTAACGGCAGGTAACACAAACAGTGAATGTTGATAGAGTTCCATTTTTAGAAATAAAAGTGAATATAGATCGGCCCAGAAAAAGAGAAATGCTATCCATTTTTAAATGTTATCTCCAGTTGGTGTGATTACAGAGAATATTTGTTTTTCTTATGTCTGCTTTTCCTTTTGTCCCCTAAATTTTCTGTAATGAATACGTAAGGCACTTGAGCAACAACAAAAACCCTCCAGAAATGTTCTTGTAAAGTATTTACAGCCGTCACCGGGGCTTTTTGAAAAGTAAATATGAAGAGCAGTTATGTAAGATCCAACCCAGGGAATTCAGTTGAGGTTGGGCTCCGTCTGGTGCAGCCTCCAATGCCTGGGACCTCTTGCACCCACGGGCATCTGTAGGACCCTGAGGCCCCGCAGAGAGGTCAGCAGGTCTACTTGAGGGGGCGCCCCCTGCTGGCTGGAAGACTGTCACCAACCAGTTCTCTTCACCAGCACAGACCAGATTCTTTTTTTTTTTTAATTTTATAAAATCTTTATTTATTTTTGAGAGAGAGAGAGAGAAATAGAGCAAGAGGGAGACACAGAATCCTAAGCAGGATCCCGGCTTCCAGCTGTCAGCACAGAGCCCTACACGGAACTCGAGCTCACAAACTGCCAGATCATGACCTGAGCCCAAGTCGGATGCTTAACCAACTGAGCCACCCAGGCACCCTGCACAGACCAGATTCTAAGCCGGTCCTCAGAGGCTGCGGGGCAGAAGAGTTACTGTAGACCAGACTAGAGAACGGAGTTACCCAGGGACTCCCGTCCCGGCCACAGCAGGAAGACAGGACCGGAAGTTTGGAAATGGAATGCATGAAAAAGAAGACGAAAAAGCAGCAAGGTCACTCTCTGCCCCCCCGAGCACACTTCCAGTGACTTCGCACGTAAGCACATGCATGTTATGGCCATGTCAGACTGGAATCGTATCCCGGTATATCCTAAGCATCACCAATGGTCACTTCTCAGTCCAGACCTGGGACTCCAAGGATTGAAGGAGACCAAGAATGACCAAAGTTGGCCAATACTGAGAAAAGGCATTCAACAGCCAAGACGTCCCATGACATTCTACATTTAGTCACCAAACCTCTGAGCCTCTCTCTCAAACCCAGCCAAACCTGGCATCTGCACCCAGCCCACCGCTGGGGGAGTTAACAGCGGTGGCCCCAGGGGCAACCAAAGACACCAGCTCTAGAGTAACTCAGACCTCCGCTCCTGTCAGACTCTACCACCTCCTAGTTGTGCAAATTTGGAGCAGCTCCTTCACCTCCCTGTGCCTGTTTCTTCACCTGTAAAATGGGGATGGGGCGCTTAAGGCATTAAATGAGCTAGCTCATGCAAGGTGTGGCAAACCTCAGCTCTGCGTAAGCCAGTGAGGACGCCGGAAGGGTAGCAGCTGCCTGCCATTCACCTCTTCCAGCTACAAGGAATCCCCTCCCGCCTCCTCACCTTGGGCCCTGAACACAGAGATTAATCAAGCGCTCTGGGGCCGGGACTCGGGGGCTGTCAGATGCACTTTTCTGAATCGAGGTTTTAGTGGACGAAGATCCCAGGGGCTTGCTCTTGCCAAAAAGGAAATGGTTCTTTGAAAATTATACCCAGCTACCTTCACCTGCTCACAGCCGGACCACCTGAGGCTGGGGAAGTGAGCTCTGGCTGTGGGGAAAAAACAAATCGTGCGGAAAGGAGAACGTAGGTTTAAGGGCAAGTCTGTCTGGAAGGATTATGTGGGCGGTGGGAGGGATAAAACCAGACAAGGAAGAAACAGAAAGCAGCTAGGGCTAGACAGTAGAGTGAATCCTCTCTCTGGGAGAAGCTATAACTTAGATTCCTTTCCTTCAGAAACGTTGATTTCTTGGCTGTTCCCCATGTGAGGGGTTAGCCCAGCTCGGGGAACGGTGCACGGGAGCTTGGGGTGAGGTGGATAATAAGTTCTCTGCAGTGAAATTTCTGGACTGTGCTTCATTCATTCCACATAAAACCTCTCAGTCCTGCAGTAGACGCACAGGAATCTCTCTCCAGTGGGGAGAGTATTCTTGGTTGCTTCTCTGGACACCGAATTCTGGTTCAACAGCTCTTGAAACTGTCCTGGTTGGGGATGGGCGGGGTGTGGGGGGGGAGATGTGGAGCACGTGAAGGTGAGAACTCTCAAGGTCATGTTTACTTACCTGCATTGCAAAAACTAAAATTGGGTCCCCCCCCCCCCCCGCCCCAGAGCTCGCCAAGCTGTTACGAAATACTCCATGACAAAATGTGGCCAATGTGTCAGAGCCTTGTACTTGCCCCCTTTTCAACCTAAAGTATTTTGATGCGTTTCCGGATTTCACTCCTCAGGAAGAGCCACCTCCTTACCTGTCACCTGCTTCCCCTGGCTTGTGCCTCCACGTGTTTAAATAATCTGCTACCACCGAATTTCTTGAGTCATCAAGCTAAGGCATAATCTGATCTCCTACTTTGCAAGGCGAAGATTTAACCCTTGGCTAATTCCCCCTCACCCCTGGCCCACCTCTATGTGGCAGTTAGTTTAAAATTTCTGATTAAATGGAGAATGGCAAAAAAAAAAAAAAAAAAAAAAAAAATTCTTACAGGCATGTTAATATTCTTCCTGCGGAGTCAAATAATATACTATGATTTTATTTCCTTGCCGTTTGTAAAATTTTCTAGTTCTTGGAGTTAATAATTACCTTATATTTTAAAATTTCCTTTGTTTTTGGTTTTTGGGTTTAAAAAAATTTTTTTTTTAATGTTTACTTATTTGTGGGAGAGAGGGACAGAACATGAACAGGGGAGGGGCAGAAAGAGAGGGAGACACAGAACCTGAAGCAGGCTCCAAATTCTGAGCTGTCAGCACAGAGCCCATTGTGAGGCTCAAACTCCCAAACCATGAGGTCATAACCTGAGCTGAAGTCCGACACTTAACTGACTGAGCCACCCAGGCGCCCTTAAATTTCCTTTGTTATCCAGCTACTGTTGTTAATTCGTAAACTTGCCAACAGAATGTACTTTCCCACCAGCCCTATTTTCCACATACATCAGGTTTCCTTCCAGTTAAATATTGTTCCTGGCTAGGTTCCCCTGGAGCCCTATCTTCCTGCTCCAGGCCAGCCAGAGGCTCCCTTGGCTCTGCCCGGACATCAAACTGGGGCTGCCCTTCTCACAAAGTCCTTGTATCTTGAGTTGGGGTCCCCTGTTTCCTAACGCAGTCATTTTGGTAGAGTACTTTCAGAGAAGGGATACAGAAGACGTAAAAGTTTTGTGAAAATGACTGTATTCTATCTTCATACTTGGTTGCTAGTTTGGCTGGGTATAGACTTTTCCTTCAGAATGCTGAAGGCATTGCTCCTTTGACATATGGCTTCCCATGTTCACGTTTGGAAAGTCTCATGCTACTCTGATTTCCAATTTTGATCTATTTCTAGGGATGTTCTCTTGATCCCTCCGAAGGGGAAGAATATATTGAGCATTTGTCATACATTAGACACTGTGTTAGAAGCTTTACATACTCTCGCCTTGCTTAGTCCTCACCAAAAATAAACAAACCTGAGATAGAAATTACTTTTTCTCCTCTCACATAGGGTAACTGAGACTCAGAGAAAGTAAGTGTATTGCCCAACACATGGGGCCTGTCATTACAGGGTATACTATAATGAGGACTGCAAAATCTCAAAAAAAGTTTCTCCTGTCACGCATCCTCCATGATTGTCGGGGAGCTCTGCCTGTCACAGGCACTCACGGACCCCATTTCCAGAAGCTCTGACTACACACGTGCTTCCCTAATTGATGCAGCAGCAGGAAGGGAATGTGGCAAATCTCATAATGGTTCTCACAGTTTGTGCCTGGAAGTAACACGTTTCATTGGCCAAAGCCTGTCACATGCTATACTGTATGTTCAAAGGCTGTGAGAGTATTTCCAGAAGAGAATTCTTTCCTGGCAATTTTTTCTGAAATGCTTCCCCCCCCCCCCCCCCCGCCCCAGTTCCAAAGTCCCAATAACATTTAGCCAAGAAATTGGGAAAACAGGAAAAAGCTGTGATTCTCCTGTAAGAATTAAAATATAAGAATCAACCTAGAGATGTTACTGGTCCAAAGCACTCACTTGTGGCAAGGTGAAAGCAAGACCAAGAAACGCTAATGTGTGGAATCAGAGGTTAAGGGTAACTTTTCCAGGAACCAGGCCAGGAGCACCCCAGAAGCCAAGAGCATCTCATGAGTCAGTCTTTCTAGCTCCTATTGCTGTGGTATAAGTGAGTCTTCATGGCTCTGTCTGCTACGGGAGCCATTCTTACACATAAAATAAATATCAGTAAGTTTGTACGCATAATATACTTCGCATGAGTCCTATGAGTTATGTTCTAAGAAATCAGTTTTGGAAACAAAATATATCCTTAAATTGGCAATTTCAACACATGATTCTACTTAGTGCTGTTAACTTTGGTAGGAGATCTGAATGTTATGTTGTTGGAACACAACCCAGCAACATGCACTGTTGTTTTCCAGTGTTTGAATATTCCCTCCAGGCACAGGTCTTTGTAAACACTTAAATGGAAGAAATGCAAAGAGCAGATGATGTGAATATTGTGGAAAACTCTGACAGGAAATCAGAAACTGAACAAAAATCTGCGTTAGTCAAGCAGTATCTATTTCAACAGCAAAATCAAAACCAGGGCAAGAAGATAAGAAAAATAAATATTTTTAATTTTCATCATTAAAAAAGGAAATAAACTTATATGAAGAAGTAGGTACTCTAGAACTTGACTCAAAAGTACTTTTGGGGGCGCCTGGGTGGCGCAGTCGGTTGAGCGTCCGACTTCAGCCAGGTCACGATCTCGCGGTCCGTGAGTTCGAGCCCCGCGTCGGGCTCTGGGCTGATGGCTCGGAGCCTGGAGCCTGTTTCCGATTCTGTGTCTCCCTCTCTCTCTGCCCCTCCCCCGTTCATGCTCTGTCTCTCTCTGTCCCAAAAATAAATAAAAAACGTTGAAAAAAAAAATTTAAAAAAAAAAAGTACTTTTGGATGCACTCCTAACAGTTAAACAAATGTGAAGGCCAAAAAGGAAATTGGTCTGGCAATTAATGCCTGTGTCTTCTAAATTTTCCTTTTAATAGTCAAACTTTACAGAATTATATGTTGCGTTGTATTCAATTTTTATAGCAGTTTTCATTTGAAATTTATCGTGTGTATCTTTCCCTTCTTTTAATATGTTCTATTGTCAAATTTCTGTATAAGGAAAAGACTGTTTTTGCTTGTTATTGAAATACCCAATCTTATCACAAGAAATCAATTCATAATAATAAACCATGCATTTATTATATACTCTTTAGTGGAAACTTCCAGCAGCATGATTCTATTAAAAAAATTGATCCAGTGGTTATTATGATTGCACATTATTATTTAAACAAGTAAATAGTCTCACGAAAAATAGAGAATAATTTATGATTTCAGAATTCTTGGGAATTCTGATTTCTTATTCCCAAATCCCAAAGACTGATGCCTCTCAGGACTCTGGAAGTATTAAGCAGTGGAAGATAGAACCTGTCGAGAGCCTGAGATTACCATAGTCAGAGATTTTTGGTGGGGTGCCTGGGTGGCTCAGTCGGTTAAGCGTCCGACTTTGGTTCAGGTCATGATCCCGTGGTCCACGAGTTCGAGCCCCACGTCAGGCTCTGTGCTGACAGCTCGGACCCTGGAGCCTGCTTTGGATTCTGTGTGTCCCTCTCTCTCTTCCCCTCCCCCACTCATGCTCTGTCTCTCTCTCTGTCAAAAATAAATAAACATTAAAAAAATTTTTTTTTTTTTTTAATTTGGTGACTCGTACTAAGTTTCACTTAAATGGTAGGCTGGAACCCAAATCTTTCTTATTCCAGAACTCATCTTTTGTCCTCTACCTGAAACTTCCTCTATTGTCACTGTGTACTAGTATTCATTCATTCATTCATTCATTCATCCAACAAGAACTTATTGGACCTCATGTATGCAGGAATCATACGGGTCTAGCCCGGAGATATATCAGTCAGTATTTGTTGACTGCCCGATTACCAGTCCCTAAAAAGTGCTCTAGCAAGAAACATTGGTTCTGAAGGAATGAGACATAGGATAGCCCCCCTTTTGATGGGGAATAGAAGGTAAAGTCAAGAGAAGGACAGGGCAGTTGGAATGGAATGTTTGGTAGATGGCTGCTGGAATCTCCTCTTTGCTCTGTGCGTTCTCACGAGCGCAAGGGAGGAAAGGAGGAAAGTCCTAGAGACGGTGGGCTTCTGAAAGAAAGATGAGAGGTCTTCAAGACAGTGAGTGGGAGTGCCGACTTTGGCATCTCACAGTCCCGAATTCAAATCCTAAGTCCGTGGTCTTGTCAAATCGCTGAAGTGCTCAGAGCTCTGGTTTTCTCATTGGAAAATAGGAACAACAATTCCTAACCTCAAAGCGTATCATGTGAGTTAAATATATTTACTTACAACACATCAGACTCTTGGTACAGCATTTGGAACATAGCAAATGCTCAGTGAGAGCTATTCATCATATTTGATTATCATTTTGCCTGATCCTCAATAGTCTTGAGAATTTTCAAATATTTATGAGTAATGTGCCGTACAGAGCTTTAGAAATTTCCTCAATGAATCAAGAGTTCTTGCCTAAGGGGAGACTATTTAAAATGCAGCCTGACTTTCTAGAGGGAGAAAAAAAAAAAAAAAAGACCTGAGCTTTCATATTTCCTTTTCCATTCAGTGGTGGGAAAGGTTTTTCTTAGCTTGTTTGTCCTGAAACCATGGATACCGCATAAAAATAAAAGAACGTGACTGCCCTGGGATATGAGATCCATGTGGTAGTCAGAAAGCATAAATAAATATATCTGATATGTTTCCAATATCTTTTCTTCTAAGGTAAATGTGGAACCCATCTCTCCCCAAGCCTTTTGCGGGGTCATGGCACGCCCTCTGGTGGCCCATCTCTTTCAATGGCTTTACCTGCCCCGATGAGCAATCTTTCAGAAGCCGTCTCCTGGTGAGTACTTCTCTTTTCAACTGAAAAGGAGGATCCACAGGGTAGGGGCCACTCTCTACAGTCAGAATCCTAGAAATGGTCAAGTCAGCGCTGTTTCCGTGGTTTTCTAAGGGAAGATTGCCTTGTGGGTGGACACTGATGAGTTGTATATGCTTTTTCAAGAACACATTCCATATATATGTCACCTTGTGCCTGTCTTGATCTGTCTGGCCAGAGTCGAGGCTAGTAAGAGGTGGCACCACAATGACAAATACCCCTGGTGAACTGGGCCAATTCTAGGCTGGGGGGGCCTCATATGCCATGGCGGGGAGTTAAGACATATCACTTTAGCCAAGTGATCCTTACTGCAGTGGGGAGCTACCCAAAGGTTTAAGGGGAAAGGAGAAGGGGCATGATCAAATTTCTATGGCAGAAAGGTCACTCTGGCTAAAGTGAGAAGAACAGATTGTAGGTCACAAGATCTCGAAGGCCCGTGGACAGTCAGGAGGAAATGGCAGAAGAGCAGGTGTGGGATGATGGTAGCCTGGCCCAGGTGGTACAACAGGAGACAAGAGGCTGAATTCCTGGCGATGTTCGGAAGGTATCGTCATGTTAACCTTGGCTGTCAACTAGATGTGGACAGTAAGGAAGAATCAGGGGTAGAGAATGCTGCTCAGATTTTTGGCGGGGACAACTGGGTAGATGGTGGCGGTATTTAATGACATTAGAACTCTGGAGGAGGCCCAGGTTGGAGGGGGTGACCCCCTCAGAGGAGTTCAGGTTAGGACATGTTCACGTAGAACACGTGGAATCTCCAGGTCGGGAATGCCAGGTCGTCTGCTCATCTGACTCTCGACCCGAGGCCCTTTCCACTGTGTATGGCCGCCCCGTCCTCCAGACATAGATCATTCTATGGAATGGTGGGGAGGAGGTGCTGTCAGGGACTTTAAGTCCCACCGGCCCAAATGATTTGCCTTAAGTATCTCTTTTGGTCTTAGGGAAGGAATAGTGGAGAAGTGCACAGAGAAAACCTCAACGTGACAATCTTCCTTTTTTCAATAGCATCTCCCTGCCATAGCAATACTGTAATTGATTCAGGAAAGGGCCATCAAGAGATGCTAAAGCCAGTTTGTTTGTAAACCAATTATCTACACGGTCTAAAAGTATCTCTCTACAGATTTATTATGACAAAGGGAAAAAAGTTACCCTAAGAGTGAAGAAATGTGGTAGCACCACCAAATGTCCGTTCATTGGTTATTTATCAATTATAAAGAGGGAAAGATTCCTCTAAAGTAGAGAACTCACGGGGCACCTGGGTGGCTCCGTTGGTTAAGCGTCCAACTTCAACTCAGGTCATGATCTCACAGTTTGTGAGTTCGAGACCCACGTCAGACTCTGTGCTGACCGCTCAGAGCCTGGAGCCTGCTTCGGATTCTGCGTCTCCCTCTCTCTCTGCTCTTTCCCTGCTCATGCTCTGTCTCTCTCTCTCCTTCAAAAATAAATAAACATTAAAAAATGTTTAAACAAAATAGAGAACTCACTTTGACCCCATGACTGACAGTTAACCATGGACAGACTGACAGAGGTGCTTCCTAACATGATGTCCTGAGAAGGACATATCATGTGCAGAATTTAAACTCATTCAAGGGACATGCCACACAAACCCACCTCAAAGGGCATGCGAGAAAACCACAGGCCTGTACTCTTGAAGAATATCATATGATAAGGGGCGCCTGGGTGGCTCAGTCAGTTGGGCGGCCGACTTCGGCTCGGGTCATGATCTTGCGGTCTGTGAGTTCGAGCCCCGCATCGGGCTCTGTGCTGACAGCTCAGAGCCTGGAGCCTGTTTCAAATTCTGTGTCTCCCTCTCTCTGACCCTCCCCTGTTCATGCTCTGTCTCCCCCTGTCTCAAAAATGGATAAAACGTTAAAAAAAAAATTAAAAAAAAATTAAAAAATTAAAAAAAAAAGAATATCATACGAAAAGAGACAAAGGTCGAGGAACTTCTCTGGAATAACAGAGACCAAAGAAACATGACAGTGAAGTATCCATATGGAATCCTAGATTAGGAAAGCATGTTATAAAGGAAAATATCGGAGAGACCGGGAAAAATTGAAAACAATCGTGTTCACCAATAGTGTTCTATCAACGTTAAATGTCCTAACTTCGATCACGATACTGTGCCCTTGTTCTTAGGAGCCACTTGCCCGTATGTTTACCCATTCGGGAAGGGTCAGGGTGTCTGCAGTTTACCCCAAACATTTCCTGTCCTTGTCTTTGCAGGCTACTGTAACAAAATAGCACAGACAGAGTGAAAGGTACACAACAGAAATTTATTTCTCATAGTTCTGGAGGGTAGAAATCCAAGATCATTGTGCAGCGTGACTGGGTGAGGGTCTGCGACCTCTCCTTATACCCGGACACGGGGAAGGGTTGGGGAGCACCGTGGGGTCTCTTTCATAAAGGGACTGCTCCTCAGGAGCGCTCTGTCTTCATCGCGTAATACTTCCCAAAGGCCTCACCTCCTCATAACATCCCGTTGGAGGTTAGCATTTCGACATAGGAATGGAGGGGCAGGGCACAAACATTCAGCCGCTGGCAGCTCCTGACAATAATATGAATACGTACGCATGTATATGGAGAGATAAAGCAAGAATGGTAAAATATTACTACCTGACGACTGTGAATAAGACTATAATGTTCCATGTACTCGTTTTGCAATGTCTCTGGGGCTTGTTATTATTTTTACTCCAGATAAAAGGAAAAGACCTACCTCTGCCCAACCCATCCACAAAGAGAAGAGATTCTGAGCACAGAAATGTAACCGGTGTCTCTCGTTTAAAGTCAAATACAACAGTATTATCTTTTATAGCCACTAAATTCCATCTTGATGAAATGTCAAAATAGGAAACAGGTGAAGGAGTAATTTCCTGCTTCGCCAGGCTCTTAAGAATGTACAGTATTTGCTGTCCATTTAGAACCTGCCGGGTTTAGAGAGGAATTTGTTTTCTTTTCAGCGGAGGCACCTCAGATGATAGCTGCTGAGGTCCAAAGAGCAGCGAGCTGGGCTGCTGGCAGGCGTTCCTGGGTCTATGGGCGCCCGGGGAACCAGGCTGGGGCGGGGGCACCCGCACCTGGCTGTTCCTGAAGGGGGAGGTGGGGACCCTGAGGACACTCCTGTTCCCGGGGGGTGGGGGGAGCTCTTTCTGGCTCTTTCTCGCTGCCCAGGTGAGCTGGCGGGGAAGTCCGGGAATCAGAGTGCTGAAAGGGATCTTGGAAGGCACCTTAACTCTCTCTCCTGCCCAGCTGTGGATTTGAGCTCCCCTTCGGGGTCCCTGCCACGTGGTCGGCCAACCTTGGCCGGATCGTAGGCAGTGGCTAAGAACCCCCCAGCCGGCCCCTCCGTTTTCAAACAGCTGAAGTCACTTGAACATCCTTTCTCATAAGAACAAGTACCAGAGCGAAATGTCTACTTCGATGTTTCGAGGCCCCTGGTAAAACATTTCTAAGGAAAAAAACGTCAGAACAGGTTAACTCACATTGACTTTCGGTCCATAAGTTAAGTCTTACAGGACTATATATTTCAGATCCTTCAGCAAGGCTTCTCTGGGTAACATCTTTCAGAAGTAGCATAAAATTACGGATCAGGGTGCTTCTTCATCACCTCCTGAGACATGCTCATTTTATGACTATATTTTTAAAAATTTTTTTTTCATGTTTACTTATTTTTGAGAGAGAGAGAGCACGCGTGAGCAAGCGGGGGAGGGGCAGAGACAGACACACACACAGAATCTGACACAGGCTCCAGACTCCGAGCTGACAGCACAGAGCCCGGTGAGGGGTTCGAACCCACGAACCGTGAGATCGTGACCTGAGCTGAAGTCGGAGGCTTAACTGACTGAGCCACCCAGGCGGCCCATGTTTTTTTAATAAAACAAAAATAGGCAAAATAGAATGATACGTATACATGTAAGTATGCCTATGTATACGTGCAGAGAACACGTTTGCGTGTGCAGAGGTGGGGATGTGGGGGGATAAGGCATTCTGAGGAGTGGGTGTGGGCGAGGGAAGCGGGGACAGGAGGAAAGAGGAAGGCTTTTACTTTCCACCTTACATGTTTTGTCATGGTCTGAATATTTTTTTAGAAGAGCGTGTGCTATTTTTATCATTAAAACGTGTCTCTCAAAAACATTTAAAAAACAGCAGAAACGAGAAATCACTTAAATCGAGCTGAAATCCTGTGGCCCAGCGTTTCCATTTTGTACTACAGTGTGGGCAACACAGAATAAGCCTGTTCCTTCTTGCACACAGCAGCAAATCAGGTCCTTGAGGCCACCCCCCGGGGCCCTCTGTTTCTCTTCTCCAAGCTGCGTGTTCCCATCTCCCTCAGCTGCCGTTCAGTTGACAAGGTCTCAGGTCTCCTTGACATTCTGTCCCCCTCCCCTGAGCTAGAGCGGATCAAGGGGGCTCAGAGAGAAATCCATTCAGAAGTTCAAATGGCAGTTGGTTGTCTGTTGAAAATTAGCAAGTCCGTGGTACCCTGTGTTCATGCATGAACTTGGCCTAACATTGTGGGGTCTCGGGTATTCTATTAAGAGATGCGTCAGTGACACACAAAAGCAAGTCTGCAAGGGCCCTGTTATCAATACCACCACGAGCTCCGACCGCACTTGTAAAAGCTGGCCGACTTACCAACGTGAGCCCAGCAAAGGTGGGCAGCAAAGAACAGCAAAGGTGATGCCTGATATCCGAGTCAGGCTTATCCAGAATAAAGCCTCTGGCACAGCTTGAAGCCGCTCGTTCCGTGTTCATTTACCATTGGAATGACCATACCTTCTGTTTGCCTGGTTGAGTCCTGGTTTAATGCCCATTTGTCCTTGCATAACGGTTAATAATGTCCCTTTTACTCTTAAAAGTCTTGGCAACTTGAGTGATGAGATATATACGGTCACCCCACTTACCACACATCAGAATAATAATGGTAGAGACATTTTCGTCACGTTAGAAGAGGAATTTCCCCCTGGCTTTGGTGATACCCAAAGCACCCGTGAACATTCCATATCCATAGATGCCAAATTTCAGGAAATGAGACGGCCGCTGGTGTGGGTGCTCCTGTCTGAGGTTCCATAACCACCTTGGAAATGGCAGCCCCCCAATTTCATCCTGGGAAGACCAGAACTAGATTCCGTGAGTTAACTGATTTCAACTGATCATCTTGCCCAGCCCACTTGGCAACAAGCCTTCACTTGGCACTCCGTCTCTACCTCTCCCACCCAGGAAAATTTATTCCCCCAGGAATCAGGAGCGTTAGCAACCGTACTCACAAGACCGGCATGTCCTATCGGCACGTAGCAAAGAAGAGAGCACATAACAAAGCGGTCAAGAGTATTGACTCTGTCACTTATGTGGGCAGGTTTCTTAACCACTCTATGCCTCAGTTTCCCCATCTGTAAAGTGAGGTTGACCGTGGTCCCTACCTCGTACAGCTAACAGGAGATTCGAATGAGTTTGTTGCTTTTTGTTGTTGTTGTGTTTTTTGGTGTTTCAAGTTTTTATTTAAATTCCAGTTAACTTACAGGGTAATATTAGTTTCAGGAGTAGAATTTAGTGATTCAACACTTAAAAAAAAATTTTTTTTAACGTTTATTCATTTTTGAGAGACAGAGACAGACCACGAGTCGGGGAGGGGCAGAGAGAGAGGGAGACACAGAATGTGAAGCAGATTCCAGGCTCTGAGTTGTCAGCAGAAAGCCCGAAGCGGGCTCTAACCCATGAACCGTGAGATCATGACTTGAGCCAAAGTCAGATGCCCTTAATCCCCGTCGCCTGTTTTACCCATTCCCCACCCACCTGCCCTCTGGTGACCATCATTTTGTTCTCTATGGTTAAAGGTATGTTTCTTGGTTTCTCTCTCTCGTTCTTCCTTTGCTTGTCTGTTTCATTTCTTAAATTCTACATATGAGTGAAATCAAATGGTATTTGTCTTTCTCTGACTGGCTTATTTTGCTTAGCATAATACTCTCGAGCTCCATCCACATTGTTGCAAATGACAAGATTTCATTCTTTTTCATGGCTGAATAATATTCCAGCGCGCGCGCGCGCGTGTGTGTGTGTGTGTGTGTGTGTGTGTGTATACATACACTCTACATCTTCTTCCATCTCAATCAATGGACCTTTGGCTCTTTCTATAATTGGGCTATTGTCAATAGTGCTGCTATAAATATCAGGGTGCATGTATCGCTTCAAATGTGTATTTTGGGGTCCTTTGGGTAAATACCTAGTAGTGCAATTGCTGGATCGTAGAATAGTCCTACTCTTAACTTTTTGAGGAACCTCCACGCTGTTTTCCAGAGCAGCTGCACCAGTCTGCATTCCCACCAGCAGTGGAAGACGCTTCCCCTTTCTCTGCATCCTTGCCAACACCTGTTGTTTCCCGAGTTGCTAATTTTAGCCATTCTGACAGGTGTGAGGTGATACCTCGTTGTAGTTTTGACTTTTCATTGTTTTAAAACATTGCCTGGCACCTAACCCGTGCTACATAAGCCTTTGGCAAACGGTAAATAGAGTAACTTGACCTTGATTGCATGGCTTCAGACTGGAATGATCAGAGGGAAAATATAAATAAGATGTGTCTGAGTGGGTCTGCTTGGGCCGTTTGAGAATCCATCTGGGCTCTGTTTAGGAAACATAACCAAAGAATAGAGTTTTATCAGCCGAAGCATCCCACCCACTGCAAACACGGAGGAAATTGTCCTTTCATAGATTAGTGCTCTGGACACCTGCCTGCCTGCCATTTCCTCCGTGTCAATAAAGGCTAAAATAGACCGACCTCATTAGTGCCGGGAGGACATGAGCAGTTAAATGGTTGCCACACGAATCCTGTTCAAAGGCACAGTGTCAGAGGAAGAAACAACAGTTAGGCCTCGTTACTGACGTTCCTTCATTTACAGGAAGCCTCATTGGGTTTATCTGGGGCACACAATTGAAGTACACCTTCTTTATCATTTTCTCCCATGAGGTCTCATCAGTGTTTGTGCACGGGGCAGACTGGGCGTTTCAAGGAGCCAGAGCTCTCACTATGCTGAACATGATCAACAACATACAGATTATCTTCGAACCGGGTCATCTCTGAATCTGCGCTCTCTCTCCCCATTCTCTTGTTTTCCCTCCCCTCAGCTGGACCTCCCCAGCCCCCGCCCTCACCCTCAGGCCTTAGAAGCCAGCCTGGCCCCAACCTCCCTTTTCAAGCCAGTTTTCGAATGCTCAGTGGTTAATTTACCCCCTTTCTTTTCCTACCTTCCTTTCCTGCATGAGCTAATTTGGCAAATTTTCCTAGTCATATGGCCATTCTGGGGAGTTTCAAGGGTATTATGAGTCAATTTCATTAATTCCAATCTTAGAGTTGAAGAGTTGACCTTGTTCTTTTTTTTTTCCTTTTTGTTTTTTTGTTGTTTTTTTTAGGTACTAAGGAGACCTCTCACTTGGCCTCTGACATACTACTATTCTCTGTGACTGGTCATAGATTTTGCTTGTTTTTTTCTTTTTAATATATACGTATATATGGTACTTAGATGAAAGAAAATAAAAACAAGGGGGAAAAAAACCCCACTACTTTTGCTCTGAATTTAGAACCAAACTCTAATTCCTCTTCCAGACTGTCATGACCGCAAGGAAATGAGGAATATCCTCCCATAAAATGTTTCCCCTCCTGATTTCTTTCAGATGCTTCAAAGCAGTCAGGAGTTTGAGGTCTTTCTTTGGCCAAAGTCTGGTTCAGGTCATATATTCTCTGGGTGCCTGAGGCTGGGCAGTGTAGGGGAACAAATAACATTAGACATCTGTGCTAACTAGGACTGCCAGATTTAGCAAAGGATGTTTGAATTTCAGGTACAAACGAACACGTGTTTTAGTATAAGTCTTTGCCGTTCAAATTGGTAATATCTGCAATATATGTCTCGTATAGACAGACTTATACCAACACGTATTTCCTGCTCATCTGAAACTCAAATGTAACTGAATGCTACAGTTTGGTTTTGGTTTTGGTATGTTGGCTACCCTACTCCCACCCCACAAGGTCAGAGCCCCTTGTCAGGGGCCCCTGTAAGCATACACAGATTACGCTCATGCTCTGACACACACTTCTTGTCCCCCTTCACCTGCCCCCCCAACCCCCCACTGGTTAGGGTCTAGATAGTGCAGAGGGTGAAGAGAGGTACTTCTCTGAGGGACTGAAATTCCCCAGGGATGGAGAAGCGTTTGTTAGATCTCTATGACAGTCGTCAGCAGACTGTCACATCAGCATTTGCCGGCGGGGACCAAAGAAGGGGAAGCTGAAGAAAACTCTTCTCCCCCTGTGCTTTTAGGACAGGTTTGAGATTTTAGAGTCCAGATACACTATACCAGTTGAAATAACAGAAAAAGTGCCAAACGGGATATAAAAGAATTCACCTGATAAATTAGAATGATGTATACAGCCATTATTCACAAATGGAAATGTCTCCTTTTGGAGACAGTTTTGGAGACTGTCTCCTCTCCTGTCCTGTTACAGATGAGAAGAGAGACTCAAAGCAGTTTCCTGTGTGGAATGAGATGGAAGAGGTGTGTGTGTCTCTGTGTGTGTACACATGTGTGTAGGGGGAGGGGTAATAGGGGGAGGAGGTAGGAGAGGAGGAGGGAGAAGAGGAAGAGGAGGGGGAGGAGGGAGAGGAGGAGAGCTGAGACAGAACTACTTAAAGTCCAAATACCTTCCCATTGTATTGCTACAAGTTTGTGTGTTTCTATAACTTTTTTCTACAACCTGAAATATATTACGTAACTAACACAGGTCCCTTGGGGAAATTTCAGAAATTCATGCAAACACAAAGAAAACTCTCTTCCATAAACCCAAAGCACACATAGTACTACTGTTACCATTTTGGTGGACAAGAGAGAGAGAGAGAGAGAGAGAGCACATTGATATGGGTGGCCCAGCATTCATTCTGCCTTCTTCAGGGAGCCACACCCACATTTTGTTCCATACATGGCCCCTCAATCCATAGAAAATCATTTCAAGTGGGACTGCCAATCTGGATGTCACGAGCTCTGTTGGCAAGACAGTAGGCAGATGACCAAGGTGGTATTTCTATCTCCCACTAAGTGAGCCTCACAAACTGAAAATGCTGGACATCTTTCCTTCCAAGAGGAAAACAGCGAGGAGATCGCCTATTGGTTCCCATCACACAGACGCCCAGTACATCACTGGGTCCTGGGCCTTCTGAGAATTAATTCTTCAGCTTTCCTTTCAATTCTTTTATAGTAAATTGATTGCATTGATGGTCCCAATTGGTCACCTCCATATTCGTGCTAATTCCAGGGGTAGAATCCTATGAAGATGTGGAGTCTAGTTCTGCACCCCTTGGTCTCAGATACCTTGTGATTTGCTTTGGCCTGAATACAGGGGAGGCGAGGGTGTTCCAGCTCAGAGCTTACTCTTCCAGAGGCCCTGTGTGCTCTTTCACTGTTCCTAGAACCCTGACTCCACTCTAAGAACAAGAAGGGCCTAGGTTGCTGGGGAATGAGAAAACGTTGGAAGGAGGGTCTGGGGCCTCACTGCCCAGAGAGATATGGGAAAGAGTGACCTACATTACTGAGCTGAATAAACTGATTTTTTTAAGCCACTGTATTTGAGGTGGTTTGTTATGCAGCAGTAGCTAACTGATACATCCATGAACTTCCACATCCGTCCAATAAATTCTTTTTCTTGTCAGCCAGAGTGAATTTCTGGGGCTGTGAACAAAGAAGTCAAATTGAGACTTTCCATTCTTTTACCAGAATATAATCATATGCTATATCCTCTTTGGGAATCTCGCTATGTCCTTTAGCAGTTGATTTTGAGCATCTTTCCCTAACAGTAAACTGGGCCCAGGAAAGAAGGAAAATCTACCCAATGCCACTTCTGAGCCTCTGCCCAAATCCTTTTACATCATGACATTATGGCCATTGGCCAAACTTCCATTTTTAGATATGCCTCGCATGACCTGTTCAGCAGGAAATGCCTTTGTTCAGTGAGAGTGTTGGACAGTATAATGATTTTTCACAGCTCGCTGGCCAAGAGAAGGACAGAGTCATGCCTCAGAGGTGCTTGAGAGCATGAACATTTCCAGGCACTGTTTACCTCTTTGGAAAAAGAAGATAGTAATTTTATTCAAAGTGTTCTATTCTCTTCAAAAGGATAAGATATGTGGATGGAGAAGACAGAAAAAGAGATAGTCCCTATAATGACTTTATTTTCCAAAAAAAAAAAATCTAAGTAATTGAAGTTCTCCAGTCCTTTTTTTCCTGGTCATCCTATTTCCAACATCTGCTTTTCCTTTTGTTTTTCACTGAATGGTGCCTTAACTTGACACATTATTTGTTTGGAGGAGTAGGACAAGGGGAGAATGCAATGTTGGTCTGATAATCTGAATCTTATGCTAATGGAAATACATTAAAATATCCCCCGCCGCGCCCCCAATAATGAGTGTTTGCCAAATGGATCTCCTGCAATTCTGCACATCTTTCTGTTGGAGGGAGTTTTCTGAATGCATCATCTGCTTTGGTCCTTTCCAAAATGGCGTACAACCAGAAGTCTATTATTATCTTGATTCTTTTTCCTTTGTATCTGATTTTTTGCTGATAATAATAGCTAGCACTGGGGTACCTGGGTAGCTCAGTTGGTTAAGCATCCAACTCTTGATTTGGGCTCAGATCATGATCTCATGGTTCATGAGATCGAATCTCACATTGGGCTCCATGCTGACAGTGTGGAGCCTACTTGGGATTCTCTCTCCCTCTGCCTCTCTACCCCTCTTCCCTGCTCGCCCGCTCTCACTCTCAAAAGAAATCAATAAACTTAAAAAAAAATAATAGCTAGCATTTATAACATTTTCCTTGGCATTTCACTCACCGAATCCTCACAAAACCTCTATGAGGGAAGCGTTATTTCCCCAAGGCTTAGGGAAGGCAAGTTAGTCATACAAGGCCCTGTACGTAACAAGTATCAGAGCTGGGATTTCAACCCCAGTTTGTCAGACTTCTCAGTCAAAGTGTTTTAACTTGTTGCTATACTGCCTCAGTCACTTTGGGATTTTAAATAAAGACCAAAAAACCACAAAACACATTAAATCACAGTATGGAACCCATACTTTTTTTTTTTTTTTTAAGGCGAAAGCAGTAAGTGGTCTTAATGAGCTTCTTTCCGATCCCGCAAGGGTAGGATGTTGAAATCATACCTGATCCTGTCTTTTCCACCCGAAGCAACTTTCCCAGTTTTCCACATAAGCCTGAGGGGGACAGGAGAACACACAGTATCTCCCTGAATGAGACCATGGGGGACCGCGACACAGAACCTCACGCAGAAACTTGAGAAACATTCACAATGTTAACTGCAGACAATTGCACAGGTACTTGAGGGGGAGAAAGAATGGATGGTATGCTGAGCAAGCTCTCTCCTTTTTGAGGTGGATTTTATCTTAAAGGGTGGATATTTATGGAAAACACAAGATCACCTACAAGAAAAGCCAAGAGCACGAATGACAGCCCATTCTATCAATCGGCGTATCCAAAAGAACTTTGTGTAATTAGGGAAATGTGTTCTAGCTGTGGTGTCCAATATGCTAGCCACTGACCTCGTAGGACTATCGATCCCTTGAAATGTGGCCAGTGCAGTGGACGGGACTGAATGTTTAATTTTCATTAATCTTGGTTACTTTTAATGAGCTGGAATTTAAATGTTAATTGCTACATGTAGCCAGTGACTTATTGGACACTTTGGCTCCAAATGGCTATAGAAGTATCGTGAGTGTCGTAGGTGGAGGTCGGTGGGAAGGTTTCACGGAGACATATTTTGAGCAGCTTTCAAAGTGGAGTAGGGAGGGAGGAAAATGCAGCTGGAATGAAAAAGAAGCAAAGAAACAAAAGCCTTGTCGTACTAGAGCGCCGGAGGTTACAGATTCAAACGCCTACCGTAAGGACCGTGAAAGCCACATAAACAAGGGAAATAGGGTACGGTTAAGAGACAGTAGGGTGCAGTGGCGACTGTGGAAAGTTAGAGACACTACCTGCATCCAAAGCATCAATTGCTACTCCGCTCCAACCAGTTACCGCCATACAGAAATGCAGACCCACTGGTGACTATCTGCTTATGTTTTGAGAGAGGTCAGAAATTCAGAGTTTTATGTTGCCGTCTAGTTTCGAACGTTGGCACCTGCATCAGTGTGGGCTAAACATTTTCAGCAGACGTTGTCGGTGGCCTCCTCGTGTCCACTCCGCACTTGTCTCCACCCACCAAGCTGCCTCCTGAACACAGCTTTAAGTCTAGCTCAAAACACTGTATGCGCACTGGGCATTTGTGCAGGGTACGTCCAGTATGTTGAAGAATTAATGCTTTTGGAGGCATCATCCCACCAATGACAGACACACGGGGAGTGCATGAATCCCCAGTCTCTTCACCCCTCCGCTGAGACAGCCCTGAGGCGTCTTCTGGGTTCCCCCAGCGTTCCCTTGTGTGACTGAGCTGCCCACAGCAGACGCTGGCAGACAATGTATCATTCATTGGTTTCCACTCCTTCCCCATCCCACCTCCCCACGCACCCACCGATGTTTCCAAGGGATCACCTCCAAATAAGCCACTTGCACACGAATCCATACCTCATAGCCCGATTTTAGAGGGACCCAAACAAAGACACGGTTGTCACACACAAACTCAACATCTCAGTGGTGTTGATGTTCCCTCCCATCACAGCCAGTGCAGGTCACGGTGGAGACCCTGTCAGCTCCTTCAGGGGCAAAGGCTCCCTTCTTCATGAGGATCTACATCTGCTACGCTAGTTTCCCTCCGTGCGTCCAGCTGCGGATACAGCTCGAACACTGGGGGAGGGATTTGCCATGACACTGCCCAGAAGCGTATATTCCATTGGCAGAACTCAGTCTCGTGGTCCCTGCTCTACGCCGGGGAAGCTGGGACCTGTGGTGTAGCCGTGCACTGTTACAAAAGTAGCTGGTGCCGTTGCAGCTCGCTTAGACTTTGAAAAACACCGTTCTGGCCAAAGAAACCACGTATGTCTGTGCACCCCCGTCAGCTTGCCGTTCACCAGTTTGCAATTTCTGGCCCACGCATTATTGCCTAAAATTGAGAAAAAAAAAAAGTGCTAGTAAGTTACCCGAGTTGTGAACTTACACAGAATCAAGCATCACACCTTTTTCCCAGTTGGGTGATAAAATAGACGTATGGAAATCAAATCAGTTCTTCATTGACTAATTTAAATTTTTTTTTGACATTTATTTATTTTTTGAGAGACATAGAGAGACAGAGCACAAGTTGGGGAGGGGCAGAGAGAGGAGACACAGGATCCGAAGCAGGCTCCAGGCTCCGAGCAGTCAGCACAGAGCCCGACGCGGGACTCGAACTCACGGAGCGTGAGATCATGACCTGAGCCCAAGTCGGTGGCTTAACCGACTGAGCCACCCAGGCGCCCCGATTCATTGACTAATTTTATAATTTCTGGGGGGAGAATAATTTCACCTCTGATAGTTCTTCCGTGAACAGAGGCTCCCAACATGGTAGCCTTTCTTATTTCTTGCATCTCCGTGAAGTGTTTCTCTATCTGTAAATAAAAGGTGATTTAAACACAGTCTTATGCCCCACCCCCTTCCTTTTGGACCCCTCACCCCCTTGCTCTTGACACTCCAGTCATGCTTTTTTTTTTTTTTTTCCTCAAACTTGCCAAATTTTTCCCCACCTCCGTGGCTTTGCAGATACGGTTCCCTCTTAAAGGAATGTGTTCCTTCTCTCCACTCCTCCCATTTTCCCATTCTTTACCTAGCTGGCCCCCACGTATCAGTCAAGTCTCAGGAACAGAGTAGAAATGTTCTTTCCTCAGAGATGCTTTCACTGACCACCTTAAAATCAAGTCACTTTCCTCTGCCCACGGTCATTCTCGTTCATTCTGCCTGTGACTGTTTGGAACCATATTTGTCTATTTCATAGATGTTTTCCCCAGAGACTGCTCACTGCGGCACCACACACGCAGCACCTAGCAGGGTCTGGGGTGGTGCTCAAAATAGGCTCGAATAAATAAACACCAAGGAGAGTCCGCGGCTTTAAAGAATTTTGTGGGGATGTCTTTTCTCACTAAAATAGCGCACCCCAATCCGTTTTGCACGTTTGTTGAGCTTTACGGGGATTTCAGCAAAAGGAGTATTTGTACAACGAATGCTACCTCAAGCAACAAAAGAAAATAAGAATTCTTTCTTTAATCCCAGAAATCCATGAACCTATTAGTGTTTTCTAAAACTGGCCTGGATAAAACCCGCTGTGAACATTTATGTCAACAGGAGGGCAGGGTTGAAAGCTCTTTGAAAAAGTGAGGAGGCGTCACAGTGGAGAGGGTTATTTCCCAAGAGCATAATTGGCCTAAATAATCTACCAAGTTGTTCAGGGAAGAATAACATTGGGAGTTAGCTTCTGTTTCTCCCTGTTTTGTTTTGTTTTGTTTTGTTTACCTGTGTACTCCATCCATCATTCTGAATGATACTCCCAAAGGTAGCCCCACCTTCCCCCCCCCCCCCGCCCCCCGCCAGAGATAGTGGCCTGTGTGGAAATAAACTAAGGGTGTTACATTAAAAGTGGGTGGAGGTTTTTTCCGAGGGCATTTTCTCCTTCATGTCTGTGCTACATTTTGTCTTTAATTGTTCTAAAATGGCCCTGGCGGCATTATGCAGAAGTAAAAGTCAGCTGGCCAGACCATTCGGTTCCAGGTCCCGCACCTGCCAGTTGTGATACCGAACGTGTCACTTAGTCGGGTCTCAGCCCCGATCCCTCATGTGTGAAAGGGGAATGTTGGCACTTCTTTCGAAAGGTGACGACGGCCATGCATGAGTAATGCAACACGTAGACCCTCTAGAAAAGGAGAAAGAGAAAAAGGAAAAAGGAAAACTTACCTTGAATCCACTATGAACTTGTTACCAATTTATGTACCATAAACTCTCTGGGGCGCACCTATTTTTTTCTGGAAACGTCAAATGAAAGGGTGGTGGGTTATAAGATTTCTGTGGTGCTTTGGTGGTAACATCCTGCAATTCGTGGTAAATGACAAAAGACCCGGAGGTTCTGCTTTTGCTCGAGATTGTGTCACGCCAAGCTCCAAGTGCACACTGCAGCTGTCTATCTAAGAAGCAGTGACTTGTTTAGTTCGAAATGTGGTTTTCGGTTTTGGGTTTTTGTTTGGGAGGGATTTGTTGCCAACTGGTGGGATTTGAAAGCGTTTTCCCCGTGGGAGGCAGATTCGGAAGTCTGGCCTGCTAAGACTCTTTTGGAAGCTGAAACTAATTAAAATATTTATTTTAGCCCCAGTAGCTAAGACGCAGCAGGGGAGGAAGTCCAACATTCATTTTTATGAAAGTGTAATTATACTCACTAACCTTTTGTGTACCCTGTTCAGCAACTGCCCCGGGGCCACCCCACCTCAAACACCTGCCCGGTGTGTGAGTATTTGGTAGAACAGTACTTAATGCCTGAGCCCAGGGCATGCGGGGCTCCCCACCTCCACCAAAGACAATAGAGCCTTGTTATAACTTTCATCACCTATAGACTCACCTCTGGGTGAAGTATTTTCCTAGTTTCACCTTCAGTGAGAGCCATAAAGCTATGCAAAAGAGAAAAAGGAGAAAGAAGCTAAAACAGAAAGCAGTTGCCCATTTCTGTATGTGGTATCACAGAGATTGAGTAAGACAGGAGACTGTGTAAGAGCCCTCTGTACTTCCTGACCACTTACACAATCCTTGACGAAATGTAGAGTCACGTTACAAGACAAGCTAATGTAAACATGCCCTGTTTTTAAATGGTGACAACTAATAATGATTGCACTTTCCATGAAAAAAGTGCTCAGGAGCCTGGGTGGCTCAGTCCGTTGGGAGTCCGACTTCGGCTCAGGTCATGATCTCACAGTCTGTGAGTTCGAGCCCAGCGTCGGGCTCTGTGCTGACAGCTCAGAGCCTGGAGCCTGCTTCCTGGAGCCTCGCTCTCTGCCCCTCCCCTGCTCATGCTCTGTCTCTCTCTCTCAAAAATAAAATAAACATTAAAAAAAAAAAAAAAAGAAAAGAAAAGAAGAAAGTGCTCAGGGGATGAGCCTGGTAGGTGACCCAGAATTAGGAACACTCAGGATGTCCAAGCACTGGGGCCAGAGGGTTCACTCGCATTCCCGTGTTACTCCTCCCTACTCTCCACCATAGGTGTCTCCATGAATGCTTTACGAAGGAGGAAACTGAGACCCCAGGAAGGTCGGTGACTTGGGAAGCAGTTCTTAGCGGGCTGAGAACATACACCGAGGGGTCCCATGGACCCCTGAGGTTGGAGCCCCGCTCCGCTAATGACCAGTGTGACTTTGGGCAAGGTACTTAATCTCGTTAAACCTCCATTTCGCCATCCCCAAAAGGGAGGTGATATGATAATGAGCTACCTGTCCTGTGAAGATTCATTGAGTTAATGTATGTAAAATACCTGGCGTGTCACCTGTCACTGGAGACTCGGTGATTCGCGCTTTGTCATCACTATCCTCAGTGACGGCATAAGCTTGGAGGGAGCACGAGCCAGGATACCAACCCGGGTGCAGTAGGGAGCAGTGCGAAGCCTGCTTGGGATTCTCTCTCTCCCTCTCTCTCTGCCCCCTCCCCCCGCCCCCCAATAAATAAATAAACTTGAAAAGCAAGAACTGCCGAGAAGCAGTCCTCCTGCCTCTGGGACACACCCTACGTGGGTCCTTGGACTCCTACCCCAGGCTTTTAAGAAAAATCTATTTGATGAGCTAAGAAGTATTTGTTTTATCAAGGGGAGAGAGACTCTGTGAGGCTTCTAGAATTCCCAGCCTTGATGAGGAAAAGGACTTACAGTGTATGCATTGTATTGTTACGGGCCACCTCCCCATTTTCTTCCCCCAAGACTTTCCTCCCACACTTGGGCCCTCTCCTCCCTCTCCACCTCTTGACATCAGCTCATTCTTCAAGGGCCAGTTCAAATCCCATCACCTCGGCGTGATGTCCCGATCCCCCCTCTGGACCGCTGAAATGTTTATCTTTAGTTTAACACTTAATTGATTTTTCTGTTTCTTATGGACTAACCTCCCTCAAAGAGATTGTGTACTTCCTTTGTCTCTACGGTAGGGTTCGATACTACGTTGAAAACCCAGGAGGCTCTAAATAGAGACATGCTCTGTATAGATTCTCGTTGAGAAGTGGACGGGTCTCGGCATTTCTGAAACGCCCGCCTGGTAGTGAGAACTGAACTGTAAACTTGGCACAGAACTTTAAGGCTTGGTCCTCACCCTTCAAGGTACTTTCATCTCTGAAGAGAACAAAGCTCGCAGCCTTTCGTAACTGGGAGACACTGTGGCAGAGAGGGCAGTAATGTGGGTTCTAGTTAATTCCCCCTGTTTCGCTTAACATTAAATCGGACATAATCGTAGTACCAACTTCACGGAGTCTTTGTTGGGTTTAAACGAGGTCACGCAAGTCAACTTCAGCGCAGAGCTTGGCATTGAGAGTTCAGAGTTAGTTACAGGTCGGTTCAGAAATGAGGAGAAAAGTTGTCCAAATGCAGGTACTCCAGAGGCTTACCTGGACGTATTCCAGGGCCGTCAAATTCTTTCAAGGCTTTTCATGCTAAGTGTGAGCCCACAGTAGGAACAGACACTCTGCCCGTGCCATTTCCGTGCCCTGGGGGAGAGAGAGAGGGAAATAGCGCTGAAGAATTGATAGGAAAGGAACTCGCTTCTGGATCTGGGAAGTCGCAGTGGAGGGGTGGCTTTCAAAGTCACGGCCATGTATTGTTTTTTGTTTTTGTTTTTGTTTTTTTTTTTTGCCCCTGAAATAGAGGGGTGGGTAAATTGGGGACACGGAAAGCAATAGGGTCCCAGGTGGCCAGCCTAGAGAAGTTGGTTGCTGTGTCCTCCGCGACGGGGCGAGGGCTGAGCTCACTGGGCTGTGGTGGGACTGTTTGCTTTTGTGCAGCAGAGGCCCTTAACGCCGGCAACGTTTCCTAAGGCCGCTTTGAGGACAACAAGCAGGCAGCTTTGGTATTACTGAGCTAGAGTCAGCTGGCCTCAGAGGCATCCTGGGGAACAGCTGTGCAGCTCTGGGAGCAGTTGTGTCCTTCGCTGGCGCAGAGGAGGGAGGAAATCAGCTCTCCGGGCAATGCCTTTGGTCCGCGTGAATGTGCTCTACAAGGCGGGGTCCGCGGTCCCTGGAACAGGTATTGACTTGGTTTCTGGCGGTCGCTGGCCTTGTTGGAAGCACCCACGACGATAAAACGGAGCTTCCCACTGGCCGCACTTAGCAGGGGGTGGGGGTGGGGTGGGAGGTACCACAAATGGTTAAAAGGGGGTTCTGGTTCAAAAGCTCCTGTTCCAAATTTAACCAGTGTGTTTGTGAACTTCTGGGGGGGGGGGGGGTCTCAGGTTGATCCTATTAATATGCATCCCTCCAGCTGGGGGAAGTTACAGTGCTAGGTTGCACTTGGTTGAACCATGGTTTTGGATGCGAGCTTGCTCCTCGCCTGAATGAAGATAAAAGAGAACCGCCCACAAGTACAGATTCAGCAGAAGCACGTGTTGAAATACACAGAGGAAGCTTTGCAGGCTCAGCAAGGATTAGCTGAACCTTTCAGGAAGGTGATAAGGAAGACGCCCCAACGACAATAACAGCTACGCCGAGAGCATTTCCGGCTGGCGGCCGCCGTGCCCTGCGCTCGAGAGGGTTCCTGCAGTACCTCAGTTCTCGCCCTCGCGCTGGAGGAAGCTAGTAGGATCTTCCTCCAGGTTGAGGTGCCCCAGGCACTGAGAGGTCAGGTGCCTGCCCAGAGTTATAACAGACGGAAGTTCAGTGGCAGGACTTGGGTGCAGGTTGGCCTGACTTCGGAGTCTCCGCCCCTTCCCCCAGGCTGTCCCCATTAGCCGCTGACACAGGCTTCGCTGACACCTGTAAGGACCGCCCAGTTGCTGGCCAGCGCACAAAATCCCCAGAAAGCGGGGCGGGGCGGGGCACAGAAAGAAATACAAAACCAAGTGTGCCTGCAAAATAGTTCTGGAAGTTCTGAAAACAAACAAACAAAAAAACCGTACCATTTGTGTGGTCACTCATTGGATGAGATAAGGGGCATCTCCCAAAGAAAAGAGTTATCCTTACTGGGGTGGAGACCGTCTCTGCTTCCTGTCCAGAGCCCTTCGTTCAAAAGCCTGCACCTCATAGACAGGAGGGGCTGGGTGTCATAGGACAAATCAGGTCTGGAGGCTGAAGGTCCCGAGTGAGAGTCCCAGCCCTACACCAGACGAGCTCAATGCCCTGGGCGAGTCACCTCACCTTTTAGGGACTCAATTTCCTGGACTGTAGAAAAGGAATAATACAAAACGCAAGTATAACGTATCCCCTGGCCTACTTCACAAGGTCCCGTGGAGATCAAACTAATTATATGAGCCTGCTGTAAAACACTCGAAGAAACGTCTTCATTGAGCTTCATTCCTTGGAAACACTGCAGGACAGCAGGGAGGGGACCTCACTGAGGATTGAGAGCTTGGGGATGACCTCGCAGAAGAAGAGGACAGCTACACAGTCTTCTGGTTCTGGAAGCCTTAAAAGGGTCCGCTCTCATTTTTAGGGCAGATCATAATCACGTTTGAAAGCCGGAAGAGTGAAGGATGGGATCCAAGGTTCTGTCCAGCTCTGTTTCAGTGAAAGTCGCCTTGCCAGCTTCCGTCCCTGTAAGCCCCCTGGCTTCCTCCTCCACGGGACTCTGTGCACCTAGGGAATGACGTTTCCCGGGGGCAGGGAAGCATAATGGTCAGGCCCCAGGGTCTGGATTGGGAGTTCTTACTACCACCGATTTCTTCACGGCTCTAAACCCGTTTCCTGAGCAGAAAGAAAAGGAAGATGATAGTAATACCTACCTTAGAAAGTCATTGAAAGTATCTGGGGCGCCTGGGTGGCTCAGGAGGTCAAGCGTCTGAGTCTTGGTTTAAGCTCAGGTCATGATCTCACGGTCAGGGGATCGAGCCCCATGTCAGGCTCTGTGCTAACATCCCGAAGCCTGTTTGGGATTCTCTCTCTCCTCCCCTGCTCATATTTGCTCACTCTGTCTCTCTTTCGCTCTCTCTCTCTCTCTCTCTCTCTCAAAATAAATAAGTAAACTTTAAGAAAGCAAATATTTAAATAAGATAATTGTTGGGATGGAGACCATATCTGCTTCCTATCCGGAGTCCTTTGCTCCAAAGCCTGCACCTCACAGGCACCGGGGGAACGTCTCAGGGTGCTGAGCCCAGTAGCTGGGAAATAATCAGTGGCTATTATTATTATTATTATTATTATTACCTTTACAGTTACGACTGTACGAGTGTCATTGCTGGTCTACACCCTCACTCCCGATACACTTGTTTAGTGTCTTAGAAAGTTTAGTGTCTTAGAAAGAGATTTTAAGGCTTTTGTAAAGGTTAGTGAAATCAATGAACCAAAAGTCGCTAAAATGTTCTAAGGCAAGGGGCGCCTGCGTGGCTCAGTGTGTTAAGCGTCAGACTTCGGCTCAGGTCATGATCTCGTGGTTTGTGAGTTCGAGCCCCGTCTCACCTGCTTCAGATTCTGTGTCTCCCTCTCTCTGCCCATCCCCTGCTTGTGTTCTCTCTCTGTCTCAAAGAATAATTAATTTTTTTTTAAAGTTCTCTCTCTCTCAAAGAATGGATATATTTTTTAAAAAAGGTCTAAGGCAAGAAGTCAGAAGCATCACCTTCCCTGAATCCAGCTTTCCCCCCAATGATCCAAATTGAAAACATGAATTAAGGCAGAGAGAATCTGCCTTACAAGATTATGCATCAGTGACGTTGAAGGAATTTTATAGTTTATTTTTATATTATATGTTTATACTTATATATATTTATATTTTGATTTCTATTATATTTCAATTATATTTTATATTTATATACCCTCTCAGTCCAGAGTATTGGAAAGAGCTTTTTCTCTCTCTTTTTTTTCTTTCTATAACACACTCATTGTCATTTACTATCAATTGCCTTAAATTTCCAGGCTTGCTTAATCCCCAAATCAAGCCCCTGGCATCCCCCAACAGAAGGATATTGGATGATTGCAAGTCTTCTGAAGTTTCCTGATTCAGCCTCCAAGGGCCATGAATTTAAGAAACTTCAACAAAAATGTCATTCTGTTTTCAGGATTTATAGGTTTGGGGGAAATTTTTGTTTCTGGGTGGGGAGGAAGGAGGGAAGAAAGAAGGCTCAAAAGCATTTCTCAGATTTCCCGAAATAGTGATGGAGACTCCCCACCCTCGAGGCTTCCTTTTTCTCTAGAAAAACAATGCTCCTGGTGTTTCCCAAGAGAGCCCAGAGGCTAGCCCTAAGCAAACAGATGTCAATGATTCCACCCTCCATTTGGCTGACCGGAGTCGCTGGAGCTTAAAGAAGAGGAAGTAAGTTACTTCATGCGCACATCCTGGTAACCTGTAGCCACAGGTCAAATTTCACGAGATCTGTTGAAAATGACCAAAGACCCTCGTCTTGGAAAAAGATTTGAGCAGCCATTTTGTCTCAAGGAAGCTCCTTGAGTCCAGTGCAAAGTAGTTGCGGGTATGTCTTGGTTGAGTATGGCGTTTCCTTGAAATACGCAGACCTTTCTGGAAAAGATCACTGGGCAGAAGAAAGGAAGGTGCTTTGTGGTGAGGTAGAAACAGACATCGCCTTTCAGCCCCAGCAGGTATTAGCCCTCCGGCTGCACAGGAAAAGCCTGGAAATCCCAGAGCACCAGCTTGGAAGTCCCACACGCTACATATTTGCCTGAGCATTTTTATGCTCGTATCAACACTTGTCCTTCTGTTTGTGTAGATTAACTTTAAATAAACGTGTTCTCTTTTTGGGTGGCATTTCTTGTTTCATGGCTCTTGATTTTTTCTCTCCCTTCTGTTTCGTAATCATTTCTATTCCTCCTGTGACACTTTGAGAGGAGAAAACCTTTAACTGAGGGATGATGTTGTGATCGCCTTGAGGCCACAAACACAGGGGTTCACCTTAACTTGGAGCATGCCTGCCTCCCTGCTCAGACTGGTTCTGAGCTGATTTGTCAGACAGCGTCTTCTCTGGTGAGGCTCGTAGCCCAGCATGGCAGTAAGAACCCCACGGTAGGCAGAGGACGCCTTGAATCTCGTCATTACCAGTTGAGTGTTCCATAATCTCACGCCAGCTACGTCACGCCGTAAACCTCAGTTTCCCGGTCACTAAAGGTGGGACTACAGTAGCTTCCGTGTCACAGGGATATTGTAAGGATTGCATGATTTGATAAAGGTTCAGGAGACCCTAACTCCGACTGCGATACCTTATTGAGGTCTTACTTACCTACACATCTGAGAGAGAAGACGAAAGGAAGTGCTTCAGATTTTATGACATCTTTACCACGACCCGCACTTTTCCTTGAAATTGTCATGTCTTCCAGTTTGAACCACGCCTTCTCTTCAACCTCCTTAGGGTTACCCTATGATGTCTGCTTTGGCTCCCTTTCTCTCCCATCTTCCTTAGGAAGAAACCTTGGGTGGGTCAAGGATCCCCTCTCTCCTTCCAACTAGGTCCTTCCCATCAGTATCGGAACCCCTCTTGGTGCCTCCATGTTAGAAAATAACCTTCCTGGACCACGTGTCCCCCCCACCCCCCGCTACTACTCCACTCTCTCTTCAGCCTTTAACCAATTGTGTATTCATTGCTGCCATTTTTCACGTGTGATCCACAGCGTAGAACATCATAATCCGGTTTCCAGCCCAAATATTCCTCCAAGAGTCTTGAGACCCCTGGTGCTCTCTGTGTGGTTAAATCCAAAAGCCATTTTCAGTCTTCACCTCGTTGACCCCTCGTCAGCACTGGGTATGGTCCTTCTTGCTGGTCTTTCTTGGCCCTGAGACAAGGCATCTTGGCTCCCCTTCCACCTCTCTGGATGCTTCTATTTTGTCTCTGTTTCTGGCTCCTCCTCCTCCCCCTTTCATTAAATGTCAAATTTCCTCAAGATTTGGGCCTAGACCTCCTTGTCACTTTGTGCCCCGTCTCCAGGAAATTGTTACAAATTATGATTTCACTTATCTCCACATCAGTGGAAACCGACTTCTATCTGCAGCAGAGTGCTTCTGTGTCATCCAGTCCTACAGGCTCAGCCACCTGTTACGTCTCCACTTGGAAGCCATTCTTCATCAGCATGCCCAAGACCAAGTTCATGATCTTTCCCAGCAAATCTTTTCCCCTTCCTTTGTACGCTAGCTCCGCGAAAGGCACCGCAATCCATCCTGTGGGTATCATTCTTTAGGTCTTCCTCTCCCTCACTCCGCATTGTTAATTTATCACCAAGACCTACTATACCGTCTGCTTCAGAAATAACCTCTCAAGATGATCCCGACTCCTACGCTGCCCTCATGTTCTGTTTTCCCAGCCCGGTTCCTTTCGCCACCACCTTGTCGATGACTTCCTATTGATCACAAGAAAGTAGCCAGGATCCTTATATGGTATGGCAGAGACTACTTTTCTAGCATATCCATTTTCCCCCTCTTCACAAAGACGTGATATTATCGGGATGGCATCCGATCTCTCACCCGCACACATACACAAGACACTTCTAACCTCCTAGACAGAGAGGAATAACCTGTAAGATGTAAGCAGAAGCTGTCAAATGGAAAGGCTAGGAAAGCCCTTGCGAAGCACTTCTAATTCTTCATGCCTAAAATGTGGGTATGATGACTAGAGCTCCAGCGACCGTCTTGAGACACAGAGGATAGATGTTAGAATTAGAAATGGTAAGGCAGAAAGATGAAGGAAGCCTGTGTCCTGGTGACTTTGTGGAACCACCGTGTAAGGCTTGACTGTCTACTTCTGGGTTTCTACATGCGTGAACAAAATCCTTGGAGTTTTAAACACTGTCATCGGATTTCTGGCTCTAGCAGCTGAGCTCAGTCTCTGGTTGATACACACGGGATTTTCAAGGCTCTCTGTGGGCTGGTCTCTTCTCTGTCCCACCAGCTCTCTTTGCCCCACTCCTGCGCTTACGTTCTTCGGTATACACCAGCCTGAATTCTGTTGTTCACATACGTCACGCGGGCTTTCCTGACCAAGGCCTTTCCATAGTCTTCTCTCTGTCCCTAGGACTTTCCTTCCTGACCCTTTATCATCCAGCCTGACCTAATTGACCTCTACCCATCCTTCAGATCCCAGTTGAAGCAGAACGTGCCTAGAGGAATCCTCCCTAAGAATCCCTCTTTTCCTCTTCACTCCCTCCCTCCACCAGTCTAGAATAGGTTTCTTATTACGTGGTGTCGCAGAATTCTATTCTTTTGTTTCAGAATACCATTCTTAGGTTTAGTAATTAGTCATTTATTTATGCAATTATTTGGTAACTGTCTGTCTCCTCTATTAGCCTTGAACTTCATGAAAGCAAGGGCCACGGCTGTTTTCGTTTGACATTTTATTCCCAGCATCTGGCCCAGTCCTTGGCACATGTGTGCATATGTGTGTGCCTGTGTGTGTCTGTGTGTGTATTTGGCACCTAATAAATACTGTCAAGTGAATAAATAATGAACTCCTCTAGTCCCCTTTTCACAATCTGTATCAAGACCCCTCATTCTCCTTTGCCTTAATCACTTTCTTGCCAAGATTTCCAACTACCTTGCAGTAACATTTTCATAGTGTTTCATGGCTTCAAAACACCTTCATACAAATCAGCTCATTTTCAGTCTCTCCAACAGCTCTGTAAGATACTTACCCAGGAGCAGAGCTTTTCCCAAACAAGACTTTGAATGTAAAATCGGTTATTAGTAAACTGCTTGTTTGTTTGGTTTTTAAGAAAGAGAGTACGTGCGCACACACAAGTGGGGGAGAGGCAGAGGGAGAGACAGACAGGGAGGGAGAGAATCTTAAGCAGGCTCCAGGCTGAGCACAGAGCCCGACTTGGGGCTCGATCCCATGATCCTGGGATCATGACCCGAGCTGAAATCAAGAGTCATTCGCTTAACAGACTTAGCCACCCAGGCGCCTCATTACTAATCTGTTGAATGGTCACCCAACATTTGTGACCACGTTCCCTCTCCTTTAAATCTTAAGCCTCAGCCATAAGCTGTGATTCTGAGAATTGTTCAGCCGGTCTGTAACCATCTATATATATATTCAAGCTGGAAAAAGATCGGCTAAGGAATAAACTCTTAACATCTCTCTGCCCATCCCAGTAGGGCTTTCTTTCTCCCCTTCAACTCCCTTGACCTCAGGCCCCAGGAGATGCTGCTGCTTCAGGCATGCTTTGAGAACCACTGTTCCAGGGGCTCCTCAAGGAACGAGAATGTATTTCTGTAAAGGAATCTGGCAGGGGAGGATTTGCTGCTCTGCATTTCACAGCAGCCTGCAGAGCGGGTCAACTTAGGCACAATTTCTAGCTCCCCAAGGACAAAACCGTAGAGTCGTGACAAGCCTGAGGACCACAGAGCCGCTGCAGATCACCCTGTGGGGAATGAGGGACGCACACCATCATCCTGCACGGGGAAAGCCCTGGTCGGTGGGAGGCGTGCCCAGCCTCCTGAACCTCCCCCTCTCCCAAGACTGTGGGTCTCAGAAGACCACAACAGTACCCCTGTGTGCCGCTGGGTTAGCCCGCGTTTCAGCTTCTGTTTCACAGCTCCCCCAGCCCAGGCCGTGTGACCCTAGCCATCCACCATAGCCCGAAACCCTTGGCGGTCTTACTCTCCTTGGCAATCTCGCTCTCCGTGTATTTTATGGAGCATCCCACCAAGATGCTCACCTTGCTTCCCACTTTTATCCTCCGTTTCCCCTCCTCACATAGCCTGGGGAGATTGGTTTGTTCCTAAAGTATGGTTGTGTCTACTTCCATGATTGATTTTGAAAACCTATTTTGGATGAAAGACCCAGGACCAACATAAAGCCTCGGGAGGCTTCACTATTTCTTTCACCCATGTGACAAATCTGTATTAAGTTCCAGGCCATGGGATACACCAGGAGAGACGACAGACATGCCAAGAAAGAAGCTTGTCTTCAGGGCCCTGAGGAACCTCTCCGAAGCAACCATTTCTTTATCTGGAAAATGAAGGTAATAATGATCATAATAACCTTATCTTCTGCAGTTGTTAGTGGTTAAATTAGATAATATATATATATTTTAGCGGCGTGCTAAGCACACCCTAAACACTTGGCACGACCTGGTTGTTATTAGACCAGATAGAAAGATAACAATACCGGTGTTTCAGTTGATAGGCAAAAGCGTATCATGCTTTATCGAGGTTCAAATAAAAAAGTGTTTGAAGAGGAAAGTGTAAAACGTTGTTACGTCTCCCATCGCCAACAGTACCATTCTTTGTTTTAAAGTTTATGGACTTATTTTGAGAGAGAGCATGCACACAAGCGAGGGAGGGGCAGAGAGAGAGAGAGAGAGAGAGAGAGAGAGAGAGAGAGAGAGGGAAAGAGAATCCCAAGCAGGCTCTGTGCTGTCAGTGCGGAACCGACCCAGGGCTCGACCCCACGAACCATGAGATCACCAACATTACCACTGCAATATTTAGTCATGTTATTACCCCAGGCCTTGCTTAAGGTAGATTGTATATCACCTGTAAACCAGTATAAGTTGTGTCTTTACTGCATTACCATCTGGTGCATGTACCGTTATTACCATCAAGGAATAACCAGTAACACTTTCGATGTCCTTACCGTGTGCCGGGCATTGCTCCTAAAAGCTTTGCAAGTAAGACCTCCTTTAAGCCTCGAGACTACACTAGGAGATAGATGCTCGTTTTCATTGGATGGGGAAACTGATACCCAGAGAGTTGAGGTGACACAGACAACTTCACGTGGCCCTTCCGGTACACACGGAAAATTCTTTCCATTTATGTGGATACGTGTGTGTCAGAGGAAAAGGTACCAAGCACATAAGCGTTCCAGATGGCACGATGAAGAGAATTCTGCTTCTGCCTGCTACGTTTCTTTTCCTCCTCCCCCCACCACGGCAGGTGTCAGCTGGCCAGGCAGTCCACTGTGTTAGACTTCTGTGCCACTAAATGATTAAGATGGCTGGAGGGAGAAAAGGACCGAGGAACTTGAGTTGGGTGTGAGAATAGTCTGAGGAAAGGAGCGTGGGCATTGCCGCAGTGTGTGTCAAAAGTGGGTGCAAGATAAAAGAGGAATTTTGAGAGCTCTGCATTCTAATGTGTTCTCGAAAGACAAGTAAATATCTTGAGTTATTTTTGAATGGCTTTTTTGGATGCCAGTCTGGGCTCCTTTGATGGAGAGAAGGCTTTGAAACTAGATGACATAGATGAACAACTCGTAAACACGATGAGTGTATATTTGAAACGTTAAAACTACCACAATTCTCCTCCTGATTTTACGTGACCGTTAGCGATATCATACTGTTGGCGACAACAGACTTTGTTCTAGGATACAGACTCTTACATTTGCCAGGGGTCAGAACACATAGAAATTACAGTGCCCTTTGCAGAATGCCATGAAATATTGATAGGTCTAATTTCCTTGTAGAACAGATCACTTGAGCAAAGTTATCAGTTGAGCCAAAAACTGATCATGGGATATGAGAGCTAGAAAGTACCTCAACGAGATGGAAACACTCAGGATCATAGAAAAGTTTACTTCCAGCAATAAAGACTTCATTACATAAACTCTGCACAGGTCTTTACATCTTAAGTGATACGAGCATTTACAGTATCTTTAACAAATTAAGTGTATGGGTTTTCGGCTACGATAGGTTTCCTTCTAATTCATCCATTTTTAAGTAATAGCCAAAACGTCATTCTGGGCATACACATGTTAGAAATACGCTGTGGAAAAAATTTTTTTTAATTGAGAAAATGGTCATTCATTGCCTAAGAGTCTTCTGCAGATTGCGTGTCCCTTATTTTCTATTGGTGGTAGGACCTTTTAGCTCAGGTCACTGAGAACTGTGTCTGGTGGGAATAAAACACAAGAATCTGGGAACAAAGGTGGTTTGGGTACAAAGGTGCTTACAAAGAGGTCAGTTTAAGTCCTGCACCTGTTGAAGTCAGGCACTGATGTGCCGTTATCCACATAAGTGTTTGGAGTGTGTACATCTGATTGTGCAGTGTATTTAAGAACCCACATTTTCACTCAAGAATTCCTATAATTCTTTGCTCCACGGGAATCATGATGTCTAATGACGTTACCAACCATTAGTCAGAATGTCTGACCCACATGACGTACCAATTTTTTTCAGTCAAAAGCTAGGTGTTTTGATTAAGTTGTGAATTTAGATGTTTACACTGATACGGATTCAGGTGATGTTTTGGGAAAAGTAGAATTAGACAGTGGATTTCCATATCTGGCATTATGCCAAACTACATAGCCAGAAAACCCTTCTAATACAGAACACATAGGATTTTAGATAAACTATAAAAACATTCTCTTAATTGACTAGTACCTGCAAAAAAAAAAAAACCCATATATATATATATATATATATATATATATATATATATATATATATATATATGAGATAAGGAAATAAAAACAACCAAGGAAATTTTCAGTAGCCAAAAATAAATAAGGAATTGACAACCAGAGGGATCAACAAATAGATCTGACACTATGCGAGCTTGAGAAAGAAGGGTCTCAGTTACTTAGGTAGGGTCTTATATTTTAATAGCTTTGGGTCCCTACAAAGTGGGGAGTTGAAAATGAAATTTCTACGTAAAGCCATGACCCCAGAAGAGTTACAACTTTGCCCAATGGCACAGGGAACTTCTTCGTTTCAATCTAAAAACTGGTGGGGGGAAATGTCTCTCTTAAGAATTTATTATCACATGAATGTCCTCACATGGGTTAGGCATGGGTTCAGATCTCAAATTAATATGACCCACATCACTTAGGAAGCCATAGTTGAAAAATAAAAACCAAAGTGGTTTTTGGTGGGTCATACCTGTAAAAGTATGCGCAAACCTTCTCTGGAGGGGATACACAGGGTTTCAGATAATGGAATTGTCTATTAGTACCTATAAGTTTTTAAATAATTAAAACTTAAAAACATATGGAAAAGAACAGCTATGAAAAGTGAATAAGCTGACTTGAAAAACTGGCAAAGAAGAATTTCTAACAATGTAAATGTAGTTAATAAAATTTTAAAAAGGGAATAATACAAGCTAAATGCAGATGAAAAGAATATGAATAAACTGGAATACAGGACAGAAGAAATTACTTAGAAAGTAGCACAGGGAAAGAGATTAAAAGTATTAAAGTTAGGATAAGAAGAAACATTTAAAGAATGAGAAGTTCTGGGGCACTGGATGGCTCAGTCCATTAAGGGTCTTGATTTTGGCTCAGGCCATGGTCTCACGGTTTGTGAGTTCGAGCCTCGCGTCAGCCTCCATGCTGAGGTGGAGGCTGCTTGGGATTCTCTCTCACTGCCCCTCCCCTGCTCTGTCTCTCTGCCTCTCTCAAAAAAATAAATAAATAAACATTACAAAAAAAAAAAAAAAAAAAGAAGATACCTAGGAAATCCAGGACAAGGTAGTGAGAATTACATGTACTTATTAGATAGAAGAACATACAATGACCAGCAAAAGTAGTTATTCTTCTGTTCAGGAAGAGCAATGAAATGAGCCACTCTCTATGCTAGTTGGGAATGTGGTTACTGGGGAGAAATCCTTATTTAGAACAACTCTCTTAAACTTATCAAAATACACTTTAACTGGGTTTTATTAAAATGGTGCTTTTAAAAAATGATAGTCCATGGTAAGGAAGTGAACCACTTGGCATTCAACTTGACATCCTTTCAAATCGCGAACAGGAAAGCTATGAAGGCATAATAAGATAATTCAGATAATTAGCCTCTGAAGCTAAATGAATCTTTTACCAAAGGAAAAAAGGAATACAAGTTATGTTTTCAAACAGGTCGCAAGGTTTTTTTACTTTAGATCTATTTTATTTTTAACGTTGTATAAAATGCTAACTTTAAGAAACTAGAATGACTTAAAATATTACATTAGGGACATCATGATGGGGAAAATACCATTTAAAAAGTATTCAAGTAAAGGGGGTGCCTGGATGGCTCAGCCAGTTGGGCACCCAGCTTTGGCTCAGGTCATGATCTCACAGTTCTTTGGTTCAAGTCCCACATTGGGCTCTGTGCTGACAGCTCAGAGCCTGGAGCCTGCTTCAGATTCTGTGTCTCCCTCTCTCTCTGCCCCTCCCCCGCTCACTCATGCTCGCTCTCTCTCTCTCTCTCTCTCTCTCTCTCTCAAAAATGAATAAACATTTAAAAATTAATAAAAAATATTAAAAAAATAGAAGTATTCAAGCAGGGGCACCTGGCTGGCTTAGTTGGTGGAGTCCGCAACCCTTGATCTCATGGTCATGAGTTCAAGTCCCATGTTGGGCCAAGAGCTTACTTCAAAAAAATTTTTTTTTTAAATAATAAAATAAAATGTATTCAAGTAAGCACATGCTTATTGTAGAAATTATGGGCCTGAAGTAGGAGGATTCAGAGTTGGAAAAATGTTGATATTGCCTCTTTAAATTATTTTGGGTTGATACATTAATGGCCAGATGTTAAGATTATTTTCTTGATTTTTCGTTAAGTGTTCCTTTCTTAAGAGATTTTTCCTTTTGGAATTGAACTGTGTTTTTACAGTTACCAAAAACACATCCTTACAATGTGCTATTGTTCATAAGTAAAATTTAAGAATAATTTTTAAAGAACAGATTTATATTCATGGATCAAAAAGAAAATTATAAAGGAAATCAGAATTATTTGAAATTAAACAGTCCTCATTTGCAAATATCTTCTCCCAATCTAAAAGTTACCTTTTAGTTTTGTTGATTGTTCCCTTTGCAGTGCAGAAGCTTTTTTTTTTTTTTCTTTTTTTTTTCTTTTTTTTTCCAGAAGCTTTTTATCTTGAGGGCGTCCTCATCATTTTTGCTTTTGTTTCTCTTGCCTCCAAAGACGTATCTAGTAGGAACCTGCCTCAGCCAATGTTACCGCTTTGTTCTCTTCTGGGAGTTTGATGGTTTTCTGTCTCACATTTACATCTCTTACCCATTTTGAATTTATTTTTGTATATGCTGTAAAAAAAGGGTCCACTTTCATTCTTTTGCATGGTGTCGTCCAGTTTTCCCAACACCATTTGCTAAAGAGACTGTCTTTTTTCCATGGGATACTCTCTCCTCTTTTCTTGAAAATTAGTTGACCATATAGTTGTGGGTTCATTTCTGTGTTTTCTATTCTGTTCCATTAATCTATGTGTCTGGTTTTTTTGTGCCAGTACCATACTGTTTTGATCATTACAGCTTTGTAATGTAACTTGAAGTCTGGAATTGTGATACCTCCAGCTTTACTTTCCTCTTTCAGGGTTGCTTTGGCTATTTGGGGTCTTTTGTGGTTCCATACAAATTTTAGGATTGTTTGTTCTAGCCCTGTGAAAAATGTTGTTGGTATTTTGATAGGGATTGCATTACATGCATAGATTGCTTTGGGAGTATAGACATTTTAACAATATCTGTCCTCCAATCCATGAGCATGAATGTTTTTCCATTTCTTTGGGACTCTTAATGTTGAGAACAAGCTGAGGGTTGGTGGAGTGGAGGTGAGCGATGGGGGTGCGTTAAATGGATGATGGTTATGAAGGAGGGCACTCGTGGTGAGCCCTGGGCATTGTATGTAACTGATGAATCACTAAATTCAACACCTAAAACTAATAATACACTTTTGTTGAGTAACTGGAATTTAAATAAAAATGTGAAACTAAAAAAAAAAATTAAATTAAATTAAATTAAATTAAATTAAATTAAATTAAATTAAATTAAATTAAATTAAAACAAAACTCTGGGGGGCCATACTAGATGCAGCTGAAAGGAACATGAAGTAATCCAAAGAAAGAGGGACCATATAATACAAAAGGAACACAAATCAATGAAATTGAAAACACATGTTGGTGTTTGACCACATGTTGTATTAATGACTGTGGTGTTCTCTCTCTAACCCTGAATCCCCTGAGAGGTGAAGAAAAAGTCACAAATATGAAATTTTCTCCTTTATTAATGATAAACTACTTACAGGGTATGACTTGCAGCAAGGGCCAAATGTGTCCCCCAGTACTCTCCGCCCAGCCTCCCTTTGTAGAACTTGGAACTCCACACTAGAGACAGCCAGATGCACTATTAGGATTGTTATCTTACACGGGTTTGGAGAGTAGAAAGAGATCCAGTTTCTGGTGTTTAGGATTTTTGATGGTTTACAATCACTCAATCAAGAAATGAGTCCCAATAATGGATACTCAAGATCACCTCCATGCAGAGGAGTAAGGAATATGAGAGAACATCAGGATTATTTAGGGAAACCTAATCACATGTAAACCATAAGTATTTCCTTCTAGTACATACAATAGAGAGGATCAACCACATCAAACATTTTAAGTTTAATAAAGTAGACACATTTTGGACAAAGTTGAAAAAATAAAAAGGATATAGATAGAGCCCTAATATATATATATATATAATGCTTTATTATATATATGCTTTATATGATACATATATATGCATTATATTATACATATATATATGTTCCATCTTAATACATATATATATATATATAAAGTGCCATATGCTTAATATATATATGTATTAACATGGAACAGGTCATATATATATATGCTTTATATTATACATATATATATGTTCCATCTTTATACATATATATATATTAAGTGCCATATATATATATATATATATGCTTATATGCTTAATATATATACGTATTAACATGGAACAGGTCATATATATATATGCTTTATAATGACCTGTTCCACGTTAATACATATATATATTAAGCATATAAGCATATATATATATATATATATATGGCACTTACTATATATATATATGTATTAAGATTGGACAGGGAATATAAACTAAGATAAAACAGATATTAAAATAATAAAGGACTTTTCTGCCCTCGGACACCGGTGAGTAAGCACCGGTTAAAGTCTCCCCTCCCACCGCCATCATGTCTAAGTCAGAGTCTCTCCCAAAGAGTTTGAACAGCCGCGGAAGCTTTTCATCGGAGGTTTGAGCTTTGAAAGAACCGATGAGAGTCTGAGGGGCCACCGTGAGCAGAGAGGAATGCTCACGGACTGTGTGGTAATGAGACGTCCAAACACCAAGGACGCCAGAGGCTTTGGGCTTGTCACGTTTGCCACCGTGGAGGGGTTGGATGCAGCCGTGAATGCAGGGCCACAGAAGGTGGATGGAAGCGTTGTGGAACCAAAGAGGGCTCTCTCAGAGAAGATTCTCGAAGACCTGGCGCCCACTTAACTGTGAAAAAGATTTGTGTCAGTGGCCTTAAAGAAGACACTGAAGAATATCATCTAAGAGATTACTTTGAACAGTATGGGAAGATGGAAGTGACTGAAATCATGATGGACCGAGGCAGTGGCCAGAAGAGAGGCTTTGCTTTGTAACATTTGATGACCATGACTCCGTAGACAAGATTGTCATTCAGAAATACCATGCTCTCAGTGGCCATAACTGTGAAGCTAGGAGAGCTCTATCTAAGCAAGAGATGACAGGTGCTCCCTCCAACCAAGGAGGGCGAAGTGGTTCTGGAAACTCCGGTGGTGGTCATGGAAGTCGTTTTGGTGCGAATGAGAACTTTGGTCACGGAGGAAACTTCAGTGGGCGAGGTGGCTTTGGTGGCCGTCAAGGTGGTGGTCAAAATGGTGGCAGTGGGGACGGCTACACTGGATTTGGTAACGATGGAGACAGTTTTGCAGGTGGTGGACGCTATAATGATTTTGGCAATTCCAATCAATCTTCAAATATTGGACCCATGAAAGGAGGAAAGTTTGGAGACAGAAGCTCTGGCCCCTGTGGCGGTCGAGGCCAGTACTTTGTCAAACCACGAAACCAAGGTGGCTAATGGGGTTCCAGCAGTATCAGTAGCTATGGCAACGGCAGATGGCAATGGCATTGGCAATGGAAGCTTACTGCTGGGAAACAGCTTAGCAGGAGAGGAGGGCCAGTGACGTGACGGGGAAGCTAGAGGTTACAACAGATTCGTGAAGTCAGCCGAGCACAGTGGTGGCAGGGCCCAGCTGCTACAAAGAAGACATGTTTTAGACAATACTCATGTGTATACGCAAACAACTCGAGGGCTGCATCTGTGACTAATCGTATAACAGGTGACTTTAGTTTGTTCTGTGGAAAGTGTAAAGCATTCCAACAAAGGGTTTTAACGTGGATTTTTTTTTTTGCACCCATGCTGTTGATGGCTAAATGTGATAGTCTAATCATGATGCTGAATAAATGTGTCTTTAAAAAAATCATGATGATAAAGGAATCATGTGAACATTAAACAAACAAATTTAAAAGTTTAGAAAAAAATGGATAATTTCCCAGGAAAATACAATTTTGTATGGCTGACTCAGAAAGAAATAGCAACCCAAATGGACTTAGAATCCTTAGAGAAATTCACTCTATATTAAAAATCTACCCAACTCTCCCCCATCTCCCACCAAGAAAGAAAGAAAGAAAGAAAGAAAGAAAGAAAGAAAGAAAGAAAGAAAGAAAAGAGAAGAGAAAAGAAAAGAAAAGAAAAGCAAAGAAAAGAAAAGAAAAAAAAGGAGGACAAGAGGGGCACCTGGGTGGCTCAGTCAATTAAGCCTCTGACTTTGGCTCAGGTCATGAGCTCGTGGTTGTGAGTTCGAGCCCCACGTCAGGCTCTGTGCTGACAACTCAGAGCCTGGAGCCTGTTTCAAATTCTGTGTCTCCCTCTCTCGCTGCCCCAACCCCATTCATGCTCTGTCTCTGTCTCTGTCTCTGTCTCTCTCTCTCTCTCAAAAATAAACATTAAAAAAAAGAAAAGAAAAGGAGGACAAGGAAGAGTTGGAAGAGGAAGAGGAAGGAAGGAAGGAAGCAAGGAAGGGCAAAGAACCATCACTGAATCCAAAGAAATCACAAATGGTTCCAGACAATTTGGACCACCCAGACTTTTCTCAAGGATGACTTAAATTTCTTCTCTGAGGAAGGGCAATTCTATTTTCCTTTAATTTCTTGAATTTTCTTTGGTAACGTTTGCTTTCTTTTCATCAAATATTTAAAGGGAGGGGAACAGGTTATGAAAATATAGTTCCTTCATTAATAGAAAAGTGGCCAATGTGAGATAAATTTTGTATGTAACTCCATTTTAGGGGAATAGTCAATATTAATTTTAAAATTGTGTGTGGGTTGAGGGGGGCCACTCTACACCTATTAGAATGGCCATTTGCAACAACATGGATGAACCTAGAGGACGTCAGACACAGAGAGCCAAATACTGCAGAACTCACTTGTATGTGGAATCTGGAACTATCAGACTTAGAAACAAAGAATGGTGGTTACCAGATGCCAGGGGAAGGAGATTATGGAGAGATGTTGATTAAGGGGTTAAAGTCTCAGTTGTGTAAGATAAATTCTGGAAATCTAGTGTACAGCAATGTGGCTATATAGTTAACAATATTGCATCGTATAATTGAAATTTGCTGAGAGGGTAGATCTCAAGTGTGCTCACCATGCACTTGAAAATTATAACTGTGTGAGGTGATAGATATGTTAATTAGCTTGATTGTGATAAATATCTTACGAAGTATACAGTCATCAAATCATCCAGTTGTATACCTTAAATATATATGATTTTTAATTGGATTGAAAAGAAATTCAGTTATGGCGTCAGCTCTGTGGCAACACTTTCCATTGCTAGGGTAACATCCACCAGGATGCGGTATATGCTCTAAATTACCAACCAGTATATGGCGATGTTTCGCTTGTGGCCAGGAATCAAGGGGGTAGAAATGGGAGTCACTCCTTTCTCTACTGTCCTTAGGGATCCATTAGTAAAATGTTTGGCTTTTGTTCCACAGCTTTGGGATCTACTGATTTAGAGGTAAATCCCAAGGGAGAAAGCTTCCACTAGGAAACACAGTAGTGGGTTTTTGACTGGAACCTCACGTGCTCTACTGATCGTTTTAGGCAATTCATGACAAGGAACAAACTAGCAACGACAACAACCAGTCTCCATACTTGCTGACTGGGGTGATTGATAGATCCTGACCATCAAGGAGAAGTGAGGTCAGGGAAGAGTATGGCTGGAAGATAGGAGATCCTTTAGGCTGCCTGTTAGCCTTCCTGTGTCCTGCAATAAATGTTAAAGGAAAACTACAACAGCCAGTACAATCAGGATTGCTAATGGCCCAGACTGTTCTGGAACGAAGGCTTGTTTCACTCCATCATGCAAGATTATGACTAGCTGCCCTGCTTGCTGAGGAAAAAGAAAATACAGACTATGGGGACGCCTGGGTGGCTCAGTCGGTTAAGCGTCTGACTTCAGCTCAAGTTATCATCTCACAGTTCGTGGGTTTGAGCCCCGCATCAGGGTCTGTACTGACACCTCAGAGCCTGGAACCTGCTTCGATTCTGTGTTTCCGTCTCTCTCTGCCTCTCCCCGCCTCTCCCCAGCTTGTGCTCTGTCTCTCAAAAATGAATACACCTTGAAAAAAATTTTGAAAAAAAAAAGAACATACAGACTATGGTAGCGAAAGAGAAAACTAATAAGTACCAGCTATGACTACATGACCAGTTGTAGAAATGAGGAAGATAGTATTTATTTATTTTTATTTTTTTAACATTCATTTATTTTTGAGAGAGAGAGACAGAGAGACGGAGCACAAGCAGGGGAGAGCAAAGAAAGAGGAGACACAGAACCGGAAGCAGGCTCCAGGCTCTGAGCTGTCAGCACAGAGCCCAATGGGGCACTCGAACTCATGAACCATGAGAGTTCATGACCTGAGCTGAAGTCGGATGCTTAACCGACTGAGCCCCCCAGGCTCTCCTAGGAAGGTAGTATTATAACTGTCCCTTGCTTTGATATGAACATATTCATAATAAATATTATCCATTGTAATTTTTCTAATTCTCTTACTTTTTAACATAGGATTGTTAATAGCAGTGAACTTTATATCCCAGTGTTTAAATTCAGGGCTGAAGGTGACACATAACTCGGCTAGGAGAGGTCTGAACATCATCCAGTGAGGGACAGCAGTGACACGTGAGTGTCTGTGTGTACCTCTTTTGGGGAAAGGGTTTGCATCTTCCAGCTGTATGTGGGACAGCTGCATCATGTTATATAGAAGCCTGATTTTACTGTTGTCTTTACTTGAAAATTCAATGTGGTTTAAAAAGAGAGAGAGGCTTGTATAGGCCAGGGGGGAGGAGTGCGTTGTGGCCGTTTGTATGGCACCACCTTGAAAACTTGGAGCTCCATTTCCCAGAATTCCATTGCGTGTATGGTTCCAGGTTGTAGTTGGCCAAAAAAGGAACCCGTGTGAAATTTAGGAGGCAGAGGTAGGGCAGCAGTCATTATTCTCCAATGGTCATTTTGTTGGCCGCTATGGTGACAGATGGTTGTAGAGGTGTCCAACAGTTTCCGGCTGTAACTCAGTCCCACCCTCTTCCACTGTATGCCCAGCTCCTCTTCGGAATTTCTGGCCCTGTTGACCAACAGCAGCCACTGACTCCCCTCCAGATGCTTGACTCGGATCCCCAGAGGTAGTAGCAGCTTCCCTCAGGCCTTTCCACGAACTCCCCCTTTGCAGCTCCCTTCCGGTAGCTTCATGGGCGTGGCTTTTCAAAACGACCAATTGGTGACGCCATCTCTGACCCTCCAACTTTCTACAGCTCTTCCCACGCAGGAAAAAGTTATTATTTTTCCATAAGAAGTCCTTTATCCTGTAACACACAAAATGACTCGTCTCCCTCCCTGAACTCTGACTGCTCCAGATGAAATCAGACACATCATGAGCAACTTCTTGGCCATATCTATAAGAGAGACTTCCCCTTCTTTATCCATTCCTTCTTCCTACTGCCTGGAGTGTAGACGTGATGGCTTGAGCTCTAGCAGCAACTCTTGGACCATGAAGGAGCAGTCTCACTCTATGGACAGAGGAACAGCAAGAGAAGAAGCCAAGCTGGTGATTGTGGAGCTGCCATTTACACCCGCTTCCCTCTGGCTTTTTGACATGAAAGGAAATACATTGCCGTTTAGTCTGTCCTAAGTGCAAGTTTTCTATCACTCATACCCCAAACTAGTCTTCTCTGGAATACTGCCTGAAGATTTTTTCTTTTTATTTGCTGCATGATATTCCATCAGATTAATATACCTTATTATATTTAACCATTTCTCCTTGTGGACATAGGCTCCGAGGTTTACTCCAGCGTTCAGATATTATAAATAATGCGGCCGCAAATATCTTTGGGAATATATCCTCTGCCCTTCCTTATTTATAAACCTCTCCCTCCACCCATATGTGGAGGGAATTTTGCAGTCCCCATCTTTGTAGGGAGCGTCTGGAACACTAGAGTGCTCCAAGTATGTTTGAGCAGGGATGGATAAGTGAATGAATGCTCCACGACGCTAGTCGTGGTGTTGCAATGCTCAGTCTGTCACAGGCCTTCCCCAGTGCTCATCCTACTGACCAAGTTCTTACCTAGGATGCCACATCCTACAATCATCTCAAGCCCCCCCCCCCAAAATAAATAAATAAACAGCACCAAGATGCAAGCTAATGTTCGTCTTAATATCAAATCCGTGCATTTTGTGCCTCCATCCATCCATCCATTTCTTCAAGAAACATTTATGGAGCCTCCCTGTAACGCATCAGGTATAGTATCTGATGCTGGGGATGCAATAATGGAAAAGACCCAGTCCTTCATCTCAAACAGGTCACAGTCCAGTTGGGAGACCGTTGGAAAAACAGTTACAATGCTGAGGGACAAATACTCTGATGGGATAAGATCTAGGTGTCATGGGTTAACGGAAGGCCCTTCAACACAGTCAGGGCAAGGGGGAGAGAGGATATAGAATTCTTCAAGGGGTGAGCTCCACAACGTGGGGAGGAAGGTGGAGAATATTCCCAGGAAAGGAGAACAAGGCTCTTTCATGGATCGTGTGTCCTTCGCCGATGGCCAGTACCTACTCTTAACTTTCTTGAGCCTTGTCCCTCACTCCTAGTGACTCAGAGATACCTGGTGTGATGGTTCAGACTCCCAATCTCACTTCCTACTGTGTTCTTTAACTATCTTGTGTTCTTTGTCGTCTTTACCCCTCCCCAAACTTGGACTTGAGTTTGTTTTCTTATTAGAGCCTGTGTTCGGTTTCCTGGGGCTGCTGTAACAATGAACCGCAAATGGCAGTTTAAATAACAGAGATTTACCGTCTCACATTCAGGAGGCTGAAGTCTGGGATCAAGATGTCAGCAGTGTTGGTTTCTTCTGAGGGCTCTGGGGGAGGGTCTGTGCTCAAGTGTTCTTTGGCTTGGAGATGGCATTCTCCCGGAGTCTTCACGTTGTCTTCCTTCTTTGTGTGTTTGTCTCTGGATCTAAATGTCTTCTCACTGTAAGGATACCATCGTATTGCATGGGGGCCTACCCTCATGACCTCATTAACTCAATTATCTGCAAAGCTTATTTCCAAATAAGGTCACATTCAGAGGTACTGTGGTTAGGACTTCAGTACCTTTTGGAGGGATACAATTCAACCTTCCACAGAACGCGAGATCTCACCTCCTATCTAATTGTTCCTGCTCTGTCCCACCTGCTGCGAGGTGACGTTTAGGAAAACCACCACCAAAAAGTCCTGATGGTCCTGCTTGTGATTTTTTTCATCACTAATGTCCCCATGTTGTGGCTGGTGTTTAATGAAATTGACCATCTCCTCTGTGGGCTGTAACTATAAGGCTGAGGAAATGAACGACAGAGAAACCGATCTGACCTGGCAGTGAGGCCATTTCCAGGTAGCTTTTTGCAGATCCCCACCGTGTACTTCATTCTCATAAGCCATATGCAATTAAGCAGTGAGCCCCCCTGAGTCAGGCCCTGCTGCTCCCTATTGTCAAAACGAACATCTGGGGTAAGTAACGATAGCTGATCACAGGCGCACATGAGGCTGCGTGCGGCCGTGTAGGCGGGGTGCAATGTCAGCATGAATGTCTGTTACAGGCTGCTGGGGGGAGGGCTCAACTGCTCAAAAAGGGAGGCCTGAGAGCACAAGTGAGCCACCGACCGCTTCAACAGAGAAGCAGACGCTTGCGGCTGGGAGGTTTATTAGTAAACCTGTTCCAGAGCCTCTTAACGAGCGCGCCTGGATGAGTTTCCCAGGATCCATATTCGTGTTAGTGTCCCACCCGCCTGCCCCGGGCCCTCCCAAAAGTCACCTTCAGATTCATTGAATGGTTCCCATATACCTTGAAGCCTTCTCAAACACCTGTCTCTTCTGCCTTAGGACTTTCTGTGGCCGGAGGACCATCTTCCCCAAGGGCAAAGCAGGCTGGGATCGCTGCAGAGTTAACTTCCGATTTCCCAGGTACGTTCTGCACCTTGTCTCAGAGGGTCTCCAGCCGAAATGAGCCTCTGTTACCCACAGTGGCACCTGCGAATTAACAAACTCACCCTTTATTGGGTTCCCTCCCTTCTCTGGTTTACCTCCCCCTGTTTCCTGGGATTCCCTCCCAAATAAACTACTTGCCCCCAAATTCTCATCTTAGAGCCTGCTCTTGAGGGGACTCACATTAAGTCAGGGCTTATAAACCCCCGAAACTCTAGGCAAACGTATGCATGCCTGTGTACTTTTCTGGGAAAGGGTACACGATTTTCATCAGCTTCTCAAAAGTTCTTACCCAGCACCCAAATAAGGGTAAAAAAAAACAGTGCTCATCATTTCATGGATAAGAAGAGTTATTTCTGTCAGGTTTAATCAAATCACTTTCAGCCTGGGAAACCAAAGGGAATGGAGTTAATATTTCAACTTGTTGACAGAGCAGCTTGATGGGAAACAGGATGTGTGGGAGTTAAGAACAGGAAAGATGTTAACATACAGTCCCCATGTGCTGTTTCCTAGGCCAGTGATTGTCTAGGGCTAATCTGGTGTGTGGTGGGGGGGGGGGAGGTGTTATTTTATGTCAAGGGGAGAATGGCCAGCCACAAAAAGACAAAAATTATATGATTCCACATATATACAGTTCATGGAGGTAGAAAGTAGGACGGTGGTTGCCAGGGGCTGGAGGGAGGGGTAAATCGGGGGGGAGTTGCTCAACGGGCATAGAATTTCAGTTTTGCAAGATGAAGAAGTTCTGGAGCGTGATTGCACAACAGTGCGAACATACTTAATTCTATTGAACTACATGCTTAAAAATGATTGGAGTGATAGTTTTTACGTTTTGCATATTTTACCACGATGGTCAAAAAAATGTTTTTAAAAGATGTTACTGAGCTCAGTAAACAACAACCCACAAAGGTACTGTGACCCTCCCCCGCCCCGCCATATTGGCACTCGGTCTTTTCAGAGATTGGCGCTCCCCCACAGTGTGTAGTAAGGACTTCAGGGACTCAGCAAGGTCTATGTGGGGGGAATACGGAAAAGGAGGTGAGGGGGTGGCCTTGCTCCCTGACCTAGGCGTGACTTTAAGCAAATCCCTTTGATGTCTTGGTGAGTCGAGGACAACAGTCACTGTTGCGAAGCATCCTGGGTAATTGCCAAGAGAGTGTCCACTCAGGAGGAAGGGGGCCAGGTGTTGGGCTGAGAAGCTGCTCCAACAGGAACAATGGAAATGAAGAAGAGGGAGGAGAAAGGTCAGTGTGTTGTGTGAGGAGTGAGTACCAGGGAGGCAGATAGGAAACAGAAACTGGGGATTGGAAATAGCCAGGAAGGAAATAAGGATGAGGAAAGACCAGACAGTGAACTACTGGCAAAGATGCTTTAGACCGATGGGTCTCTCAAACTGTGGTCCTTGAACCCCGAGGGGTGTGGAGACAGATTCTTGGTTCTCAGTGCTCAGTAAGGATATTTAAATGTTGTTTTCCTCTTATCATGATAGCTAAACAGTGATTTAAGTATATCCTACATAATATGGCCTTTGTGTGTACGTAATTGCTAAGCAATCCCCTCAAGTTAGAGACCTTGACTTGTATTGACTTCTAGAGTTTGGCCTCTGTTGGATGGGCTCTTAATAGCATGGTATCTGCCACTGTCCTCGTGTCCAAGACCTGTAGGGTCATAAATGGCCCCTGGAAACCTTTTCCAGAGTACGATTTTAGTCCCCCTTTTATTTAGGTATTGAGGCTCAACGTTTGCCGTTGTGACAATGACGGGGATTTGCAGTAACGCACTGTTGTGACTGCTGTCGGTGGTTGGAAAATGCAAGTGAGATGCTGTAGTCAAGGACCCAGCAAAGGACACTTAGCTATGCTGCCTGAGCAAAGGTCTTACAGGAGTGTGAAAATCCTAGGTGGAAATCCTAGAGCTGGTGACATAAAGAAAACTTGACTTGAGATCAAATTGTTTCTAAAATGTTCTTTCTTTTTTTTTTTAATGTTTTTTTAATTTTTGAGAGAGAGAGAGAGAGAGAGAGACAGAGACAGAGAGAGGGAGGCACAGAATCTGAAGCAGGCTCCAGGCTCTGAGCTGTCAGCACAGAGCCCGATGTGGGGCCCGAACCCACGAACTGTGAGATCGTGACCCGAGCCGAAATCAAGACTCAGACGCTTAACTGACTGAGCCACCCAGGCGCCCCTAAACTATTCTCTTTCTAGTACTTACAGGATTTTGTGAACATTCTGATTGTGACCTCTTTACTAAACCCAGAAATTTGTTTTTGACGTCTGCTGTGGGAAAAAATCTTGAGACGTTATTTCCCTCCGCTGATGCCACCAGTAATTAGATCCAAGAATGCATTTGGTCCAGGTTTTGATAATTCAGTGGAGCTAACAAACTGTAACGTGAGTATGATAACTTTTCAGAGTTTATAAAGCAATGCAACATTAAAATTGCCCTTTAATTTGGTTAAATGTAAGATATGATTACGCTCACGTAAAGAAAACAGTACTGGGGAGCCTGGGTGGCTCAGTTGGTTGAGCGTCCGACTTCGGCTCAGGTCACGATCTCACAGTTTGTGGGTTCGAGCCCCGCATCGAGCTCTGTGCTGACAGCTCAGAGCCTGGAGCCTGCTTCAGATTCTGTGTCTCTCCATCTCTCAGCCCCTCCCCTGCTCATGCTGTGTCTCTCTGTCTCTCAATAATAAATAAACATTAAAAAATTTTTAAGGAAAAACAGTATTGTTATTAATATGATTTTACCTAAGAACAAAAGCAATAGATTCAAACTCAGGCATCATGGTACCAAATGCCCGGTACCTACATTATCAACTTAGTTTGAGCAGAACAATAATTTCCCAACTGTTAATTTAATATTATAAACATAAAATTGATTGAATTTCTTGTTTTGGTTTACATTTAACTTAACCCCCCCCCCCCCACCCTGTACTTTGTCTAGTACGTGAAAGTTATGGGCACAATGAGACTCTATACCTAGGTTTACTTGTAACATTAGTTAAATAATGTTACAGTGAACCCTGGGAAATCTATTAGACTTTGTCTTTTCAGAAGAGCTTTCTTTGTACATTACTCAGTCTAGAGAAATACCGTCTTAGGGCCTGCAAGGAAGGCCATGTCAACATACACTAGGTTATCAGTGTTGGGAGATCATTCTCTAGGAGACCCTCATGTGCTTGTGCACATCTTGTGAGCAGCATGAAAATGCTGATCCTCTAGCTACTACTATTGCTGTGAGTAAAAAAAACCACCTTTGTCTCTGACCCAAGCATTTTGTGTCTTCTGCCACAACCACGAAACTAGAGCTGGCTGAATTGTTATCTTTCCAGTAGGGCAAAATCTCAGATCCTTCCTGGTTCTAGATGGTTCAGCTGGCCACATGCAGGAAATGGGTCTGAGCTATGACCTGAATGATGAGTACAGTGTAACTAGATAGATGTGAAGCTGCCATTCCACTGGATGAATGTCACAAAGACTTGGAATGGAAATTGGTTGTGGCCTTTGGTGGGGTGGTGAATAGATTAGCCTGACTAGAATAGAGGGTTGGAGCAAGGAAGCACAAAAAATTAGATTGGGAAATTAAACAAGGGCTAAATTATCATGTATTGAAATGTTATGTGAAAACAAATCCTGTATGTAATAGAAAACCTTTGAAGCCTTCTACCTCTGAATAATTGGTTTATTTGTTCACTCATTTACTTAAGCTTCTAAGCAAGGAGGCGACATAATGAATGTCAAAGTATGATGGTACTGAAAGTGAAGTATGGTGTAATAAAACATCACCAGATTTCTTATCCTGACTCTGCCACTTACCAGGTGTGTGACCTAGTGCAAGTTATTTCTCTGAGTCCAGTGTTTCCATCTGTAAAAGGGGGGTAGTAGTCACCTTAGCTTAGGGTATTGCAAAGATGGTAACTAATGTCTCTAAAGTGCTTAGTGCAATGCAGTACATAAGGGGTCAAAAATTGGTGAAGATTCTGAGCCAACTATGTGCAGAATATAGATATGAGAACATAGACCTCCTTTTTTTTTTTTTTTTGAAGCTATAACAGCTATACAAGGATAAGATCATTAGGACCCAGACTAAGATAGTGATGGTGGTAATAGAAAGGACCTTGAATAAATGAAAAACTAGTAGAGCTTGGAGATTGGTTGGACATCATGAAAGCCAGCATTTGTTGAGTACCTCCTATATGCCAAGTGCTATTCTAAGCCCTTCAATATAGTAATTCAGTTCTCCTAAAAGCACTATAAGTAGATATTCTTAGTCTTGCCATCTTACAGTTGAGAAAGCTAAAGCTCGCCGAGATAAAACGACTCACCTAAAATCAAACACCTGAGAACAAAAGCAATAGACTCAAACTCAGGCAGCACGGTACCAAAGCCTGGGTGCTGAACTTTCATGCTATGCTATCTCCGCAACATCGGAAGAAGCAAGGAAACAGTCAGTGAGGACTCCTGGTCAGAAGTTCCAACAGCCCTGCAGCATGTGGTTCTGATGCTTGCTCTGTCTATTTTGCCTTTTAGTCTGCCTTGTAATTTTTTCTTGCTGGCCAGACATGATGTACTGTGTGGAAGGAACTACTGCTCTAAATAGGCATTTAGTAATGAGATGGTGAGGTGTGGGAAGTGTTCTACAGTCATGTGATTAGGTCTCAGTGTTTGAGTGAGCCTGTGCCTCTGGACTGTGAACTTCACAAGTGTTTCTCAGGGTTTTTTTTCTCCTCACATGGGACAGGTTGACTAGATTGGGCTGGAGTTCGGTATTTCCCTCTCAGTCAGTTAGCCTCTGATAATACCCTGGCAGGTTAGGCTCCTGAGGGCACACCTTGTTAAGAACAGAGTGCTCTGGGTTTATTTCAAAATTATTCCTTTTTCCTTCCACCTGCTGAAAGCCCAAGGGGATTTTTCTCCATATATACTGTGGGAACCTAGTTGAGCTCCTAGAGGTAAATTTCCCAGTACTGTGGAGACCCCAAGTGGGTCTCCCTGGAGTTTATAACTCTCAGATTTGTTCACAGTGAGCATACATCAACTCATCAATGACAGTTCAGGTTTTCTTCCCTCCAGTGGTATCCACTTGTGAGTCTCAGCTTTGGGAAACCGTGACTCCCTCTACACCCTTGTCTCTCCAGCCGTGGGGGCAGCAATTTGCCCTGTGTCCTCCAAGCATCCAAAAACAGCCGTGGATTGTTCAGTCTGCTCAGCTGTTTACTTGTTGGAGGGAGTAGTGACCTCCAAGCTCCTTATAGACCTGGAAGCTGGAAGTCTTCTTCACTGGTCTAGGACCTGAGGAGGGCAGGAGGGACAGAAGCTTGCCCTGAGAAAATGTGTGTGAGGGGGAACATCAAAGTGGAGGTGGCCTGCAGGTGTCTTTGTGAGAAGCTGGAACTGAAGGCGGAGATGTGAGAGTTGCCTCTAACACAGGAGATGTGTTCCCTCAACATCGCCCTCTTTCACTGTGAAAGGAGTGTGCCCTTAGGTAGAGACTGCCTGGCACAGCTGACCAGGAATTGGAGAAGAGTTAGGGACATCTGGCATCTCTGGGACTGGGGTTTCAGGGGGTATTGTTATATCTTATATCTCCTCAGAAGGACACTCAGGCCCCTTCTGCCATTAGTGACTCTATTGTCCAAGAGCAAGAAGGTAAGACCATGGGTTTTTCCCTTTAACCCCCGTCATTGCATTGCCTGCCATGGTTGACTCTTCATTTCCTCATGATAGACATCATGGTAAAATGGAAAAAGTCCCACGGTTGGAATTAGATGGATCTGCATTGAAATTGCAACTCTGTAACTCACCAGCTCAGTCGTTTTCTGTAAGTTAATTATAAATCATTGAATCTCGGAATTTTTTTAACTGGCAAATGAGAATAATAATACCTTTCTTACACAGCTGTTTTGAAATAACTATGGAAAGCCTTTAGTAAGTGTCAGTTACCTGCCCCGGCTACTCCGTCCCCTCCCGGGCTGGTTTTAAGCCATGGCCACGAACTCTTCGACACCCTTTCCACTGAGAGGTGGGGTCCGTGTCCCCTCTCCTTGAATCTGGGCAGGCTGACGACTACTTTAACCAATTGAGGAGGGTGTAAGTGTCATTATGTGACTTCTGTGGTCATTAAAGACACTGCAGCTTTTTTGCTGGTTCACTGGAACACTTGTTCTCAGAGCCTGAGCTACCACGTAAGAAGCCTGGCCACACTGAGGTTGACATGTTGGAAAGCCCATGGGTAGGTGGTCTGGTGGACAACCACAGCCGAGCCCGGCCTTACCACCACTCTCAAGGCACCAGGCAAGTAGTAAAACTGAATTGACCCTTTCAAACCAGCCCAGCTGCCAGCTGAATGCCACAGACTGACCTCTACTGATGACACATCAGAAGGATCACCCAACCAAACTCTGTCCAAATTTCCAACCCATAAAATTGTGAGATACAGTAAAATGATTGTGTTGAAGCCATTAGGTTTGGGGGCAGTTTGTAACCCAGCAGTAGTTAACGAGGACAACCCCTTTTATCCCAATCCCTCCTATCCTCGGCCTCCTTACCTAAGATTGCCAATCCTGAGTGTTTTCTGACTTGAATCTCATCCTTCCTTGTATCTCATTATAAAATATCTGATTTGGGGTGCCTGGGTGGCTCAGTCGGTTAAGTTTCTGACTTCAGCTCAGATCATGATCTCACATGAGTTCGAGCCCCGTGTCGGGCTCTGTGCGGACAGCTAGAGCCTGGAGCCTGCTTCGGATTCTGTGTCTTCCTCTCTCTCTGCCCCTCCCCCGCTCACTCTCTATCTCTCTGTCTCAAAAATAAGTGAGCATTAAAAAACATTTTAATGTGATCTGAGGGCAATTCACTGCATCTCCCTGTACCTCCTTCCATCCTTCCTTCAGTAGGAATTTCCTGGGTGTTTCCACTCTGCTCGATGTTAGGTGCAGCAGTGATCCCTTTCCCTTCTGTCAAGGACCAGCACACTTGTTGAAAAGACCAGAGAGTACGTGATTTAGGCTTTGCCAACAACTACCTAACTCTGCTTTTGAACCACAAAAGTATTCATAAATGTAAGCAAATAGGTATGGCTGTATTCCAGTAAACGTCACTTACAAAAATAGGCATCAGGTTAGGTCGTCTCCACCAGGCCCAAGTTTGTTGACCCCTGATCCAGGTGATTAACACCTGGCCAGGAACCTGTTACCTCTGCAGATATCTAGTTGCTAGAGAAAGAGCATCCACCCTCTCCCCCTTTCAACTCCAATAGGACCTAGGACGTAAGCCGAGTCTTGGTTGACGGAGGGTGGATGTTCGGATACAGAGATCATGACACCAGAGTACAAACAAGGATGTTGAAGAGGCTGATTGAGCAGCAGAGGAGAATGATCCTAGAAGAAAAGTGATAGGTAAGGCAGGAATGCTGGAGGACCTCATTTTCTGAAATTGAAAGCGCGTTTCTTCGGCTCACTCATTTTTCTCTACAAAGAGTTGTAAGGACAAGTCAGATAGGATAAAATGGCCGTGAGCTTCGTAGATGCCTGCCAGGTGTTATTAAGGCGATCGTCTTTGGGTTTCAGGAAAATAGCTTCTTAAAGTAGATGTCTTTGCAACACGGTGTAAAACCTCTCCCCCTCCCTCCAGCAGAGCTGGCATTCACGGGAAGGAACCAGAATAGCATGTAACGTTCCATCAGTTCTTCCAGCAGTGAGACTAAATACACACAAACTCTTCCAAATTTATACCTGCTGCGAACGTGAACAGTGACACGGTGTCGTTCTGCTGTGGGGTTCGTCTGGACGAATCACAAAGAAGGGTTACGCACGCCCCATCACTTTCCTGCCTTTTCCAACTTCACCATCATGCCTTTGTGACCAAAACCACAACTCTGGCTTCACTTTCATTCTCCTTTTTCTGGTAGCTCTGTCGTGACAATAGTGAATCCAGATTGAGATGGAAATTGAAAATTCAGAGGAGATACGATGCAGGTTTATCTGGCTCTCTCGGCTTTTTATCTTTAAATCGACTCCGTTTATTTCAGTTAAAGGGGTTTATTGGAAGGTTACACAGGGACATAAAGAGGGCAAGATATCTTCTCAGGGCTGCAAAACCAGGCAATCTCGTGAAAGATTAGCAAATAGCTCCAATCCTCCATCCAAAGGTCAGGGAACCTAAGAGCAGGGCTTTGTCTTACTGTTTTCCTGCTGTCTTCTTCCTTAGTGTCCTTTGGCTTCTAACTTCACTGCCGACTGCTGACCCTTTCGAGCTCTCTCCTTCCCATTCCGTATGAGAAAGAGTGTGATTTGGATCGTCTGTATCCTGGGAAGAGTAGAGCAACACCTGCAGGAAGGATAGTGCGGGACTACCAGACAGCCTGTCAATGTTGGCTTCGGATCAGTTTCTCGTGTTTGGTTCCATCAGCTGAGGCTGGTGGGGGGCGGAGCAGGGGATACAAAGCCTTATGACTTGGCTGTACTCATAGACTCCTCTCTAGGACCCGCCTAAGCCCCAGGTCCAAGCCATGGGCACCAAGAGGCGATGCTCTAGGACCTCCCTACCCTGCCCCTTCTCATCCTGTGTCCCCAAGTTTCCTGACTCTGAGTCTTCTCTTAATCATGATTCCACACCTGGCCACTCATATCTGCATTGGCTTCTGACTCCTCGAGAACCTTCAAAGGCGGTGGCTCAGCCTTACTGTGCCAACTGTCTCTTTGTCACATTGCCCTGGAAATAATTCCTCACCCGGAGGGGCCTGCTGGTGTGAAGGGCACAGTCCAAGCTGCTGAAACAGAAAGACCTCAAAGTCCAGAGGCTTAAATAAATATGAGCTTACATCTCTTCCCACTCACGGTCCAGAAGTGAGCGGTCTATCATTACCTGCTCCCTTTCATACGTGGCTTCCTTCTTTGGGTCCCAAGATGGCTGCTCCCGTTAATGCCCTTTGCCAGCCAGTAGAAAGAGGGGAAAGAAAAAATATGGGGAGTGTATACCCTTAGAAGGGGGAAACCCCGGCAGTTGCCCACATTACCTCTGTCCACGTCCCACTGGCAAAATCCTAGTCACGTGACTCCCTCCTGGCTTCTAGCCAGGCTGGGAAATGCAGTCTCTGGACGGGCAGTTGTGCCCTTCTAAAACTCAGAGTGGGCGTGGGTGGGTAGGTCGTTGAAAGGAACGAGGGAGAATGAATTCTGTAGCACAACAAGGGGGCTCGGCTGCAGGGAACAACTTCTGGACTGAGCCCAGGGGCGGATCCAGATTTTATGGGACCTGAAGCTCAGGCACCTCCTGAAGTCCTCTTTTGGACAAAGAAAGCAAACTGATGACCACAGATTTATGAATACAGGACTTTGGAAGAGACCCATTCTAGTGAGGGACCAGAAAGCTGAAGCCTTATCGGCTTCATGGTCAACCTGCCTCTGCTCGGGTACATTCACCACTGTGTCCATCAAATCCTCCCTACTTGCACAAATGGCAGGTTAGACCCCCCTCTACAGGCTGGATTTTCTAAGCTTTCAAAGCCACTGCCAAACGTGGTGGCAGCATCTTGCTAAATGATAAGAAAACAAAGCAGAACATGTCCTAAATTTCCTCTTCCCGGTGCTTTTGCTCTAGTCTCTACCGATGCAATGAGGCTGGCTGGGGGGCTACCCCAGCAAGGGTTGAAGACTGCTCTGCCTCTAATGGTGTAACCGGGGTATAGTCCTAAACCGCGCTGCAGTGAGTTCTCCTCGGGTGCAGTCTACTCCCCAGCCCCTGACTGGTGGAGAGACCTCCTTATTTATGGACAATTATTCCGTGCAGACACGATACCGTAAGAAGCCCGTTGGGCAGCTGCTCGTGGAAACTCTTACTGTGTCTTCATTTTCATATCAGTGAGCACGCTGTAGGAGACAAAGAACAGACTGAGGACCATGGCATTGTCCTGCACACAGTCAATCAAGACCAGGCTAATTAGATTTTCCAGGTGCTTGGATACGGTGGGACTGCATATTACACAAATACATAGATAAACATTCCCCGGCCACGAGGACCAAAGGATTGCCGCAGAAGGCTGCAGAATAAGTCTTTCGAAAAGGCTTCCGTTCTCTTGCTTGCGTGTTCTTTCTCATTCAGGGAACATAATGAAACCCCAATACAATCGAAATGCCTGGACTTGTGCGTTATTAATGAGTTTTATGGAGTATAGCAGTGTTCCCCCCCCAAATGAAAATCTGAAAATATACATGCCAAAGGCTGGATGAAATCAAATATATAAATACTAGCACATGGAGAAAAATATTCAAAAACAGTGTGATGCATTCGTACCATCACAATAGCAATCAGGGACGGTGATTGCTGTTCATATCTGCATTCATACCGTCCCTTGACTAATTTTAATCTCCTTGACTTTATATGAGAGATTTTTTTTTTTAAATCACGTTCCTCATTCATTAAAGCTATAGCCTGCCCCTGGCTGTTGACTGCGTGGCACATACACTCCTCCTCCGTGGCCTTAGCATATCTTCCCCTTTCCAAAGGTTAGCTGACACCAGACTTGTGACTTCTTTTTTTGTGAATATGGACATCTGGGCATTTGCGTGGTCACTGTACTCGCATTTCCTCTTATGTGTTGTGTGGATATCCCTCGGGGGTCCATCCTTAGTCCTTCCCTCCTCTTCCTTAACATTCATACATCGGTGATTTTTCGTGCCTTATCGCCAACTCAAAACTCTCCTCTTTGAACTTTGAACGGATCCTGTGGAGTATCTCCTCTCAGGTGGGACACAAGGACTGCAATCTGAGACGGTTCCAAATATGAACGCACTGTCCCTCCCACGAGTTTGGTCTTCCTCTCATGCTTCCTAGCTCCATGAATGGCTCTGTCACCCCCGCGGGGTTGGGAGTCACATTTCACTCCTCCCTCCCATTGATCTCTATCTCCATGTTCAGTCCCCAGGCTGTGTGGATTCTACTCCTCCATTTTATCTCACACCTGCCTACTGCTCGTTCTCCACTGGGGAACCTTCAGCCAGAATTTCATGATCTCTTGCCCAAAGTACTGAACAACTTCTGCTCTCCCTGCTTCCTGCTGTCAGGGTGATTTTTCTAACGACACGTGTCAGTTCTATTCCTGCCTCATCTGAAATGTTTCACAATTCCCCACAGCTTTGAGGATAAGGCCAGAGTTCCCTCAGTATGGCCTACGACACCCTTTGTTTCCCATCTCTCGCTTACCTATTTGGCAAAACCAATGTGCCTCAGAGCTTAGAAAAGTCAGTGCTTTCTTTGTTCTCCGAAAATGTCTGCGGTCTCCCCTTCTTAGAGGTCTCACCACCTCTGAGGAGCTTTCTTTCACCCTACCACCCTGGGTTTGGTGCCTCTTCTCTGTGCTCTCATCACCCACTGGGTCTCCCTGTCCCACCGTTCCTGCCATACTGCATGGGGACTGCCCAGTCTTATTGGCTTCCCCCGCACCTATACCAGGCCCCTGAAAGGACTTGATCTCATCAGAAAGAGACACTGCCTTGTTCTTTGTGTTGCTTACATCTTAGCATGATACTGACCCACAATAGGCATTCAAGAAATGTCTATTAAATTAGTGAATTTGGTAAAAGAGAATCAAGTGTTAGATAGGTGGGCTCAATGGCTGGGAATGTCTAGAAATTATGCATTATAAAATCCACTGGGCGTATTCTCTTCTACTCTTTGCGGTGTCACTTTCTACCCTCTCAGGTCCAAGTTTCTTATCCCTTAACCCATAACTAAATGTGTGATATGCACCTCCTCTGTGTCAGAAATGTGACAGTGCACCAAGGATATCTAGGATGTAAAGTTGCCCGTGGGATTATCTCTCCCTCAAGAATCTCATAGTCCAGGTTAGAGACATAGCTAAAAACAACTAATTATATTGCAGTGAGATCATTGTTAGTAACACAGGTGATATAGGAAGACAAAGGAAGAAACATCTTGTCTCTCAGAGACAGAAATAAGGAAGAGGTGATTTTTGAATCTTGAAGCCTGGGTTGGTGTTTACCAGGATGATGAAGGTTTGGGCATGAGTATGTTACAGACGGAAAGGTCAGCCCCAACATTAGGTGACTGACTGAGTTCTGGAGATGGGAGGTGGAGGGCTTAGCTGGACAAAGTCACGAAGGGCAATGCCCACCATGCCAAGAACTTTAGACTTGGCCTTCCAGGAGATGAGGAATCACTGAACAGTTTTAAACAAGTTTAATCCATTTTGCAGTATTGAGGGACCATTTGGGTAGCTCTGTGGAGAGTTTTAGAAGAAGAAAGAAGCAGCGGCAAGATTAGTTAGACTATTATAGGGTTGCAGGTCAGGTGTTATGGCAGCTCCATATCCTAGTGGTTACACATGTGGCCTTCACATCCCAGCTCTGTTGGTTGCCAGCTTCAAGTTACTGAACTTCTCTGTGCTTCAAGGTCCTCATCTGAAAATCCGGCTTGTCATAAAACTGATGAGATAGCCATCCAAGACTAAATGCACAGTCATACAAAGTGCTTAGAACAATGCCCACCTAATTCTATGAGGGCAAGAACCAAAAAGAACATAGAATAGAGGGACCAGGTCCAAAAAATATTTGGCAGGGAAAATTGAAAGCATTTGGAATATGACAGTATGTGAAGGTAAAGAAATGGGTAACTCAAGGATGAGTCCCAGGTTTCTGGCCTTCGCAACTGGGTGAGTGGTGGTGCCTTTCAGAGGAGGAAGAACAGGAATTGTTCGAAGGTCAGGGGTTGGTAGTGAGTTTGATTTAAGAACGGTCACCTGTTACTTAGCAGTGTCACGAACATTGGGTGCCTGACGATACACTGTACCGAGCGATGACTCCGAATTCCAAATTTTGTGAAAATTGTTCTATTTTGTTGAGTCCAGCTTCAAACCTTTGAAACTGCAGATTTATCCTGATTTGCGCACATAGTTTGTATCCCACAAGCAGAGCAAAACTAAGATACTGTCGCCGCAAAACTTCAATTTTCCATTTCAGGAATCAGGCTGTTTGTAATTCAGTTTTCTAGCAAACACTTACTGTTTGTTAAATCAAGAGCTAATATGCCTGCAAGGATTAAATCTTTGACAGGGCAATTATACAAGGGACGGTGAGAGAGCCATGTGATTCTTTAGTTCACCTTCTTGGTGACTCAGGAATTTAGAACAAATTCCCTGGTGTGATTCATTTGAACCCACACCTAATCTGTCATACATAAAAAAAAATTATCAGTAGGTGATACTCGCTCATGAGAAAATCAGTGAGCATTATGCCATAGAATTCTTATAATTAAAAATGATCCTACTGAGGGTCTAACAGAAGGAAGAATAAAACATCCTCCACATAGAAATTTTAAGACTTTAAGGAATCCAATTCAATGATCAGAATATGCAGTGTGAACCTGTGTGTGTAATTTCTACTTTTATTTTTTCATCACATATGCATCGAACAACTGCTTTCCCTAACACTCTGCAGGGTGCAGGGCACGCGACAGCATTCCAGGCAAATACCCACACACTCTGATGGAGTTCACGGTAACGCGAGGACATCAACACAAAAAATAAACCGGAAAAAAATTTTTTTAACATTTTAATTTGTAATAAACGCTGTGATGGAAAGAAGGGGCTGAGCCTGGGGCTTACGGATAAGGAGGAGATAACCCTGAAAAGACTTGGGGGAAAGCTTCCGAGAAATTGGGAATAGCACACATGCAAAAAAGCCTGCTTAGGAATTCAAGAAAAAGACGAACACGGCTGGAGTTCAGCAAATGGGATCGGTGGGTGACAGCTTCAGGAAGGAGCTTGGCAAAAGTTTCAATGTTTCTTTCAATACATGGGGGAGGGTTTCCATAAGAAGGAAGGTGGCTGATGTTTTCAGTTTAACCACACCCCGGGACCTGGGCAAAATGTTGCAGCTATCCATATCCTCGACACACTGTAGGTCATAATAACAGGCTGCCATTATAAGGGGCAAGATTCTTTCTTGGCATTTCCCACACTGGCACAGGTAGTTATGAATCTAGATAGCAGGTAAGGGCACTAAGGACTCCTCTGGGGTCCTGGAATAGTTCGGACCTTATGTTCAGGACGTGTTTCCTCCCGCTCTTGACAGGCTTGGGTAGCGGATTCCATTGCTCTGAAGGAGAGCTTACCTTGATCTCACTTGTGAACTGATGCTTAAGTCAGGAAGGCTTGGCCTCTGTTAACCCACATTCAAGATTCACCTCCGGGGGCACCTGGGTGGCTCAGTTTGCCGAGTGTCTTTTGATTTCAGCTCATGTCCTGATCCCAGGGTCATGGGATCAAGCCCTGTGTTGGGCTTTGTGCTGAGTGTAGAGCCTGCTTAAGATTCCCTCTCTCTGTCTCTCTCTTTCTCTCTCTCTCTCTCCCCACCCTCTCTTTCTCTCAAATAAAAAAAAAAAAAATAAGAGAGATTCACATTCAAAAGGAATGCTGAAGAACTGAAATGGAGCTCACAAACAAGATTTTGGGAAGGTAAGTGGATTTTAAAAGAATGTGGGATTCTCTAGCCAGACTTACCAAGGAAAAAAGAGAAAGGGACCAAATAAAATCAGAAACAAGAGAGGAGAGGTAACAACTGACACCACAGAAATACAAAAGATTACAACCGAATTCTACAAAAAGTTATATGCTAACAAAATGGGCAACCTAGAAGAAGTGGATAAATCCCTGGAAGCATACAATCTTCCAAAACTGAGTCAGGAGGAAGCAGAAACTCCGAACAGACTGATAGCTGTTAATGAAATTGAATTGGTAAATCAAAAAACTATGGGAAATAGATGTCCAGGATCAGGTGAATTCACAGCTGAACTCTACCATTTAAAGAAGAGTTAATACTTACCCTCCTCAAACTATTCCAAAAAATAGAAGAGGAAGAAAAGCTTCCAAATAGGCTTTATGAGGTCAGCATTACCCTGACACCACAATCCAAGACACCACACACACACACACACACACACACACACACACACACACACACGAAAACTACAGACCAATGTCCTTGATGAACATAGATGCAAAGATCCTCAACAAAATATTAGCCAACCACATTCCACCATATTTTAAAAGAATCATTGGCCATAATCAGGTGGGACTGATTCCAGGGATGCAAAGATGTGTCAGTATTTGCAAGTCAATCAATGTGATTCATCACATCAACAAAGCAAAGGATAAAACTCACATGATCATCTCAGTAGATACAGAAAAAGCATTTGACACAATTCAACGTCCGTTCATGATAGAACTCTCAACAAAAATGGGTTTAGAGGGCACGTACTTAGAATAATAAAGGCCATATATGAAAAACCCACAGCGAACATCTTAATGAAAACAACCCTGAAAGCTTTTCCTCTGAGATTAAGAACAAGACAAGGATGTCCCACTCTCACCACTTTTAATCAACATAGTACTGGAAGCCCTAGCCACAGCAGTGAGACAAGAAAAAGAAATGAGAAGCATCCGTGTTAGTAAAGAAGAAATTAAGCCGTCACTATTGGCAGATGACATGATATTATGCATAGAAAACCCTAAAGACTCCCTCAAAAAAAACCCCAGGAAGTAATAAATGAATTCAGTAAAGTTGCAGGATACAAAGTTAATACCCAGAAATTCATAGCATTGCTATGCACTAATAGCAAAGTAGCCCAAAGAGAAAATAAGAAAACAGTCCTGTTGACAATTGCACCAAAAAGAATAAGATACATAGGAATCAACTTAACCAAAGATGTTAAGGACTTCTACTCTGAAAACTATAAACTATTGATTAGAGCAATTGAGGACAACACAAACAGATGGAAAGACATACTGTGCTTGTGAATTGGAAGAATTAATATTGTTAAAATATCCATATTACATAAAGCAATCTACAGATTCAATACCGTCCCTATAAAAATACCGACAGCTTTTTTCATGGAACTAGATCACATAATCCTCCAATTTGTGTGGAATCACAGAAGACCCTCAATAGCCAAAGCCACCTTCAACAACAGCAACCACAACCACAACCAAGCCGGAGGTATCCCAATTCCAGATTTCAAGATCTACTACAAAGTTGTAATAATCAAAACAGTATGGCACTGGCAGAAAAACAGACACATAGGTCAAGAGAAGAGAGTAGAGAATAGAAAACTGAGAAATAAACCCACACCTAAGGCCAGTTGATCAATGACAAAGGAGGCAAGAACATACAACGGGAAAAAGGACAGTCTCTTCAACAAATGATTTTGAGAAAACTGGACGACCCTGTAACACCATACACAAAAATAAACTCAGAATGGATTAAAGACTTAAAAGTATCAAACTCCCAGAGAAGAACAGAGGCAGTTATTTCTCTGACATGGGCCATAGCAACATTTTTCTAGATATGTCTTTGAAGCTAAGAGAAACAAAAGCAAAATTAAACTGTTGAGACAACACCAAAGTAAGCTTATGCACAGTGACAGAAACCATCAATAAAACAAAAAGGCAACATAGTGAATGGGAGACGATATTTGCAAGTGATACAGCCAATAAGGGGTCAGTATCCAAAATACATAAAGAACTTACACAATGCCAAAGATAATAATAACAATCTAATTTAAAAATTGGCTGAGGACCTAAAAAGACATTTTTCCAAAGAAAACATACAGATGGCCAGTAGGCACATGAAAAGATGTTCAACATCACTAATCATCGAGCAATTGCAAATCAAAACCACAATGGGATATCACCTTACACCTGCCAGAATGGCTAACATCAAAAGGACAGATAACAAATATCAATGAGAGTGTGGAGAAAAGAGAACCCTCGTGCACTGTTGGTAGGAATGTAAGTTGGTGCAGCCACTGTGGAAAACACTTTGGAGGTTCCTCAAAAAATTAAACATGGAAGTACCGTATGATTCAATAATTCCACTCCTGGGTATTTACCCCCCAAAAAACAAAAGCACTAATCTAAAAGGCTATATGCACCTTTATGTTTATTGCAGCAATATTTACTATAGCCAAGATATGGAAGCAACCCAAGTGTCCATCTGTAGACAAATGGACAAGGAAAATGTAGTACACACATGTGCGCGCGCGCGCACACACACACACACACACACACACACACACATCACAGGAATATTACACAGCCATAAAAAGGATGAGATTATGCCATTTGCAACAACATGGATGGACCTAGAGGGTATTATGCTAAGTGAAATAAGTCAGCCTGAGAAAGACAAATACCATATGATTTCCTCGTGTGTGGAGTCTAAAACCAACCAAAAAACCCCCCCAAAAACCACAAATAGACAAAAAGCAGAACCAGACCTGTAAACACAGAGAAAAAACTGATAGTTGCTAGAGGGAGAAGGATGGGGCGGGTGGAGGGATGGGCAAAATGAGTGAAGGGGGAGAGGGAGATACAGGCTTCCAGTTCCATAATTAATAGGTCATGGGAACAAAAGGCACGTCATGGGGAACATAGCCAATGATACCGTACTAGCAACATATGAGGACAGAGGGTCGCCACACCCGAGCGTCGTGTGATATTGAAACTTGTCAAGTCACTACACTGTATACCTAAACTAATGGAACATTGCGTGTCAACTACACTCAAATAAAAATTAATAATTTAACTTAATAATTTTTTAAAGAGGACGTAGGGTTCTCTGACCCCTAGGGACAGTATTCTTGTTGTTTTCAGCATCTAGCTCAGCGGTTAGTTGGTACCAGCTGGCTGGCTGGCCGAATAAGCAAATACACTTGGCATGAGTTAGGACCCAGCCTGGCACAAGAGAAGGCAGCTTGACTCTAGAGGCAGCCAGACCTCGCCGCTCTGCGTTTCTGGGACCCTCCACTTCTGCATCTGTAGTGCGGGAGTGACGATCCCTCTTTGGGAGGTTGGATGAAAATTGGAGATAATGTCCTGAAGCATCTGGTATGCGAATTAGCATTGATAATTTGGTTGCTATTTTTACTGTCATCATCTCAGGCTCCACACTTGGTGTCTTTGGCTCTCATCCATCTTCTAAACCGCCCGGTTGGGGTTTCGTCCGGTCCCCTCTTGTTGCCAGCTGGTCATCTCCTGGTTGGGTTGTGTCACTCATTTCTTGCCGATCCCCGCTCAGCCCTCCACAGCGGCCCACAAACCCACCCCCAGCCTTCCGACCCTCCAGCCTCCCTCCCATTTCCCTAAATAAGCCAAATTACTCGAAAATTGTTTCCTGTCTAGAACCCTCTCTTTTTCTTTCTCCACCTTCTCATCCTTCAGGGCTGGGTGACATTTGGGAGGGCCAACATGTGAGTCTTGATTGAAAAGAAGGAAGTCAGTCGACCGTGGCCTGATTTCCCATCCTATTTACCAAAGGTGCTGCTAGGGGCTTCTTGGTTACCGAAGAGAGTACCGCACCTGCTCACAAGAAGCAAATAGGTGTAAAGCTTCATGAGCCTAAGAAATGCGCTGGCAGTTGGTAAAAACCAAAGATGTAGTCAAGGAAGAAAGCTCTCACGTGGATTATTAAGCTTCTGAGCAAAGCTGCAGAGAGGTGGTCCAGGAAAGGGGTCCACCAGACAGCAGTGTGAGTAGGAAACCCTCTCTTGTATCTCAGTAGAGACAAAAGTGATTCTGCGTGTGTTGTCTGTTTGTGGAGAGTCATTTGTAACTCACCCGGTAAGCAAACACCTTTTTTCTTTAAGATGGAGTCAGGAACCGTGCCAATAAGGGAGAAATTAAGTGTCAGTATGTGTGCTGAGTACCCTGTAACAGAGACCTCAAGCCCTGTTAGCATCAGTCTCCCCAAAAAAGCCTTGCGAGAAAGCCCTAGAAGGACGCCCAGAGTTAACAAGCCCCACCCGTGCTCTGAGAGATTCTGGTCAGCATTTTAACTCCCAATTCCTCATCATGAGCAAGCAGCCAACATTACCAGACAGCTTAGGAAAGCCTCCAACAATGAGATGAACAAATAAAAGCATAGAGAGAAAGGCACAAGCTATTCAGGGAGAAGAAAACTTCATCTCCATAAACTGTAATAAATATCCACAGAGAGAGGAGACAATGCCTCCATGAAATCAGAACACGATGCTGTAATAAAGGAAAATTTAGAAAACAAAGAGAGCTTTTGGAAAAAAAAAAAAAAGCTTTGAATAGCAGAAATGAAGATTGTTCAAAAGAGGGAATAGAAGACAAAGCTGAGAAAATCTCCCAGACAGTAAAGCAAAATGACAAAGAGAAAAAGATAAGAAAAGAGAGGAGCAGTCCAGAAAAGTCCATACTTAAGTGATAGAGGATTTTGTGGTAGAAAACACATGGGGGGGCAAAATCATTGATGAAATAATTCAACAAGCATTACGGACGTTAGGTTTACCTGTGAGCTGGGCGGCCCGATTAAAGAACTCACGGCACAATGAATGAGGCTAGAGCCACACCAGTGCACGTCATTGTAAGTTTCCCGTGACACTGGAAGCAAATGTGGCACTTCCGAGGTCCAGAGAGGAAAAAAAAATAGGTCACCCCCAGGGGGACGGCCGTCAGAACGGGTTTAGACTTGCCGATGGCAACACTGGAGTCAAGAGAGTGGAGCCACTCCTCCAAAATTCTGAAGAAGAGCGGCTCTGTGCTGGAATCCCACCCTCACCCAGACTGTCTTTGTGTAAGAGGGTGGAATAAAGATGCTTTCTCGAGTGCGTGATCTCAAGAGATTTGCCTCCCATGTATGCCCCACCAAAGGAGGGAGTACAGCTTGGAGCAGAGTCCTGAGAAGGTGAGATCCAGAAAACAGAAGGTCCAACAGAGCAAAGAGGTGAAACCACTCCCCAGGAGCGTGGCGGAGGGAGAGCTCAGAGGGACGGCCCCGCAGAGAGGTACAGGGCAGCCCGTCTGGCTGGAGCAGCGTGGCAGAGAAAGAATGCTGTGATCAGCATGATGCTTTCTGCCACTGTCCTGTCTTTCACTAAAGGGGACGTGTCTGGGTGAAACTGGCGTCGGTTCTTATCTGCACTTGGCCTGTCTCCCCTCCCTGCCCTGCTCCCTGGATCAGCGGGGGCACCTGTAACACACCAATGTGATCTGCTTTGTCCTGTTCTTTTGTTTTTCATTGTGGCGAAAGTAGGTTTACCTATTTATTAAAAACTTAACCCCTTTAAATGTACAGTTCGGTGGTGCGAAGTCCATCCGTGGGGCTGTGTAACCACTCTCCAGAACTCTTTTCATTTTCCAAACCTGAACCTCTGTACCCATTCAGTAACAGTCCATGCTCCCCGCCCCAGCCCCTGGAACCATCCTTCACTTTCTATCTGTATGACTTTGACTGCGCTCCATACCTCATAAAAGTGGAATTATGTAATATTTATCTTTTATAGCAAATTGTTATTTCCCTTAGCATGATGTCCTTAGGGTTCAGCCATATTGGAATGGGAATAGGAATCTCCTTCCTTTTCTAAGGCTGAATAGTATTCCGCTGTGGGTACATAGCAGATTTGTTTCTTCATTTATCCACTGATGGATGTTTACGTTGCTTCCACCTTATATTGTCAACACTGCTGCTGTGAACGTGGGCACACAAATATCCCTCTGAGACCCAGTTTTCAATTCTATGGAGTATATATACCTAGAAGCAGAATTGCTGGGTCATACGGTAATTCTATTTTTTTTCCAGGTGTGTTGAGATACAGCTGACATATAACGTCATGTAAGTTTAAGATATAAAACGTATTGATTTGATACGCAGACGTACGGCAAAATGATTCCTAGTGTTAGCTCACACCTGCACCGCATCACATAATTACCACTTCTTTTCTGAGATGACAACATTTAAGATCTACTCTCTTAGCAATTTTCAAATATAAAATACAGCATTATCAACAGTAATCACTGTGCTGCATATTAGCTCTCCAGAACTTACTCATCGTATAACCGGAAGTTTGTTCCCTTTGACCGATATCTTCCCATCCCCCCACCCCTTAGCCCCTGACAACTATCATTCTAGTCTGCGTTTCAGGGAGTTCAGCTTCTTCAGATTCAAATATAAATGACACCACTTATTTATCTCTCTTCATTTAACTTATTTCACTTAGCATAATGCCCTCAAGGCCCATCCGTGTTGTTGCAAAAGGCAGGCTGTCCTTCTTTCCCATGGTGGACTAAACTTCCATTGTGTGTGTATGTGTGTGTGTCATGTCTTCTCTATCCATTCATCTCTTGACGGGCACTTAGATTCTTTCCATATCTTGGCTGCAATAAACGCGAGAGTGCAGTTACCTCTTCCAGGTCCTGATTTCATTTCCGCTGGATAAATACCCAGAACTGGAACCACTGGATCATATGGAATTTCTATTTTTAATTTTTTGGGGGGGGGACCTCCGTACTGTTTTCCGTGGTGGTGGCACCCACTGACATTCTCACCAATGGTGCACGAGCTTTCAACTTCTCCACATCCTTGTCAATGCTTAGTAGCCATCCTAATGGTGTAAGGTGCTATCTCATCATGGTTTACCATGCTGGGGAGAGCTGGGGGAATCCGTGGTGAACTTAGAAGATATTAGAGATCACATTCTTTGACCACATTTCTAGTAGACATCGAGTATCCGGACCATTCCACAATACTGCCAGATACCCCAACTGTGGTGATCCGGATTGAGTTCCCACAAAATGTCCGTTTGTCAAGTGGGACTGTAAGAATCCTAGATCTCACTTAACACTGAATTTTGTTCATGACTCAAAGGATACAGGCAAGAAAAAGGCACAACCAGAACCTTCTTTTCCTGCTGGGTCCTCAAACCACCAGCTGCTAAACAATGTCCCTCCTCCCGCATTAAGACACATTTTGGTGTCTGAGCAGCTGATGAGTTTTAAACCGTGTGGACGACTGCTCTCAAAGAAGGCTACATCTGTTTTGAGCCTCGTGGCTTTTTAATTCATTAACTATGCAGGTAGGAAATGTTTACCTGAATACCCCCATTCTCCAGGCAGCCACAGCCCTTAATCCAAAAAGTACACGTTTATTTACAATACCCAATCCAAACAGAGCAGGGGATTCCCATTGAAAACATTTTTTACATAGTCCTTCCCCATATCTTTCTCCTCCTAAATATCACTGCCGGGATTATAGGGAGGTCTGGCTGAGGCGTCTCAGGGAAAGAGTGAATTACAGGCCTGTGCTAACCCTTTTTCTCCCATTTCATCCCCAGGACTCAGATATGACCTTGCCCGCTGACCTCCCTCCTAGTCACTTCCATGCACGCCCAGGAACCTGCCCACGGGCTCTGGCTCCAGGACTCCATAGCTTATCCTTTCCCGAAGCCTTCATCCCATAGAGGTAAGATCACCCTGTCCTTACCACAGCTAGGCTTGTGCTTGCTACTCGGCATTTTAAAACGAAACCATATTTTGTTTAGATATATACATAAACATGTGAAATCTGTAAAAAACAAAACAAAACAAAACAAAACAAAACCAAAAACCAGCAAGGGACTGATGAACCCAAAGTAAGGTAAATGTTTACTTTAAATGTGGGAGGGAGGGGTATGATTAGGGAAGGATGCACAGGAGGCATTTTTTTTTTAAGTTTATTTATTTATATTGAGTGAGGGAGAGAGTGCGTACAGGAGGGGGCAGAGAGAGAGAGAATCCCAATCAGGCTCCGCACCATCAGGGCCGTCGGCATGGAGCCTGACGCAGGGCTCGAACTCTCAAACCGTGGGATCATGACCTGAGCTGAAATCAAGAGTCAGACCCTCAGCCGACTGAGACCCCCAGGTGCCCCTTTACAGAAGGCTTCTAAAAGAAGAAGATCTAATTCTTCTCCAGGATATTGTGGACCTGGAGCTTTACTGGTTTTCCAACTGTACAATTTTATGCTCTTCTCGATGCACGATACGTTTTACGATAAAAACGATTGAATTAATTATAATTTCCTGGAGCCATGTCAGTAGTGAGAGGCGTGTCAGTGAATTCGTTTGGAAGCAAGCCATCACTTTGACATGCGTGTTCTGTGAGATGTTCCCCAAAGTCACCATAGGATGGGGGGGTAGTGAAGGAAAAAAAACCTAACCCAGGAAAAGGCAAGGCCCCTGACAGTCTGCCCTACTGCCACCATAGCTGTGCTTCAGAGGACAAGCCACTTACTCTCTCTGGTCATCAGTTTGCTCATCTGCAAAATGGGATACTAATAGCAGGATAGTAGGGAATATGGCTCAGCTGCTGCCTTCATGGAACTTACCAATCGTTGGGACAGAGAGGCAAGTACATGTAGGTTCTACGGGTACTAGAATGGGACAAGCAAGAGGTACAGTGGGAGCAGAGAGAAGGGATCTCTACAGTTTGAAATTAAGGCAGTGCCACATATGAAATATGTGCTATATGATTTTTAAGGGAAGTTCTATACTTTAGGGTTTAAATAGGAGGCTGCGGAAATTGTAACTTGCAAAATACAGCTAAAGGATCACTCTTGCTTCCTACCTCCACACGTCCTGCATACCCACCTCGATGACATTACTTTTCCCTCTTCAGTGCATCGATTCGTGTGTTTGTCTCTCCCACTGGATCATGGCCTCCCCGAGGGCAGGGGTTTGTGTTACTTATCTTTGTATCAGAGATGCTTGGCATGTACATTGCTGTTTCCCAAGGACTGCGAATCAAGTGTCGCCCTTTTATCATGGCCTCTCCCTACCTCCGGTCCCTCTCTGTCTCTCTAGTCTCTTCTCATACCGCCGTCCCCTGCTCAGTACACTCCAGACACTCTGGCCCTCCTTCTGTCCCTTGATCATGCCGAGCTCATTTTCACCCAGGGCCTTTGCACTTGCTGGGGACTCCTCCTGGAGTGCTCTTGCCTCGTTTTGTTCAGCTCAGCTTATACGCCGTCTCCTAGCACCTTTTTTCCTGTCTTCCCACCTGTCCCCTCGGCCCTATTATCTCGACTTATTTTCTCCAAAGCATTTGTACTACCTGTAATTAGATGATGTATTTACCTTTTATTTGTGGTCTCTCTCCTCCATCAGAGGAGTGGAGGGACCTCCAGTGTCTGTCCTGTCGTTTCTGCCATATCTCCGTTAGCTAAGCTATTGTCTAGCGTATGGTAGGTACTCAGTAAATTTTTTGAATAAGCAAGTTCATGGACAGGTATTCTATAACTGTTTCTGTAACTGAGATGAATAATGTCTTCCCGAAGAATTTTGCAATGAAGAAAATGGACTCAAGATTAGTATGCTAATATAGTGCCTGACACATAGGAAGCACTCAATAAATATTTATCCACTGAATGAATATACAGAATACATAAATAGCGCTTGCAAACCAATTTTAAAAACCCAAAACCAATATATAAATTAGCAAAGGAAGAACTTTTAGAACTAATGGGTTTAGCAAGGTTGCAGGATTCAAGGTCAATATACAAAAATCAATTGTATTTTGGGGCACCTGGGTGGCTCAGAAGGTTAAGTGTCTGACTCTTGATCTCAGCTCAGGTGTTGATCTCAGGGTCATGAGTTCAAGCCCTGCATTGGGCCCCATGCCGGGCATGAAGCCTACTTAAAAAGAGAAAAACAAAACATAGAGCCGAATTGACTGAAAGACACGTACCCTGTTCTTTGTTAAATGTCTGTCCTCCCTAAATTGATCTATCCGTTCAACATAATCCTTATCAAAATCTCAGCAGGATATTCTTATAGGTGTCAACAAGCTGATTCTAAAAATGATGTGAGAAGGCAAAGGAATTAGAATAGTCAGTACGTTTCTGAAAAAGAGGAACGAACGGGAGGAGGCATGCCACCGGATTTCAAGAGTTGCTATAAAAAGCCAGCAATCAAGACAGCGTGGAATTGGCAAAAGGATGGACATATAGACGGACGAAACAGAACACAGAGCCCAGAACCTGACGCGTACATTATTGATCAACTGATTTTTTTTTACAGAGATGCAAAGGCAACAGAGAAAGATAGTCTTTTCAACAAAAATAGTACTTGAATAAGACATCCATGTGCAAAAAGAATGAACCTTGACCCGTGTCGTGCACTGTATACAAAAATTAATTAAAAATACATCAGAGAGGAGTGCCCGACTGGCTCGTTCAGGAGAGCGTGTGACGTTTGATCTCGGGGTTGTAAGTTCGAGTCCCCTGTTGGGAGTAGGGATTACGTAAATAAAAAAAGTTTTTTAACCTAAAAAAATAAAAAATAAAAATACATCATAGACCTAAAATGTAAACCTGAAAATACAAAACTTTTGGAAGATAACATGCAAAAAAAAAATTCTTGTGACTTGGGGTTCTGGGAAGGTTTCTTAGCTATGTTACCAGAAATATGATCCACAAGAGAACAAGCTGATGAACTTGAACATCATCAAAATTAAGAACTTCTGCTCTGCAAAAGGCACCTCAGGGAATGAAAAGACAAGCTAAAGACTGGGAGAAAACATTTGCCAATCACGTATCCACCACAGGACTTAGATCCGTGATCTGTAAAGAGTTCACAGAAGTCAATAATAAGAGAACAAAACCCCATTTTTAGAATAGCCAAAAGATTTGGATAGACACTTGATCCAAGAGGATATATGTATGGTGACAGGTGGTAACCACATGTAACATGATGAGCCTTTTGTAATGGATAGAATTGTCACATCACTATGTGTGCACCTAAAACGAATGTAACATTGTATGTCAACTCTCCTTCAATTAAAAACATTTTTTTTAATTGGAAAAGAAATAGTTGCTATTAAAAAAAAAGAGGACATATGGATGGAAAGTAGTCACGTGAAGAGATGCCTCTCACCATTAGGTGTTATGAAAATGTAAATTGAAACTACAATGAAATGCAATTTTACATACACCATTTTGGAAATCTACGTCTGATAGCTCCCAACGGTGTGGAAGATGGGGAGAAACCGGAAGTCTTGGGCCCTATTAGTAGGTGTGTCAATTAGAATGATCTCTTTAGTTTGAAGTTTGGCACCATTAGGTGGAGGATTCGTATACCCCAGGACCCATCAATTCCACTCCTAGACAGATTGAGAAAAACACGTGAAGTTGTGCACAAGAATGGTGCACATGAACGTTCGGGACAGCATTGTGTAGTAACGGGGGAAAATGTAGAAGATATGAAACAGGAGAGTGTATAAATTGTGGTTTGCCCGTACAACGGTGTATCATATTGAGGGAGTTACCAAACCATAGCTCTTGGGTCCAATCCAGCCCGATGCCTGTATGTGTAAATAAACCTTTATTGAAACCCAGCCACCCCATTCCTTGATGTGTTGTCTCTGGCTGCTTTCATATTACAATGGCATTGGGAAGTGCTTGCAACAGAGACTGTATGGCCCACAAAGCCTACAATATTGACTGTTTGGTTTTTATAAGGAGTTTGTGGGTGCTTGCTATACAGCGATGCAAAGAGATGAATCGGAGATACATATACTGTATCAGTCAGGGTTCACCCAGAGAAACCGAACCAGTGGGAACCAGAGGGAGACATACGGTAAGAGGTTTATTGCCAGAAATTGGCTCATACAACCGTGGACCTGGCCAGACAAGTCTGAAATCCACAGCACACGTCATCGGGAAAGACAGACTAGAACAGCCGCGTGCGAGCTCAAGCTGCTGTCCACAGATGGAATTTCTTCCTCTTCAGAGAAGCCTCGGCTCTCCTCTTAATGTCCTTCAACCGATGGATCGCATCGGGTCCACCCAAATTATCTAGGAAAATCTCCTTGACTCGAAGACAGCTGATTGTGGACTTTAAAGCACATCTATAAGATACCTGCCTAGTAACACGTAGGTGAGTGTTTCATCGAGTAAGTGGGGAGTGTAGCCAAGTTGACACATAAAAGCAACCATCGTGCGTGCCAACAAAGAAAATCTTGTAAATAGAATGCTGAGCACCGGCAACACAACGTTGCCCCATGATATGTGAGGTATGGGGAACCTTTACATAAAAGCTTAAAACAAGCAAACAAGAGAACAAAGGTGATGGATACATGGGTCTGTCAAACCATGTGAAGCAATGATAAACAGCTACTTTTGATCCTGACTGCCACCGGTGGGAAAGGAAAGGGATGGAAGTAAGGGTGGGTGTGAGGAACCTGTGATTTTTATATATTCATTTATTTTTAATGTTTACTTATTTTTGAGAGAGAAAGAGAGATTGAGCATGAGCAGGGGAGGCGCAGAGAGAGGGGGAGACGCTGAATCTGAAGCAGGCTCCAGGCTCCGAGCTGTCAGCACAGAGCCTGAGGCGGGGCTCAAACTCACGAACCATGAGATCATGACCTGAGCCAAAGTAGGATGCTTAACCGACTGAGCCACCCAGCCGCCCCTATCCGTGATTTTTTTTTTTAAAGGTATAACACTCCAAAGCAAGTAAGGCTTTTAAAAAATCTTGCTAAGTTTGGTCTTGCTATTGCAATTGTTTATTGTATCATTGTTTTTTTTTAATTCTTTTTAATGTTTATTTATTTTTGAGAGAGAGACAGAGCACAAGTGGGGGAGGGGCAGAGAGAGAGGGAGACACAGAATCCGAAGCAGGCTCCAGGCTCTGAGCTGTCAGCACAGCTGACAGGGGGACTTGAACCCACGAATTGCGAGATCATGACCTAAGCCAAAGTCAGACGCTTAACCAACTGAGCCACCCAGCGCCCAAATTGTATTATTGTTAATACCTGTGTGTGTGTTTGCAATCTTCCACAATACTTTTTTTGAAATCATAATGATTGCCCTTCTTCAGACAAGCCTGAAAAGCATGTTCACACTGGATAGTCAAGTTTGAATTAGAACCCCACTGGATAGGATCAGAGAATAGAAGCTTCTATTTTTCCCCTAAATGCCAGATACACCTTGGGTGGCTGCTTTGGGGATTTTTTTTTCATAGATCAGTGTCTCAGGGAATGAGCCTCACCTCCTGGGAGCTAAGTCCGGAAAGTCGTGGTGTTCATGGTACTCTAAGCCTGTGCCCAGCGGAGAGCGCAGAGCAGGGTGTGAGTCACTCTTACTGGAGCACTGACCTTGGCTGACCTCCACAGTGTCAAGGTCTATGGCCAAACAGAACTCCTCACTTAAGGAACTAGAGATAAAGAGGCGGGTGGCCAGTCACATGGCACATGGCCCCTGTTGGAATGAGACTTGTCACACCTCCCAGGGGGCTTTCAGCAGGACCTGCCCATGCATTCACAAGCTAAGGCACACAGTGCTGAGACACCCGGTGCTGAGGGTTCTTCCTGAACAACGTCAGATGACTTCTGATTTCATAAGTGGTGTTAATGTTTTTTATGCTTATTTATTGTTGAGAGAGAGAGAGAGAGAGAGCATGAGCAGGGGAGGGACAGAGAAAGAGGGAGACACAAATCTGAAGCAGGCTCCAGGCTCTCAGCTGTCAGCACAGAACCTGACACGGGGCTCAAACTCACAAACTGTGAAATTCTTAAGCGGTTTTATACACAGACCCAGAGAATACAACCTGCCACATGCCTGCAGCAGTGGACCGACTGACATTTCATACGGCATACCAACATAAGTCTTTTTGTGAAAATTAACTCTGTTTTTACCGTGAAAAAGAATTCGTGTCTTTGCAGAAATTCAGCATATCTGAAAAAGCAAGAGAGGAGAAAATATTAGTCTCCCAAGAATATCCTGATACTATGGTAGCGGTAGTTTTTGTTTTTCTTCGCCATATGTATGTATATTTTCCTGCACTGAAGTCATCCTTTCGATAATGATTATTAATTTTTTTTTCAACGTTTTTTATTTATTTTTGGGACAGAGAGAGACAGAGCATGAACGGGGGAGGGGCAGAGAGAGAGGGAGACACAGAATCGGAAACAGGCTCCAGGCTCCGAGCCATCAGCCCAGAGCCTGACGCGGGGCTCGAACTCACGGACCGCGAGATCGTGACCTGGCTGAAGTCAGACGCTTAACCGGCTGTGCCACCCAGGCGCCCCTCGATAATGATTATTGATCAGCTACTGCGTTCCACGCTTTCTTCTGGGCGCTAGAGATATATAAATGAACCAAACAATCAAAGGGTCCTTGCTCTTAAGGAGCTAAGAGTGAGGAGGGCCAACCATAGACAAGTAAATGCATTAAGACACAAGAGAAATTTGGATAATATGTGGTGTAATGAAAAAAATAACGCCGGATGACACTGCAGACTTATAATGTGCTGTTCTAAGCCCTTCACTTCATCCGTATTATTACGTCCGGTAAAACTTGTGCATCTGCGCGCGCTTTAGAGGGAAGGTGGTTACCGTAAATCTTAGAGTACAATGGGCAGAGAAATGCTCTTGGAGGAGATGACTGAGGAGTGGAGGTGCACCTGAACAGAATCTTACAGCCTGGGGGTTAGGAGCCTTCTTGGAGAGGGCACAAGAAGTTCAAGTTCCCTGAAGATAAAATAGATTAGCATGTTGGTGAAACAGAAAGCAAAAGACGAGTATGGCTGGAATTTGGAGACAGGGACAGGAGAGAGGGACAGAGTTGTCAGCAGTGACACCACGGATGCGTATTTTGTGATCAGGCCGTGGAGGGCCCTGAAGTCCACAGGAAAGGCGTTCCAGTTTTATTCTATGATACTGGAAAGCCTTTGGAAGATTTTAAGCAGCAGAGTGATAAAATGCGCTATCTGTCGCCTTAAAGATCACCGGGCACAGCGTTTGGCACATGGATTTGAAGGAGGCAAGAGCCAACACAAGGGGATCAGTTCAAAGGTCCCTGTGGTCGTCCAAGCAAGAGGCTGTGGCTCCTCGGACGAGGGTTAGGGCAGAACAGACGAACAGAAGACGAGCCAGTTAGGATTTTGTGAAGGTGACGCTGTTTTTAAAGTTCTAGGTATGCCATTTATTCTGCTGCACTTTATAAAATAAGGACTTGAAATTTCTTCTGAAACAGAATCTTCAGTTACGGAATTACGGAAACCAAATTGGAGAACAAGCAGGGGAGCCTGTGAATGATACATCCCGGGAAGATGGCAGGGTGACCCCAGGACTGTCTTCCTTGGACGCTCCGAGGAAATTTTGAAAGCGGCAGAACGAGGCAAGTTTCTCCAGCTGTTCCCCCCACCCCCCCACACCCATTTTACCCCCTATTTTCAGGGTCTCATTTCGGCATGAGTAAAGGACAGCTTTTGTTACAGCTGCTACTCATGCAACAGCGGAGACAATCAGCTGACACATCTCCTGTGCCTGACTTGCCAGCGTCCTACAGACACGATCTGAAGGTCAGGGACCCTCTTTGCTACAACTTTGCCTGCCTTAAGTCCATGGAAAGTTGAAGGCAGCTACAGGCAGGGCTTTACCAAAGGCTAGAGCACCTGCATTATTGGTTGTTACAAAGAAGCCACTCCTCCTGCACCTTACTATCTACAGTAATGATGCCAGATATCTTTTTTCAAGTCTCCCTTGTAGAGAGATTGCCAATCTCAGAGTATCGTCTTGGTCCTTAAATTTTCGCTCTAATGACCACAGGATGGCTGCCTCTGTTTTCCAACCAGACTTGGCTACCATCTGGGTTTTTCGGATTGAATCCTCATGGTGTAATTTAACCAAGCCCTCCATTCTCTATATTTCCTATAAAGTTGTAAACCTCAACACACGTAATCCTGACAACAACTGAGACAGGGCCATCAATGTGCCCGCTTTACGGAGGAATAAACTGAGGCACAGAAACGTTCCATTCCAGAGGTCATAAAGCCAGGGTTTGAATGCAAGCAGATGCTTTTAGCCTGCATACTGAACACAAAGAAATATATCAGAAAAGCACGAAGGCCAAGTCCCCGTGGTCGAGCATTCTCCGCGAACAGATAACTGGCAGGTTTGTAAGCCTAGAAATCGATTAACTCAATTAGCAACAGTTACTGAGTACCCGTAGCGCGTGCTGGGCTAAGCTGTGGGATACAAAGGTGGACTGGACCATGCTGAAGATGATGAGGGCTATCATGCCTGAGGGCTACACAGAGCCTGCTGTGTACCAAGCCCCATGCTAGGTGCTGTGGAGACAGTGATGATGGTCACAAAGTGAATTTCCTGTTGGAGCTCATTCTTATGCAAGATATACGGTGTGTTAAATGTTGTAATGGGGATTGTTCAGAGCTGTGCAGTCCAATCCAGGGTCACGTGTGGCTTCTTAATTACAATTCAATAAAATTTAAAATTCAGTCCCTCAGGTGCACTGGCCACCTTTTTTTTCCTCAACATTTTTATTTTCAAGGTTTTTGGAATCCATTGCCACATTTTTCCCCCCAAAGAGTTTTGCCAATTCATACACACAAAAGCAATTCACTATAATCAGTGCCTGCCGCGAGCTGATCCTTGGGAATAAAAGGCAGATCCTCGTGTAAATTCCAGTTTTTCCACATCCTCGCCAGCATTGGGCTTGAGTTTTCTTTTTTTTTCTTTTTTTAAAAAATTTTATTATTTTCCTAATATAATTTATTGTCAAATTGGCTAACATACAGTGTGTAAAGTGTGCTCTTGGTTTTTGGGGTAGATTCCCGTGGTTCATCGCTTCCATACACCCAGTGCTCATCCCAACAAGTGCCCTCCTCAATGCCCAGCACCCATTTTCCCCTCTCTCCCACCCACCATCCACTCTCAGTTTGTTCTCTGTATTTAAGAGTCTCTTATGGTTTGACTCCCCCCCTCTGTGTTTGTAACTATTTTTTTTCCCCTTCCCTTCCCCCTGGTCTTCTGTTACATTTCTCAAATTCCACATATGAGTGAGACATGATATCTGTCTTTCTCTGCCTGCCTTATTTCACTTAGATAATACCCTCCAGTTCCATCCACGTTGCTGCAAATGGCAGGATTTCATTCTTTCTCGTTGCCAAGTAGTGTTCCATTGTATATATAACCCACATCTTCTTTATCCATTCATCAGTTGATGGACATTTAGGCTCTTTCCATAACTTGGCTGTTGTTGATAGTGCTGCTATAAACATTGGGGTACATGTGCCCTTGTGTCCTTTGGATAAATTCCTAGTAGTGCTATTGCTGGGTCATAGGGTCGTTCTATCTTTAATGTTTTGAGGAGCCTCCATGCTGTTTTCCAGAGAGGCTGCACCAGTTTGCGCTCCCAGCACAAGAGGGTTCGCGTTTCTCCACATCCTCGCCAACATCTGTAGTTTCCTTTCATTTTAGCCACTCTGACCCGTGTGAGGTGGTATCTCACTGTGGCTTTGATTTGTATCTCCGTGCTGATGAGTGACGTTGAGCATTGTTTCGTGTGTCTGTTGGCCATCTGGGTATCTTTGGAAAAGTGTCTACTCATGTCTTCTGCCCATTTCTTCAGTGGATTATTTGTTTCTCGGGTGTTGTGTTTGGCAAATTCTTTACAGATTTTGGATACTAACCCTTTATCTGGTATGTCATTTGCAAACATCTCTTCCCATTCCATCGGTGCCTTTTCATTTTGTTGATTGTTTCCTTTGCTCTGCACGGCCCCCTTTGAAAGTGCTTTAGTTTTTTTAAGGGCATGTTACTTTTTCCTTTTAAAAACAAGCAAACAAACAAGCCTGCTTTATTGAGGTGAATTTGTATGCCATTCAATTCACCCATTTCAAATGTATAATTTGATGGTTTTCATTATAATCACAGAGTTCTACATCTGTCATTGCCATCAATTTTAGAACATTTTCATCCTTCTCCCCGCAAATCTAGCATCCATTAGCATTCATTCCCCATTTCCCCACCAAGTCCACCGCTCCCCAGCCCCAGGCAACCACTAACCCACTTTCTGTCTGTGTAGATCTGCCCATTCTGAACATTTCCTAGAAATGCCATCAAACAATGGGGCCTTTTGTAACTGGCTGTTTTCAGTTAGCATAATGTGTTCAAGGTTCATCCATGGAGTAGCACGTATCGGTGCCTCATTCCTTTTTACTGTTGAATAATATTCCGTTGTATGGATGTATTCCATTTTGTTCATCCATTCTTCAGTTGATGGAGATTTGGGGTGTTTTCACCTTTTGACTCTTGTGAATAATGCCATGGAAACTCTTGTGGGGACGTGTGTTTTCATTTCTCTTAGGTGTGCACCTGACAGTGAAATTGCTGGGTCATAGGTAACTCTGCGTTTAACGTTTTGAGGAACTGTCAGACTCTTTTCCAAAGTGGTTGTACCTTTTTATATTCCCACCAGCAGGGTATATGGACTCCGTTTCTCCCTATCCTTATCAACACCTGTTATTATGTTTTCTGATTCTAGCCATCCAATAGGTGCGAAACGATGCTCACGGGGGGTTTGATTGACATTTTCCTAGTGGCTAATAGCACTGAGTATTTGTTCACGTGCTTATTAGCCATTTGTATACCTTCTTTGAAAACAAAATGTCTATTCCCATCCTCTGCCCTGTGCATATGTTATTTTCAGCTAAAAATAGAGTATAAAATGTTGTAAAGCATAGTGAGCAAATACTAAATGTTGGGGATGGTCGTCTCTGGGGAAAGAAAATGGAGTCATTTCTTTTTTGCTTTTCTCACACGTAAGCTTTTGTCATTGTCAGATATTAAATATTTTCCCCAATTCTTTGTCTTTTCTGATGTGAAAAAGTAGCACAAGATTGTTTTTGTTTGTTTTTTTTTAAAGTAGAGACAATATTAACCTGAAGGTAACAGTAGCTAACACTTCAGCAGATGTCCCTCCAGGACATTTTTCTAGACTTTCTGTACTTGTATGAGGCTGCAGAATACACCCAAGTTCACGTTATGCCTTTTGTTCTAATCGTATCATAAACAAGCCCTTGCATATTAAATAAACCTCTTGAACTGTGTCTTCTGAAAGTCTCTAGAAAAAAAAAATGCTACAGTATATCTCTTGGTGTGCAGAATGGTCCTGAAAAAGGGCGTCTTTCCCACAGTCATGACTTTAAAATGAAGGGGAAAAAATGAAGGCACACACGGACACACTCTGTCCCCCAACCCTTGGAAACCGCAAGCGCAGGAGAGCTTGGGGAGCATGTATCCCGTCCTTTGCTTCAGTCGGACCCTCCCCCTGCTTCACGCAGGGAAGGACAGAGAGGAGCCTTACACAGTCCGAGCGAGCTGGGCGGCTGTCCAAAATTTTCTAACTCCTATCTCCATGGCGTGGCTGTGCTTTTTGACTTAAAGTGTTTGTAAATCCCCACCACACTCTAAACTCCCATATTTTTTCCTCAAGGATTATTTGTGCGAGAAGAAAACCACATTCCTCTTGCTTGCCCCATCCTCTTTCTCATGAAGTCACCTGGGCCATCCGGACAGGCTGACTGCAGACAGAGCTGTGCTGCTTTTTGCCTTTCTTTTCCCCACTCCCAAAGGCTCCAGAGATTCCAGTGGCAGTGGCTTCAAAAGCTGATGGCACAGATTCCATTTTCTCCCACGATAACGGAATCGATAGCACTCTTTGCTTCAAGCGCTCAATTCTCGGTAACAGTAAAAGCTGTGGACTCTTTACATTCCCGTGCGTGTCCACAAACATTTCCAAGACAGGGTTACCGTCCCCCAACCCCCCACATCCTAGGCTGCTTCCAACCTAGACACTCAGGGAAAACACTAAGAAACAAGAATACAAGAAATCTGACGGCTGAAGACCCTCCCCTCAGCTCGCAAGCAGAGCTGTGTGAGAATAAGTTTAACGTGAAACGATTGGTCTTTATTCGGCGCACTGGGGAGAGACTATAGTGTTCTCCTCTCCTTCCCAGGCACAGGGCTGCAACAGATTTTTCCGGGCGTCTTGCTGGTGGGTGTTATGAAGGCCCAAGTCTGACCAGCAGAACGTGGGCGGATGCGATGTTTATCCCTGACATCTTAAATCCTCTGCCCTCTCGTCTAATTCAGTGGGCATTTGGGAATCGACGGTTGACCATTATGCTGCCACAAGATGGAAAGACCCAGGGTCTCCGAATGACCGCGTGAAGCCAATTCTGCCACCAAACTGTGTTGAACAGAGGCATGAACGAGCAACGAACCGTTACTGTATTAATCCACATTGGTTGTATCTTAAAGCAGTTGGCATAGCCTGCTTAATAGATTTCCTTTTTCTATCCCCCATCCCAGCAAAATGTTCTAGGTTGCCGGGACAGCTTGTGGACCGTGTGCTTAAAGAGATGTCAGGGTAAGCGTTCCATTTTGCTAGCCAAGCATTCAAACGTCGCCAAGAGACGAGGCTAGCTGGTGAGGTTCTGCCGAAATGCTTCCAAGTCAGGGAAGCCCCTGCATTTTCTGAGAAATAAAAGGAAAAATGAAGGTTGTCCTCCTGGTGCGTTCACACCGTGAGGTGTCACAGAGACCTTGAGACGTCTTAATGTGGACTTTGCCGGGTGACGAAAGTGAACACCCCCTTCTCTTCCACAAGTATTTATTGTGTGGTTAGCATCATGCCCCCCATCTCGCCTCAGAAAGCAAGTCTGAGAAATTCAAGAGTTGGCCCTGGACGCTGCCCCTCCATGCAGGGGGGACCTCAGATGGCGCATGGTAAGTGAACTGCAAGAATGTGTCAGCTACGCCGATGTGATGTCTCGGGTGGACGGCTACTGCCTGTATTCAGGGAGCTTAAGTGTCTCTTGTATCCATTCCCTTCCCTTCCCGGGTGACTCCATTATTTCTTGGTACTCTTTCTAGACCTGTCACCCTTTCGTGGTGACCCATTTGGTATCACGTAGGTTCGCTGTTGATGAGAACTGTTTTCAGTGTTGCAAGGAGGTCAAAAACAAACAGTTATTTCCCGGGTTAGAACAAAGAAGGCTTTGGCTTGAATGAACTTTTGCTTAGTCACGAAGAACCCAGGGCCCGGCTCTGCTCTGGGGATAAGACGACAGCCTGGGTTTCACTCCTGGTTCCACAGTTGGATTTTGTGACTTTTACAACACACCGTTTCTCGGGGCGTAAGAGTCGCGATGCAGTTTGAGGAGCTTTGAGTGACACGACTGATGTATTTCAGCCTCTTTTCCCTACTTCAAGCTCCCCCCCACCTTTTTTTTAAGTTTATTCATTTATTTTGAGACAGACAAAGAGAGAGAGTGCAAGTGGGAGAGGAGCAGAGACAGAGGGGGACAGAGGATCGGAAGCGGGCTCTGTGCTGAGAGCAGACGGCCTGATGAGGGGCTCGAACTCACAAGCCCGAGATCGTGACCTGAGTCAAAGACAGACGCTTAACCGACTGAACCACCCAGGTGCCCCCCCCCCCACTTCAAGCTTTTAAACCTCTCTTTTTAAGCCTCTCCAACCCAAAGAAGGTTTCTTACTCTCTTATGCAGACCTTGACCTTCAGCTTCCTGAGAAGCCACGCTCAGACCTGATGTGTGTATACATTTTGTGTGCCTTTACACTACTTTCTGAACTGCTGCATGGTTTTCTGTGCTGCCGTCCCCTCTCTGTTCTCTTCCTTCGTTCTCCCCTCCGTTTTGACACTGCCTCGTTTTTCTTGTTCACTCTTCCAACCAAACCCCGTTAAGTCTATGCTGGTTTGTTTTGTGTGGTTTTTTTGTAACTTCTGGGCAAAGTGAAAATTCACCTAGAAAAGCTACCCACGAGAGTCTGGTGGTAACAGGACAAAGACGCCACGGAGACAAGGAGTAAGTGAACACAGAAAACAGATCGTACGGGCTGGTGGAAATTCGGCTGGAGGTTTTCACGGCCTGTGCCTGTTTTTAAACGCGAAGGCAACGGAACATCAAATTTTTTCTTCATCTTAGGGTTTCCCCCCACCCCAGCATGAACCTTTAATTGGCAGCCGTTTTCTTTGGGGAGTTATTCACGTGCATATGTTTTTCGCGCGGTGCCCATCTCGACGCGTATCATTTAATAAGTGGAGTAGGGTGTGCAGCTGCTACAGGGGCATGTTTTCTACCTAAAAAAAAAAAAAAGTTAGGAGAAAAGTAGTGAGGTAGTGGGAGTTGGCCGAGGTACACGTGTACTTCCTGCAAAGGGTTCCGCGTCCTTGACTCTTCACCCGGCTCAAGCCTTGGCACCGAATGTGCTACAGAAGGTGTCTAATGACCAGAGACCGTTAGGTTTCCAAGTGACCTCTCTGAGCCTCCTGTCTCACACTCTCGGGATACAGACCGGGAATCTCAACCCAAAAGAGAATGCAGACTTCACTGGTATGGGGACAGAGCTGCGAGGAGAAAACAGCCACTGGGGCTCCTCGCTCGGTGTTCTTCTCAAGCCTGAGAGGAAGGAGGGACAGAAGGCGGATGGGATTGAGGAAGCAACGAAGCAACGGGAAAAGAGAGCCCAAGCTCCAGGAAAGGGAAGATGGTCCAGGAGAGAAAGAAGAAAGGGACTTGGGGCTGAGGTGCCCAAGCCTTTGCTAACCTGAAAAGTAAACTCAAAGTTAGAGACCAGAGGGTCCCCAGGGGGGATCCGGTCCTCTGAAAGGAGCATCTCACATTGTACAGGGGAGTCGGCGAAGCATTTGGTTTGTCTGCTTAGAAAGGAAGTTTCTAGAAAGAGAAGGCATTGTGATGTTAAGATGACCCTTCAGAAGCTGTGAAGGCTGTAGTCTCTACTGTCCTACCGTTTGATGCCCCTGGAGGCTAGGCATGCCTTTCATGTGGATGCTTGAGTGGTTTCTTTCTAGTCAGAGAATTAATGGCAGACCGGGTTGCTAGATCTACCCACGGCCGATCAATGCTTCGCAGATTCCCTCTGGCCATCCTTTCTGGATCTCCCTTAGATATCACTAATGAAAAAGTCAAATATGCATTAAGCAACCTAGAAGAACCCACACTTCCTCATTTCATAGAAAGGTCCAGAACGGAATTATAACTAGCCCCAAATCCCCATAGCTTAGAAGAATGTGTCCAATGTGGTACCACAATCACCCTAAAACATAGCGGGCAGGAGAGTCTCGCCAAAATGGCTGCAACCAGGCCGCTTTATCCCTGTACGTACACGCTGCCCCGCAAAATGTAGGGTGTATTTCCCCTCCCCTTGAACCCGGTTGCTCTTGTGACTGCTGTAGCCAATAGAATGAAGCAGAAGTAGCATTCTAGAACTTCCACGCTCAGTACCAAAGTTCCAGTTCCTCCCTCCAGGACGCCAGCTGCCATGTAAGAAGTCTGACCCCCTTGCTGAAAAGACCACATGCTTTGGAAGCCTCATGGAAAGAGACAGGGGGCACAGATGTGTGAGTGAAGCCTTCTCAGACCTTCCAGCAGCTGGCTGGTTGCAGCCAAGTGAGTGACACTAGCCGGTGCCCAGCTGACTCAGAATCATGAGAAATAGTAAATGGAGGTTGCTTTTGGGTTTTGGTTTTGGGGTGGCTTTTCATGCAGTGATGGAGGACTGAAGCGACCGCTTAAAAGAGGCACCACGCGTTATTTTTCACGGACCTGGGAGTCGGGGGCGGGGGGTGGTTCTGCAGATCTGGACCGAGCCTGGCCAACCTCATCTGGACCTGCCTGGGCCTCTGCAGCCTGTGGAGGGCTCGCCAGTCAAGGATGGCCTCAGCCGTGATGACTCATCTCTGTAGCACAGGGTCTTTTATCCTTTAATGGAGTTGTCCTCCGGCGGTGGCAGAATGCCAAGAACAAGAACAAAAACGCACAAACTTTTTAACAAATAAACTTTTCAGGGGGTGCCTGGGTGGCTCCGTTGGTTGAGCGTCAGACTTCGGCTCAGGTCACGATCTCACGGGTTGTGGGTTCGAGCCCGGCGTGGGGCTCTGTGCTGATGGCTCAGAGCCTGGAGCCTGCTTGGGATTCCGTGTCTCCCTGTGTCTCTTGCCCCTCCCTCACTCGTACTCTGTCTCTCTCAAAAATAAACATTAAAAAAATTGTTTTAAATTACAAACTTTTCAAGACGAGTTTTAGATTCACAAAACAACTGAGGGGAAGGTGCAGAGATTTCCCGTATCTTCCCTGCCTGTCCCCCACATGCTGAGCCGCCCCCCTGTATTAGCACCCCCCCCCCCCCAAGAGTGGTACCTTTGCTATGGTTGGTGAACCTACGTTGACACATCATTATCAGCCAAAGGTCACAGTTAGGAAGTGGTGCTACTCTTCAAACCTCCTCACCTCCAACTCCTGGAAACCACCGATCTTTTTCCTATCTCCATAGTTTTGCCTTTTCCAGAATGCTATATGACCGGAATCAAACAATATGCAGCCTTTTCAGATTGGCTTCTTTCACTTAGCAATATGTATTTCGATTTCCCCTTGTTCTTCTCCTAGCTTGATAGCTCATTGCTTTTTAGCATTAAACAACATTCCATTGTCTGGATGTGCCAGTTCGTTTATCTGTTCATCTACTAATGAACCTCTTGGTTACTTCCAAATTTTGTCCAAATTATGAATAAAGCTGCTAAACACCCTGTGTGTAGGTGTTTGTTTTTGTTTTTTTCAGGATGCTATTTTTTTAAATGTAATCTATTGTCAAGTTGGCCAACTTATAGAGTATACAGTGTGTTCTTGGTTTTGGGGGTAGATTCCTGTAATTCACTGCTTACATACAACACCCAGCGCTCATCCCAACAAGTGCCCTCCTCAATGCCCATCACCCATTTTCCCTCTTTCCCCCAGTCAACCCTCAGTTTGTTCTCTGTATTCAAGAGTGTCTCGTGGTTTGCCCCCCTTTCTGTTTGTGACTATTTTTCCCCCTTCCCTCCCCCCACGGTCTTCTGTTAAGTTTCTCAAGTTCCACATATGAGTGAAAACATGATATCTGTCTTTCTCTGACTGACCTCTCTCGCTCGGCAAAATACCCTCCAGTTCCACCCGCATTACTGCAAATGGCAGGGTTTCATTCTTTCTCATTGCCAAGTAGTATTCCATTGTGTATATAAACCACATCTTCTTTATCCATTCATCGGTTAGTGGACATTTAGGCTCTTTCCATAACTTGGCTGTTGTTGATAGCGCTGCTATAAACATTGGGGTACATGTGCCCTTGTGTCCTTTGGATAAATTCCTAGTAGTGCTATTGCTGGGTCATAGGGTCGTTCCATCTTTGATGTTTTGAGGAGCCTCCACACTGTCATGTAGGTTTTTATATGGAACTAAGTTTTCAGCTCCTTTGGGTAAGGCAAAGAACAGGACGGCTGGATCATACAGAAAGAGTGTGCTTCATTTTGCAAGACACTGTCAACTGTCTTTGAAAGTGGCTGTACTGCCCTGCATCCCCACTAGTAATGACTCAGAGATCCTGTTGCTCTACATCCTCACTAGCGTTTGGGACCATCAGCGTTCTTCCGTCAGAAATTCTGATAGGTACGTAGAGCTATCTCGTGGCACGAACAATTTTCAAGGCTTCGCTTACATTAAGTCTACTGATGTTCTACTGGCCAAAGTAAATCGTGCAGGTGAGCCCAAGGTGGGAGGGGACTACAAAACTGAAGAGAAAGGGCCTGGATAAAGGGAAGCCATTAATTGGAACCATTAAGGCATCAAACCTACCATAAGGAATCTGTGCATATTTCTCACAGGGGAGTATTAAAGGGCAGTATGATGTTGGACTAAAACCTAGAAGCAACTAGAAAAGTCACATTTGAAATTAGGTAAAACAATTAGATGAGCGCTTTCTAATTTTTAAATGTTTCCAAGCTTTCTGCCAAGTCGCTCTTGCTCTGATATTGATGTTGTTTTATTTCCATTAGAGGGTGACGTTCCCCAATTTCTGTTGATATCTATGGAGAGACAGAATTGGGAAGAAATGCACATCTCATGTAGGACCAATCACTATGCGGTCCCTTGTTCCATGAATTAATTCACAGTAATGATAATGTTAAGACTCTTGGCAGAGTTCCTTAGAATCCTGTTTAATAAGAGCTTTTATTTTTTAATTTTTAAAAATGTTTTTATTTATTTTTGAGAGAGAGAGAGAGAGAGCACGCACATGAGTGGGGGAGGGGCAGAGAGAGAGGGAGACACAGAATCTGAAGCAGGTTCCAGGCTCTGAGCTGTCAGCACAGAGCCCGATGTGGGGCTCAAACCCACGATCATGACCTGGATGCTTGCTTAACCGACTGAGCCACCCAGGCACCCCAGTAAGAGTTAGCTTTCTAATTAGCCAGTGGGCAGTCTGCTTTGTGACTTCTCTCTGGAAACCTAAGGCTGCTGGCTCAACAGAAGGGAGGTAGTGGGAAAGAAGGGCTGTGTTACACGTATATGCATGCATCTGTATGTAATGTGCGTGCTCCCCTCTGATCCACCGTGATTTCAGTCTGGTTTTACCTGTTCTCACCTCCCCTGCATTCCCAGGAAACACTGAAAACGGACTTTACATTTGCCCTTCCCACTCTAGGAAGCAGCTTCGTTTTCCACTCCCTGGATTTCAGAGCGGCCAGAGGAGCAGAGAAGGGGAGACTGGGATCACCATTCCCAGATCCTAGCCAGCCTGCTACTTACAGCGGTGTGGTGCTGCCCCCTATGCAGGGATTCACTGCAGGCAGATGAAGGGTCCTTGGGTCTGTTCTTCCTCCAGCGCCCCCTCTATCAACCCCAAACTGAACTTTGCTAATCCAGTGCCTCTGTTATTTCCTGTTCAGGAATTGGGAGTCAGGGAACCTGTTTTCTGGCTCTTGGGTCACTTAATGTCTTTGGATAGTAGTTTTCTCTTCTGCAAAGGGATCAAGCTGAACCAGATGTGTGTTCCTGCTCTGAACTTCGAAGAGTCTGTGATGCTAAGATAAAACCACGACAAAGTCAGGGCGCCTGAGCAGCTCAGCTGGTTAAGTGTCTGACTTTGGCCCAGGTCATGATCTCGCAGTTGACGAGTTTGAGCCCTGCGTCGGGCCCTGTGCTGACAGCTCAGAGCCTGGAGCATGCTTCGGATTCTGTGTCTCCCTCTCTCTCTCTGCCCTTCTCCTGCTCTGCCTTTCTCTCTCAAAAAGGAATAAGCGTTAAAAAACATTAAAAAAAAAAAAAAAAAAGCCAGGACAAAGTCCCAGGATCCCCAACACGTGATGCCCTAAAACTCCCAGGAATGGCCAGACACATCTAGAGGAGGTAGGCTGGAAAAACTGTCCAAGAAATAATTGATATTTGCATTACCAAGGAATGACTATGCTCCATTCCAAGCTGATATTAAAACCATTACAAACTTACCCAAGGAAGGGGGAGAGAGGTACAAGAAGATTTCAAAACCAAAAAGAGGTGTTCATTTGCTGAGAGCTTAGGAAGCATCCTTTCAATCAGAAATTGTGACTCGCTAAGCCAGGGATATGTGAGGATAGGGGCCATGAAGTGCTTTTTCTCCAACGGAACGTATCCCACGTTTTACATCAGTGTTGTGGTTTTTTTTTTTTTTTTTTTTTTTTTTCTAAACAAGGAAAACGAAGGAAATGATGAGGGTGAGAAATACCAGTAGCTTCCATTCATCTGGGAAAGATCCGGTGGGTACCTTTCAGTTCCTATTAAGTAAATTCAGCTATCGTTTTCAAGACGGCCTTTACCCCAGAGCGTCCGTACATCTGCCCCCTACCCTCTCTTCTCTCCCCCAACATCTGGTGAGACTGCAGGTGCCCCCACGCCCGCTCAGCGCCATCAACACGATGGGTCCCCTACTCCCACCACAGCCCATGCGCTCTTGACCTCTCGACTTCAGCCCTCCAGCCTTCTGGAGTCCCTCCAGCCTTCTCTCTCCCGGGACCCCTTCGCCAACCTACCCTACCTGTTGGGTAGGTCTTACTTCCTGGGGACTCCTGCTGTCATTGCAAGGGGAGACACCGGCGCCTTGGAATCCTAGCTGTCCCTTCCTGGTGCAGGGGGCACCTGTGCTTAAACGCTGGCTTCGCGCAAGCACAGTCCAGCGGGCAGGCGACCGGGCGCTGCGGGGTTCAGCGGCCTGAGGAAGGCCGGGAGGGGGGGGTGACCTCTCCGAAACACGGCTCTGTTTAGCGGGGCTCCAAGACTTTAGAACGGCCGGGGAGCCCGTGGCGAGCCCTGGAGAAACCCGCCAGACCTAGGGGCCCGCCCCGGCCCCGCTCTCCCTCCTAGGCACGCGGCGGCCGGACGGAGCGCCCGGCCCCTCCGCACCGACTCCCGCACCCAGTCCGACTGCGGCGGAGGCTCCCGCCACCGCCGCTGCAAACCGGTCTGCCTTCCCTGCAGGGCGTGCGGGGATGGAGCGAGGGGGTGGAGAGAAAAGGGGAAGAGCCTGGGCGGCCGGCGGGCGGGGCCTGCAGCCTCCCCGAGCCGCGGCAGCCGCCGCGCGGACTGCTCTCTCCGCGCCTCGCTCCGACTCAGGCGCGCACTGCGCCGGGACCCGCGCCCGCGCCCGAGCCCTGGGGGCGCCGCCGCTCCTCGGCTCCCGGCCCCCGAGCGCGCCGCGTTGAGGCCGCGCCGGGCAGGGGTGCCTCCGGCTGCCGGGGCTTCGGCGGCCCGCTCGCCGCTCCGTGTGGCCGGAGGACTGGCGGGGAAGGAAGGGGAACGCGGGGACACACACACTCGCCGCGGCGCGCGCGCATTGCACACTCGCCGCCGCGCGCCCCCGCCGAGGCGCGTCCCGGGCGAGTTTGGCCCCGCGGCTCCGGCCCGGCACCTGCCGGCTCCGCGCGCCGCGCCCCGCCCCCGCCCGCGCCGACCCTCCGGCCCCTCCCGCCCCTCGCCGGCACAGATCTCCCGGCGCCGGGGGGGGGGGAAGCAACTACATCCCGACAACTTGCAGACTGTGGCGCAACTGGTCTCGACAGCAGAGGCGCCCGAATGCTGCCCGGGTGAGGTAAGTTTCCTGCGCGTCCCCGGCCCCTCCTCTCTAGACCCTCCTCCAGGGCTGGGGCTGGGGGGGCTCCGCGTCCTGACCAACCCTGCAGGTCTCTCCACGTTCGCACTTTGTCGGCGTAGTGCTGGGGGTAGGGTGGAGGTTGTGCGTGGCCACCGAAGCGGGACCTTCATTCCGCTGGGGCCACGGCCGCGCGCTCCCCGCGAGCACCCACTAGCTCGCCGCCCGGATCCCCTCCGGCCGCAGTAACCCTCGGGGACCTGTCTGGGTTCACCTAAGGGGGAGCTTCCCCCCACCCCCCTTTTCGGAGGAAGCGGCTGAGTTTGGCAGCAGAAGGTGGGATCTCCCACCCTCCCCGGGCAATAAACAGAGGCGAACTTGTTAGGCGCCCCTGGGATCTCAAGAGGGGCTTGCGAGTCGGTGTTCTGGTCATTTCTGGCGCCGAAGCCGGATTGCACAGGTGCGGAACGGTTGCAGCCTATATGCAGCAGCCGACTTGGGCGTTTCGCGTTGTTCTCTCCCCCAGCCCCGTCAACGTGACGCTTCAGCAGCTGGGGCGAGGGGTGGGAATGTGGGGGCAACGGAGAGGGAGAATGCCAGGGCTCGATATGCCAGGCCATTGCCCGGAGTCGCCAAAACTGAAGACAGCCAGTCTGCTTATCTCGCATCTATGCAGATGAGCCCGTTGTATTCTTATCTGCCCCCCCTCCCCCCTCACCGCCCCGGTTCCCTGGTCTCTGGTGCCCAGCATGGTCGGGTAGAAACCTGTTCCAGAGAAGTTGTTTGGATAGGCTGATGAATTCTTTCATCTGATGTACTAAAATCAGGGCTCTCAACAAGGAAATGCTAGTTACTCTAATGCTTTTTAAAAGCAGAGTGTTGGATACTCCAAACACCCACCGACCCCGTCTTCGCAGGACCTTTCCAGCCTCCCAGGGGCCCGAGCTCTAAGGTGAATGACCCTTGAGAGACAGATTGGGCCTCAGAACGTGTTAGTTTCCTGCAAAGAAAAAAAATCGGGTCTCCCCATCAGCACTCCTGAGCATGGGTTTGGGGATCCTCGGTTGGGTTGCCCCTCCGGGGGGGGAAAAGCATCCACCCAGACTTGTCTCTTTTCCGCGGAAGGGCTGAAGTGTTCTGCAGTTGTTGGAGAAAGGCCCAAGGGTTGGTTTCATCCCCCCTCTAATGTGATGAAGTAGAATAACGTTCATGGAAGCTTCGGGCAGAGCATTTCCAGCTGAAAGGAGGCCCTGGGAAAAAAACCTTTCTCAGCCAAGCCCATGCCGTTGGCACGTTCGTTGAGTGAGCCTTGCACCTAGTCTCGGTGCTGAGGGGAATGATGCATTCCATGCTCAGTAATGGGAGTGGAGACTTAGGAATACCGGGGAGAAAGCAGTGAAATCTGAGCCTCATGAATAATGACATCTTAGTTGAGAAAGAAAACTGTTCAGAACTGAATGGTAAAACCACATTACATTTTTGTCCAAATTAAGACTAGAGGAAATCTAATAATAATACCTTGCATTTTGAATCCGTGCCTTGTTGTTAGTGAATGTTTTTCAATGCTCATTAAATTCTAACCATTTCTGGGGGAGGCAGGGCAAAGATTATTAAGCACATACTCGCAGTGGGAACGTGAGGCCCACAGATTCAGGGACTTACCAAGGTAACAGGAGGCTGGAATTAGAGTCACAGCCACGTTCTCTGAAATACACCCCCCACCCCCATCACCGTAGTGCTGGCTCTGAACTTTAAGGTTTTCATGATGGCCAGAGTTCTTCTGCATTTCTTGTGGTCTGTGCTGTCTCACTGTGAATCACTGTTCACATTTGACAGATGAGGAAACTGAGGTTTAGACCGGGATGGGACTTTTCCATGGTATCCTGCCTAAGCTAGTGGAGGTTACAGGATAACAGAGCTCTTGATGTCCCATCCACCGCTTTGCAAATGATGCCATCATTGCGCTTCTGATGGCGATGAGGGGACATCACGGATACTGCAGTACATTGGGGGACTATTAACTGTGTCTCCTGGTGACCTGAGTTCTAGTTCAGGCACTCTTTTTGGCTGTGTGACCCCGGGCCAAATCATACCACCTCTGAGCTTCAAGTGTCCCACATACACAGTAAGAAATTAAAAATGAATTATTTTTCTCTTTCTAGTCTTAGCATTTTATAATGCTTATCGATGTGTTTTTAATCCATCTCATCATTTTCTCTAGGGGAAAGAGTTTTTTTTCACCCTGCCTTGAGTAAGGGATTTAGCTAATTATCTCTTCCCCTTGTAATTTACTCCCCCTTCCCACTGACCACGTCCCACTTAGTGAGGGGGAGAAAATTCCGAGGGCACTTTAACTTACCATCCGTATTGTTTAGTGTTACTATTTGACTTGGAAATATCCTGCTGGGCTGATCTACTGTAAAATACATATTAAGATTCACTTGGCTATCCCAGTCAACTCATACCTTTAGTATATTTTTAGCTTTGGAGTTTGTATGTAGTAACACTCAAGAAATAGCTGTTGAATGAAGGGGGTGAGTGAAATCACTCATAAGGAAAGCACATGCTGTGAAACAAAGCAAGTGTCTCGCCATGTAAATTCCCAACATCTGCTGACCCATAAGGTAATTTACCTACAGGAGGTGGCCTCCTGAAGCTGGCAGAGACAGGTGCCTGTTACTCTCCTTCCTGAATACATCATATAAAGAAGAGTTTTTCTTTCTCCACGTAGGCAATAGACTCATTGTTGTCTCTGTCATGCTCTTTTGCTCCCCTTTCCCTCCCTTAGTTGCTAGTAATGGGTAGCTGGCTGTGCATTGCTAGACATTGACTTATGCCCTTTTGTAAGAGTCTTGAGATGGAGAAACCTACCGCTTTTTTTTTTTTTTTGAGTAAGTTTCAAGCAGCTGCTAATACTGGCTAGAGGTTTCACAGAGGAAACCTAATTAACAAAACCAACCTAGTTTCTGTTCCCTTTAAGGGTTCTCTTTCTACCCCTCCCTCCCATATACACAGAAGTCGTGTTTTTATTTTCAGAAGAATGATGAAGAATTAGAATGGTTCTTAAATATTATGAACAGATCCAGCCATTGGGATTGAGGTGTATGTCTTCGTGATAAAGAATTTAAATGTTAAATAGTTCAGAGACTTGTCGCTTTTACGGGTAAGACAACTGAGGAATCGAGAGGTGAATTGGCTTACTCAGGGTCCCACCTATGTTTCGCAAGAATTCTTAGGAAGGTTCACATTTAAGGTTGCGCTGGGGGTTCTCTGGTGAAGGTGCATTCTTGATTTTTAAAAATCATGGAGATTAACAGAAAACCTCTCTTTACTAGTAATAGTAGAGTGTCATAATTTTAAACGATTTAGTATGGAGATTTGTAAATTTCTCATCCAAGCAGACACCATTAGAGAGAAAATGTTTGTCTGTTTTCATCTATTCACTCTGATTCTCCTGACTTATGTAGATCATCAGACTCAGAATTAATACTTTGTTCCAACCAGTGCTTGAAGAAAGGGAACAGTTGGAATAGAAATACAAATGTATGGTGGTTTTCCAGGCTTCTTTTCCTGGTAAATAAAACCAGAAGCCAAAGGTGGCCTTGCTGTAGAGCCAGTGAAGTCATAAATATGTATACGTTTAATTTGCATTTTCATTTTGCTTGTACTTCAGTTAAATGGGAGTCCGAAGTTTGATATCCTGGGGGGAAAAATACATTTTTTTTTTTTTTTACTATGGCTAGAACCTTCATTAGCTACACTGTAAAACATCAAGTCCTAAATGTATTTGTTGCAGAAACGTGTTCTTTGTATCAAGTGTATTAACCGGAGTTGGAAAGAGTCCTTTCTTTTTTAGAAGCTGCCCAGTTAGAACTGTACATTATGTAGCTCAGCTGTTCATTTGTGGATTCATGTATGGCAATTCTCAATGCAAGGAAAATTAGGGAGGAAACCTAGCCTTCGGTTTTATTTAATATTTTTCTTTCTGAAAAAAACATCTAAACCTAGTTTAGTGATGAAATTTTTGAAATACTGTATAGAAAACCATTGGCTGCCATTGATGAAGTATTTTATTCAGCCAGGCTCCTTTCAGTATAAATGATGAGGCCCGAGAAAACACGCTTGATTTTGTGTATTCCAGTTACAATTGTATCTACTTCTGTCTGGTTTTGCAGGAGGTGTATAAAGGAGACCATGATAGAGGAACATACAGGAATTGTACTCACAGGTTACTCCTGGGTAAGGTGTATTTGAAACACGGATAATAATTGGCACGTGGTTACATGTTGACTCAGCCGGCAGCGCCTTGGCGTTATTTTAAGTTACAATTTGTACTTGAATGGAGAGCTAGGCAAAGTATGTGTTCTTCTGGTACAAAGTCTTCTGTGTTGTTTATGGGAATGAATGAACGACAGGTGTGCAGTATGTTGTGGGGAGTTTACATAGTGGGCGAGCAACTTCTGGAGACCTACTTGTTTTCTCTAAGAGTTTTAAAAAGGCACTTGCAAAATTGTGATGAACTGCAAAGCATTGAGTGGACAAGGTTGCTTCCACTGAAAATGGGCGAGTGTGTATTTCAGTTGAGGTTCTGCAGGCAAGGGTTGGACTTTCAGGCACGGAGGCGAGTGGGCTAGAAAGTAGAATTATCTTGAATCGGAGCTCAAGTTCTGGGATGAAAGATAGGACTGTAAAAAAAATTTATTTGGTAAGAACGAGGTGATATTTAAGCTTTTCTGTCCAGATCTGGATCTTTGGTCATAACATTTGTTGATAAAGTAGGAAACAAAAACACTGGAGCGATGAAAAGCAATGTTATGACCTGCTTGAGGGAGTAGTAAGCCTTTCATGCGTGTTTAGCGAATATTTATCAGTGGGAAAGGTTGGGCACCAGGTTTTATTTTTGTATTCTTGGGACTTAGCACGGGGCTGGCAGATAGTAAGGGTTTAATAAATGGGTAGTGACTGATGTATGCATTCAGACAAATAATGCTCTTCACACCTCTGGGATGTTTTCATAATTATTGTAATGATTTTATTTTTTTCAGACCATTTAAAAAACATCAGTAGTTTCAGCAGTTGATAGGGGTCCTTCATTTTTCATCACATACAGTGTTTATTCACCAGACCCAATCTTTTTAACCAACATGCCTGGGAATGATTTTTTTTTTTTTTTACTTCTTCTTTAACAGAAATAATAACCTGGATATAAAATGTGCCCTTTCTTTTATTATTTACAGGTACCAGATTGACATATTTTTAAAGCACCTGGAGTGGGTTAGTAGTGAGTTTGGTTGAGGTACACAGATAAGAATGGACTTTCTCTAAGTTGTTGTGGTTTTTTTTTCTTTAATGTTTGTTTATTTTTGAGAGAGAGCAAGAGGGTGAGTGAGGGAGGGGCAGAGAGAGAGGGAGAAACAGAGTCTGAAACACGTTCCAGGCTCTGATCTGTCAGCACAGAGCCCAACGCGGTGCTTAAACTCACTAACTATGAGATCATGACCTGAGCCAAAGACGGGCGCTTAACTGACTGAGCCACCCAGGTGCCCCAAGCTTCTCTAAGTTAATGAATTTAAGCGTGCCTCTTCTTGGGACTTTGGCCTTCTGTGATCATCTGACCTAAAAAGAACCTTCTTCCTCTGTGTTCTTCACTTCTCACAATGGATACTTGTACATGTATGTGTTTTACTTGTTTTTCTACCACCTTTGCCCAAACTCCCGCTCAACTTAAGAGTAGAAACTCCTAGGGGCGCCTGGGTGGCGCAGTCGGTTAAGTGTCCGACTTCAGCCAGGTCACGATCTCGCGGTCCGTGAGTTCGAGCCCCGCGTCAGGCTCTGGGCTGATGGCTCGGAGCCTGGAGCCTGTTTCCGATTCTGTGTCTCCCTCTCTCTCTGCCCCTCCCCCGTTCATGCTCTGTCTCTCTCTGTCCCAAAAATAAATAAAAAACGTTGAAAAAAAAAATTAAAAAAAAAAAAAAAAGAGTAGAAACTCCTTGGGGCGCCTGGGTGGCTCGGTGGGTTAAGCGTCCGACTTCGGCTCAGGTCATGATCTCACGGTCCGTGAGTTCTAGCCCCGAGTCTGGCTCTGGGCTGATGGCTCAGAGCCTGGAGCCTGTTTCAGATTCTGTGTCTCCCTCTCTCTCTGCTCCTCCCCTGTTCATGCTCTGTCTCTCTCTGTCTCAAAAATAAATAAACGTTAAAAAAAAAAAAAAAAAAGTAGAAACTCCTTGAGGGCAGAAGTCCTGGTTGTTTCACACGATTTCTCAAGTATTTGGTACATAGTAGGTGCCTGCTTAGTATTTGAATGAATGAATGAGTCCCATCCGTGCTGTGCAGATGAACTGGACCACCCCTGAGGGCACTGGAGTCGAACAGGTGCAGCTCTAAGACAGCTCTTAAGCGCTAGCTGTCGTAGCTCCACGGGAATGCCGAGTCCTCCAGGGGGAGGAAACAGAGCTTGCTTAGGTGACTAGATTGTGGCTTGAGTATGAAGCAAGGTCTCTGTTTCGAGAGTTGAGTTATTATTATTCCTTTCTCTTCGCTCAAAAATGAACGGCAGCAAACTGTTAAGAACTTCTCAAGCACGAAACCAAACATTCCAAAACTGTTAAACCAGGGCCTCAACATCCCTAACTCCTAAGTACATGCAGTGTGTATCTAAGCCAGCTTGTGATCATCTACGGGGCAAGTCCTAGGACCCTTGAGGTGAAAACTTCTCAAGGCTCAGCTGATGTTTCTTTTTTTTTTTAATTTTTTTTTTTAACGTTTATTTATTTTTGAGACAGAGACAGAGCATGAATGGGGGAGGGTCAGAGAGAGGGAGACACAGAATCTGAAACAGGCTCCAGGCTCTGAGCTGTCAGCACAGAGCCTGACACGGGGCTCAAACTCACAGACCGCAAGATCATGACCCGAGCCGAAGTCGGCTGCTCAACTGACTGAGCCACCCAGGCGCCCCTAGGATTTTTTTAATATATATATAGAAAGTATTTTTTAAGTTTTTTATTTTTTAAGTTTCAGTATTTTTAAGTTTATTTGAGGGAGAGAAAGCACACTTGGGTGGGGGGTGGGGTGCAGAGAGAGTGGGAGAGAGAGACTCCCAAGCAGGCTCTGCGCTAACAGCACAGAGCCCAGATGCCGGGCTCGATCTTACAAACCGTGAGATCGTGACCCGAGCCAAAATCCAGAATTGGGTGCTTAAGCAGCTGAGCCATCTGGGCACCCCAAAAGCTCTTGATAGTCATGGCCCTGCTAAGTGATGGGTCCTGCCAGGACTGGGAGACAGACCAGGGTATCTAGGTGATGAAGGGTGAGCCATGCTCTATGTATAACTTAGGTTTGGATGTGACTCCAGGAGGATAGCAGGTAAAGGAATCATTCCATGAGCTGATGGTTGTCTGGGAAGAGGAGACTGGCGGTGTTCTGACAATTTCCAGGGTATTTCAAGCCAGTTCAACATGCTAGAGATTGAGGGAACACCTGGCCCAGACTCTGCCACTGCTGTGGGGCGTGCAAAAAAGTATAAACATGGTCTGGCTCAGCTCGACCAAGAACTTAACGTATCCCAGGCACCTGTGATGTGAAGTGCTCTTTCTTGGATCTGCATCGTGCACTTGAAGGTGGGCCCAGCATCCCTGTTAACAGTGGAGGACAGGGAAACCTGTTCGGATGATCACAGGCTCATGAGCACCGAGCCAGTAAGAGTGGGGCTAAGGTTCCAGTCACAGCTTTTCTGACTTAAAATTTTTTTTTAATATTTTTATTTATTTTTGAAGGAGAGAGAGACCGAGCGTGAGCAGGGGAGGAGCAGAGAGAGAGAGGGAGACATAGCATTTGAAGCAGGCTCCAGGCTCCGAGCCATCAGCCCAGAGCCGGACGCAGGGCTCGAACTCACGAACTGGGAGATCATGACCTGAGCCGAAGTCAGACGCTTAGCCGACTGAGCCACCCAGGCGCCCCGTGGCTTTTCTGACTTTAAAGCCCACATGCTTTTCTCTGCTTTGTGCTGTTGCACCACGAAATGAAGTTTTGGGGGAAGAGCTTAAAAAAGGAAGACACAGGGGCGCCTGGGTGGCTCAGTCGGTTAAGCGTCCAACTTCAGCTCAGGTCACGATCTCACACTCCGTGAGTTTCAGCCCCGCGTCGGGCTCTGGGCCGATGGCTCAGAGCCTGGAGCCTGCTTCCGATTCTGTGTCTCCCTCTCTCTCTGCCCCTCCCCCGTTCATGCTCTGTCTCTCTCTGTCTCAAAAATAAATAAGTGTTTAAAAAAAAAGGAAGACACAAGTGAATCTAGAAGTTGTTTCTCCCACCTCAGCCTCTCTATGACCTCCGGATTACGTAATTAACATTATGGACTTCGTGCCTGGGTATTTCAAAGGCACCTCAGATTTGACTCGTCTGAGACCAGGAGGCTGGTCTCTCTCCATCCCTGGTCCTCTCTCGCGGTTCCTTATCTCTGTGATGGGCCCTGCCGTCCACCAGGTCACACGAGGCCGACATTCAGGAGCTGTCCTTGATCCCAGGGCATCCAACCTGTCCCGTTTCTGTTGCTTTTGCTTCCTGTGAGCATCTCCCCCGCCCGTCTGTTTCTCATTGTTCCTGCTGATTCCGTCCTAACCTAGCTTCTCATCCCTCCGCTGGATTCTAGCCAGAGCCTCCCTGGGCCCCTGAGTCCTCTTTGGCCCTCCCCTTGTCCATCACCCTGCTGCAGCCAGGCCAGTCGAGGTGGCCTAGACTGTGCCGGCCGCATTCTTGTCGCCCACGCGCATCCTTGTCCTCAGGGAAGCAGACACATCCTGGCCTCTGTGGCTCTCCGGGTAGGTGGGCTGGTGAGCTCCTGCACAGCCTCTCAGGACTTGCTCTTCCACGCTAATCTCTGCCCATGGCTTTTCAGTTGCTCAGTCACAGTTGAACCGTGAGTAAAAGACTGGTATTAATCTGTCTTAGTTCAGGCTGGTGTCACAAAGTACCACAGACGGTGCGGCTTAGAAACAACAGCGGGTTATTTCCCACAGTCCCGGAGGCTGCAGTCGCAGATCAGGGCACCAGCCCGGTCCGGGTTTGGTGAGGTCCCTTTTCTGGTTGCAGACTACTGACTTCTTGGACCCTGACTTGGTGGAGAGAGGATGAGGGGGCTCTCTGGGATTTCTCTTCCTCAGGACACTAATCCCGTTCATAAGGGCCCCAATCTCAGTAACTAATCCTTTCCCGAAGGCCCCACCTCTTAGTACCATCACACTGGGTTAGGATTTCAATATATGAATTACAGGGAACCCAAATATCGAGGCCATCGTACAAGCCTTTATGGCCACGTCATTGCCCTTTAAGAAATCATTCTGTGTTGAAACCCCGCATCCAGAGACCTACAAACAACAAATACAGTCCAAAGAAACGTCTCATGAGAGAAAAGTGTACTACACGAGATGTGTTCTGGTATTTTCGGAGATGTTCCTTCCTGCTTTAACTTACGAGCCTGTCCTGTTACACAGGATCGGTACGTTGCAGTGGTGAAACACCGCCTTTATACGGGGGTATTGTCTCTATTTTTTTGTATGAGCCTCATCCCAAAGTTCTCACTGACTTATTTTAGCAAGACCCTGAATACTGTAAGAAAAAACGAACCCGGCTTTAAAAATATGTTAAGAACCATTTGACAGTGTTTTTTATTTTTTTCCTGCCTGAAATTCACTGAGACTTTGAGACTGCCATTTTAATTGCCTCCCCAAGCACAAAAGCAAAGGAGCTTAAACCAGAGAACCCTGGGCTACTCAGAACTCTTAGACGGGCTGTTTTGCTTCTGGAGTGAATTTCCTGATGGCTAAGAGTTTGCTTGCTCCTTGAAGTCTCTTAATCTGTCACATCTAACATTTGCATGGAACATTCCCGCAAAGTTGTCACAACCTTCTCCAGTTCTTAAGATTATACAGAACAGAGTGTGTCTTTTGTACTATAATAAAGCAATAGCTTTGGATCTATTCAGGGATGAGAAGCTCTTTGCCCCTGTACCAAACAGCTCCACTTTACCATCTTTGAAAATTGCATCTGCCTTTTCTTGAAAAAAAAAAAAAAAAATTGTTTTGGGCCTATTTCTGTGACTTTCAGCAGTGATTGCCCCTTCATGCATTGTTTGAGAATCTGTTGTGATCTTGGGAACCAGATAGCACCCAAGTTGTCTGAATGATTTCCCAAATAAATTCGTATTAGGCGCTGACATTGATATTTAAAAAAAAGAGAAAAACACAGGTTTTGAGGGGGGACCTCAAGAGTTCTTGATGTAAAGGAAGCAAGATTTAGTTTTTCCTCATTCACTTTGTTTTTTTTGGCCAATAAAGAGTGTGTTTTTCTTACCCTGTTCTGCGGCTGTTCAGATAAATAAATTTCTACCTCTTAGGCTGAGATACTCATGGTTTCTTTTTTCTTTTTATAAAATATTTATGTGTTTCCTACATGATGGCATAGAGCACACTTGCTTGACTTTTTAATTTAACTTAAACAGAGTTGTAATTTATGGGTGTTTTGGTGACACCTTCATTTTTAATCTTTGATGCCTTTAGAGGTAGTAGATAACTGAAGATATTTTTCTTCCCATTGGAGAAGTGCCATAGAAAAATTTCCCCAGTTTCCCGATGTACTTCTTCCATTGGAAAATAGACTTAAAACCTGCACTAAAACCAGGAAGGTGAATATGAGATAGTTAACTTTTTTTGAATGGAGAAATGTAGCTTATTTAAAAATTTTTTTTTCAGTGTTTATTTTTGAGAGAAAGGGACAGAGTGTGAGTGAGAAAGGGGCAGAGAGAGAGGGAGACACAGAATCTGAAACAGGCTCCAGGCTCTGAGCTGTCAGCACAGAGCCCGATGCGGGGCTCGAACTGATGAACTGGAAGATCATGACCTGAGCTGAAGTTGGACGCTCAACCGACCAAGCCACCCAGGCGCCCCAGGGAAATGGAACTTACTTTTAAGGAGTGAGGTGAACCACACTCTTTGTAGGCTTAGAAATGCCTTACAGAGGAACAAAAAAACCCAGGAGTGTTGTCGCTTTAGCAAGCTATATTTAAATGATGCCTTTTTATTGTTTTTCCCAAGACATGCAGTTAGACGATGTAGCAAAGATTTGTGGAAAGTGGAGTAAATGGGAATTGTCTCATGCTGAGGGTTAAGAGGGAAACATGACTTTTGTTTATGTTTGTAGAAAACAGAATGGAAATTCAGCCTGTGAGATTTGTGGAAGGTTGGGCCCCATTACTCAGTTTTGTGGTTTGTCAGAAACTCCCTCTCCTAAGTGGCTATTTATAAACGTGACCATGATGCAGCATTTCATCTTGTGCAAACTTTATATAAGACAGAGTCACTTGCCGCGTAAATCAGAAGACGTCTGGAAGCGTTTGGAAACTGAGTGTTAAGCGTCCTACACGTGCACCTAGCAGCTCCGGAGACGATTATTAACAGTCCCTGCAGTTACATTTTTGCTGGTTCCTTCCTTGTCTGCCTCCTTCACTGGGAAGTGATTTCCCCAGGGGGGAGGGACTATGTACGGGTCACTGCTGTTGTCCCAGCACCTAGCAAGGTGTCCAGTGCAAAGAGTGGTTGAATGGATGAGTAACTAATGTCCTTAGGCTACAACTGTCTGTTTTCAACTTGCCAGCTCCCCTTCCTTTTTTAATTTTATTTTTTTTTTAGTGTTTATTTTTGAGAGAGTGAGAGAGAGAGACAGAGTGCACGTGGGGAAGGAGCAGGGAGTGGGAGACACAGAAGCCAAAGCAGGCTCCAGGCTCCGAGCTGTCAGCACAGAGCCCGACGCGGGGCTCGAACCCGCAAACCGTGAGATCATGGCCTGAGTCGAAGTCGGACAGTTAACCGAATGAGCCACCCCCCAGGCGTCTCCTGTAGCTGTCACTTTTTAAAAAACGGAACCCATCTCCCTTCCCAAGTTCTCAATTTTCATCAAAGATCCCCTCATTCTTTTTTAAGCTATTTTCAGAACTTTCACTGACGTTTACTTTTCCTCACCCTTGTTTCCGTGCAGCTTCCAAGTCCTGAGAAATTAAACAAAAGCACGTTGTTCTCTGTTCTCACTTACATTTCCTGTACGAACACCTGTTACTTGGACTATTGTGGCAGGTTCCCCATTGGCTTCCACATCCCCCCTTCTATTAATCATTGATAATATCTGCTATCAGAGGTTATAACTTTGTCACCAGCAGGCCCCCAGATGCTTAAATGCTTTACCGTGCCCGAAATCTCAGTGCTGTTGTTTGGTCCACAAAACCATCCGTACTCTGGCCCTTACGGACCATTCATTATCATTGTTGTCCCTGCCGTCCTTGTAGGACTATAGTGTGACTGCAGGTACCATTTCTTCTTTTTTTTTTTTAAGTTTCTTTATTTATTTTGAAAGAGAGAGCGGGCACATACACACACACACACACACACACACACACACACACACACACGGTAGAGAGAGAGAAGGAGAGAGGATCCCAAGCAGGCTCTATGCTGACAGTGTGGAGCCTGACTTGGGGCTCAAACTCACAGACTGTGAGCTCGTGACCTGAGCCAAAATCAAGAGATGGACGCTTAACCCACTGAGCTCCCCAGGTGCCCCTACAGGTACCATTTCTTGAATGCTTACTCTCTAGCAGGCACAGCATAGAAGACAGGTCAGAAAGGTTTTCGGTGCATTTTGGAGCCATGTGACTATATATTGTGTAGGGTTGTTGTGGGTGGAAGGAGACAGGGCTGCAGCGGGGTGTTGAGGCCAGACCGGGGACATCTTCTTAGACGTGCTAAGGAGTGTGAACTTTTCTTCTCTGAGCAATGAGGCAACAGCTAGAAGATTTTCAGGGACGAGTGTTGAGCTCGTGTTTTATGTGACATCAGCAACGTGGGCCATAGTTTGGGAGATGATGGAGGGGGAGGGACTGGAGATGGGGTGGGGGGTTAGTTACAGGGGAGATGAGGGTCCCGTGAAGGTAGAGAGGGAGGGGAAGAGTGAGCAGATTGGAGATGTCATAGGGAGAATTGATAGGACTGGGCGACCACTCGCATGTGAATTTTGAGGGAATAGGAGCCGTGGAAGATGGTTCTCTGGCTTCTGGCTTGAGTGGCTGCAGAGGTTGGGGAGTGATGGTCTGGTTCTGTGGAGAGGCCGCGTGTAAGCATTGGCAGTGGCAGGAGGGCTGTGATGAGGAGTCCAGCCTTGAACTTGAGTTTGAGGTACCTGTGGGATGGCAAGGTGGAGTGTGGCGGTGAGGGGAGAAGTCTATGGTGGGAAGACTGGCTGTGATGGTCCCTGGCTCCGGGCGGTGTTTCAGGTCATGGGAGTCGATGAGATTGAAATCTAGTAGAACACCAGGCAGAAGGTCTAGAAGGAAGCTTTATGAGTATGGCTCTAAGGAGAGCCTCGGGATGGGGACAGTGTTACCGTTGCTCACCAGTGTCTGAAGCTGTGGATGAAATGAGACTTGGTTGAATGGGTTTAGAGACAAAGAAGAGAAAATGTCTGAGAACCAGCCTCATTCACTTATCTTCCTTTGCAGCTTACTTCTCTGTACCTTGGCTTCTTAGATCTATTCTTTTTGGATCTTTCATTTTCTTTTCCGTTTAAGGGAATGGCATCAGATTTTCATGACACCCCCCCCCCCATTACGTACCATGGTTCTGGAAAGCTTCTCTGACCCCACCAATTCCCACACTCAGTTGCCCTGAAGGGATTTCTCGGCACACATTCCCTTTGGGTTTCTTGCTCTTCTGACTTTCCGGGAGCTTTCCCTACAGGCTGGCTTTTCATCTGTTCTCAGCTTTATCTCACCAAGCAGATGCAGAGGCCTGACAGCACGGACCACGTCTTCTGTCTCTCCGTGTTTCCCACCCTCCCTGATGGCTCCAGTGTCTTCCACGTGTTATAGCCACCCCTTGTGATTGACCTGTATTCCATTTTATTTTATTTTTAAAAATTTTTTAAAAATGTTTATTTTTGAGAGAGAGCGAAACAGAGCACGAGCAGGGGAGGGGCAGAGAGAGGGAGACACAGAATCAGAAGCAGGCTCCAGGTTCTGAGCTGTCAGCCCAGAACCCAACGTGGGGCTTGAACTCACGAACCACAAGATCATGACCTGAGCTGAAGTCGGATGCTTAACCGACTGAGCCACCCAGGTGCCCCAGACCTTTATTCCATTTTAGAAGACTGAAGTATAAAGGTGAATAACTCAAAGTTCTTTAAGGATTTATACCCATGCTTGTGCCTTGAACTAACTTGAAAGTACCTGCTTATCATGGGTTTGTAGGTAGGATGTCCTGTCTTTCCCCAAAAAAATGAAATTTAGCTGACAGGTCCACAAAATGAGGGCCGAAGTCTGGTCATTTTTTTTTTTAATGTTTATTTATTTTTGAGAGAGACAGAGACAGAATGTGAGTGGGTTAGGGGCAGAGAGGGAGGGAGACACAGAAGCCAAAGCAGGCTCCAGGCTCTGAGCTGTCAGCACAGAGCCCGACGCGGGGCTCGAACTCACGAGCTGTGAGATCATGACCTGAGCCGAAGTCGGACGCTCAACCGACTGAGCCACCCAGGCGCCCCAGTCTTGTCGTTTTTTATTCTAACTATTTGAAACGTTGAGAGGAGGAGAAGAGCTCTCCGACAGCTCCCCTGTGCCTACCCTTACTTCACACAGAGTGTATCTCCTGGCTTCTCTGGGTCCTGCTTCCTGTGTTTTTAGACAGCATTTTGCATACATTTGCCCAGGCTGAATCTGGATGTGGCGAGAGTTCCAGCCTGAGAAGCGAGGGTTCTGGTTCATCCCGCCCTTCTCCTGACATTCTGATGACCTCTGGTCAAGTGGCTTGACAGTCTTGTGTGAGTTTTTTCCCCCCTTACCTGTTGAATGAGAATCGATACACTGGCTCCTGGCTAGTTCAAAGGCATGTCGTGAGGCCACACGAAATGAAGGCCTTTGAGGTTCTTAGAACAAAAGCCTCATGCACATGATTTCGTAAGAGCTGCAGAAGGAGGTGAGGCTCCGGACAGCCCCATTTATAGCCCGTGGGTAAGCAGTTCTGACGCCAAGGATGTAACATCTGCTGTGACTGGGTTCCCATGAAAGAATTCTCCTTCTTTATTCCCAGGGGTCAAGGGTGACAAGTGGGATGCTTTGCCAAAGCCTGATGAGAGTTCCAGAATTTAAACCCATCCTTGTCATGGATGAGGAGAGCAGCATACCTTTATTTTTAAAGGTGGAGGGCTGTCAAAGTGAAACTCAGGTTTAGTTGTTAAAGAAACTGAATGTTCGTAGCAGCAGATAATTCATAGGACACGTTCTAAACTAGAACATCTGCTCAGTGTATTAAACAAGTTCGTTGCTTACTCATTTTCGATTGTACGGCGGATGGTTGTCATCATCCCACCTTACTGCGCTCGCCTAGTGCCGTGCCTCACATACACAGATGGTCAGTGTTTCCATGAATGCCTTTTTAGGTGGTGTAGGAGAAGATCCTAGAAGTCATCCAGAAAGCACTTTTATTTTAATACCTATGGGAAGTTATTCGAAGCTCAGTGGACATCCCCTAAATGAGGAATGAGATGAAAACTTAATGACAGAAAAATTTGTGGTCTGATGACCTATATCAAGTGGCAGAGGGGTTTGATGGCAGTTATTGACATGGGTTAATACCGGATCAGAAATGAAGGGAACTCACAGAGTTTAACGTCGTTGGAACAGGGGTTGTGACGTGAGATCTGTAGTCATGACTTCGGGTCAGGGGCCAAAATTTGAATTCCTTGCTCAACCTGGAAGTTGGCTTAGTGGCATAATCATAATCATACAGGTGCGCTTTCTCGGTTTTCTGCCCTTATAGTCAGACTGTGGCCTAAGCCCGGTGGACTTGGTTATGCTCGTAGGCTAGATGGCAAATGGTAGCAACCTCCACAGAGTAAAAGTCTCACTGGCAGGAGGTGGGATGACATGAAGGCAGAGAGAGGTGAGAAAACAGGTGCTAAAGTCCTCATCTCCTAAAACGGGGGACTAAGATAGGCTTGTTAAAAGTTGGTGGCATTCCAGAGTTGTGCCATCTTGCCTTCCTACCGTCGGCGCGTGAGAGTTCCAGTTGCTTCGTATTTTCATCAATACATGATACGCTCAGTCTTTTTCATCTTTGATATTCTCGTAAGTGTGTAATGGTGGCTCATTGTGCTTTCACATTGTAGTCCCCTGATGGCTAATGATGTTGAGTATCAAGTCATGTTTATTTGACGTCCTTACATGTTCTTGGGCAAGGTACAGAACTCGCGTGTTAATTCTAGTAACTTTGTTGTGGCATGCATCGATTTTTTTTTTAATGTAGACAATCATGTCTGAACAAAAGCAGTTTTGCTTCAGTCAAGGAAAAAAATGGGTGGAGACACCAATGAAGACTTGAGTACTTCACATTAGGAAGGTAATGAGAAGAATTAAAATGGTATGGTGGAAATTCCTATCATGAATCCAGAATGAGGCATTGAAGCATGTGATCAGGTCATGGAGATGACCACCAAGAAGCCGAAACAGAAAATTTTGACAACAGTTGTCTTGGTAGAATTGTGGCAGGAACGGGAAAACGCGGAGGCGGTCGTGGTCACGAAGTTCTCTGTGTCATTTGGTACGTTACCTTGCATGTGGCTTTCTGTGATAAATCATTGGTGTGTTGCGAATTAGAACACAGGGGTAAAAAGTAACATGAAGCAACGGAAATGGGTAGAGTGTAAGAACTGAATATTGTAAGAAATGCTGGAGGAAACCGTCAACGATCGGCAAGTTGTATAAGGGAAGGAAGCACCCTCGGGTAACCAAGCTGTCGAATACCTCGCATTTACCTGGGTACTCAGTACGTTCGAGGTACTTTCTAAACCATAAACATGCGTGAACTTGTTGAATGTTCATAGCGACCCGTGAGGTAGGTTCAGTTACCATTTTGTAAGTGAGGAAACCATGGAGTGGAGACATTAAGTACAGTTTTGGAGGCCACACAGCCAGATTTCAGAGCCGGGTGGTCCAGCTCCAGAACCATCCCTCTGGATCAGGTCTCATGGAGGACGATGGGCATGACACCCCCCAGTGCATCGGGTGCGCAATCCTTAATGCTACCATGGCTTGTTCTCTGAAGTCTTCTAAAGAGGTCCCTGACTTTAATTCATTCGCAGTTCAACAGATGTGTCATTGCCTGTTAACACAGTTCTCGCTAGTAGGATTATTCCTTTCTAGCCGGGGAGGGCAGTATATAATTTGTAATTAACATATGGTGTATAATTTAACCCATAACTTTAATAAGTTCATTAGTGTATTTTGTACACGTGTAATATATGATATTTACTCGTGTAATCTAATACAAGATGCTGTGGGGAAAAAACTAAAGCGGGACAAGGCGTGGAATAGAGGTAGCGGTGGGAGGGGGGTGTTCTTCTCCAAGGGAGGTCAAAGAATACCTATGAGCACTGTCTTAGCTCCAGCTGCTGTAACAAATGTAGCACCACTGGGCGGCTTCAATGCAGACATTCACTTCTTTCAGTTGTGAAAGCTGCAAGTCCAAGATCGAAGTGCTGGTAGGTCTGCTGAGAGCCCACTTTGTCCTTTGTAGGTGGCCGTCTTCTCGTTGTATCCTCACGTGGCAGAGAGGAAGCCTCCCTCTGCTGCCTCTTCTTACAAGGGCACTAATCCCATTCACCAGGGCTCCACCCTCATGACCTCATGACCTCATGACCTCGCAAACGCCTTACCTCCTAGTACCATCACGTTGGGGTTAGAATTTCAAGGTGGGAATTTGCGGGAGAGGCACAAACATTCAGTCCGTAACAAACAAAGTTCTGCACGAAATAGACGAGCACACTACACAGGTTTGGAGGAAAGCATTTCAGGCAGAAGGAACAGAAAGTGCAAAGCCCTGAGCTAGGCAGAGTTCCTCGTGTAAGTACTTGGTGGAAACCGGTACCTCCAGAGCTGAGGGAATGGAGGGGAGAACCCGGGGCCATGGCAGATAGAGTCTCCTACACGTGACAGTGACTTTGGGTTTGAATTTTGTGTGATGGGAAGTCCTTAAAGGGTTGAGAAAAGGAAAAGGACGTTAAAAAAGAACATTCTGTGTCGTCTCTCATGAAGAGGCAGTGTGTTTCCAAACTGATGGCGTTTCACTGGTCAGTGAAAGTTTGCATGAAGGATTTGCTAGAGAAGTCTGGTCCTCTGTGGACAAGGGAAAATTCCACATTCGCAGTACTCCCACATGCGTTCCTTAAAGGTGATTTATTGACCTGGAGGGTAGTTAAGTGTGCCTACATAGAGGTGGTAACTCATGGTACTGTTACTGATTGCCTTCTAGGTGGAATAAAGTGCATATGTTTAAACACCATTAAAAAATTGTGTTTCACCTGACGGTCGATGGGGAGAGGTGGATGGGGGAGGGGCTAAATGGGTGATGGGTATTAAGGAGCAAGGGCGCTGGTTGTGATGAGCACTGGGTATTGAATGTAAGTGACAAATCACTAAATTCGACACCTGAAAGCAGTATTATATTACATGTCAAGTAACTAGAATTTAAATAAAAACCTTAAGTTAAAAAATGTGTTTCTGGGCTATAAAGGAATAATTGCAAGGATGTACTCGTGGACTGATGTGTGAGGTGCGTATGGAGAGGTACACGTTTTTGAAGGAAGGGTTTGACTTGAATTTAAAATACTTGGATAAATGGAAATTCTAGACATCCAAATACATTCATTTTTTTTCAATGAAATGAGAAAAAAATCAACTTTTTTTTTTTTGCATCCTCATGCATGCTTTTTTATTATAACCATTCTGGGTGTGAGGGATCATCTTACTGATTTGTGGTTTTGATTTGCAGTTCCCTAATTATTAGTGATCTCAAGCATCTTTTCTTATGCTCATTGGCTACTTGTATATTTTCCTTCGTGAAATGTCTGTTTAGATCCTTTACCTATTTTTAATTGGGTTGTCTTTTTATTATTAAGTTTGAATCCTTGTTATGACATTCTAAACGTTTATTTGTTTTTGAGACAGAGAGAGACAGAGCATGAACAGGGGAGGGGCATAGAGAGAGGGAGACACAGAATCTGAAACAGGCTCCAGGCTCTGAGCTGTCAGCACAGAGCCCGACGCAGGGCTCGAACTCACGGACTGTGAGATCATGACCTGAGCCGAAGTCGGACGCCTAACCGACTGAGCCACCCAGGCGCCCCTGTTATGACATTCTAGATACAGGTGCTTAACAGATGCATGATTTGCAAAACTAGACTCCCATTCTGTGTATTTGTCTTTTTGCTTTTTCATGACGTCCTGTGAAGCATTAAATTTTTTTTATAAAATTTCTTTTAAAGTTTATCTTTTTATTTTTAATTTTTTTAATGTTTTATTTTTTTGAGAGTGAGAGAGACAAGAGTGTGAGCAGGGGAGGGGCAGAGAGAGAGAGAGAGAGAGAGAGAGGGAGACACAGAATCTGAAGCAGGGTCCAGACGTGGGGCTTGAACCCACAAACCATGAGATCATGATCTGAACCGAAGTGGGACACTTAACTCACTGAGCCTCCCAGGCTCCCCTTAAGTTTATTTATTTTTGGAGAGAGAGCAGGGGCACTTGCGTGCAAGTGGGAGGGGTACACGAGAGAGAGAGAATCCCAGGCAGTCTCCATGCTGTCAGTGCAGAGCATGATGTGGGACTTCAACCCACAAACGGTGAGATCATGACAGCCAAAATCAAGAGGTAGACGCTTAACTCACTGAGCCACCCAGCTGCCCCTGAAGCATTAAAGTTTTTAACTGTGACGAATCTAACCTATTTATTTTTTCTTTGGTTGCTTGGGCTTTTGGTATCCTACCTAAGAATCCTCTGCCAAATACAAGGTCACAGATTTATATCTGTATTTTCTTCTAATTGTTTTATAGTTTCAGCTCTTACAGTTTGGTCTTCAGTCCACTTAGAATTAATTTTTGTATATCGTATGGAGTAGGGTTCCAGCTTCATTCTTTTGCATGTAGATATCCGTGTGTCCCATTAACATTCGTTGACAAGACTATTCTTTCCCCACTTAGTTGTCTTGGCACCCTTGTCCAAAATCAATTCCACCATCTATAAAAGGGTGTATTTCTGAACTCTCATTTCTGTTCCATTGATCTATGGGTCACTTCTTAATGCCAGTACCAACTATATTGCTTCCTGTAACTTTGTCATCAGTTTTGAAATCAGAAAATGTGAGTCTCCCAACTTTGTTCTTTTCCAAGACGGTTCTTCTTTTCCAAGATTGTTTTGGTTCTTCTGAGTCCCGTGAGTTTCCATATGAATGTTAAAAGCAAACGGTCGCCCATTTCTGTGAAAAGCGATTTTCACAGGGACTAGATTGCATCTGTAGATCGGGAAGTATTGCCGTATTAACAAGATTAAGTTTTGCAGCCCTTAAATAGAGAGTGCCCATTTATTTCACTCTAATTTCCTTAAAAAAAAATTTACCTGTTATCATTATAACACCTTACAAAATTTACGGATTTTATTTACTTATATGCTCATTTCAAAAAGAATTTGAGGTGGCTGACCAAATAGCTTATGAATATAATAGGGTAGAAACAGTTGAGGAAATCTGGGGGAGGGGAGGCGAGAACCAGGAAAATAAGACTGAAAGAATAAGGTTAGTAAATAAACACGTGCCTCAGCGTATTGAGTATTTGCTAGTTGGGATATCACTTTTGTCCCAGGCTTTCCCGTGGCTGGCTTTTAGCATTTAATGTGAGCTAGTATAGAACCAAATGTAAAGAAATAGAAACCTGGAGGCATAAACTGTCACCTTTCTCCTACGCTCAGCTGTTATGGATGTCTATGCGAATAAACCTTGGCTTTTCTTTTAAATCTCCGGAAAATAGTTTCTTCCTCTCACGTCCACCATTTCCAGTAGGAAGTTCATGGACCTGCCCGCTTACTGCAGAGAAGTGCCCCAGGTTGCTGTTTTGCATCTTGTGCACACTATATTCCAAGGAAGAGAGAGGCTTTTTCTCCAAACTCGAGTGCGGAAATTACGGTAGAAAAGAATTAGCCTGGGTTGATGGAAAGTCTTTAAACTTCCCTTCTCTGGTATTTTCCACTCTTTTAATTTTTCTTTTTAATGTTTGTTTATTTTTGAGACCGCACGAGCAGGGGAGGGGCAGAGAGAGAGAGAGACACACACACAGAATCCGAAGCAGGCTCCAGGCTCCGAGCCATCTGCACAGAACCCAACGCGGGGCTCGAACCTGTGAACGGCGAGATCATGACCTGAGCCGAAGTCTGCTTAACCGACTGGTGCCCCCAGACGCCCTACTTTCCACTGTTTTAGTGTTTCATGTTCTTGCTCCAAAACAGGAAAGAGCCTTCCGCACCTCTGGTCCTTACCCACGTACACTTTGCACTCTCTGTGGTGGTGATTTTATCCCAAGGGAGGTGTTCCCTTAGCAACCAACTTACCAGCTCACTCAGTTAACATACTTCCTATCTGTAATCAATACTCATTAGTGCTGAATCACTTCTTTGCTTTCCCTTGCTGTATTTTTTTCCTTAATTTATTTTTATTGAAATATAGTTGACGTAGAATATTATATTAGTTTCAAGTGTATAACCTAGCGATTGGACAATTACATACATTACAGAATGGTCACCATAATAAGTCTAGTTACCATCTGTCACCGTACGAAGTAAGGACAATATTATTGGCTGTATTCCTTCTGCTGTACTTTATACCCCCCTGACTTATTTCTTTTATAACTGGAAGTTTATATGTCTTAATCCCCTTCGCTTATTTTGCCCATCTGCTACCCCTCCCCTCTGACCAGTGCTCTGTGTTTATGAGTCTATTTCTGTTTGTTTTGGTTTTGGGATTTCACATACACATGAAATCGTATGGTACTTGTTTTCCTCTGACTTCTTTCACTTAACACAATGCCGTTGAGGCCCATCCATGTCGTCACAAATGGCAGGATTTCATCCTTTTTTTTATGGCTGAGGAACATTCTAACGTACCCGTACATCTCAGTTTCTGTATCCATTCACCTGTTGATGGACACTTCGGTTGTTTCCATATCTTGGGTATTGTAAACAGTGCTGCAGTGAACCTGGGGGTACATATATGTGTTTGAATTAGTGTTTTTGTTTTCTTCGCCTAAGTACCCGGAAGTGGAGTTACTGGGTCATGTGGTAGTTCTGTTTTTAATTTTTTGAGGAACATCCATACTGTTTTCTGTAGTCGTTGGACCAGTTGAGATTCCTAGCACCAGTGCACAAGGGTTCCCTTTTCGCCACATCCTCACCAGCCCTTGTTATTTTTGGCCTTTTGGTAATAGCCATTCTGACAGGTGTGAGGGGATATCTCCTGTACTTTGGGTTTGCATTGCCCTGATGATTAACGATGTTGAGCATCTTTCCAGGTACCTGCTGGCTACCTTTGGAAAAATGTCTTTTGAGTTCTTCTGCCCATCTAACTGGATTATTATTTTCTTCTCTTCCCCCTCCCCCTGTGTCTCCCCCTCCCCCTTTTCCTTCTTTGCTCCTTCTCCTCTTTTGCTACTCATTTCTATGAGTTCTTCATATATTATGAATGTTATCCCCTTACTTAATACATGACTTGTGAGTACCTTCTCCTATTCGGTAAGTTGCCTTTTTATTTTGTTAATGGTTTCCTTGGCTGTGGAGAAGCTTTTTAGTTTAATGTCTGTTTGATGTTAGTTTGATGTTTGTTTGTTTTTGCTTCTGTTGCTTTTGCTTTTGGTGTCAAATTCAAAAACTCATTGCCAAGACGTGTATCTGCCTTTGTTTTCTTCTAGGAGTTTCATGGTTTTAGGCCTGTGTTCAAGTGTTTAATCCATTTTGAGTTAACTTCTGTGCATGATGTAAGATAGGGGTCCAGTTTCATTCTTTGCATGGAATGTGTAATTTTCCCAGCATCATTTATTGAAGAGACTGTCCTTTCTTCATTGTATATTCTTGGGCTCTTTCTCGTAATTGATTGACCATATATTCCTTTGATAATTTCTGGGCTCCCTATTCTGTTCCATTGATCTATCAGTACTCTGTTACTGTACTGTTTTAGCTACAGTAGCTTTGGAATGTAGTTTGAAATCAGGAAGCATGATGCTTCCAACTTTGTTGTTCTTTCTCAAGATTGCTTTGGGGTATTTTTATGGTTCCATGCAAATTTTAGATTTTTTTTGGTCCTATTTCTGTGAAAAATGCCATTGGAATTTTAATAGGGATTGCATTGAATCTGCGTATTGCTTTGGGTAATATGAACATTTAAAAAATATTACGTCTTACAGCCAGAGAAGATATTCTGAGCACAGAATATCTTTCTATTTATTTGTGTCTTCTTCAGTTTCTTTCATTAATCTCTTGTAGTTTTCAATATAGAGGTCTTTCACCTCCTTGGCTGAATTTATTCCTAGGTATTTTTTTATGCGGTTATAAATGGGATTGTTTTCTTAATTTCTCTTTCTTGTAGTTTGTTATTTTTTGAGGGAATCCTCATGGTTTGCTTTATATAATGATTTGTCATCTGCAGAGAGTGACGGCTTTATGTCTCTGTGTCCAATTTGGATGTCTTTGGTTTCTTTTTCTTGCACATTTGCTGTGGCCAGGACTTCCAATACTATGTTGAATAAAAATGGCAGCAGTGGGTACCCTTGTTCTGCTCCTGATTTTGGAGGAAAATCTTACAGCTTTTTGCTGTTCAGTATGATGCTCACTGTGGGCTTGTCACATGTGGCCTTTATTACATTGAGGTATGTTCCCTGTAAACCCACTTTGAAAGTTTTTATGATAAATGGAAGCTCGGTTTTTTGTTCATCTATTTTCTGATTTCTGCATCTATGGAGATGGTAATAGGATTTTTTCATCTTTGATTTTGTTACTCTGGTGTTCACAATAAACAATTTGTGGGTGTTAAACCATCCTTGCATCCCTGGAATCAATTCCACTTGATCATGGTATATAATCTTTTTAATGTATTGTTGAAATGGGTTTGAAAAAAATTTTTGAAGAATTTTGCATCTATGTTCATCAGGAATATTGGCCTGTAATTTTATCTAATTTCTTAGGTTGTGCAGTTTGTTAGCATAAAACTGTTCTTCATAGTCTCTTATGATCTTTTTTATTTCCGTATCATCAGTTGTAACATCTTCTCTTTCATTTCTCATTGTTTTAATGGTCATTGAAGGGTAAGAGTAAATCCTTAATTTCTGTCATGTAGAACAAAGTATATTTGGGTTTATTTATGGGAGATAATAAAATCTCCAGTCTAAGTTATTTTCCAAGATATAAAAGGAAGATAAAATCTTAACATGTTCAGTTGTTTTGAGAGATTATATTAGAACCAATAAAACTAGGATTTTTGAAACACCTATTGAAATAGAAACACATCGACACGCACACATGCACACACATGAGAAGGTTACTATCCAGAATGTATAAGGTGCAGATACAGCTATGTTACAACTAGTCTTTATTTGGATAAATGGCCAAAAGTTAAGTACTTTATCATTTTTATACATGAGAAAGACCAGTGTGTGCACAAAGAAGCAAACATAGTAAAGATACAAGAAATGCCACCTGAGGTCAACTGGGATTTTAAAAAACAATTAAAATGCTAAGTTAGAATATTGGTGTGGCTGTGTAGACTTGCAAATACACACAATTGGTAGCATTCATATCAGTGCATATTTCCTGAAGGGTACCAAAAGTATTTAACAAAAGTTATTATAATGAACGTACTCTTTAATATAGTAATTTCTCTTGGCAGGGGAAAAATAGAAAAAAAATTTTGTTGGAACAATATTAGTTTTATTTAAAAATTTTTTTTCATTTATTTATTTTTGAGAGAGAGAACACAAGTGGGGAGGGGCAGAGGGAGAAAGAGACAGAATCCAAAGCAGGCACCGGGCTCCGAGCTGTCGGCACAGAGCCCGACACGGGGCTCGAACTCACAGACCGTGGTGAGATCAAGACCTGAGCCGAAGTCGGACGCTCAACCGACTAAGCCACCCAGGCGCCCCTAGAACAGTGTTAGTTTTAATGAAAGGCTACAAATAACTTTATTCTCTAACATCTGGGGAGACGATTGGACAAACTGTAATAGAACAATATGCTCTTCTTTGTATTATAGAATACTACAGAAAAGCCCCTGGAAAATAAATATAAAGTAGGGTATAGTGCTATAAAAGAGGATTTATAATTCAGTACATGGATAAGCAAGAGAAAGCGTAGAGTACTTTTATGCGATTTGCTTTGATGCTTTTGTTGACCTTTTTATTGGGTGTATTTGGTCGCATATGAATATGATAGGAGGATCACGAGAACATAATTCACAGGCTGTCGTACGATGGAGAAGATAACATACAGGGTCAACAAGATTTGGAGCACCTGATACCACCCACCAGGAGCCATTCAGCAGTGACAGTCCCTTCCTTGCTTTCCGTACGGGTGAGGATAGGGCAATTGAAGAAATACTCCACAAGACTAATTTGGGATGAATGCCAATTATTATTATTATTTTTTAAGTTTATTTATTTTGAGGGGCGCCTTGGTGGTCAGCCGGTTAAGCATCCGACTTCGGCTTGGGCCATGATCTCGCGGTCTGTGAGTTCGAGCCCCGCGTCGGGCTCTGTGCTGACAGCTCGGAGCCTGGAGCCTGGAGCCTGCTTCGGATTCTGTGTCTCCCTCTCCCTCTGCCCCTCCCCTGCTCACGCTCTGACTCTCTCTGTCTTTCAATAGTAAATAAACGTTATAAAAAAAAATTTTTTTTATAACGTTTATTTATTTTGAGAGAGAGTGCGAGCAGGGGAGGGGCAGAGAGAGGGGGAGAGAGAGGATCTGAAGCCGCTCCACGTGGTCAGCACAGAGCCCGACAGGGGGCTCGAACTCCGGAATGGTGAGATCACGACCTTAGCTGAAATCAAGAGTCAGGCTTCTAACCACCCAGGGGCCCCAGGACTGCTACCAATTCTTGAGAAATGACCCATATCAGCAGATGAAACTCATTTGGGCATTAAAAAGGTTTTAGATCTATTCTAACAGCCCATATCCTATTCCATTTGGAAATTGTGTCAAGAAGAAGTTTCTCAATTCTTAACCGATTTCACACTTTAAGTACTATGAGAACTAAATTGCAGGAAAGCAGAGGATTTGAATAAGCCCATAGGAGTCACTGGAATGGAATTTGACCTGGACTATGTTGAGAAATAAAACTCTTGAGCTTGTCATATCAGGTGTATTGGAACTGACAATAAATTCCATGGATTTCATTGGGTGCTTAAAGTGGGTCCTACCCACCTTGTATATACACTCGGTACAAATACAGATCAACTAGAGTGGAAACAGGAAAGGGATCAGTGATTTCCTGATTGTTTTGAATTGCTCTAATGTATCTTCTCTGTTTTTTTTTTCCCCCGTGAGAATTATTCCTGAGATGGGACAAGATTGGGGCACCTCCTTTACACTCTTAGTTGAAAATTGTTCCTCCTTACTTATCCTTCAATCATTAACAGGTAAACAGATAACCATCTCCGGAGCCATCCCTGTTAAGGAAAGTTACCTTTAGCACAAGCCTACGGACTCTTTTAAATATGTGTGGTAATTTCGTTTCAAGGGACATGGGTCATGTTCGAGTGCTGCTTTCGAGCCTTAGAGTTAGTCTGTGCTAGACTAACTCTTGATGTCTGAAAGTTGCGGTGTTTCAATTTAACATCAGTTGACGAGTCTCTGTTCTACCAGTATGATTTCTGATACTTGTCCTATCTGGGTAGGATGTGTACGTTTTGCCCTGCAAGTTTCCCAAGAGAGGGAAACTCGACCTTGCGTTGTGTACGGTGGACAGAATCTAAGATGAGCCAATTTCCTTTGTCTGCCCAGCAAAGAACAGCCTGTGAAATGAAGCTGATGTCGCCTATTTCGACGGGTTATTGGGAAGATGGGCTAAAATAAAGCAATATTGGTAGTAGGAATTAGGTAAATACTGAGGCGTTTGTTTTGTGCTTTTTATAACAGGTCTCAAGCTTTTTGTGAGGTGCTGAGGGCAAAGGGGGTAACATTTAGAGTGGGGGTGAGGTGGGGAGGGAAATTGCAGATGAGTGGGTTTCGCCCTCAACAGATTTACAGCAGATTAGAGGAGCCAGGCACTGTTAATTAGGGGTCGATAGGGGTGCTGAGTATGGCAGGGTTGGGGGTAAAGCCAGCCCAGGGGCTCTAAAGTAAGCCTTGGAGGTGGCAGGGGAGCTGGTGGTTCTCCAGATCTGAAGACGGGCTGGTGCCAAGGGCTTACAACATGCTGTGAAATTGCTTTTACAGGGGTGCCCGAGTGGCTCAGTCTGTTGAGCGCCTGACTTCAGCCCAGGTCACGATCTCGTGGTTCACAAGTTCGAGCCCCAGGTCGGGCTCAGAGCCTGGGGCCTGCTTCAGGTTATGTCTGTCTGTCTGTCTGTCTGTCTCTCTCTCTCTCTCTCTCTGTGCCCCTCCCCTGCTCACACTCTGTCTCTCTCTCTCTCTCTCTCTCTCTCTCAAAAATAAATAAAAACACTTAAATCAAAATAGAAGTTGTTCTTAGTGCTGCACTTCAAAAAGTGTTAAAATGTTAGAATTATGCTCTTTGCTTGTGCACATGGCCTTTTCTTTGCAGTGTTTCGGGAAGTATTTCATAATAAACAGATTGCAAGCCTTTTTATAACGTGGAGGCAAGGAGACTAGGAGACGAGGAAAGGAGCGAGCCGGGTTCCAGCACCTTCCGGCTCATCCTCCACTTCCGGGGCTCCTGTGCTTCTATGTGAACCAGGCCAAGAGGGAGTTGCTTCTAGAAGCTCTCAAAATCTTTCCTGTGACCCTGGGGAATCAGTAGTGGGGTGGAGGAGACAAGCATTTTCTTTAAACCGCTCTTACGGACTTAGCATTCTCCGGTGTGTATTTCCAGTTATCTGCAGGCATGTCTCCTCTTTCCTGCAGGGTTGTAAGTTCCTTGAAGGAACAAGGGTTGCCTGATTATTTTTTTAGGAAATAAAACGTTGTCCAGAGCGCTTATCCTGACCTCAGAATCATGTTGACGGATGGAGTCCCCTGGATCACTTGCCCTTACTTGTGGCAAAGTCCTGTTCAGGAGTTTCTGAAACGAATCATCCGGGGTTTGGCGTATCTGGGATCCAGGTCTCCAGTCTGATAGCCAAGCCAGGCAGTCAGTTGGGTCTGGTAAACCGAAGATAGCGGGGCCTAAAGAAAATAGTTAACCCATCTAACAGGTGCAGCAAGGCCAGTAGTTTTTCCCCGGGCGAGGCATTCTGGGAGTGCTCAGGGTTAAGTAGCCCCTGGCCTGAGAGAGACGTCAGGAACACAGCAGAGTAGAGAGGTGCGCCCGCCCCTTTGGCAAAGCCTGGTAATTCTTGGCTGCGTGGAGTGGGCGTTACAACTGATGGCTGCCGCCGGGGTCGGGCATCCTTTAAGCTTGTCAGCCGGTGGTGACCATGAAGAAATTGGAGCCTCGGACCAATTCTGATGCTTTGCACCTGCGGAGGGAGGCCAGCACCTTGTTCCTTGTAATGGAAAGGAAGGGTGTTTGATTTAGGTGTAGACCACAAGGTGACCGTAAATACTCATGTACTTGGGTAATTGAATCGGCGCTCACTTATTTTTAGACATCATGTAAGAAGCTGGTCACCCAACCACAAAACTGCCAGCGGGAGATGGGAAGCAGATGGCCGGAGAGAACCTTGCTCTATGTTGTACGTGCTCACACAGCACGGTGCTGGGGGCTGGTTACTCCTCTGGCCCGATGCCTTGTCTCTGCCCAGTCTCCTCGAAGCATGTGAGCTAGCCTGGCATTGCAGTCGAAACGCTACAGCCTTGCCTGTCTTAGTTTTCGCTGTTTGTCCAGCCTGTGTCCCTCGGTCCTTCGCACTGGCCAACGTGTGAAGAACGATGGCTGACCGTGGTGCTTCCTAAAGAAATTTGAATCAAGTGCTCTCTTCCTTGAGTCCCGTTGTCTCTGCTATACACACATTCCGTGTGACTTTTAGGTTTGGGGGGCACAATTGGATAAACGTTTTCTCTGTCAGTTTGGGGCCTGTAGACCAAGGGTTTTTAACTTCCCTTCTGAGATCACCACTTATTAAAATACCTAGACTCTGTAAGGGATCGTTTAGCTGGTAAGATGCAGCGAGATGTGCTGCGGTGATTAAGAGCATGAATCTGGATTCGCATTCAGCCTCTGTTTCTTCCATGTGACTCCGGGAAAGCCACTCGGCCGCTTCACTCGTCAGCATGTTCAGCTATAAAATGGGGGTAATTGTGTGCCTCTGTCGGTGAGTTGTTGTAAGGTGGGGTTCTTTGGAAGATTGTCTGAGAAGCCCTCAAATGTTTGCTGGTGTTGACTGGACAGTTAGAATGATCAGCACGCCAAAGGTAACCGGAAAAGTAGACGAGTTTCACCCCATGGAGGAACTCAGAGTGGAGGTGAGGAGGTAAGATCGTGAAACACAACCAGCAGGGCCGGGAATGCGAAATAATACGGGGCTACCGAGAGTTGGGAGAAGGGAAGGGTCACTCCAGTGGGGGAGGCACACAGGATTACTGCAGCTGGAAGAATGACCAGAGAAGGGGGACATGTCCCAAATGGGGGAGGGGAGAAGGACAGCAAGAGCAAAGGCTGAGAGCTCCACGTGACCTTACGGCTGGGTTAAGAACTTGGCCACTGAGGACCAAAGGGTAGCAGGCAGGTGATTCCGGCATATGTCATGTGGACTAGATAGAGAAGATCCTACTCTTTTCCCTATGCTTTTTTTTTTATTATTATTATTGTGCTGACTGATACTCGCTCCCCTGTCTTCCTGTTCAAATGCCCTGAGACTCTCAAAGGGATGGGATTGTCTCTGCAGTCTGTGGAAGGCCAGAGGAGAAACTGGGTTGATAAACAAGGAAGAATGGGCTTATCTTCAAGCTATAATTTAATGGAGAAGCCATTCTACATAGCTTTGGGTGAGGTTAAAAGGGGGTGGGAGGGAAGTCCGTCAGTTTGTCATGGGAACCTTCTGCTAAGCAGACAGGTGGAGGCTGAGGCTGATGGGAGTTTGTTAAGACCAACTGCCTAAGTGGAAGAAGCGGTAGGGGTGATTGTCTCAGCATCTGCTGGGTGGCTAAGTGGACTCAAAGTCCAATACCTTTTGGTTTTGTTGGAGTCACTTGGCAGAATACAACGGGGGAAGTCGCTGCATGGGACTTACCACTGGCCACTCAGGAAGAATTACTGTAGGATGTGGAAGACCGAGGAACCTTTCAAGACAGTGCTGATGATCTGTTGGAATTACTTGCAGTGAACCCTTAAGAACTCTTTTTAGATGTAGAGAATTCTCAAGACTACAGCGTAGAGTGTGGGCAGCGCTCTTAGATGAACACAGTGCCCGCGTCCCAATTCCTGAACCAACATCTCTGCGTTATAATGGACTGAAGTGTGCACTCTATTCACGTTTGCTGATTTTCCCGACTGCCCTTTTTGTGTTCCAGTTTGCATCTGGGATACCGCATTACATGTAGTTGTCGTGTCTCCATGGTTCCTAACGACGGCGCCAGTATCTTAGATTATTCTTGTTTTTGATGACCTTGACAGTTGACAGAATTACTGTCCGGTGTGTTACAGAATGTCCCTCAGTTGGGATTTGTTGCATGTTGTCTCATGATGAACCCAGGCTAAGGTGTTTTGGGGAGATAATGTGCTGTTCTCATCACATCATAGCAAGATCACATATCCTATTAACTTGACATCACTGTGATGTTGATCTTGATTGCCTGGGTGAGGCAGTGTTTGTCAGATTTCTCCACCGTAAAGTTATTCTTTCTTTCCTCCGCCTTTCCACACTGTACTGTTTGGAAGGAAGTCCCTATGTGCAGCCCACACTTTAAAAAGTAGGAAGTTACGGTCCTTCCCTTGAAGGAAGAGTTTCTGTAAGAATTATATGGAATTCTAGGGCACCTGGCTGGCTCAGTCGGTGGAGCACTTGACTCTTGATCTTGAGGTTGTGAGTTTGAGCCCCACATTGGGTGGGTAAAAAAAAGAAAGAATGTGGAAATCTTCTGCATGGGAGATTTGTCTATTCTGCCCCCATTTGTTGATTTTTAAAAATTTTTTTAAATGTTTGTTTACTTTTGAGAGAGAGCGTGTGCGCAAGTAGGGGAGGGGCAGAGAGAGAGGGAGACCCAGAATTCGAAGCAGGCTCCAAGCTCTGAGCTGTCACCACAGATCCTGACGCGGGGCTCAAACTCACAGACCGCGAGATCATGACATGAGCCAAAGTCGGATGCTTAACCGACTGAGCCACCTAGATGCCCCATCCCCCCGTTTGTTTATTCAGTCATTTATGTCTCTGTGGCCTCCTCTATGTTATACTTTTTGAGTTGTAATCTGATGCTGCTTTACTTTCTTATGTTGTCCTAGCTTTGGCCCCCATTTTTATTTGCTCTTTTAGTTCATTTCTGTATCCCTGACGTGCCCCCTATCATTGTGGGGTCTTGTTTGTTTGCTTTCGCACCTCCTTATTTCCTGACATTCTAAGCACTTGGGGCTCGTCCTGTGTGTTTCCTGTCTTGAATCTCTTGGAATCTGAAAACAGAAGAACAACTGTGGTCATGAGACATGGGACTAGGGTGTTAGGAGGGCGGAATTTAAAACATTCAGTGGAAATACATTGGATCTCATGGATTTTAAGGGACATGTGACCCAAAAGGGCTGAGAGTTTCTGAAGAATGGAATTCTGGTTGCACAAAAACTATGAAACTTGATGAGACAGACGGGAGATGGCATCTGGGTTCAGAGGATACCTGATGACTAACTTGATTTTTAAAAGGCTTGTGCAGAAGACTTGTGATTGAACAGGGAGTTTCCATGAAAGCCATCACTAAAAGTTACTTGGCTGGTGGTTTGTGAAAACAGTATTGTGACAGCACTAAACGAAGTGGGTACAGTTCACCTTCAACCGAGCTACATATTCCATTTCTCTGAAGTCCTCTCTAATCTTAAGCGAGTCCCTTAACAAATATTCATGGGGGCATCGGGGTGACTCAGTTGAGCATCCCGTTTTTGATTTTGGCTGAGGTCATGGTCCCAGGGTTGTGGGATCAAGCCCCACATCAGACTCCACACTGAGCGTGGGACCTGCTTCAGATTCTCTCTCTCTGTCTCTCTCTTTCTCTATTTCTTTCCCTCTCCCTCCCCTCCCCTTACCCTCTGCCCTGCTTGCATGCTCACTCTTTGTCTCAAAAATTAAAAAAAAAAATATATATATATGTATACACACACACACACACACACACACACACACACAAACATACATATTTCTGTAACACCCACCGTGCGAACTCACTTAGGCTCCAAGAACGCCCTATAGGCCAAGCTGCTGATGTCTGCGTTGTTAAGGAGTATACATTCTAGTTCGGGGAGACATATAACAACGAGGTATTTTTTAGAATGACAGATGGTAATACATGCCACAGGGAAAAGTAAGCAGGATTAGGGAATTGGGAGGTGGGCGCTGGGATTCTTATTGAAAATAAAGTCGTCAAGGAGAGCCTCGTTCATAAGGTGGTGACCTTTGCGCAGCGACTGGAAGGAAGTAAGGTAATGAGGCATTAAAATACAGATGACGTAGCCCCCCCACTATTCTCTTACACAGATGACACCAAAAGGTATCCCAGTGTGTAATGTGTGTGGCGTGTTATTTCTAGTCGTACACGCTCACAATGTTTAAACTAGAAGTGAACACAAAACTGAACTATCACTTTGTAACAAACACACCTTGAAGTGATAAAAGGCAGTGCTGGTGAGGTTGTAGGGAAATAGACATACCCACCTCTTTACAGATGATGTAAGTGTTTGGAGAGCAGATCCAGGAGACGGCCCTGCCCTGCCCTTTGTCCTAGGATACCTACCCCTGGATATGGTACTTGAGGCAGAGGGAGCAGGGCGTGTGGAAAGTATGAAGGAGTGTGCTTGGTATGTTCTAGGAATAGAAAGTTGGCCAGTGAGGCCGAGGTGGCGTCAGCAAGGCAGAGAGCAAAGGCGGGAAGCTCGGAGAGCCGGAGGGAGTAGGAGCCGGCTCGTGCCTGGGTGGAGGTCACTGCCAGTCACGTAAAGTACGCATGGGTGCCTCTTCCCAGAGCCGTGCGCTGCCACGGACCCGGGCTCTGTATGTTCTTCTCGGGACTTGGGCTTTTTCTTTGCGATGACAGAAGCCGTTGGAGGGTTTTGAGCAGAGGAGTAAGGTAATTAATTCCATATTTGAAAAGGACCATTCTGGGTCTTAGGTGCTTGTGGGCAGAAGTGGGGGGACCGGTTACGAGGTCTTTTAATCTATTGATATATTTCCAACTGTTTCTATAAATCTTTTTTTTTAATTACTTTATTTATTTAGAGAACAAGCAAGCGAGCCGGAGAGGGGCAGAGAGAGAATCCCAAGCAGATTCTACACTGTCAGTGTAGAGCCCAGTGCGGGCGTCGAACTCAGGAACCTGAGCTAAAATCAGGAGTCCCGATGCTTAGCCTTCTGAGCCACCCAGGTGCCCCAGAACCTCAGTCTATCTGTATGTATTTCACAGAGTAATAATCGCCATGCCTGCCGTTTCCCCATCTGTGCGTGTTAGCAATTTTCTTCCGTTGCCATACGCTCCTCTGTTTTATTGTTTTTAGTGGCTGCCTGGTCGTGTATTAGTGTTGCTGCTGTAAAAATTTACCATAAATGTAGTGACTTCCGAGGACACAGACGTAGTATTCTATGGTTCTGATGATCAGAATTCCTACAGTTGAGGTATTGGCAAGACAGTGTCCCTGCTGAAGTCTCTAGGAGAGAATGTTGTCCTGCCTTTTCCGACTCCTGGAGGCCTCCACGTACTTAGGTGCATGACCCCTTCCTCTGTCCTCAAAGCCAGTAACAGACCAACCTCAAATCTCATCTCTGAGTCTCTCCCCTCTGCTTCTCTTGTCATGGCTCCTTCTCTGGCTCTGGCCCAGGCAGGGCCCGCCTCTTAGCATGGCCCTTTGTGATGTGTTGGGCCTGCTTGGATAATCCAGGGTGATCTCTCCATCTCAAAATCCTTAAGTGAATCACATCGGCAAAGTTCCTTCTACCACGTAAGACCACATATTCACAGGTTTTGTGGGTCAGGCTTGGACATCTTTGGGAGGGGACTTTATTTGGCCAACCGTGGTTGAGGTTTTGTAGTTCATTTAACCATTTCCATTGTTGGATATTTAGACTGTCTACTCTCTCAATATCTATTGGATATTTAGACTGGGGCCATGATGATATTTCTGAGGGGCATATTTGTTTACTTGGACCTTCTTTGATTTCAGATTTATTTCAGAATGAGTCCCTTAAGATAAACATTCAGGTGTAGCTTTCCTGGTTTCCAAAGGGCATAAACATCTTTTGTATTTGCCCTCCAAAGGCACAGTTAACATTATCCTAGGTCCAGCGGGTATGTCCGTTTTCCCTGCAAACTCACCAGCATGCTGTTGAAAGGTGGGTTTCCATGGCTTTTGCTACAAGATGACATTTCGTTGTTGTGTTAATTTCTTCACTGGCCAGGTTGAACCTTTTTGGCCTACGTGCAGGTGTGTGTTTGAGGCCGTACAGTGTGTGGTATGTCCTTTGTAGTTTGAAAATAGTGTCTTCGTTTGTTTTGCCTCTTAGTTATAGCTGGAGCTAGAAGAATGGAGACAGAGAGAGACTAGTGCATAAATGGGAGGATGAGGCTGACATTAATACATGACACATACAGACCTATTTTGCTTCCCTTCTCCGGCAAAGAGAAAAATGATCTTCACAGTGAAAAGGGAAGAATTGAGGGGGATGTAGAAGACGGTGAAAGAACATCTAGTTAATCTGAAGGAGTTCAGATCTCTAGGACCTACTAGATCATATCTGGAGGTGTCGAAGGAGTTAGTAGTTACCACCTTTGAGACACTGCCAGTGATCGTTGAATAAATTTTGCAGGGGGGAGACATTTCAGAAGTTGAGAAACATGCAAATGTTCTTCTGTGCAACTTTTGAAGGAGTTTAATTCCTGACACGTCAGCGTATGAATCGTTCCCTTGCAAATATTCTGGATTACCATGCATGTGCGTGATTTGCAGACCCATAGAAGAGATTGTATTGATCCCTAGAAACCAGCATCAATTTACTAATGTGCAGTCACTAGTTGATCACATTGCCTTTTTAAAAATGTTTTCATGTTTATTTATTTTTGAAAGACAAAGTGCGAGCAGAGGAGGGGCAGAGAGAGACATGGAGACACAGAATCTGAAGCAGGCTCCAGTCTCCGAGTTGTCAGCACAGAGCCCCACTCGGGGCTGGATCTCACAAACCATGAGATCATGACCCGAGCCGAAGTCGGTTGCTCAACAGGCTGAGCCACCCAGGCTCCCCCAGCTGCCTTTTTCGAGAAGTGTTCTAGATCGGCAGAGGAAGAGAGAGCCATAGACGTGGAAGCATTTGACAAAAACCTTTCACACATTTCCTTACGCACATAATAGCGGTTGGAGGATGGCAGAACGATCCAGTAAGTTCACAGCTGAGTCTATTCATATGCCTTAGCTCAGTTAACGATTGAGTGACAGCTTGGAAAGAAGTCCCCAGAGGCAGGACTTCAGATTTTTCCTTGGCCCCCATGTAAGAAAGATCCTTAGGATTTGGATAGAGATCTTTAAAAGCCCTGTATTTTATCTGGCTGATGACACAAAGTTCAGTGGGCCAGCTAATAAACCAGTAGAATAAATAGTCATGCTATGAAATATATATTGTCCAACTATGACAATGGCTCTAAACCATATTTAACAGAAATAATGAAAATTTCTTAAAAATGGAGGTTGCTTTGAGAAATGAAGCTGCAGTTGATTTTCCTTCTTTTATGGCTTTCCTGAATTTCCCCCCAATTAAGAATAAAAGCAGTAATAGTTTTCTAGCAAAAACAAGTTTGATTCCTGTTTGATGGGAGAATGCTGGGTGCTACCTATGGTTCATGTGAGAGCACGGAATAATGTGAAAATTGCTGGAATGATAGGAAAAGATCCAGGTGCTAACCCTGGCACTGCCGTGAGAGAGTTAGTTTTCATCCTGGGCAAGCAGTTGGCCTCGCCTTTCTGGGTGTGAGTTTTCTTATCTGAAAGGTGGGGATGGAAGCGGGGTGGGGTGACCTTAATCGCTCTGCCCCATTCCCGCTCTCCTGTGGTCATCAGGCACTTACAACTTGGTCCTCGTGCTCCTCAGCGAGTTGACCAAATTTCTAGACTAAATGGAACCTTCCAGATGTTTCTGGATTAAACAGACTGTTACAGGCCCTGTGTGAAAAGGGCTCCATTTACTTTCAATCTGCAAGTTCTTTCAGATCTCCCTCCTTCAGGGTCCTATGAGACTCCTTATTTTCAGCCCTTCAATCCAGGGTTAATTAAGCACTACCCTTGAACCCCTTTCGATCAACCAGCCAAGACCAACATCTGTTCTTGTTTAGGGCTCAGACCCACCCCTTGGGATTTCAGAATGAGCTGGAGCCTCTGTTTGACTGGTTCTGCATGGCTTTACCCTTTACCCAAGGAGGACTTGCCCTCAGCATCTGTGTCCTCCATCGGGGCACCTCAGACCATCCTGGTCAACATCTGCTCTCGATCACAGACTCCTCCAGCTTCCTCCCTGGCCACCACCATTTTGATTTAGCGTATCCGTCGTGAACATTTAATTTTGAATTTTTAAGCCTCACGTTTTATCTTCCCAACGTAGATCTCCATGTTATCAGTCCTAAAGGGGTTGAGCGGTTTCCTTGTGTGTCTGGTCAAATTCTTCCCTATCATTAGTCGTCAGATATGACCCAGCGTCGGTGTTTCTGCTTTTATGGAACATGACGTCTTAGACACCTTCGTACAGTCTAGCCTTTTGGCTTCTTTTGTCTTATTTCCTTAAATTCTCGCAGTTGAGGTCTGTGATTGAGGCCCAAAGCCACATGGTTCTTGTTTCGTTTTGGTCGCCTTTGTTTTGACTGACTGCAAAGCAGACAGGCCACTTGGGCACGCTACGTTCTTCCGTGAAAACTTGAAGGTATTTCAGAATTGTGCGCTTCCGCTGAAACATGTCTATGTCCGTCTCCTTCCAGGGCTTCCCTCAATACCGAAGTCATTTGGGGGGCAGGAATAGAACGCACCCTGAGGCCTCTCAGGCGGTAGTACTTTTCAGCCTGCTCTTACCTAGATTCTTTTGGGGCTTCGTCCACCTTGAATTCTTCCCACGGTCAGCATTTTTTTGCATTTTTGCAGCTCGACTCAGGCACTCCCAGCTCTGCTCTGCCTGTGCATGCTCCAGGCTTGGCAGCTAACTTCAAGTTCTAAGTCTCGGTTAATTACTGCTCGGCCCAGGCGGCAAGGCGACGGGCATATTGTCCAGGCTCCGGCATGCTCTCTCCCTGCCTGCCATAAGTGGGTCTTGGGTTCATGCGTTATGTTTCTGGTTAGTCCGTAGGGAGTCTGTATGCTTGTCTGAAAAACAATTCTTTAACTTGCCACCCGTAGCCGGTCCTTCTCTGCTCCTGTGTCCTTGGAGGCCATGTCCCCACCCCCTTTGCCTAGAAAGCTCTCCCAGCCCAGCCAGCTGGAGATAAGCAGAGCGAAATGGAAAGCCACTCCTGTGTGGCCCCAGGCTGCTCTGTACACATGCTTGCGTCAAATGTCCGAATTTTCTTCCTTAAGTGAAAGGTTTTAGAACTGATGCTTTTGTCAGATGGAGATGATGCTTGTTCCTAACAAGCTCCCTATTTACAAATAGGAAGTACCTAAAGCCTTTAAGGTGTGGGTGCTTCTAAAGAAGGTTTTCAGTCTGTCTGCTCTCCAGACCTTTTTGGGGCTGGGTAAACGTTAAGTAGTGTGGACGTCTGGGTGGCTCAGTGGGTTGGACGTCCAGCTTCGGCTCGGGTCGTGATCTCACGGTTCGTGGGTTTGAGCCCCGCGTGGGGCTCTCTGCTGACAGCTCGGAACCTGGAGCCTGCTTCGGGTTCTGTGTCTCCCTCTCTCTCTCTGCCCCTCCCCCACTCATGCTCTGTCTCAAAAATAAATAAAACATTAAAAAAAACTTAAAAATATTGCTGTATTACATCTGCTTAACATGATGCCACGGAGTGGAAGTGAAGTGACTATTACGTGTGTAGTTCGCAGCAGTAGAAGATAGAATAGCCCGTTTCTTAATTGTTCCAGAGATGCCCGGCTTCAAAGGATAGGGGTGCGTTCTGATACAGTTTGACCTTGAAAGTCTCTAGAGGTGGGCTTCTGTGCAATGCAGGCGTAAGGCCTTTGTAACCAGGACGCAGGTTCACTAGCTGTGACAAAGTCACTGGGGCTCCTGTAGCAACTGACTTGTTTGCCTGTCATAAAACTATGATATAATGCTAGGCAAATATTTATTTAGCAAGAAGTGTAGGTGTGCACAGTAAGTCTTACTCTTTCCTTATGGAGCATTTCCTTATGAAGTTCGTTCGTCCCTGACTCTAGGACACTGTGATATCATGGGAGTGGCACAGTCCATAAATGTCACAAGATCTGAGTTCAAGCCATGATTTGGCTAAGTTGTCTGCCAGTTGCAAGGCTTGAGGTTTGTAAGTCACCTGAGGGTCCAGACATGTTTTACCTACATGATTGGGAGAGATTGGGAGAAATACTGAATTAGGTCATTTCTTTTTTTTTTTTTTTTTTTTTTTTTTTAATTTCTTTTTTTAACGATTATTTATGATTGAGAGACAGAGACAGAGCATGAGCGGGGGAGGGGCAGAGAGAGGGAGACACAGAATCTGAAGCGGGCTCCAGGCTCTGAGCTGTCGGCACAGAGCCCGACGCAGGGCTCGAACTCACGGACCGTGAGATCATGACCTGAGCCGAAGTTGCACGCTTAACCGACTGAGCCACCCCTAGAACACACAGTTCTTTTTTTTTTTTTTTTCTTAATGTTTGTTTATTTTTGAGAGAGACGGAGACAGAATGCTAGTGGGTTAGGGGCAGGGAGAGAGAGGGAGACACGGAATCCGAAACAGGCTCCAGGCTCTGAGCTGTCAGCACAGAGCCCCAGGAGGGGCTCGAACTCCCAAGCCGCGAGATCATGACCTGAGCTGAAGTTGGACACTCAACCAACTGAGCCACCCAGGCGGCACCTGAATTAGGCCATTTCTAAAGACTTTTTTGCTTTTCCGTATCTAATCAGTGTATCTAAATGTCATTTCACCTCTCCTCTTAACAATTATTTGCCCATTTCACCAGGCTTGGAAATACAGAAAATTACAAAGGAAAAAAATATATATATATAACCCGTATTTCCATCACACAGACAAAATCATCATTTACATTTTAAAGTATTTCGGGGCGCCTGGGTGGCTCAGTCGGTTAAGCGGCCGACTTCGGCTTAGGTCATGATCTTGCGGTCCGTGAGTTCGAGCCCCGCGTCGGGCTCTGTGCTGACCGCTCAGAGCCTGGAGCCTGCTTCAGATTCTGTGTCTCCCTCTCTCTGACCCTCCCCCGTTCGTGCTCTGTCTCTCTCTGTCTCAAAAATAAATAAACGTTAAAAAAAAAAAAATTTAAAGTCTTTCCTTCTAGTCTTTTTTCTAAACAGATATAGGTAAGAGTGGCTAAACCATAGTGCATACATATATGTCACAAGTGGGATCATACCCTATGCACGTTTTCATAAAGTGGTTTTTGTTTCACTTAACATCGTACTGTGAGCATTATCTCGTGTGGTCCGAGTAGTGCTGTGTTTACGTAAAACTACGTAAAAGCTTGGTCATTTCTGCAGTCTCTTCCAAATGTTCTCTATTCGAGAGCCCATTACAGGCACTCTCCAAGCTGAGCACACTTGTCTTGCAAACATCCTGTGAATACACACAGCCAGGCTTTGCCGTCATCCCAAAGAATAAGCAGTAGGAAGACCCCAGAGCGCTTTGTGCCCGTGGCAGGGGGTCAGGTGGGCACAGCCAGGGACCAGAATGAGGGTGACAGGGGGCTCCTAAACAGTGACATACGCATGGGACCCAGCAGGGTCTCTGCTGTCTTCAACAGATAGTTATGTCTGGGCATAACTTGGTGAAACAGGGCCGATGGGGATAACGGAAGGAAACTTGGTAACTAACCAAGGCTTTCCTGCCTGTGCCCTGCTCCGCCCCACTTCTCGCTGCCTTGGTTGGACACCCCTCCGCCCCTCCCCCACGTATCTCCTTCTCCTCCACGGGCCTGTTGCATTTTGTTCATGCTGCAGATAAGGTTCTTATCATATCGTGACTGGAAGGTTTCTTTTGTAGCAGTTGCTGGGTGTGGGGAGGGGTAGGGTAGGTTACGAGACGTGCCAAGCGTAGGTCTCCCCTTCCTACATCACTGAACTTCAGGGTAGAAAGACAGTCTAGTTAAGGTCAGCAGAGCCTGTGAAGATGCGCAGTCACTGAATATTTTAAAATCGTTTTCTCTTTCTTGTTTGCTGGTGTGTAGCGTTTCAGCTGCATCACGGGCTGTATGGTTTTGGCGGGCTTGCACCCACGGGGGTGCCTGGGGTAGGACACACTCCACTGCGCGGGAGCTTTTACAGATGCTCTTAGAGGCCCCTCCTGGTTCTAAAATTCTGTGATTTCTAGCATTGTTTCTATGGGAAGAGGCATTCCAAGTTCCAAGCAGCTGAGCTGTGGATCTCCCCTCCTTTGAGTTGCGAAACCCCCATGTATGAAAGCGTCCTTGAATATGCAGGTAGGTGTATATAATTCCTTTTATGTGTACGCAACCGTAAGACCACTGTCGAATGAAACCGCCACCCTTAATGTGGCAGCCACTGCCTTCAGAGCCTCCCGCCATTTGGTTCTCCTCACAGTGCTTGAGGTGGGCATTACTGCCTCCATTTTACAGATGTGGAAGCTGAGGCCCAGCAGAGCTAAGACATGACCGCAGTTCTGTCCAACTCCGAATCTTGTGACCTGTCTTCTTTGGTGCCTGCTGCCTCCATCCCTGCGCTAGCCAGCCTTCCTTCTCTCTGCTTCGTCCCCAAAGGTCCTTCCACAAGAGAGGTGAAAATTAATTTGTTTTTTTAATATGTTTTGATGTTTATTTTTTATTTTGAGAGAGAGAGTGCAAACGGGGGAGGGTCGGAGAGAGAGACACACACACAGAATCCAAAGCGGGCTCCGGGCTCTGAGCTGTCAGCACAGAGCCTACACACGGGGCTCGAACTCACGGACCGCGAGACCGTGACCGGAGCCGAAGTCGGACACTTAGCCCACAGAGCCACCCAGGTGCCCACATTCTTTTAGCTGTATCTGTGTTAAAGCAGTACTACTCGCTTTGAGAGACCCGAATCGTTGATTCTCGTAGATGGAGTCATGGACCACGATAGAGGTTTTTCACTCTTTTCTCAGTGGGCAGTGAACGGGCAGTTGACATGGTCTCAGAATCTGTAGAAAGAGTAGCCTGAGGGAAACCTTCTGTATAACCTAACACTGAAGTATCCAATTAGAAACATCAAATAAACATACCAAAGCTCATCTGTAGGGAATAGACTGGGGTAGTCAACAATGATGAAAAGCAGGCCCCCCCGCCCCCCCGCTCTCTCTTAAAACATATGTACACTGTTCACATGAATCTAGCTTAAAACATGAGCCGGGATATTCATGTGTTCATTTGCTTACTTATCCATCGGATTTTTGAACCCGCTTATGTCCCAGATTCCATGCCAGGCCCCCGGGGACACAAAAGTAGATGAGACCCAGTCCCTGCCTTCAAGGAACTGAAAATCCAGTGGACAGCGGGCCCAGGAACATCTTTTAAAATTATCTCGGTTTTAAATACGCTCTCATGAGGGTAGGGCTTATGAGCGAGGACGAATCTCCTTTACCTGGTAGAGACTTGGCGAATATTTACAATCACAGAAAGAGCGAGCCCGTGTGTGTTGATCGGCAAAACCCACTGAAATATACTTACGTTGTAACTGGGGACTTCTGCACGGCTTACCGAAGGTGAGTTCTGGATCACGTTTGACTGCTCTGCCCTCTTGAGATGTGCTCTTCATGACATAGGCAAGGGGAGAATGAATGCAGCAAGGTAGACCCCCGTCCTGTGCTTGATTTCCTTGGGTTCACTGCTGGGTATGAGTTGAGGCTCTGCGCTTCGTAGCTGGATCCCCATGGAAGGAATCCTGTTAGGGTGGCGTCCGAGGACATGCTCAGGAGGCTTAAAATTGGGAACTTCTTTGGAGCCTGTTGCGTGAGGATCAAAGTTGAGCTCAGTGGTGCTTCCTGGTGGCCGGGATCCCTTCCTGAACCACACGTGTGTTTCTGGAAGAGGAGGAGGGTGTAGGGGATGCGAATCTCTTCTGTGGGCAGGAAGTCAGTAGGCTCCGCGTCTACAGCTGCCGGAGGCTCTGTGTGGCTCCGCGGGGGAGGCAGGTGGTACAAGGTGAGCCCAGGAACTGCAGTGGCCCCCGTGTTGAGGCTGGGGCACGATGGACCTCATTTTCACCAAGTCTGTTTTCCGCGAAATGTGCCGCCATGATGAAGTTCTATGTGTAATCCTCCTCAGACAAATAGCTGTTGTGGGATGCTGTCACAAGACAGCTTTATGTCGTCACCCACTCTCCCGTTAAAAGTTATTCAGCAGAGAGGCACCTGAGTGGCTCGGTCAGTTAAGCGTCTGACTTTGGTTCAGGTCATGGTCTCGTGGCTCGTGAGTTCCAGCCCCACATAGGGCTCTGTGCTGACAGTGGCTGGGAATATTCTCTCTCTCTCTCTCTCTCTCCTCTCTCTCTCTCTCTCTCTCTCTGCCTTTTCCCTCGCCACCCCACCCTCTAAATAAATAAATAAACTTTAAAAAGTTTTTCAGCAGAAAGCATTTACCCTCTGTTTGGATGAAAACGTATCACATGACCGTGCTGATACGTCTTACGTTATAAAGAGTCCCCGCTTAATTTGCCAAATACTTAAAATATCTAATACCATGTAATAGTCAAACCTCCCAACTTCATTCCCATTCATTCCCCCTCCTCCTTCTCCATTCCCCCTCCTTCTCAGTCTCCATTCATTCCCCCTCCTCCAGCTACGGCCTCTTGCTGGGAGAAGGGTCTGTGGTTGGACGCTTTCTCTCTTGCTTACTCAGTGGCTCTTGCTTCTGGGTAGGGAGGGGTTGGGAAGGACGGGACGGGGCCTAGGAAAGTTTGTATTGGCAGACAGTGTCACAGTAGAGCTGTTTTTGTGTTGCGGGTTTTTGGCATTGGATCTTGCCCTTAGGGGGCCCTTCGGTGCGTTCTTCAGAAACATCCTGCCATCCTGTCTGTGAGGACCTCCTCCCTCCAGCCACCTTGGTTTGGCTGCTGTACAACTCTGTAGTCTCGTTGCCACTCCTTTCTCAGTCTCTGGAAAGCTCACTGGTCCACTCGCTCTCCTATCTGTTGGGTTCCATTGCCATCCACTTGGCCCTCATTGGGCGGAGACTGGCAGAGCCCCCTGTGTATGCTCTTGGCACGATCCGAATCCGGGCCATGGCACATGCACATCCTTGGTCCCCACAGACCTGGGGATTGCATGCTATTCCCAGTGTAGGTGTTGTGCCACTTGGCTTGTCCATCATCAGCCAGCCCGCCCGCCCATCCCCCGCTTTCGATTTCTCAGGCCAGAGTCACCAGCAAGGTCGTGGTGTCTCCCATATTGTGGGAGTCTCGTGCTCTCCAGCTAGTCCCGCCGAAGGCCTTTGCCGGACCGGAATGGGGAAGCCGGCTCTTCTTAGGCCCTCCCTCTGGGACCAGACTGCCCACGACTCGTTCAGTCATTCCCTCCTTGTAGCCACCTGCAGCCTGACATGTTTGCACCCTCGCTCTGGGTGAGTTCAAGAGCAGTGAACTTGGTTTGGGGCTGTGTCTTCTGAAGAAGTGCATCCAGGCCTGGCGCTTCACCTTGGAATGGGATAGCCATCTTATCCTGGTGGCTTAGTTGACACGTCCCTGTTAGCATCCTGGGATACGTTTTTGGGAGGCAGTGCTTATCCTCTCTCTCACTCTTGGAGGCTCACAAGGTACACAGCATAGAAGAGGCTTCCAGGCCTCCTGCCCGCTTGTCTGCAGCCTCTTCGTCTCCTGACCCTCCTGCTCCGAGGCCTGTGCTCACACTGGGTCTCCCTACTGGAAACTCACTGCCAGTTCCCTGCTCCTTCTTTGCAATGCTGGCTCCCCCTGAGCTTTCAGGGTTCTTTTTTTTTTTTTTTAAGTTTATTTATTTATTTTGAGAGAGAGTGCAGGGGAGGGACAGAGAGAGAGGGAGAGAGAGAATCCCAAGCAGCCTCCACGCTCTCAGTGCAGAGCCCGACACAGGGCTCAATCTCATGATGGTGAGATCGTGGCCTGAGCCGAAATCAAGAGTCGGTGAGATCGTGACCTGAGCCGAAATCAAGAGTTGGTGAGATCGTGGCCTGAGCCGAAATCAAGAGTCGGATGCTCAACCAATTGAGCCACCCAGGCACCCCGAGCCTTCAGGAATCTTAAACGTTGCTGCCCCAGAAAAGACTTTCTTGTCCCTCCCCCCCATCTAAATAGATCACCCCTTAATTATCTATCACTGCACCCTGTCCCCTTCATTTTCCTCACAGCCCATATTACAGATGATATTTTTTCCAAATAAAAATTCTACAGACTCTCCCATCAAATTGTAAGCCCCGTGAAGAAGTCCACGTCTGTTTTATTCAGTAATACCTACCTAGTTGGTGCCCGTTAAATATCTGCTGAACAAATGAAGGCATGAATTAAAAAAGGAAATGTGGCTTAAGCTATCATTTCCCAAATGCATCTCCTCTTTTATGTTAACTCTTAACATCTGGGGTCTTGGTTGTGTGGGATTCTGCCGCGGAGTTTAGGCATGCTGATAGGAGCCTAAACTTCTGGTTGTGTACTTGTCTGGTCATTAATGATGCCCCCCCCACCCCACCCCGCTCACTCTCATGACCTTCCAACAAGAACTTTGTTTTCGGCAAGTGGGGCAGGGCCATCGCCCCATTGTACAGATAAGCACACCAAGGGGAAGGAGTTAAGTGTGGTTTCCCGAAAGGGGTGAATGGCAAGCCTGGGCCAGAGCTCAGCACTCCCAATTCCGTCCTGGGCTTGTTCACTTCAGTCTCCCCTGCCGTCCCTCTTGTCACAGCCGTCCTCCGGCCGCGGTGCCTGACTGTGGCCCCAAGCACTGCTTCCAAATTGTGGGAAGGCCACAGAAGCGCAGCCTTCATTTGGAACGAAAAGACTAGTTCCTGATCCACAGCCCATCTTGTGTGGTGCAGAGGACGAGGATTTTTCTTGCAGATTCTGCCCTAAGAAAGCGGTACGTTCGCAGGTTTCAAATCCCCTCCCTGTCCTTGGCCTCCACAGCTGGAAGTTCATGCGTGATGGGAAGGTCGTCCTCCCAAGGGAGAAGTACAAGCTGGATTTTGAAGGAACGTGTGAGGCTTGAAGTCGGCTGGGCGACCGCCTCCCCTCTCCTTTCCCCGGGTTGCCCCACAGACGGTCCTAACCCTGGGCACAAGTCCGAGAACTTCACATTCTTCCTTTGAGGAGGTTTACTCCACCCAGGGCCATCCAGACTCCCTAGGGCAACACCGTTCACATATGCTTGCTTCAGAAGGAGGGAATCTTATCTCCGACGTGCACATTCTCTGGTGTGTCCTATCTGGTTATTATCACATCGAAACTGCAGGTGTTGACGGTTGTGTAATTACTGTCTGTTGATTATACAGTAATAGACCGCCAATTTCATTGGTTAGTGATTACTGCTTCCCAATGCACACGAAAGGCCACGTTTTACTTCACGCTGGCTTCTGAACGGTCATCAGTGTTCACCCTCCTACTAATGCCTGATATTTGAAATGTCCTCCGGAGTTCGCTGAGCACCTTCCATTTGATGATCTCCTGGGAAAATGCAAGCAGGCACCTTAGGTTAGGGGAGTGGGAGGTAACGCTTTTCTCCGTGGTGTTAAGTAACTTTCAATGTTGGCATGATATGGCTATTTTTTGTTTTTTTAACAGCGCGCGTATCTTAGGTTATTAGCAAAAATTAAAAAGCGGCTTTGAGTTTGTAGGACTTCCAGCTCTTTAAGCCTCCTCCTTGTCACAGTCCAAAAGGTAGAGTCATAGTAGATGGACCCTGTCCAGGATCGTATGAAATAAACCCTTGTTTCCCGGCCAGGTCCTAGTACCCTCAGATCTGAACCAGAATATGATTTAATACTACATTGTAAAGAAGTGGGTTGTCTACTCTATGCTAAGTTTGCTTAGCATAGAGGCCTCCACTGAGTTATTTTGATTTTTTTTTTTTTTTTTTAGTGTTTTGTTTATTTTTGAGACAGAGAGAGACAGAGCGTGAGCAGGGGAGGGGCAGAGAGAGAGCGAGACACAGAATCCGAAGCAGGCTCCAGGCTCTGAGCTGGCAGCACAGAGCCCGACGCGGGGCTCGAACTCACAAACCGTGAAATCATGACCTGAGCCAAGGTCAGAGGCTTAACCGACTGAGCCACCCAGGCGCCCCTATTTTGATTTTTATGGAGGTGAGACTCATGCGACCTAAAATGTCACCATTTTAAAGTGAAAAACAGAGGCGACCGCCACTATCTAATTCTGAAACATTGCCATCCCTCCCAAATAAAACCACCTGTCACTAAGTAGCCATTGCCTAGTACCTGCTCCGTGTAGCCCTGGGCAACTAATCTGCTTTTTGTTTCTGTGGATTTAACTGTTCTGGGTATTTCATCGAAATGGAATCACGCAATACGGGTCCTCTTGGGTCTGGCTTCTTTGGCTTAGCGTACGTTTGCAAGACTCACCCACGTTGTAGTAGATATCCGTACTCTATTCTTTTCGCTGCATACCCGGTATTCTTAATGTCACAAGTTTTATGGGCTTCTGAAAATTCCAGCACTGACCCCCTGTAGACCCACCATGTCCTTCTCTTGGTTGGCAGTGCCTTTCTATCTCAGTAAGCTTGGGATTTCAACCCATAATAACGTGCAGACCCTGAAGATGCATGTGCAGGTAAAGCCATAATCAGTTGCATATCACTCGAGCAAGACTCAGGAAGAAAGCCGTAGGCCATTTTCTGTAAGGACTACAAGTAATTCTTTGGATAAGAAGGTAGCTCCTTGGGGATAAGAGATGTGCGCTAAATTATGTCGAGGGTATAATGGATACAAACATTCTCAAGACTCTCGCATCATGGAAATCTGTGCTTTCGTGATTTTTATTGGCAGTGCTTAAAGCACCTGTCGATGTTTTTAAGTTTCTTTGCATTGGTTCCCACTCAGAGCTTGGGACCTGCTGGTTTAAGATCTTTTCTTCGGCCTTTGTAGGTAGAGTGATATAAAGAAGAACATGAGCTTCAGAGGCGGAGACAGCTGGGTTCGAATTTCACCTCCACCCCTTGTTAGCCATTGGTCCTTGGGCAAATGACCTGAGGTCCCTCAGGGGTCAGCGGACGTGTTGTCACCCCCTTGTCCTGAGCTGAAAAATCGCTCTCAAAGAGACCCGCGTCCTCGTCTCTGGAATGTGTGTTATTTAGAAAATAAAAGAATCTTTTCAGAGGTGATCCATTTAAGGATTTTGAGATGAGCAGACTATCCTGGATTATTATCCCTGTGTTCCTAATGCCATCCCAGCATTCCTAATAAGAGAGGCGGGGGGATGACACATAGCGACACAGACTGAGCAGATGATACATAGACACGGAGAGGAGAAGGTGAAGTCGAAGGCAGAGACCGAAGTGATGCGGCCACCAGCCAGTGAGTGCCACTGCTAGAAGCAACCAGAAGCTGGAGGAAGCAAGGGCCAGCTTCTCCCATGGAGCCTTCCGAGGGACTACGGCCGCTGACACTTTGATTTCAGCCCAGGAGTACTGGTTTTGGACTCCTGGGCTGCGGAGGTGGGAAGGAGTACGTTTGTGTAGTTTGAAGCCGCAGGTTTGTTGTGCTTTGTTTCAGGTGTTGTCGGGAAACACGCCTCCTTCTTTGCGAAGCTAGTGTGTGGCTGCATTTAGCTGGTGTGTCACAGTTTGTTTTCCTCCTTTCTCTCCTTGCGTCAAAGATGGTGTTTCTCGAACTTTGTGTGCAGCGGTTAAGAGTTTTCACTCCAGAACTACGTTTGTCAGCCTTGTCGCCGTTGACCTCCTGGGCCAGATACTTCTTTGTGGTGAGGCTGTGCTTTGCATGGTAGGATATTTAGAAGCATTCCTACCTGGCCAGATACCAGCAGCACCTTCTGTCCAGTGGTAACAACAAAAAAAAGTCTCCAGGCATGGCCAGATAGCACCTGGGGGACAAAATAACTGTGCTGAGCACCGCTAACCTAGATTTGATCTCCGCTCCTTCACTCAAGAGCTGTGCGTTCCCAAGTAGGCTAGACAACCTCTCTGAGCCTCCGTTTCGTGATCTATAAAATAATACCAATATCTACCTCACAAAGTGGTTGTGAAGGTAAGCACATTAGATAGCGTACACCAAGGCCTCAAAATAGCGCCTGGTACCTAGTAAAGTGTTAAATAAGTGAAAATTTTTACATTATTAACGCATGCTCCGCCACACCCGTTTATCACGCTCTTTTGTGTAGTTTCCCTTATAGAAATAATGGACTTTTAAAACCTTTTCCAAGTAGTAACTTCTATTACAAAGATCAGGGTTTGAAATTAAATATGCTTCTTTCATTACCCGCCCCTTCCCACCCCACTGCTCCCCAACTCTGTGCCTAAGAGTTGAGGAATCGTGGCTGAGCTTACGCACTCGGATCGCCTGTCAGCCGTGCTAACTCGCTGAACTCTTCCTATGATCCCGGTCCGTGAGCTGTAACAACAAGAAAACCCCTTTCCATCTGTCAGTGATCGTTCTATTATTCTGTAATTACGCCTTTCTCCTCCGTGATGTAACTGTTGAATTCACTTATAGACGTGTCAACGTCTCTATTCGAATGTGCGAAATATTTAGCAGCGTTTAGCAGTTTTTGGTGAAATGCTAGAAAGTGTTTTGAATAGATCCCATCATCTACTTTTGTAAGGAAGAGGAATGTGCTCCAACTGTGGTTTAGGCCATTGTGTCTCTAAGCACGGGGGACACTGCACAAAACAAAGACTCCCTCTTGTCACTGAGCTTGCGTTCAAGCACAGAATAATAATAATATGCATGATGATTAAATGGTAGGGTATATTGGAGGGTGGTAAGAATTTAGGAAAACAAGCAGTCTAGGGTAGAGGGGGGTCGGAGTTCTGGATAGGCACTTGGGGACGAGACGTGACCTTGAATAGGTTGGGAGCATTTTTCACTCTTCATAGAGGTGAATGAAAATGTCTTTGTGGATTGAAACTGATGTTTGCAAATGGACCTCTGCTTTTGATGAAGAATTGGGATACCTGAGTCTTTCCAGGGTGCTAAAACTCTGTTCCTTCTCCACAGTGCTGCCTGGGAATGTCTTTGAAGGTTAAGCCATGGGGCTTTGGTTTATCCCAGCTGCCGTGGGAATTCTGCATGGGAGCTGCCTCGCAGCTCAGAGCACTGGTATTTACGTCAAATAGATTATCTTTTTAATTCTGGTTCTCTACGTCTATAGTGGATGACTTTGGGCAAGTCACTTAATGTCTCCAAGCCCCACCCTCCTATGACCGTGGTAAGGATTAGAGGAAATAATGCATCGAAAGCGCTTAGACATGTGTCTAGACCATAACAAATCCTCCGAAAATGCGGGCAGTTTAGTTTTCCAGTTAGTACATAGAAAATGTCTAAGGTAGTATGTAAGTATTCGTGGTAATTGTAATTGTTTCAAATCTGTGCTGCCGCTGCTCCAATAAACCGTGCCTGCAGAAGGGAAGTCTACATCGAGAGCCTGTGAATTGGTTTTTCGTGAGCTTGGGGTCCAGACACACTTTGAGTGCTCTGTGCAAAATAACCTGAAAGGAGTTTGAAATGAGAGAGTGGAGGCAGGGCATCATTCAGGTAATAAAATCCAGCTATCAAAAAAAAAAAAAAATGTGATTAATCAGTTATCATGGATGGTTCCATTGACGGACTTTTGTCTCTTAGGTAGCGGCGTGGCTATTCACTTAGCTGGTAGATGCTTAGATAGGCATTTGTTAAATGATGGAGAAGAGCAAGTCACCCCGTGATGCTGAATGACTGCAGATGTTCCCGAGGGAGGGAGAGGCTTGATTGGGAAATGGTCAGGACCGGGAACAGAACATACGCGGGATGCCCTGCTGTACCACCAGAAAAGCCCTAGAGGTCATGGACTTGGTGGTTGTACCACACTGTGATGTGCTAAGTGCCACTGAATCATTCACTTGAAAATGGTTGGTTTCGGGGCGCCTGGGTGGCTCAGTCAGTTAAGCGCCCGACTTTGGCTCGGGTCATGATCTCGCGGTCTGTGGGTTCGAGCCCCACGTCAGGCTCTGTGCTGACGGCTCAGAGCCTGGAGCCTGATTCGGATTCTGTGCCTTCTTCTTTCCCTGCAACCCCCCCCCCCCGCCCGCCCCACTTATGCTTTGTTTCTTTCTCTGTCTCAAAAATCAATGTTAACAAATTTTTTTTCATGTTCTATGAATTTCACCTTAATTAGTTAAAAAAAATGAATGTATGACAGTGCCAGGACTCAGACCCCAACTCCTCCATCCCCGTGTCTAGTCTTCAAAAAAGTCAGCAGAGAATAGGGCATCTTATGCTGGGACCTATGGAATAACTGTTCTTTAACTTTACAAATGTGTTAAAAGCTTGATGTTTCAGACATCCAACATCTGGGGACTGTTTGCTTGTTTGTAAAATTCAGCCCTGATACACTGTTGACATAGATAGAAGCCAATGCAGTTTCCCCCTAGTATTTATCCCAGTATCTTGCCCGTAGTAGCTGCCCAATAAATCGGGATTGAACTGAATGTATGTTGTTTTCAGTGTTGCCGTAAGTTTAGGTGTAGTACGTCAGTGGAAATGGCGTTGGACTATGCAATATTAGCGATCTCGAAGTTCACCTTGCTCTCAGTTGGGTAACCTTGAGGTGGGGCCACTCATATTGTTAGTGGCAAGGCCAGGATGTTGTGTTTTCCTCCCAGTTTTATTGAGATTTGATTGACATACAGCAGCGTTTAAGGTGTGTGCATAATTATTTGACTTACATATATCGTGACATGGTTACAGTGATAAGTTTGGTTAACATCCATCATCTCCTATAGATACAGGCAGAAGAAAAAAAATTGGTCTTTTCCTTGTCATAAGAAGCCTTGAGTAAATACTCTTGTAACAACTTTCAAATATACCATATGGCATTGTTAACTGTAGTCACATTGCATGTTACCTCCCCAGTACTTCTATACCTTAAAACTGGAAGTGTGTCCCTTTTGAGCACCTACATCCAGATCCCCATCCCCCCACCCTACCTCTGATAAATGCAAATCTGATCTCTTTTTCCTATGAGTTTGGACTTTTTTTCTTTTGTTTCTTTCTTTTTAGAGACCACATATAAGTGAGATCATACAGTATTGTCTTTACCTAACCTATTTCACTTAGCATAATGCCCCAAGGTCCCACTGTGTTGGCTTAAATGGCAGAATTTCTCCTTTTTATGGGTGCATAATACTCCATTTTGTGTGTGTGTGTGTGTGTGTGTGTGTGTGTGTGTGTGTGTCTGCATGTGTGTGCACCATATCTTCTTTGTCCATCCATTTGTTGATGGATACTTGGGTTGTTCCCACATCTTGGCGATTGTGAATAATGTTGCTCTTGAACACAGCGGTGCAGATGTCTCTTTGACCTACTGTTGTCTTTCCCATCAGATACAGTCCCAGAAGTGGAATGGCTGAACCTGACTGTAGTTCTTGTTAATTTCTTGAGGAACCTTCATACTGTTATCTGTAGAGGCCGCACCGCTTTGGAATCCCGCCAACAGTGCACAAGGTTGCCTGTGTTCCCAGGTTGTTGTCTTTAAACTTAGTGTTTGTGAAAACATCCGTAGGTAATCCCATCAGCGATAGCACTGGAATATGATTCGTTTCCTTTTTTCCTCCTTACTTTCTCTCTAAGATTCTGGCAACCCAATCACATTTCTAGGAACATAAGACCCAGGTTTCATCTCTTCTTTTTGCCACCGCTTAGCCAATGTGTGTTTCAGCCAGTTCTTCTCCCAAGTTTCTGCTAGCTCACCTATCAAGTGGGAGGAGTAGGGGCCAGGGACTGGACTAGACATCCTTCTGAGGCTCCTTTTGATTCCACCTTCCCTGTCAGGAATTAGCTGGTGAGTTGGTGTTGAGCTGACTTAAAGATGAGGGGTTATTGCCAGTTCTGTTTAAATCAGACCTGTTCTTCATACTGTTTTCATGATAGTGGTTGAGAAATATCCAGAAGGAATTAATATAGCCGCGGAAGAGGTGGCAAAGGGTCATATCTGGAGTGCGGATGAAGATTCTGCTGTATTTTAAGTTCGTTGTAACAAAAAAAAAAAAAAACAAGAAAAGAATCACAGGAAACATACTGCTTTGGAATTTGCTTCTTAAAAACTTAGGATGGTTGGTGCCCAGCTGACTCTGTCAGTGGAGCATGTGACCCTAGATCTCGAGGTTGTGAGTTGAGACCCACATTGGGTATAGGGTTTACTTAAAAAACAAACACACACACGTATTTATTTATATGTATATGTATATACACATAATAATTTGAATAATAAATAATATATAATAAAATCTAAGATGGCATGTATATATTTTCTGTAACTTTTTTACTGGTTGCATTTTTAACAGACATAGTATAATGAGTACAGATTACTAGTATTGGCAATGTAATTTAACCATTAAGTGTTATAAAATACTTTAAATAAGCTTTAAACATCTCCAGTCATTTCCATGGGATAAATTCCTGGAAATGCAATTACTGAATCATTTGAGGTTACAAAATGATAGGGTTTTTTAAAATTTATTTTTATTTTTTTAATGTTTATTTTATTTTTGATGGAGACAGAGCATGAGTGGGGGAGGGGAAGAGAGAGGGGGAGACATAGAATCCCAAGCAGGCTCCGGGCTCTGAGCCGTCAGCACAGAGCCCGATGTGGGGCTCAAACTCACAGACCGTGAGATCATGACCTGAGCCGAAGCAGGACGCTCAACAGACTGAGCCACCCAGGCGCCCCAAAAATGATAGGTTTTTTAAAATGTACATGACCAGATTTGTTTCCATCAAAATTGTATTTATCTAGATTTTAGACCAGCAATGAGATTGGCCAGTTTCCTGCTTGTTGGAAAACATTTGATGTGATCACTTTTTAAAAATCTTTAACATGTTGATAACAAAAACACTGTATGAATGCTTTAATGTGCATATATTTGATTTTAGGTATGTTTGAATATTTTGGCTGTTTGTATGATTGCTTCATAAATTGTCGTATGTCACGTGCCTGTTTCTAAAAGCAAAATTTTAAGTTAATTCACAAGAAATTTTTATTGGTTAAGGTTCTGAACTCCTTTTCTGCCCTGTGTTCAATTTGCCTGCCTTTTGGTTTTGTGTTTAGTAGTTTTACTTTTCTCGAAGATTGATATTTTATGCTGTCAAATCGCATAACATTTTTCTTATGAATTTGGCCTTTGTCATGCTGAGCCAGGCCTTTTCCACACCATTATTATAGAAATAGTACTGTAATTTTCTTCTAGTACTTCCGTGGTTTTCTTTTTCACATTTGAAAGTTATTGCACCTGAACTTTCTTTTGGGTAAGGCAAGAGAGATGGGGATCAAGTTTATTGTTTCCAAAGTGAACAGCCAGTTGAGCGACCTGATTTAAAATTCATCTTTTTGGGGCGCCTGGGTGGCGCAGTCGGTTAAGCGTCCGACTTCAGCCAGGTCACGATCTCATGGTCCGTGAGTTCGAGCCCCGCGTCAGGCTCTGGGCTGATGGCTCGGAGCCTGGAGCCTGTTTCCGATTCTGTGTCTCCCTCTCTCTCTGCCCCTCCCCCGTTCATGCTCTGTCTCTCTCTGTCCCAAAAATAAATAAAAAACGTTGAAAAAAAAAAAAAAACTTAAAAAAAAAAAATTCATCTTTTTGGCATTGATTTGAAATGTCAAATGCTGAGTTCTAGACTATTCTTCAACACTTTGCTGCTAAGAACAAAACGCGTTTCAGTTCCTGTAGCTTGAGAGCACATTTGGGTGACATCTGGTAGTGCAATAGTTATTCATCCTCTTGCCCCCCAAATTTATTGAGTATTCTGGACAGTTCTTCTAAAGAAAATTTAGAGTAATTTTATCAAGTTCTAAAGAAAACCTCCAGCAAGGTAGTAATGGGAACTGAGTTTCATTTCCGTATTTCTTTGGGGAGAATTGTCATCTTTACAATTGAGCTTGCCCCTTGGGAAGGATGGCACATGATTTCATGAGTTCAAGTCTTCACTTGTGTCCCGCACTAAAGTTGACATGGTTTTCTTTATGTTACTTCTGTTCACCTCTCTTTAAATGTACTCCTGTTTGTTTGGTGTCTTTTTCCTTGATAAATGTGAGTTTCATCTCCATTATATTTCTTAGTGGGTTATTTCTCAAGATTAAGGATATCACTGATTTTCTAAGAATGTTTATTTATTTTGAGAAGGAGACAGAGAAAGAGAGTGAGGGAGGGGCAGAGAGAGAGGGAGAGAATGCCAAGCAGGAGCCATGCTGTCAGCAAGGAGCCTGACACAGGGCTCAAACCCATGAACCGTGAGATCATGACCTGAGCTAAAATCAAGAGTTGTATGTTTGAGCCACACAGGTGCCCTAGGAAACTATTGAACTTTATGTTTTGGCTCTGATTTTTTTTTCCCCCTAGGCGATTCTACTGGATTTGATAAGTGGATTGATTATTGTTTTTCCAAATAATGTTAATTATATCTTCCAGTTCCCATCATTTATAATTTTGTACTGCTTCGGCTAAAACTTGGAGAAAAGTATTCAAATAACAGAGGTGATGGGAGGCATCCTTACCTACTTTTTGACTTTAAAGGGAATGTCACTAGCGTTTCACCAGCCTGTGTGATTAGTGGATCTCTTCCCACAGGACCTTGGCAATTCCAGTCTCTTTCTTCTCCAAATAAGGTACAGTTCATAACAAGTTACTGCTGTGTGGCCTTCTTGATGTTTAATGGTTAAACTGTGTGCAAATGGTAACTACGTTTGCCTGGAGTTCTATGACTTCTAGGTGACCTCATCAGTCCTGTAAAGCAATACCTTTTTGCGTAGATTCTCAGTGATACTTGGCTGCCCTGCTGAACTTTGCAAAAACCTGTAAGAAATGATTTGGAATACATCACACTCAAATTAGAGGAGTGGGTTAGAAATTCCTATAATGCAAAGCCTTAATTTTGTATGCAGTATTATTAAGGTGTAGATGCACCACGTAGTTCAATGGTTTAAATTTCATTCCTATGTCAGCGAAACAGAGTTTAGTTTCAACGTGTCTTACTTTGGAGGCTGCTCTCCTAAAGAACCCATTTCTGGTTTTCGTACTGGTCCCATTTTTTGGATTAGCAGTGTGGTACTTTTGAAAGCACATTTATGAGTGTACTTCTGTTTAATGATGTCACAAGCAGTTTATGTATTATGTGTTAATGTATTATGTGCTAGGGTCAGAGGAGCGTGTTAACTCAAAATATGTTCAAGTACCTTAGTAATATGGACTCTTTATTTTTTTTTTAAGTTTATTTATTTATTTTGAGAGAGTGTGTGTGTGTGTGAGTAGGGGAGGGGCAGAGAGGGAAGGAGAGAAGAATCCCAAGCAGGCTGTGCACTGTCAACACAGAGCCCGATGCGAGGCTTGAACTCATGAACTGTGAGATTATGACCTGAGCCAAAATCAAGAGTTGGATGCTGGAGCCACCCAGGCACCCCTGGATTCTTTATTTTTTAACACTCCCCCCTACCCATACAAAAAGAAACGGAGGGGGGGCGGATATTGGCCTGTATAAATAATTCAAGTTTGCAACGTGTGCAAAATCTTGAAAAGTGTAAGGAATATAATCTTACGAATAGAGATAACCATTGTTGGCATTCACGGTAGTTTTTCCTTATCTGTGTAATTGCTGTCATACTGTATATCCAGGTCTTCTCACCTAAACATTATAAATAGATGTTTCTCCTCGATGTGTAGCGTTTAAATAGGAAAACAGGGCAGTTGGGCTGTGGGAATCTGGGGAGAGATGATCCTTACAGATGGCCACAATCCTGAGGATGAGTCCCAGGGGATGACCTCGGCATGGTCTGCCACCCTCCTGAAACAATCACGGACCCAGGTATCCTCAGCGAGCCGGGAAAGCAAAGCTGAGATTATCCCACATGACCTCTGGGAGGCTTAGGGTCGCCTGAACAAAAACCCTCCTTTCCTCTGAGCAGCCCAGTGGCTTCTGGAAGCTGGCCTCACTCTCTGAGCCACCATGTAGATTTTGCTTTGACATCTTTGATCAGTCATCTGACACATGGAGGTATTACCCGCATAGATGCGCTCCTGTTTTTTTTTTTTTTTAACTTTTTTTTTTTTTTAACGTTTTTATTTATTTTTGAGACAGAGAGAGACACAGCATGAACGGGGGAGGGGCAGAGAGAGAGGGAGACACAGAATCGGAAGCAGGCTCCAGGCTCTGAGCCATCAGCCCAGAGCCCGACGCGGGGCTCGAACTCGCGGACCGCGAGATCGTGACCTGAGCTGAAGTCGGCCGCTTAACCGACTGAGCCACCCAGGCGCCCCAGACGTGCTCCTGTTGTACGCAAAGAATAGCATGTAGAGGGAGAGCAGATAAATTGCCTTATTCCTAAGGCCGAATTCCAGGGATTTTTTTTTTAGGGCCTTTGGCCATGTGATATTTTACATAAATATTTTTAAGAACCCTGTTTGCCAGATCAGCATATCTCCTGCTGTGGTATAATATTAGTTCTAAAAACTTATAGCTGATCCATTACCAAAGCCAAAAAAGGGGGTGGTGGGAGTGCTTGAATTAGAAATTTAATGTGAAGAATTTGTGAATTGCTGGTATTTTCATTTTGTAAGTGTGGCACATTTGTGGAAGAAATAGGTTTCTAAAAATGTGTAAGTGGCTGCTCTGTGGCCCATGTATTCCTTCTTAGTTTACAGTTGTTTTACAAGGTCGTCTGTAAATTACAAGCCAACCGACAAATAAGTGAAGTTTTAAGCAGAGTAATTTTGTAACTTTTTCTTTTGGCGGGGGGGGGGGGGGGGGGGGGGGGGGGGGCAGGCATCCTGTACTCCAATTGATTGGAAATAAAATTAGGGGCGTGTGGGTGGCTCAATTTGGTTGAGCATCCGACGCTTGATTTCAGCTCAGGTTATGATCCCTGGGGTGTGGGATCGAGCCCCACATCGGGCTTTGTACTGAGTGTGGAGCCTGCTTGAGATTTTCTCTCTCTGCTTCTGCCCCTCTCCCTGCTCACATCTCACTCGTGCTCTCTCCCCCTCTCTCTCTGTCCACAATTGAATGAATGAATGAATGAATGCATGAATAGGAAAATAATTTTTTTGTATCTTGGACATTTTTACAAAGTTTGGAGATTCTTATCATGTGTCTGTATGATCCTTTGCCACCTGTTCCTTCTATAATTTCTTCTTCACATCAAGCAAATAGCTTGTATTTTTGCCTGTGTTTCCATTTTCTAGAATTTCAGGTTAACATATACAAGTGTGGCAATTTACTCCTTTAGAACAGCACTGTTTGATAGAAAATACAGTGAGAGGCACTTGCATCATTTTAAATTTTATAGTAGCCACGTTTTACCTAATACATCAAAAATATTATTTCAACAGCCACATGAGAACTTAATGATATATTTTATATCTATTTTTTCTTCAGACCAAATCTTCTAAATTCCAGCATATATTTTACACTGAGAACACATTCAGACACTGGATTTTCATCAGAAATACTGGGTCTTTTCCTGAGATTTCATAAGTTTTCAACTGAAAAAGTAGACTCCCATTCCCAGGTGGTCCCAAACATACGTAACAGTAACATAAACCAGCAGAGTTTTAAAAAACTTTTTACATTAAAATTCAATAAAATTAGGGACGCCTGGGTGCCTCAGTCTTTTGTGTCCAACTTTGGCTCAGGTCACGATCTCGCAGTCCGTGAGTTCGAGCCCCGCGTCAGGCTCTGTGCTGACAGCTCAGAGCCTGGAGCCTGCTTCTGATTCTGTGTTTCCCTCCCTATCTGCCTCTCCCCTGCCTGTGCTCTCTGTTTCTCTCTTAAAAAATAAATAAATGTCAAAAAAAGAAAAGTTTTTAATTACATAAAATAAAAAATCCACCTCCGGGGCGCCTGGGTGGCGCAGTCGGTTAAGCGTCCGACTTCAGCCAGGTCACGATCTCGCAGTCCGTGAGTTCGAGCCCCGCGTCAGGCTCTGGGCTGATGGCTCGGAGCCTGGAGCCTGTTTCTGATTCTGTGTCTCCCTCTCTCTCTGCCCCTCCCCCGTTCATGCTCTGTCTCTCTCTGTCCCGAAAATAAATAAAAAATGTTGAAAAAAAAAATTAAAAAAAAAAAAGTCCACCTCCGTTACACAATTTCAAGTGCCATTTAATTTTATGCATGGTGTCGAATCCTAGTTATTGGTTGCATAGGGAATTGGAAGAGAACTGGCTTGAGAAAGAGGAGACTCCTATTGGATCTGTGATTAGCTGTGTGATCTGGAGTATACAGGGCCTGGAGGTCTTCATTTATAAATTAGTTACAAGGAATGGACCATATATGTTCTTCACTGAGGTCTCTTTGATGCTCACAAAATGTGATGAATCTTGGATGCAGAAAGCCTCAGAATGCAACGTAACATCAACTTGAATGTATTTCAGACCACTGCTGTGAAATAAATCGCTTTCAAGTGTTATGTTTCACGATACATAGCTCAGGTGGGGGGAGAGAAGGGAATGGCCACATCGGCCATGGTAGTCCATGGGCGCTCTCTGCTCTCCTTTGAGGAGGGGCGGTAAATGTCCACGTGCTGTAGAAATTATAGAATGAGTGTATTTCTTTTCTCATGAAATTGCCTATATTCATTTCCTGTTGCTGCTGTAACAAATTCCCACAGATTTACTGCCTTAAAATGACAGATTTATCTTAGAGTTGGAGAGGTCAGAAGCCCAACATTGGTCTCCCGAGGCCAACAGTGACGCACCAGCAAGGTTGCCTTTTTCCTGGAGGCTCTGGGGGAGAATCTGTCATCTTGCCTTTTTGAGATTCTGGAGGCCAGGAGCATTCCTTGGCTGATGGCCTCTTGCCGTCTTCAAAGCCAGCAGTAGCCGGGACAGTCTTTCTCACAGTCTGTCATTCAGACACCAGCTTTCCTGCCTCCCTCTTGCCTTTGAAGGACCCCTGTGGTTCCCCTGGGCCCACCAGATAATCCAGGATAATCCTCTTTTAAGGCCAGCTGATTAGCAACCTTAATTTCACCTGTATCTTTAATCCCCCCACCCCCCACACACCCCAACTTGGCCTAATCGCCATACAGTCACAGGCTCTGGGGATTAGGACATGGCCGTCTTCGGGGGACCGATTTTCTGCCTGCCACAGTGCCTCCGAGGTTTCATAGATTTTGCCAGTAGTTTCGCAGCTGCTCATTTTTGTTGCTCTGCTCCCTTTTCCTTCTCCAAGACTGAGAGTCAGGAGTCAACTGAAGGAATGAGGGCTAAGTAGTGACGTCGAACGGCTGACGCAGAATTTCTGTTCCGTGAAGCCTACCTCCATCTCCAGCTGTTTGTTGAAACTAATTAGATGCGGAAGGTTCTCTTACTTAGGACCATGTTCCCATCCATGGGATGATAGACTGTGACCTTCTAAAGGGAATAGGGATGTATTCCCTAAGTTTATTTTTCTTCCTTTACCTCTCATCAGAGACACCATAAATGTTTGCCAAAGGTCGGCATGAAGTTTTCTGTCTCTGCTGCGCAGGTGGTTCAAAGTTGGGGAGTGTCTTTCTTCTGAGGACGGAATCATGATGTCATAATCATAATGTGAACGTGCTCGTTAAAATGGAAGAATTGGACTGTATTAATTTGCACTTCAGTCCACTCTTCTGGGTAGATTTTTATATCCGGCTCTCGCTGTAATTCTTTGTGTCTCTGGCAAAAATGCCATATCCATTTCCAGATGCGTTCTGCCATTATCAAAGGCTCAGAGGGAAATCTCCTGCGTGCACCGTGGGCATTCAGAAAAAATGTCTCAGAAGCTGATACAGAGAAGATAAGGCAGAGATTTCTGAGTGTACTGAGTAAGCACCAGCAGCCTTTACCTTGAACTTGACGGTGTTATTTAGACTTTACCTTCTGCAGTGTTGCTTTAGAGGGTAGTAGCCTGATTGGGAGACCTCCGTGGTTAAGCTCCATTTGATATGATCATGATATCTGTCTCAGCCACTCACTCAGCAGTGTTGATGAGTGCATACTTTTGTGTGTCACGTTTTAGAAAGCGATGGGCTTACTGTCCTTAGAGCTGCCATACTGTACGAGGCTAGGAGTCACGATTTGTGTCACTGTGTCGTCTCCAAGAATGGCACCCCTCGCAGTGGTGCAGTGAAAGACAGCGATGCTGACATTGCCCGTGAGAGAGCCCCTAGCCTGGTGGGGAACAGATTTGCATCGAGTCCCTTAGTGCTTACATTACGTGTGCATGGGCACCTGCCCAGGAGCACGGACGAGAGAGTGTCTTAACTTTTCCTGAAAAAGTTGGGGTATCTGGAAGGTCTCGCGGAGGAAGCCCAGCCTAAACCGAGTGTGGAAGAATGAATAGGAGGTGGTCAGATCGGAAAAAGCCAAGACGGTGCTCCGGGCCACGTGAGCAGTGTGCAAAAGCATGTGGCATTTGCAAGACCTACAACTACTTCGGCATGAGTGAGGTGTGAGATTCGTGTGGGAACATGATGAGGCAGAGCATTTAACCTTCCTCTGCCTCAGTTCCTCATTTAGTGAAACAAAGAAAACGTTAGCCACCTTTTGGGTTCTTGTGAGTTTTAAATGAACTACCCTAAGTAAAATGCTTAGAAAGGGGCTTACATGGGAAAATCACTTGGGACGCCTGGGTGGCTCAGTCGAGCAAGCCTCCCACTTCGGTTCAGGTCATGATCTTGTCATTCGTGAGTTCGAGCCCCGTGTCGGGCGCTGTGTCGACAGCTCGGAGCCTGGAGCCTGTTTCGGATTCTGTGTCTCCCTCTCTCTCTGCCCCTCCCCTGCTCGTGCTCTGTCTCTCTTTCTCAAAATCAAATAAAACACTTAAAAAAAAAAAAAAAAAAAAGAAAAAGCACTTAACAAACGTCAGCTATCGATGAAGACAATCACAGTCCTGTCATGTGAGGTTTGAAAAGTAGGCAGGGTCTGCATAGCGAAGGAATTTCAGCGTCCTAATGCTGGCATGGGGAAAATTATAAAGGAATTTTTTTTTAACGTGCTTCACGGCTTTGTAGGTTTATAAACTCTGTGTCGTCCTTTTTCAAGGCTAATTAGACCCTCGTGAGTTGACTCATCCCACTCACAATCACCAGATTGATGAAAAGGGCCACCTTGTTCATGTACGTGCAAACGTGGAAACGCTCATCACGCTGCGATAATCATGGCCATGGGGTGTTGTATCTTCCTCCCACGAATGGGCCAACTTTTCTTCAGCTCGTCTGTTAAGGTCAGATGGTCTGTAGGTGAGGATGAGGGTCAGAGCAAATGCAGAGGAACATTCGAAGGGCTGGTTTCAGCAGATGATGTCAACCCCGTGGGTCAGTCCGGCTCATGAACTACCTGTCTGTTAGATGAAGATTCTCCGAACACGGGGTCCGGGGCCCCACCTTCTCTGGAGAGGCTCGAGACTCCACACTTCTCTTCTCTCTCCTTTGATACATGTCCATCTTTTCTGATACATTTGTTCCCCCGCTTTTTTCTTTCTTTACCTTTGTTTCAGCTTACTTGTAGGAGACGTCGCGGTTTTCCAGTTTATCTGGATTCTCTTTAAGGTTGGCTGCTCTTTGATGAGGCTTTGGGGTTTGCTTAATCTCAACAGTAAGAGTCTCCATAGTGGTCAGTTTTTCATTGTGTGCACGAGCTAAATGGTGGATTATTTCTGGGAGTAAGTATTCATTTGAGCCCATCACCCATGGAGGGTGAATTCAGAGAGCTACTAATGATGTAGAGTGGCCTGTCCATTTCTTGATGTCATTGTATTTCCCTAATCTGTTGTTCTGGTCATCTCTCCCACTAAACTGTGGAATCCATTATATCCGGGGACCCGTAGTAGAATGAATGAGTTGGTAGGGTAACAGTTGTATCTTAAAGTTGTTGTATTTGTATCGTAATGAACATTCTTTCATCAGAGTACTATTGTAGGACTTCAGCCTTTTAGGATCTTTTACTGAATGCTTTAGGAATAGAAAAAACATTTATTTTACTGGATTTTCATGCTACATTTAAAGCTATAGTGTTATTTTATACATTTTTATCAAGCATTACAAGGTCAGGCTGATTAAGCAATACTTAAAATAAAAAGTAATGTTAAGACAGAATTATTCTAGTTATCCTTGGTAAAGGAAATCTTTTCTTGCCCTCATGTCCGTTATGTGATCTCCTAATCATAAATAGCAACGTATCCAAAAAAAATCGATCTTAGGTTTCCAACTGTAATCACGTTGATTTCTTTAATCATAGTTATGAAAAACATGGAAGCATTTTACATGTTCGTGTGTGTTTTAAAATAAAACCAGTGTTTTTTAAAAGGTGGAGAAGACCCATGTAAATTTGCTGCCTTATGGAATATATGTTCTGAATATTGTTCTTAAACATTGAAACAAAAACGCTTTGATGGAATGCTACATTCAGTGCTCGTTATCTTGAATTCACTTGCAGGTCATTTGTTCTCGACTGTTAAAAAAAAAAAGTGAATGTTCTTGCTCCAAAGGAAATTTTTGCTCCAAAGGAAATTAGTCACAATTGTTCCTAACGGGTGCTTATTTAAAACGGAGAGCTCTGGCAAAAATAAAAATGAAAGCTCTGCAAGAGACTGCACTCAAAATTTTTAATGTTTCAGACGTTACAGATGTTGACATTTTGATGAACCAGAGCCTGCCTCCAGTGTTATTTTAGTGGTCTGTTCCATGGAGCTGTGAGAGATGAGACAGTAATATAATGAAACGTTTATTAAAATGCTTACAGTGCACGGAAAAGTTGGGCGTGGATTGTGCCCCACTGAATTCTGTGCTCTAGCAAAAACATCGTATAATAATGTTCTGGTCCATATTTATGTTAATGCAACATGGAGATAATGGGGGTTCTCCCTCACTTGGAATAAACTAAAAGCAGAATTTCAGCAACTTTCAGCAACAGTACCAGACCTACTGCTAAAAATGCAAGGCATGTTTTTCTTCTTCTTCTTTTTTTAATACTCCAGGAAAATAATAGGACCTACAGTGTTAAGGAAGAAATAGAATTTCGTATGGCTGTTTTGTGTATAGGTAGATACTAGATCATATAAAGCGATTTCTTCATTGATCGCAAAGGACCAAAAAACACATGAAAGAAAATATCCTATTTGTTAATAGCTTTTTAAAGGCAGGCATGCAGGCAAGCAGAGAAAGAAAGAGGAAGGAAGGAAGGAAGGAAGGAAGGAAGGAAGGAAGGAAGGAAGGAAGGAAGGAAGGGAAAAGCGCTATATTTTGTTACCTAAATCTCAGTTTGAGGAGAGCTATAATACCAAGGTTGGAGTAGATGTAGAGAACACTCTGTTGGGAGCATCGATTGATGTACACTTTCTCAAGGGCGAGGGTGTTCATCAGAAGCCTTGAAGTACATAACTTCCCATCCAACAGTTCCACCTCTGGGAATTTAGCCTAAGGAAAGAATTGAACGATGGGGCCTTAAATAAATACACACACACACACACACACACACACACACACACACAGATATTCATTGTAGCATTGTTTGTAAAAGCAAACGTTGGAAACTTCTCCAATTTCCATGAAGATGATCAGATTATGGCTCTTTTATCCCTGAATACTTTAGAGCTGCCTACGATGATACTATGGAAAGATGGCGTAATATGGTAAGTTAGTTAAAAACTAGTGTGGATAATACAGTGTCATTGATGGTTACAGAAAAAGTGTTAGAGCTTGGGTACCTGACAAAATTAACAGAAGCTATCACTGGATAGTGGATGGCAAGAAATCTTTGTTCTTTGCTTATGTTTTTTCTTTGCTTATTTTTTAATGTAAGGAAGAGAGACTTTTTTTATAAGCAAAACCATTTTGTGAAACTTACCTTTGACTATCACTTCTATATGCATAATTGGATGCGCGTTGCAAAGATGTTAAATAATGTTCAACATAGCACTATTAACAGTTTTTAAAGAAAAATTTTTTAATGTTTTTTTATTGGTTTGAGAGAGAGCACGTGCAGGGAGGGGAAGGGAGAGAAACTGAGAATCCCAAGCAGGCTCCATGCTGAGCAGTGCAGGGCTTGATCTCAGGACCGTGAGATCATGACCTGAACTGAAAACAAGAGTCAGATACTTCCTCGACTGAACCACCCACGTGCCCAATGGTTCTAAAAAGTTTTAACATATATATCCCCTCTTGTCAGGAATTTAAGTAAGAAAGTCATGGTATAACAATGGTAAAGCATGGCATAACAATGCTTCATAGCCATTGAAATTATAGATCTGTATGTATGTTCGCATCGTGTAACAAGGAAAAAGCAGGGGAACAAACATAGTGGGTAGGTAAGGAAAGTAGGTATGTAGACAGATAAAAGTCTGCAGTGTTTTTCATGATAGTCGCACTAGTAGTCCTTTCTGTGTGATGGGATTATGGGTCATTTTCAACTTGTTCTACGTCTCTTTATTTTTTCAGTTGTTTACCACGAACAGATACTCCTTTGATGACTAGGGAAAGTAAAAATCAACAAAATTAGAGGCAAACAAGGAGAAATTACCACAAAATGCTATGAGATACAAGGGGACATTCTGTGGAGATAGATGAGTGGGTGGTGTTTCTAGGAAAATTTACTTTATCAGAGTGGTTCCCAGCAGAGAGATCCGAAGTCAATAACCACGTAAGAAATGAAAAACCTACCAAAAGGTGCTTTCTCAATTCAAAGTGCAAGCCCGGATGGCCTCAGTAAATTCTTCCAGCATTCAAGGATATTATTAAATAGGGTGAAGTTACAAATTATCGATGTCCCGCTTTCGTGCGGGACATTTGGTGTAAACCAGAACCATTCTGCGTAAACCTGGATACATTTTCCCACCACAATTTCAGTGTTTTCTATGCATACGGCAAAAGTCAAACTTGGGAGTTTAAGATGTTAAAGCGATCTTTATGCCAGAGCTTCGCACTGGTAGTGTGTGTGCATATGTGCGTGCGTTCATTCACACACACTGAACATCAGTCATGCTTATGAATATTGATGCAAAACCCCTCAGTGAAATACCACCAAATAGAATTTAGCAGCACATTAAATAAGTACCATAATCGAGTGGGGTGCATCCCAGGAATGTGTGAGCTTGGTTTCACACTAGACCAAAAAAGAAGATCTGTGTGTTCATCTTTCAGTGCCAAAAATGCTTTGCTGTAATTCAGCGTCCAGTGATACATTGATTGTGGCAGTGGTTACGTGACCGTACACATTTGTCAAAACTCCTTAAACTGTATTCTTTATGAGGGTGAATTTTAGGGATTGCCTGGGTGGCTCAGTGGGTTGAGCGTCCGACTTTGGCTGAGGTCACCATCTCCTGGTTCTTGAGTTCGAGCCCCGCGTCCGATTCGGTGTCTCCGTCTCTCTCTCTGTCCCTCCCCTCTTGAGCTTGCTCTCAGAATAAATAAGCTTAAAAAGAATTAAAACTTGGTACAATTAGAATAAGTAGAATGAAACAGAACATCGGAGTGGAGGTTGCAAACTTCGCTGTTATTTGTAGGTGTTTGAAGTGCACACCTGGAAAGTAAGAGAATCGGTGGAAAAAGAGAATCAGTGTGGCCAGTTGGAACGGGTGCCTGGTGGGGGAAGCGGCAGGAAGAGAGGGAAAAAGTGGATGCATACATCATCCGCTAGCACAGGTGTCTGAAGTATCGCCCACCATCATTCATAGGCAGTGCCCCACACCTGGCCCCTGCAAGGCAGTGCAGGACATTCTTTCACCTGCAGGACATGACTTTGTCCTCTCCTAGAGAGCATGTGGCCAGAGACAGGGGTTGAGCATAAATAAAAATGACAAGGACCTTACGAAAAGAGAAGAGGAGTGACAGTCGTGGGGCATAAGGGCTGAGCTTAAGCCAGACTTTCCTTTTTGTTTTTTTTTAATCGGTATTAGTGTTAGCTTTTAATTTTTTTTTGATCAGTGTTAAAATGTGTTCACTCTTCACTTTTTAAAAAATTGAACGTCTCTAGGGGGGTCTGGGTGGCTCAGTCGGTTGGGCGTCCGACTTTGGCTCAGGTCATGTTCTCGCGGTTCGTGAGTTCAAGCCCCGCGTCGGGCTCTGTGCCGACAGCTCGGGGCCTGGAGCCTGCTGCGGATTCTGGGTCTCCCTCTCTCTCTGCCCCTCCCCCACTCATGCTCTGTCTTTCTCTGTCTCAAAAATAAATAAACATTAAAAAATTTTGAAAAAATAAAAGAATAAATGTTAGAAGAAAATTTTGAAAAAATTGACATCTGTCGACTGTGAGAGTCCACAGTTTTAGAAATCTGGATTTTCAAACCCCCCCTTTTTTTAAATGTTTTATTTTATTTTTGAGATGGAACAAGTGGGGGAGGAGAAGAGAGAGGGACAGAGGATCTGAAGTGGGCCCTGCACTGACAGCGGAGAGCCCGATGTGGGGCTCATACTCACAGATCGTGAGATCATGATCTCAGCTGAGGTCAGACTCTGAACCACCCAGGCGCCCCCAACCTCTTGAATAACTGGAGGCTCCAGCATCCACGGCCACCCTCCTCTGCAGGGGCAGCCGTCTGCGGGAGCTGACTGGTAGCTGCCTGCTCTCCTGAGATGCCCGAAGGTTCTCCAGTCTGCTGAGTGCAGTGCTGTCTCCCGGTGCTCTCGTCCATCTGTCCGTCTGCCCTTGGAAGCAGTTCAGTTGTGTCTCCCAGTGTTGGTGATAAACTGAAGAGCGATTCAGGGCAAACTGGGTTCTTAGTGGTGAAGCCGTGTCCATGGAAATCGACTAGTCTTCCCGTTGGGAAAAGTGATGGAAGAAAAATTGGAACAAACGATAAGATTTTTACTGCATTGAACACACAACTTGTTCATACCCACTGATAACGTCCTTAATTCCCCCATCGTAGTTTTCACATGGAAAAATTGTTATTTTTTGAAATACCAGATGGAGGGTTCGTCTTGGCGGGGAACTGGCCATCGCCCACCTCTTCCTCAACATTCTTCCTTCCGGGTTCTGCGGTTTGTGCAGAATTGCTTTTAGGCCAGGGTGATCCTTCTCTTCTTTGACGATCATTAAGGTTAATTGAGCCTTTAGATTTTATACATTCCCCAAGCAAATTCTACTTAACGGGGCAGGCTTTCACTGTCGTTTATGCCGTGGGACTTTTTGCCTCTTGTCTCCTGTGTCTGGCGGCCAGATCTGTTGGGTATTCTAGAAGCAATAGCAGCAGTGGCCTTTTGCCTACATTTTTCTAGAAGGAAGGTGGACGGTTTTATGTTGTCAGTCATGGAGCTGGTTCAGTGTCAGTAGCGCCCTGAAACTATGGCTGTTCTTGATGAAGAAAAGAATGAGATAATTGCCCCCAGATCTGACTGATCTAGAGCTAAAGGTTATTTTATAGACTTTAAATAAATATTTGCAATCTGTTACTGGTGTCCTCCTCATTCACCTCCTCCACCACGGCAGGCTTTTTCTCTCAATTATATGTATTTTTTCCTTTCTTCTTTGTACCACCCACATTCCTCTTACCGATCGTCTTTTCTCAGGAGAGAAAAAAAAGTTTAAGCAAGTCCCATCCCGTGACCCATCGTTGGTGACATTTTATTGCTTGTTTTCCTCTCCGTGTACGTGAAAGCACCGTGCACCCGGGTTCTCAGTCTGAATCAGCCAAGTTCTTCAGTGCTTAGTCTGTGTGGCTCCCCCCACCCCCACCTTTGTCACCTCCTCCTCCGGGCCCGGCTCCTTCCTTCTTGATTTTTTTCTTTTTTTGCTCTCTCTCCCTCTGCCTCTACCAGAGTCCTGTCCCCACGGTTACCAGGTGTCTCCCAGACACTAGAAATGCCCCCCCCCCCAATGCTTCTATTCTTCAGCATTTCCGCCACATGGGACAAGTGTCAGATGTCCCATGTGTAACCAGCAGCACTCGTGGGATGTGCGCAGAACTCTTTATTTTTGCCTCTTGGTGTAAATTTATTCAACGGGGAAAGGTCTGCTCTCGTGAATGTGAGACCCAGGAACCTTTCCGCTCGCTCGTGGGCGGTGAAGTGTTCTCCTGTCACTCGAAGTCACTGTCTGCAGCTGGTGTCGCAGATGTTGGGTGCCTTGCAATTGGCAAAGAGTCCAACTTCACGTTAGGGGCTCCCCTCCCTGGGTGGGGGGTGGCCGCAGGCAAAGCTGCTGGGCTCCTGAGGAGGGCGTGCTTGTCTCGTCCCCTGCCTTTGGCCATCTTGCTGGGGCTCTCACCTCCCTGGGTCAAGGCAGGAGGAGGAAGGAATCCAGATGATAGAAGAACAAAAATTCTCGGTCAGAGGTCTTATCCAGCTGGTACTACCATAAAATGGCTTCTCGTGTTCCGGGTTCAGCAAGTTAAACCAGACTCTCTGGGCGTGTTTTGGGTTCAAGGAATCTTCACAGACCGTGGGTCCTTCATCTCAGCGGAAAGCAATCTTGCTCGTCTCCAGAACTCTTCGTACTTTGATAAGGACTTGGGAGCCGTAGAGGTGCTCTCTCTGCCTCCCCCCGTAGTTTCTAACCGTTGGAGCACATCAGACTCACTCGGGGGCAAAAAAAAAAAATTTTAATAGAAATTCCAATACCCCGCCCCTGGCCTAGTGAGTAGGAATCTCCGGACTGGGACTCTGTTGTGTTTGTTTTTCAAAATTCCACAGGTCATCCTGATGCTCCCCGAAGGCGGAAGACACAAGAGCTAGCCTGTATTATATTTACTCATTTGCAACCTACCTCCTTCCCGGACTCTCAACTTCCTTCGGGGTCCTTTTCATCTTTGCAACACCCTCTACAGAGACTTAATCATAACAGACTCTGAGGACGTGTTTTGTGGCACGAAGAAATTTGAAATCTCAGGGTTCTGGCAGAGAAGCTGTGTTACCAGCATTGGTTCCGTCTTCAGACTGAAGTGTGTGCAGTTTTAGTGCTCAGTAAATATTGGATGATTTGCTGGCCAGGTAGTCGGTGCCCAAGAAGGAGAAGCAGGAGACAACAATCTAAGTAAATAAGATATGATCCTGGTTTGGGTTCCAGGATCTCTTTTGAGGAGTGTCCTGTCGGGCTGTGTTCTAAGAGCTTTGTGCATATCACCTGCGTTACTGTTCACCACAATCGGCTGCTAGAGGGACTGTTCTCATTTTTTAGGTAAGAAAAGTGAGGCTCAAGGAGGGGTAAGTAATTTGATCCCCAAGGTCACACCTTTGTAAGTTACAGTCAAGATTTAAACCCAAGTTTTCTGACTTCAGAGCCCAGGTTCTTTTTAAAATTTTTTTTAATGTTTATTATTTTTGAGAGAGGGAGAGAGACAGAGCGTGAGTTGGGGAGGCAGAGAGAGAGGGAGATAGAATCGGGAGGAGGCTCCAGGCTCCGAGCTGTCAGCCCAGAGCCCGATGCGGGGCTCGAACTCACAGACTGTGAGATCATGTCGTGGGCCGAAGCTGGATGCTCAACCGACTGAGCGATCCAGGTGCCTCTAGAGCCCAAGTTCTTAGATACTGTGTTAGAGCACTTTTCACTGAAGGCAGGGGAGGGGGGAGTAAAGCTTTAGAGAAATTTGGGGAGATACTAGGGTTAGCCGCCTCCTCCCTTCCCTCCCTTCTGCCCTCCTTTTCCGTGTGCCTTTCTCTCTGTAGTCTGCCTGGCTGCACTCTTGCCCTTGAGGAGCATTAATGAAAGAATCGAGGAAGAGGAAGAGGGCGTATGGACCTTGATGAGATGATTTCAGTTGATTCACTCCGGCAATGTTGAGGCAAACTGGGTGGGAGTGGAGGCATCCTACCTGACCAAGCCTCACTGGAGTCCTGGCATTAGGGGTGGGGCACCTGGGGGAGGGGGTGGGGACCCAAATGCTTTAGTAACAAAGGCAGAAGGGAAGGACACAAGGTACTAAGAAGGTAAAACCGAGGACATGGAGTGAGCAAAGTCAGGAAGGAGAGGAGAGATCTAGATGATGTGGAGTTTTGACTTGCGGGGGGAGACTGTGGTGTAACTCATTTTTAACACCAGCAGACTGGGGGAGGGGAAGAGTGAATTTGTTCATCGAAAGGTGTGAAAAGTCCACGTGGGGACAATGCCTTGTAGGTGGTTACAGATTCCAGGCTCAAGGAGGGTCAGCCATATCTGGGGACAGAAATGTGAGCCATCAGTAGAGTGGTTGCAGTGAAAACCATGGCCGTGGATGCTGTTGCTTGGAGAAGGACTCTGAGGTGCAAGGGAATCCCACGGGGCAAACATCGCAAAATAATCTGTACAAATTTAATAAAACATCCTGACTCTGTCCATCCTGGATGCCTTTTTGAGCCTGAAGAAATCGTTGGCTCTCGCTGAACCTCAGTTTACTTGCTGGTCAATTTTGGTACGCCTCATTTCTAAAGCCTCCTTCCGATCGGATATTCTGCCATTCTGACCCTTGGCACTGGTGCTCATGACTGCTTTGGGATAACAGGGCATTTAGTAATGGCCTGATTTTGTAAGGTCGCTAGGACCCGTAAGCTCTCGCAGTTCATGGAGCCCTCATCTGTCTGGCAATCAGAACGATGGTCCTGTCCACGTCCAGTCCACTGACCTTCTTGGAAGATCACTTGGAGTACCATTAATGGGGCAGGTGTGAGGAATCCAAGGGTATTTTTTGAGAGGCAGTAGGGGAGATTAAGAGCCCACCTCTGGGGGCGCCTGGGTGGCTCAAGTCACTTGAGCTTCCGACTTCAGCTCAAGTCATGGTCTCGCACCTTGTGAGTTCGAGCCCCCCATTGGGCTCACTGCTATCAGTGTGGAGTCCGCTTCGGATCCTCTGTCCCCCTTTCTCTCTGCCCCTCCTCTGCTCGCTGTCTATCAGAAATAAGCATTAAAAAAAAACCCACTCACCTCTGGGCTCCCATTCCTCTACCTGTACCACTTAACCGGGTATGTCACCTCAGGCAACTTAGCCTCCTGAGAACCTCTATAAAATAAGGATAATAATCCTAGAGGTGGTTTTGGGCCTGAACAGGGTGATACACAGTCCTTATGAGGGCCCCTGGCATGCAGGCCTTCACTAAATATGTTACTATTCTGTGATGATGACAATGACAAAACCATTGGTGGAAAGCATCTTAAGAAATCAATCTTAGGGGCACCTGGCGGGATCAGTCGGTTAAGTGTCCGACTTCGGCTCAGGTCTTGATCTCGCAGTTCGTGGGTTCGAGCCCCACGCTGGGCTCTGTGCTGACAGCTCAGAGCCTGGAGCCTGCTTCGGATTCTGTGTCTCCCTGTCTCTCTGCCCCTCCCCACTCATGCTCTGTCTCTCATTCTCAAAAATAAATAAACATTAAAAAATTAGAAAAAAATTGATCTTAGACTTTTGGCTTTCAAAAGGAGAGAGAAAGAAAAATCTGTACCATTTCCTAATAGGTGGGAACTTTCAGAGGGCTGAACCCCACGGGTGGTAAAAAATACACTTCCTGTTAACAAATGGACTTGCGTTCAGTTTAGAAATGAGCTGGTGTAAAACTGAAGGAATCTGAGCACCCCTGCCCTTAATACTTGTTCTTTTTGCTACGTTTACTTGTCCTCTTACCCTTAAAGGACTGTGGGTACAAAGAAAAGAATAAATCATAGACGTCCCTCTGTGTCAGAGAGGTTAAGGGACTCTTGGCTACACATTGGTCACCTTCTAAAGCCAAAAAAAAAAAAAAAAAAAAAAAAAAAAAAGTGGCCCTGAATCATGTTGCTTCTCAGCCTCTAAGTCTGGCTTTCACCTTCTTTGGAACATTTGACCTGCTCCTCAGAACATGCCTACGGAGGTCAGCCACCTGGAGGGAAAGACACATCTAGAGGAATGGTGACTCCTGCAAACTTCTCGAACCTTTCTGCAGTTCCTTCCCCTGTACTTCTTTCTGCTTGTTTTGTCCGAAAGAGGCCGTGTTCAACCTGTTTGTCGGGCATCGCCAAATATGTGTCCCTGCACAGCTTATTATATGCCAGGAAGGACAGTAGCATGACAGCAGTAATTCAAAACAGGGTTTAAAATGAATAAATAAGAATAAGCCACTGGGATTAGTCGCCATTGAAAAGTTGAGAGCGACCAGGGAGGGTAGCCGCAGCCTCTGGGGATTAACAAATGGCTTGCTGTAGGAAATAGTATTCACTGATCCGGCCGCATTTTTACTTTTTAACTTACCGATGGCCTTTCTACCGCCCTGGGATCTGTCTCTTCTCAGACCCAGTAAAAGTCTTAGGAAGGAGGTTTATTCTTATTTCTCCTTGTCAGAAACTGTCAACCTGACCGATGATGAACCTTTCCATTCATACTTTTTTAAACCACAGAAAACGTCTTTTTCTATAAATGACGACAATCTCAGGGAAGAAGCCAAAGAGAGAATTTTCTTGCACAGAACCAAACTAAAAGGCGACAAAAAAAAAAAAGGGAGCCTTCTGGTGAGAGGGGTGGAAAACTGGGGAGGACCACTTCGTGATCATGGCACTGAGGATTGTAATAGAGAGGAACCCGTTGGTACAGGGCTTTTACTGTTTGTAAGGCCTAGTATAGACCTCATGCCTTTGATCCTTAAGAAGAGGTTGTGTCCCCACTTCATAGATGAGACAAGTGAGGCCCAGAGAGGTTGACAAACTTGCCCAAGGTCATAGAACTACAAGTATAGTAGTCCGACTCCAGATTTGGCACTTTTTCCCTGTGGTCGCGCTATGTACTGATTTGTCGAGCCTTTCTGGAGGCTTCTGAGACACGCAACTGAAAGGCCCAAGTATGTAAACCCAGCTAGATTTGTAGCCTTTGCGTGTTTTGCAGCGAACTTTATACACGATCCATAAAGCTTTGAATTATTGTTTCCTTCTTGCCAGATGGATCACTCCTGCGAATGAAAGCTAGCAGACAGGCAGAGAGAAGCGTATAGCCACAGAAAGGTATACCCGTGCTGGCCTTGGCTTACAGTCTAGAAGTCTGGCCAAAGTGAAGGCACCGAAAAATGGATGCTGCCTAAAACACATAAAACCAGTGAGGGACAAGTGAAATCAACTCCTTTTTCTCTTCTATTGCAAGACTTAAGGCGGTAGAGTGTGGGGGCTGGATGGCTCTTTGTAATATCTTCCTTGATGTTCTCCTTTGGGAAAACTGAACAAAATAACTACAATTCACATTTACTTCTTTACTTGAACTTTGCTGAGGGTCTAGTCTATGAGACTTCTTCCATTAGGGCTTTGAGGCCCCTTTATACCATTTGGCCCGTGTGCATATGATGGGCCTTGCTCTGTGTGAGTGTTCTGATGGCTTTCAGTGGTTATGAAAAATAAAACGCAAGAGTGGTTTTAATGTCCACTGGTAAACTTATGCTCTGATTTTCTTTTTAATTTTTTTTAATGTTTATTTTTCTTTGAGAGAGAGAGAGACAGAGCACGATCGGGGAAAGGGCAGAGAAAGAGGGAGACACAGAATCCAAAGCAAGCTCCGGGCTCTGAGCTGTGAGCACAGAGCCGGACACGGGGCTTGAACCCATGAACCTCAAGGTCATGACCTGAGTTGAAGTCGGATGCTTAACCAACTGAGCCACCCAGGTGCCCTGACTGCTCTGATTTTCTAATCCTTGCTGTCACTTTAAAGTTTTTTTTTTTAAGTTTATTTATTTATTTTTGAGAGAAAGAGAGAGAGAGAGTGAGCAGGGGAGGGTCAGGGAGAGAGGGAAAGAGAGAGGATGCCAAGCAGGCTGGAACTCATGAGCCACTAGATCATGACCTGGGCCAAAATCAAGAGCCAGCCACTTAACTGACTGAGCCACCCAAGCGCCCCTTACCGGAAAGTTTTAAGGATTAGGTGAAGCAACCTTGAGGGTACACACTGTAGAGAATATCTATACTTCGCATACTCTCAGTAATTAGAGATGGAATGGTTGATCAGTTTCTGATGTCATCTTGTGTTTATTTTTCTTTCATAAGGATAACTAAATAAGTTCCTTGTGGTCAAAATCATGTCCTTAAATACAGTTCTCATTCTTGCCATATATGAGGACAGCCCCTGCCAATTTCCTGGACTCCGTTTACTTTGACCATTCTATCTCATGAATTCAGCTAGGGGGGGTATCACAGAGCTGACTTTGAACAAACACACAGTTGAGAAAGTCCAAGGCTATGAAATGGGCTTCGTTTCCTCCTTCCTGCTTTCTTAGAAATGACCAGCTTTGAGGGCACTGTGGGAACAGGATCACGGAGAGGCAGCGGTTGTGTTGATGATCCGTAACCAGTTTCAGACAGGTATCCAGTGCTTACGTGAGGCTGCTAGTGTTTATGACCCCAGTGAAACGTAGCTTGAGGAGTGGGTGTATGTGGGGGGGGGGGGGGCGGTGCATGTGTGTCTTTGTCCATTCTTCCGGCTGGCAAGGCCGGCTAGCTGGTCTTAGGCTGATACTGTTGTGTGTCAGAGAGATTTGGAAGAGATTCTAGTTTAGACTCATGCTTAGTGTGTGAACAGAATATCTTCCTTTCAATTGAAATACATTCTTACTCTCTTCCACCCTCCACTTACATTTCAGCTTCCCATTCTCTTCCTCTGCATCGGTAACATTTTGAGGTCGATGATTCCTGATTCCTTATACGGTACAGTGTATACATTTCAAGTATTGAGTTTAATGAATTTTCACATGTGTATATACCTCTGTAACCAGCACCCATATCAGGAAATGGAACACTTCCTTGTGCCCCTCTCCGTCAGTTGTCCCAAAGGTAACCAATATGTTGACCTTCTACCACTAGAGATGGATTTGGGCTGTTCTTGAACGTCGTAAAAATGGAATCACAGAGGATTTGTTCCTTTGTGTTTGGTTTCTTCCATGAGGTATCATCCTGTAACTCACTCATGCTGTTAAATAAATAATTCCATTGTATAACTTGATTCACCCATTCGACCGTTTATGGACATGTGGGTTGTTCCCAATTAGGTGCTTTTACAAATAATAATGCAAGGAACATTCGTGTACATGTCTTTAGGAGACGTAAGCATGCATTTCTCTGGGGTATATACCCAGGAGTGGAGTTGCTCAACCACAGAGCATACATATATTTCCTTCTGGTAGACACTGCCAGCATTTTTCCTAAGTTGTTGAACTAGTGGACACTGCTGAGTTTCTATACTTTGAAAGTCAAGTTTTCCTCTGCAGTATTTTTTTTCTGGGTTAGTGATGCTAGTAACTGTTGAGATATATGTAGTAACTGTTGAGATATTTGAGATATTTGCTAGTAGATGTTGAGATATTTGTCATTCCATCTAAGAGTATACATATAGGGGCACCTGGGTGGCTCATTCAATTGAGCGTCCCACTCTTGACTTTGGCTCAGGCCATGATCTCACAGTTCGTGGGCTCGAACCCCGCTTATGGCTCTGCACTGACCACAGAGCCTGCTTGGGATTCTCTCTCTCCTTTTGTCCCTCTCCCCAACTCACATGCACTTCCTCCCTCCCTTCCTCCTTCCCTCTCTCTCCCTCTCACCAAAAATAAAAAAATAATAAATAAAAGCATGTACACACACACGTTTGTATTTTAAATTCATTCAGTATGGATCCAGAGGTAGGTATTTGCCTTGCCATATGCTTGGGGCTTAATAGTGAAAAGCTGCCCCTAGGAATTAAAAGGAAATTATCTGTTAGTTTAAGAACATACAATATTAATCACAATAAAATTTAACTATTGAATAGAAATCTGCTTTTATGACTCAGGAGTGAGCATGAATATCAACTATGTATGTGTAGTATTTAATTCATACCAGAGTGAAACCAGAAGGATGAATTGACTCAGGGACAGTCTCCTGAATCCTGCCTCTGGCATTATTCATTTGCAGCGGGCTGAATTGCATTTTATGGCGGCTGTTTTCTCTCATTTATCCCTTTGAGAGGAAGCAGTAACTAAATATATTAAACACTGCTTGGAGTCCTCAGCACTGAGCATTTGAATTCTATCAAGAGTGTATCAGCATATGATTGAAAAAGAATGGAAACTTAGGGCTTCAGTTTCTCAGTTCACCTAACCGTTAGTTCAAGAGATCAACCTGTGTGATCTGGAGGGCACTTTAATAATAATGTCGATAAAAGAAAACAAATTGTCCAAGTAAGTACTCAGAATCAGTGTAAAAAAGGGGTGCGTGGGTAGCTCAGTCAGTTGAGCATGTGACTTTGGCTCAGGTCATGATCTTGCAGTTCTTGAGTTCGAGCCCCGCTTCAAGGCTGTATGCTCACAGCTCAGAGCCTGGAGCCTGCTTTGGATTCTGTGTCTCCCTCTCTCTCTGCTCCTCCCCCACTCATGCTCTGTCTCTCTCTCAAAAATAGATAAACATTATCTTTTCTGTGTAGAAAAGGCTGCTAAGCTGGAGTTTCAAATAATAGAACTTTCTTCCATTTCAATGGAGCTGTACTAGGCCATTCAGTCATTCATCATTCATTCACACAGGGATTCACAACTACTCTTGAGTCCTATGTACTAGGCCCTGTTCTAGGTACTAGGCATACAGCGGGAAATAAAGCGAAGACCTTGTTTTTGTGGTTGTGGAGCTGATCTTCTCGAGGACAAGAGGCAAGAAAACAATATATGCAAATATGTCATTTGGTGCTCTAGAGGAAAATACAGACCACGTAAGGGGTATGGGAATGAGTGTAGGTTTGGCGTTGGGCACCGCTGTTGCTTTTTATAAGGGACGGTCAGGGAAAGCCTCTCAATGACATTTGTGCCGAGACCTGAAGGGATTGACGTCCACTGGAAGAAGAGTAAGCCAGGAGGAGTGGGGAGCCTGCCTAGTGGGCTGAAAGACAGTAAGGGACCTCTGCAGTTGGAGGAAAGGCAGTGAGGGGGGCAGTATTTGGAGGCGGGGTCAGAGGGACAGCAGAGACCCACATCACATAGAGTTCTACAGACCGTTGTAAGGACATTGGCTTTTTCTCTGAATGAGAACTCACTGAAGGGTTCTCCTCAAGTCTTCCCTTGAGGATTACCTTGAACACTGGTTGGAGAACGGACTATAGAGACAGGGATGGGAACAAAGAAATGAGTAAGGATAGCTGGTAAGTGTATTCAGGCAGGAACCAAAGGGCACAGGTGTTCGATTTTGTGCATTTACCACCATCTCTTTGCTTTACTGGTAAAGATTATTGTACTTGTCCAGATAAGGATGAACACAGTGTTGGCACATTTGAGCCACGTTAGTAATACTTTAATAATATGCAAATTAGCAATATGCCGTGGCTCTTGGGAAGTTCTGTCGTTAATGCTTTTTTCTATTTATCCAATAGCAGTGTCCTTCTGAAAGGTCTTCCTCTCGTCTCTCCTGTTTTTATTTAATGTTGTACCATTCTTTGAGCCACTCACGCTCAAACTTGTCACCTGTGACATCTCTCTCCATAGTCTACAAACACAGGGGGTCAGATACTGTTGTTACCTGCCTGTCTTTCAAACCCATATCCTGTTTCTGCCATTCCCAACTTGAGTTTAGACCCTCCTTTTCATCTCACAGCTGGCCGTCAGATTCCCCTTGTCCACTCCGTGGAGAGGGTAGCAAAAACAATGCAGGGTTTGAAGCGGCATCTTGATTCAGATTGGGCCATCCTGGTTCTTCCACGTACCTCTTGGGCATTTTGAAATTTTTGAACCTCAGTTGTCCCTCTACAGAATGAGCATAACAGTGTCTAATTGGTAGGATCGCAGTGAGGATTACGGGGGACTGTGGACTGTTGAGAGTGCCCGGCAGGTCCAAGGAGTGGATTCTTTCCGCTTCCATCCTTCCAGCTGGCTCCAACCTTGAGCTGCCTGGCAGGGCCCAAAGCGTAGGTCTCATTGTCTTGCCTCTTGCCAGAAACCTTTCGTGGTTTCCTTTTGCCTCACAGGTTAAATATGGGCCCTTTTGCCTGGCATTCAGAGCCCCGGTTCTCTCCCCATGACTTCCGTTTCCAACTTTGCCCCCATTATGGTTCTTCTCCGTGTATTTCATGTAGAGCAAATTCACCATTTTTATTATCATGCTGTCACTTCTGTATGAGAACATCTTCACTCTGTTACCCTGTCTTGGGTCCTGTTGTCTTCACAGAGCTCACAATTGGAAGTGGCTTGTCTCAGTCCTAAAACATCACTGCACTTGGAGGAGTCAGTGTGGTACCCCAGCTCTGGAGCCAGAAAAGCCAGATGCTTCTGTGTACTGTCATCCTGAGGATGTTGCTTAATTTCTGCATCTCGATTACCCTTGCAAAATGAGGACAACAATACCTCCTTGCTAGGGTTGTGGTGAGGACTAAGCAAGGGACTACATGTGAAGCAGTCTGAATAGTGTCTGACACTTGGGAAGCTTAAGTCAGTTTCTATACAATTACAGGCATGAGTAGCCAACATTATTGTATCATTAGGACCTGTATGTTATAGGGAACTCAAAATACAAGCATTTTGAGATACAGTGGAGAAAAAGGCATGGACTAGGAACCAGAAGCCCTGGATTCTAGTACTGGTTCCCATTACGAAATAAGCTGTGTGATGGCTAGTATGTCACTTAGCCTCTCTGGACCTTACATTCTTCAGCCGCAGAAAGAGAAGGATGAACAAAAATCTCTAAGCTTCCTTTCAGTTCAGATAGCCACATGGATATCTGATAGCCACCTGCAATTCAAATTGACCAAAACGGAACTCTTAATTTCCACTTTTTGAAACACACTCCCTCCTTATCTCCGTAAATGAATGATACTACCATCTATCAGTGTAAGAAACCTGTGGGTTGCCTTTGAATTGTCTGTTCCTTTCATCATCTACATCTAATCTATCTGCCTATCCTTTTGGTTCTACTTCCAAAACGGATCTTGGTTCCATCCCTCTGCTGCCTTTCTGCTTCCACTCTTGCCCCCTTTCAGCCTCATTCCCACCGAGCCAAAGCGATATTTAAAACCTCAACCAGATAATAGCACTCTTCTGCTTTAAAGTCCCTGGTGGCTTTTCATTGTACTTAGGATGAGATCCAAACTCTTGTATGTCCTCCCACCACTCTCCCTCTTGTGCTTCAGCTGCCGTTTTCTCTTTTCCTGCCAGCTCCCCAAACTCACGTCTGCCTTGGGCTTTGCTGCTTTCTGTGCTTAGAATATTCATCCCCCAGATGTGGACGCAACTTGTTTCTTGGATTTAGATCTCCGCTCTAATTGCCCCCCTCCCGCTAGTGCCTTATCACACCATCCTGTGTTTTCCTGAGGTTTACCACTATCTGAAAATAGCTTATTTATCTCTCTCTGTCTTCAGTAGAAATGAAACGCCTTCATAGTAGGGCCTTTTTCCTAGCAGTGCTTCGTACATAGTAAGAATGCAAAATAAAAATACATGAAGGAATAAGTATAAACCCATTTTTAAGGAGCTATCACAGTTCATATTAAGCGAAGGATTGTGTTTGTAGTTTTCCAGTGTGAAAACTTTCCCTTCGTTTAATCTCTCCTACTGAATGAAGATTACTGGGCACACATGCTCGTGCTAGAAATAGGACCGTGAAACAGTATAACGACACACTGGTTTCTTCCCCTGACCTAAATGGCTCTCCAATTTACCATTCTCTCCATCTCCTCTCTCACACTAACACCTTACTGCAAATACCATCTTCTGTGGCCTAGAGGACTGCCTCCCCTCCGGTCTTTTTCCTGTAGATTCTAACCTCCCAGCCATCCGGACTGCAGACAGCAGCCGGCGAGCTTTGCAGTCGTTGCCGTACCCTTGCTTGATATTTGAAAACCGAAGTTTTCCATTGTTCTCGGGATAAAGGCCACAATCCGCCCTGGTCCGCTACGTCCTGTGAGGCCAGCCCTCAGTCTCCACCGCAGCCCACGCTCCCTCCCTCCCCTCCTGGTTCCCGCCTGCCACCAAGCTGGTACGGCTTCCTGGACGGGTTCACTACCCACCACCCATGTTGTCTCCTTCGGAACTCAGGATATTGTCCCTTCCTCGGGGAAGCCCTCCCTGGTGAGGCCAAGCTCCACTCCCCCTCATGCAGCCCCCTATCATCCACGACGTCTCTTTCAGTGCTCTGGTTTTATAAGCGCACACTCTGGAATACGGTAGCCTTGTAAACACGCGTAGCCGCGAGCTCGCAGCTCAATAGCTAATTGCGGAAGAAACGTACTGAATAGTCGCCCGGCCGGTCCTCGCCCCTCCCCCGAGGGCTGCGCTGAGGCTGTTACGCGTTAAGCCGGCGCCGCGGGGAGAGGAATCTCACCGCGCCTGCGCGAAAGGGCACGCATGCGCAAAAGGACGAGCCCGCTGACAGATTTGCGGCGGCAGCGGCGGCGGCGGCCCTGGCCCTGGACTGCGGGGAATGGGAGTCCTAGGTCTCTGAGCGCCGCCCCCGCCTCCCTGCCCCCGACATGGCTCAGGAGAAGATGGAGCTAGACCTGGAGCTGCCTCCGGGTACTGGCGGGAGCCCGGCGGAGGGCGGCGGCACTAGCGCCGGCGGGGGCCTCAGGAGGTCTAACAGCGCCCCCCTGATCCACGGCCTCAGTGACACTTCGCCGGTGTTCCAGGCCGAGGCGCCGAGCGCCAGGCGGAACAGCACAACGTTCCCGAACCGCCACGGCCTGCTGCTGCCGGCCTCCCCCGTCCGCATGCACAGCAGCCGCCTGCACCAGATCAAACAGGAGGAAGGCATGGACTTGATCAACCGAGAGACGGTCCACGAGCGCGAGGTGCAGAACGCAATGCAGATAAGCCACTCCTGGGAGGAAAGTTTCAGCCTGAGTGACAACGATGTGGAGAAGTCCGCCTCCCCGAAGCGCATCGATTTCATTCCGGTGTCACCAGCACCGTCACCCACCCGGGGGATCGGGAAGCAGTGTTTCTCACCATCCTTGCAAAGTTTTGTGAGTAGCAATGGATTGCCTCCAAGTCCAATTCCCAGCCCAACGACTCGATTTACCACCCGGAGAAGCCAGAGTCCCATCAACTGCATTAGACCAAGCGTTCTTGGACCATTGAAAAGAAAATGTGAAATGGAAACTGAGTATCAGCCAAAGAGATTTTTCCAGGGCATCACCAACATGCTTTCTTCTGACGTTGCACAGCTGTCAGATCCCGGTGTGTGTGTATCTTCCGATACCCTTGATGGAAACAGTAGCAGTGCCGGATCTTCTTGTAACTCACCAGCGAAAGTCAGCACTACCACCGACTCTCCTGTGTCGCCTGCCCAAGCGGCCTCTCCATTTATTCCAGTAGATGAACTTTCATCTAAGTGATTCACCCACCCATCTGAGACTCGGGGTGTGTTTTTTTTGCAATGGAGAGAAAAATCAAGTTGGAGCAAGCACTGAACTTTGTCAGTTAATTTGAGGCTCTTTCCTATCTGACCCTTTTCCTTTTTTTGGAATTTCCTGAAATGTTGTTATTCTAGAGAACTTTTATGTCAGGTTCCTGCGGGATGCCCTTGAATTCAGTGTAGTAATATTTTCAGACGTTTTCCCAATAAGTGTGTTGAAGCATACGTCTTTATGCTGCTAATATGTTTAAATACATATGTTATCCCTTGATTTTTTAAAATAATTGAGAGCTCTATTTATTTATGGGATTATTAAGTTCTGATGCAAATATAAATGTTGAATTAATCAGCATAGTAAACTGATGTTTTAGAATTCCATATTTCATGCCCACACTAATTTTTAATATTACTTTTCAGTGATTGCTGATTTCTATTTGAAGAATAACTTACGTATTTACAGCAGTTTTTTAAAAAGAATGTTAGTTATAACACATCAACCCAGTGGTTGTCTCTTTTACCCAGGAGTCCTTGCATATTTACTTTTCTGGGTACATAAGTGGCTGGGAGGGGGAATGATGAGCAAAATATAAAAGCTTGCAACAAGTCTTTTAAAATTATAAAATAGTAAACATTTAAGAAAAGCATTTTCTAATGAAATTTTAATGGAAATTCTAATTAGTCATGCAAATGTCGCTACAGAAAAGTTAAAAAAAAATTTTTTTTTTTTTTTAGACCAGAAAGTGCATTCTCTCGGGTATAATCCTGAAGTGACACGGGCCAGTGCCTTGCAGTCTCAGCCCACTGTACATAGGCTGAGACCAGGTTCTTTGTACCACTGCAAACTTAAAAGTTTTTCAAACATAGAAAACGTGGGAAGCTCTGTTGGACTTCACCAGGGCCCCCAGGCAGATAAAAGTCTCTCATTGATTGACACGCTTTAAAATATCCAATTGTGCCTCAGTGAAAATCCTTGCCACCAAGGAGCCAGAGCAACTTTTGGCCACCTTTCTGTCCTGCCCATCTGTCACCTTCCGGGTTTTCCCTGGCTCAGGAGGGAAGCAGCTGTTTCCTTGCCAACAGGTCCTTCCCCCCCCAACCTCCCAACGAACTAGGGCATCATCGGTTAGACAAAGGTACAGTGTAACTTGGATTTCTGACAGCAACCACAGAACTGTGGAGTCATGTCAGAAACCTCTAGTTAAAGCTGTAGCTGGAGCCGACTGCCTTGGGATTGCCGATTGATTCAGGGTCAGTGATGTGCAAGAGAAAAATCAGTGGAGAGTCACGTAGGTAAATCATTGCTTAACTTAGGTTTCGTTTAAGTAGAGTTCTGAAATGTTCTTTTCCTTGCCTTGTTACAACTAAGAAAATACGGAAATATTTAATAACAAACGTTTCTATATTATACTTCCTATATCTTCCTTTACTGGAGAGATAGAAAGAATGGCAGCAAAAGGGGAAGGGGAAAAAATAAAAGAGAGACCAATACAAAAAGCTCCGACTTTCTTTAAGTTAACTGCTTACAGAGACTTTTAACAATTGTGTGGAATTTTTACAGCTATGAGAATAAATGGAACTGGTCAACTTTTGAAAGTTGCCTTAAGAATTCAGTGAAATTATGTCAAGGGTAAGATTGTTTATATAGGCTTAAAATTCTCTGTTCTGGGTAATAGTTCACATGCTTCAGTCTTGATCTTGTTCCTCAAATTCAAACCTATATATCCAACTTCCTGTTGGGTACTTAACCTGCTTCCAGAGGTACTTTAACCTCAGCATCTCCAAAACAGAATTTATCATCTTCTCATTGAACCTGTTCTTGAATTACCTAAATTGATGTCCTCACTCTCGGATTTTCTAAACTAGAAACCATGAGAAGCACTTTTGACTTTCCCTTTTTCCTGTCACATCCAGCTTAATCACTTAAGTTCTGTCTACTGAAATGAATCTCCAGCCTCTCCTCTTCTCTATTTCTTTTGCCTCTGATTGAGCTTATGTTCCAGCCTAAGGTGGTCTCCTCACCCATTTTCTCACCCTCCTTTTGACCCAGTCGCCACACGGCCTCTGAAGTGATCTTTGTCAAGTAGAAAACTTGCTTTGTTTTCACCTTCCTGCTTGAAAACTTCCTTTGCTTCCCCATTTCCCACAGTTTAGGGAATGCTTTCTCTAGCCTGGCATGTAATAAGGTCCTTCATGAACTGGCCATCCTGGAAAACCACTGTACAACTCTGCTTATCCTATCCCAATACACATCCTTCTCACTCTGCAAACACTAGACTACTTGATGGTCCTTAAATATGCCATGTACTTTCATGTGTTCGTGCCTTTGGATGGATTGTTCCTTCTCTTTAAAATGCCATTCCTATCCTTTTCAGCCAGGCAAATGCTTTGGTTCTTTTTATTGCCTGTTAATTTTAACTATGAAAGAATGTATACCTGCTGATTATAAAAATATTTAAACAATGCAGTTATCTGTGGAGTAAAAAAATGAAAGTCTGCCGTTTACTATGTAAAATTCATCTTCCCTTCCCCTAGGTAATTTCTGTTAATTCAGTATATATTGTATAAGGTGTTTTACTCCTCATTTCCACGTATATCTGTATATAAATTCAGGAAACCAACATGTCATTGACATCTCTTTTCCTTTCTTTCCTCCTGTCTTCACCAAGTCTTAACTGATTTTCTCTTCCAGAATCTGTCACCTTGTCTTGTTCTAAACTGCCACCCTGACCTAGGCTTCCATCATTTTCCTCTTAGACTTCCAAAGTAGCCTCCTAATTCCCACTTGTCCCTACACCACTCACTCTGGTTGGCTATCCATTCGTTCTCCATACAGCAAGCAACTACAGTAATCCTTTTAAAATTGCACATGTGATCCTTCCATCCCCTAGCTTAAAGCTTTTCATTTGCTTCCTCGTGTACCAAATTGTATTGATTCTGGCCTAGGAGGCCCTAAGGGATCTGACCCTTGGTGCTCTGTCCCCTTGTTTTCTGTACCCCATTCTCACTGGCCTGCTTTCTTGTTAAAGACAGCATCTTCTCTGCTATTTTATGGTCCTTTTGTCAGATCGTTTTTTCTGAAAGTATAGGGAAACCTTTATTTCTCTAAGCTTATTTTTCTATATGGTTGGTAAATTTTAAATCAGATGTAGCTGTAAGAGTTTATAGAGACCATTTACATTATCACCTTCTTGTTTGTAACGTTAGTCATTACTTTGTAAAATGTGAGGACTTAGCTCATGTAAGAATTATCCTTCAAAGAAACATGTTTAAGGTATTAGTATTGCTGTGCTATAAACTTTGTGCTCGAAGTCCCAAAGCACCTATCAACATTTAGTTAAAGTTCAGTCTTATGTAAGAAACGTCTGTGGTATAGTTCCCTTTATTATATTTGTGAAAAACAAGGAAAATGGAAAAAATAATGAACGGTCACCAAATACGCAGATGTTGGGTGTCCCAGCCTATAAACATACTTAAAAGATTGCTTATAATCAAGAATAATCTGTATCACGTTGCGTTCCAGTGATTCACGTTTATTACGTTAGGTCAACAGGTCACACTCCTACAGCAAGAGACCACTCTTAGATATTTGGCAGTAAGGTGGGGGAGAGTGTCAAGGCTTATAAGGGAAACAGAATTAGGGATTTTTTTTTTTTTTGTATAGCCATGTTTATAGAGGAGTAGGAAACGTTTGAAGATCCAAGAGAGAGGTGGGAGACGGGAATAGTTGTCAGAATAACAAACCAAGGAAGATGTAACTTCTATTTCCTGAGTAGCATCAGCAAATAGAAGAAGGGGTTGGCCTGAGAAAGGAGGTCTGAAGGCAGAAAGAAGAGCAGAAAGGCTAGGCAAAGATACCAGTACCTGCCGAATTGATTTGCTCTTGCAGAAGTTTATGGGTGGGGAAGAAGGTATCTGAAAAGTAGAAAGAACTTGTATCTGGTTGCTTCTTTTTTTCCAATTATCAGGTAGTCTAGGATATTCAGGGGCGGGCGGGAGTAGATTCAGAAGCTTGAGCAAAGGAAAGATTTAATGTTGCCTCTGTGAAATTCCATAAAGCAGTGACTTAAGGTCAAGAGGAAGGTTTATGAGGCCACATTGGATGGCTGGTTGCAGTTGGATGGCAGGTGCAAAAGAAATGAGTTGGATTGACCTAGGTTTGGGCATTGGTTAAGTAGATCTGGGTTGAGTCCAGTGTTTGAAGCAATTAAAGCTTCTGCTAAAAGTGTAGCTGAATTGCTGGCCGGGGCCTTGAGGATGGTAAGAGAAATCAGCAGTGGGTGATGGATGAGGCCCCCCTCTTCACGGCCTTGCTTACGATCAGCCATGGCAGTGCACACAGAGAATCGGACCTCACTGCAGAACTCTCGCTTCAGCTTTGCCCGTATTTTTCACGGCTCGTTTTGTTTTGTTAGAGAATCGATCCTAAATCAGCAAGGCTTGAGTTGCACTTAGAAAAATAAATAAATAAACCATTTAAGTCACATTGCTCACTGTAGCCAGGCCGGTTCTTTATTCCTCCCCTAACTTGGCATCCAAGTAGAAAATTTTCTTAAAAGCTGAAATGACATATATACATGTATGTATATGTATATATATATATATATATATATATATATATATATACACATATATATATATACACATATAAATATATATGTGTGTGTGTGTGTATATATATACATACACACACACAAAATTGTATATAAGGTACTTGCTATGTGGCAGGCACTATTCTAGGTACTAAACAAATCTATTTCATTTACTCCTTATCACTATCATCTGAGATAAATGCTGTTATCCTCGTTTTACAAATGAGGAAGAGAGGGGGGCGCCTGGGTGGCTCAGTCGGTTGGGCTTCCGACTTCGGCTCAGGTCATGATCTCGCGGTTCGTGAGTTCGAGCCCCGCGTTGGGCTCTGTGCTGACAGCTCAGAGCCTGGAGCCCGTTTCAGATTCTGTGTCTCCTTCTCTCTCTCTGACCCTCCCCCATTCATGTTCTGTCTCTCTCTGTCTCAAAAATAAATAAACGTTAAAAAAAAAATAAACAAATGAGGAAGAGAGGTTAGCGCTCAGGTTTCTAAATGTGGGGGGTAGGCAGCATATAGTCGAGGTTAAGAGCACAGGCTGTGGAGCCTAGTGGCCGTGGTGAGGATTAAACGGGTCCGTATATCTAAAGTGGAGCAGTGCTGGGCAGTTTCTTTAGAAGTGTCAGCTGTCATTATCCCCGTGTTTATGGTGGTTGTCCTGATTGTCATCTAGAGAGGATGTGCCAAGGAAGCTTTTCTTGATCACCCTTGCCTGGTGAAACTCCTGCATTCACACCGGTAACAGTATGCTCTCTATTCAGGGCATCCCATCCTTTTATGAGCTGAGTGTTTTCCATGTTGGAGAGTCTTTCTTGTAACCACCATGTTCCTTTGTAACTTTCACCGTTCAATTCAAGGCCGTGGCTCTGGAAAAGGCAGAACAAACCTTATCTCTCTTTTTTAGGCGATAGCCCTTCCTTGACGGATCAGAAACACTGATCCTCTGTAATTACCTTCTCTTGCTTCTGGATTTGAGAAATCTTGAGCAGTTTTTTCAGTGTATTCCCCACCCCTGGGAAATAGGGCTAGTAGCATCCTTTACAGCGAAGATTTTCGCAAGATTGTGATCCCTTTGGTACTGCTTGCCTTCCCCAGTGGGAAAATGGAAGATGGCCTGCTAACATGAGCCATTGCCTGTAATGATAATTAATAAGAATTAGCACTCATTTATTGAATGCTAAATTGAGCCCCTAGACACTATTTCCAGTGCTTTGTATGTATGTTTCATACATGAGATGAGAAAAACAAGTACATTTTTTCAAGCCTATATTCCTTTTTTTTTTCCTTTTGAATTTAGGTGTTTTTTTTTGTTTTTTTCCTATGTACAGAATTTTTCCTTACTTGAGATAAAGTACGTTTCCAGCTGGCTAGTGCTGTCCCTTGTATGTTGAATCAAATGATATGTTGATGTAAAATGATGGCTTTAGACGTTGTTATCATAGTAGAGGACACTCAGAATTGTTTTCTTTAGTAATAGTTAAAAGTAAATTAGTATAGAAAGAAATTAGGATTTACATATTTCTTAACTGATTTGCTATTTGAAATAGGAAACCCCAAACCAAAATAAATTTTAGACTGTTTCCTTAAACACACACACACATATTTGTATATACGCTCTCATATATATATATATATATATGCTTTGTTATATTTGATTTATACAGTATCCTTGGTTGTCCTTAGATTATCATTCCTAGGTCAACAAAAACAAGACCATTTTGATGCCCCGCCCCCCAAATTAGCCCTGTAGGTTAGAAAGGTGTATTTTTTCCTTTTGTAAATTGAAATATAATTAACACACAGTGCTATAGTAGTTTCAGGGATACAATATAATGATTCAACCATTCTATATATTAGTGCTCTTCGAGATTAGCGTGCTCTTAATCCCTTTTACCTGTTTCACCCATCCCCCACCCACCGCCTTCCTGGGAGCCATCAGTTCTTTGTATTTAAGAGTCTGGTTTTTGTGTTGGTTTCTTTGTGTGTTTTCTTTCTTAAATAACACATAGCGAAATCATATGTTATTTGTCTCTGGCTTATTTCACTTAGTCTTATACCCTCTAGGTCCATCCATGTTGTTGCAAATGCAAGATCTCCTTCATTTTTATGGCGGAGTAATATTCCATTGTACACACCACGTCGCCCTCACCCGTTCTTCTGTCGACAGATACTTGAGTTGTTTCCACCTCTTGACTTTTGTAAATAATGCGGCAATAAACACGGGGGTACGTATATTCTTTTGAATTAGTGTTTTTGCTTTCTTGGGGTAGCTACACAGTAGGGGAAACCCTGGATTATAATTCTCATTTAAGATTTTTGAGGAACTTCCATACTGTTTTCCACAATGACTGCACCAGTTTGCATTCCCAGCAACAGCGCTCACGGGTTCCTTTTTCTCCACATCCTCACCGACATTATTTCTTGTCTTTTTGAGTGGAGCCATTCTGTTGAGGTGATACCTCCTCATGGTGTTGGTTTACTCTTCCCTGATAATTAGTGATGTTGAGCATCTTTTGGCCATCGCGTTGTTTGGCCATCTCTATGTCAGCTGGGGGAAGATATCTATTCAGGTCCTTTGCCCATTTTTAAATCCGATTGTATGTTATTTTGGTGTCGCATTGTATGAGTTCTTTATTTATTTTGGATATTAACCCTTACCAGGTACATCATTTGCAAACCACAAAACTGCCAGAAGGCCCCATAGGCAGTGATCTCTTTGACATCGGCCATAGGAACATTTTTATGTGTCTCCTCAGGCAAGAGAAACAAAAGCAAAAATAAACTGTCAGGACCATACCAAAATAAAAAGCTTTTTGCACAGCAAAGGAAGCTGTCAACAAAATGACGAGGCAACCTACTGAATGGGGGAAAATGTATCTTTTTTTAGAGGAAAAGTAAGCAGGATTCAAAGGAGGATCCAAAACCTTTTATTGCCTAATAACAAGCTTGCCTTCTTTCTCTACAAGAATTCTCCCCAGAGGGCAGACATTTAAATTCAGAACAATTGAGCAATCTCTGAGAAACTTTATTATTTTTTTTAGCTTCACCTCATAGAAAATCAATGCTGAATGAAAGGACCCCAAAAGGAAAACTTGCCTTTCAATACATTTTCGAATTTGTGCTTAGACTTCACGTTTCATGGTGACATGTCCCTACGTTAGACATTTTGAATTTTTTTAACGTTTATTCATTTTTGAGAGAGAGAGACAAAGCATGATTGGGGGAGGGGCAGAAAGAGAGGGAGAGACAGAATCCGAAGCAGGCTCCAGGCTCTGAGCTGCCAGCACAGAGCCCGATGTGGGGCTCGAACTCAGGAGCAGTGAGTTCATGGCCCGAGCTGGAGTTGAATGCACCACCCACCAAGCCACTTGGGTGTCCCAGAAATTCAACAAATCTCTGAAAACACTTCAGAAGTGACTTTTAGTCCTATAGCTTGATTGTGAAGATAATTTTGTAACGGAGAATATAGACAGATAACATCAAATACTCAAGTTTTGTGTATGTCCAGCCTAACGTACACACACATGTGCACATTCACGTGTTCGGAAGCACACACACCTGACCTACTTGATGACCCTTGATCTGTGTGCCCGGAGCCATATTTAGCTTTCTTCCCATTTTAGATTGCCTCTCGTTTCCCCCTCCTATTTCCAAGTGCTACCCTACAAGAGAAATAACCTCTCTGTGCCTGAAATCAAGTTCTCTTTTATGGACGTCTGCAAGAAGTACTTAGGGAGATGGAAAATCCCTCCTTAACAAAAAACCTAGGACTGAAACCAGAAAACAGAGAACCTCATTGCGTTTATGGACCTACGAAAGTTCGGCTCTGTATCAGTGCCAGGGATGTTCTGGGTTGTTTCCAGTTGCCTACAATGGTCTTCCAAGCCAAACTAACATCTAGGGCTTGGCTCACAAAGGCATGTTGTGAAAGAAGACAATTGAGAAAGATCTTTTATGCCTTCTGAAAGTAGAGTGGTTGGTTGAGGTAACCGTTCCTGTGATTCAGGCGGTCCCTCCCCCTCGCTTTAGGGAGAAGGAACAGTTTTGCTGTTGGAGTGCCGGGAGGATTATGGGAATTCTAGAATGCCAGGCGGCTGTTGAGCATTGGTATCTTCCGAATGGGAAAACAGGGGATGTTTGGGAGGGAGTGCGAGTGAAAGGTGGTGGGTGGGTCGGGTATTTCTGTTGGCATGTGAGCCAAGTTGGCACGTGAGCTCTCAAGTTCTCTTGGACTCTTGAGAGCTCCTTGTTGACTGGAGAGCGACCTTCACGGTGGTTTTCTTCATGGACCTTTGTTGAGTCTTTGCTCCACTCCTTTGGGGATTTGGAGTTGAATCAGGATCTGGTTTATGAATTTTTTCGAGCGTCTTTCTTGAATGTTCTCTTCTTTTGAGTCTTCTGGGGAAAAAAAAAACAACAACAGTAAATGCTAATAATAAGAATGATCCTTGTCAGGTTTCTTTGAGTCAAGAATTACAGTTCTTGGGGCTCCTGGGTGGCTCGGTCGGTTACGCGTCCAACTTTGGCTCAGGTCATGATCTCACGGTTCGTGGGTTCGAGCCCCGCATCGGGCTCTGTGCTGACAGCTCGGAACCCAGAGCCTGCTTCAGATTCTGTGTCTCCCCCTCTCTCGGCCCTTCCCCCACTCACGCTCTGTCTCTCTCTTAAAAATAAATAAACGTTAAAAAAAAAAAAAAGAATTACACTTCTTGCTGCACTTTACTGTGCCAATTTCTACTGGGTTTCTAACTCTGAACTAAAATTCTATACCTATCTATATAGTCTTCCTCAAGGCCCCATTTTACCACACTGCTTGCTACAAGGTATTTCTGAAATGCAGCATGAAATGCTACCCTCCAACTACAGGATTAAATCAAATTATGCAGCGGGAGTGTAAGAAGACCTCCCCACCTCCATGTATCCCCTGAATTCCAGGACTCTAGCTACACTGAGCTTGCCTGAGGCCCCCCGGGGCTTCGCGTTCCCATCTGCTGCCTGTGTTATGGCAAGCTGTGTCCTCTGCTGAAAGTGGCTCTTACTCCCTTCTTCTTCCACAGTCTGTACCAACCTTCTTTCATTAACCCCTTCAAAACTTAGTCCAAGAGGTACATGTTCTGGAAAGCCTTCCCTGATGGCCCCCCCCTCTCCAGCCCTGGTCAGTGAGATGGCTTTCTTCTCTGATCCTTTTCTACCTGGTGTTTCCTTCTGTAAAGTCATTAACAGGTTGCCTCGTATTTGTGTGGTTTCTTGTCTGTCTGCCATGTGCATAAACAAAGCCTCAGCCTTTTATTTTTGTCCTTACTACCTGTGCAGAGCACATTATTGTTGCTGAAACTTACATTGAATGGATGATTATTGGATGGATAAATGGATGAACGAATGGTACAGACTATTTTTAAGGAATCCGGCCGTGTGGCTGAACTCTTTATAGTTTGCTAAGAGACGAGAAATTCACTTTTTGAGCGCTTTTGACTTGAGCATCTATCACGTGCTTCACACCGGCTAGCCTCTTAGAATACATCAGTGGACGAAACAGAGACTCAGGCCCCTGTAGAGCACATGTTCTGTTTGCATTCTAACAGGATAGAGGGAAAGGTGACCGCAAACATAGTAAGTACATAATATATAGAGTGAGGAGCAGTACGGAGGTCAGGGCGGCTGGAGAAGAGTTACTGAAGGGCAGGATAGTCGGAGGGGCTTAGAGAGGTGCACAGGAGGAGGGATTGTTGCAAATGTACGTGATGTAGGGTCTCGTGCACCGTGGAAAAACATTGGCTTTGATTATGAGAGATGGAGAGCCGTTGTGGAACTTGGTGCATACAATTGACATGATCTGTCCTAAGTTGTTTTTTTTTTTTAAGTATGAAATTTATTGTCACATTTGTTTCCATATTGGAAACAGGGCTCATCCCAACAGGTGCCCTCCTCAATGTCCATCACCCACCCTCCCCTCCCTCCCGCCCCCCATCAATCCTCAGTTTATTCTCAGAGTTTAAGAGTCTCTTATGGTTTGGCTCCCTCCCTATTTTTTTTCCTTCCCCTCCCCCATTGTCTTCTGTTAAGTTTCTCAGGATCCACATAAAAGGACCACACTTGCTGGGTTGACAGTAGGCTCTGAGAGGCAGGCGTAGAAGCAGGGGCACCTGTCAGGAGGCTTTCTGACAGTCCAACAAGAGATAGTGATGGCTTGGTTGAAGGTGGTCGCATTGGAGGTGGGGAGAAGTGGTTAAACTCTATATTTTGAAGGTAGAGCCACCAGATTTGAGATGGTCACATGATAATTCCAAGGTTTGGGGCCTGAGGAACTGGGGGAATAGAGCAGCCATCATTGCCTGAGATGTGGAAATCTATGAGTGCAGTCAGATTTTATTTTTTTTGGCTGGGTTTGGACGTGGGGGGCATCAGTACCTCCATTTTGGATGTTAGGCACATGATCCTTTTTAGACATTCAAGTGGAGATATCAGGTGAGCAGTGAGATATCTGAGTCTGCAGTTCATGAGAGGGGGCTGTGTTGGAAATACACACTTGGGAGTCCTCTGCCTGTGGAAGGTATTTAAAATCAAGAGCACCCTTGAGATCCCTAAGGGTCAGTCACATGGAAGGCAGCTATGCTCACCACTGTGCCACCAATGCAAGGGTCAGTCACATGACCATGTGCCAAGAATAGAAGAGTAAGAAATGAACCTTGGAGCACTCTGTAACGTTAAGAGGTCAGGAAGAGGAATGAGAAGGAGCAACCAGGGAGGTAGGAAAGCAAAGACAGTATGGTGTCCTGGAAACTTGGGTGAAGAAAAGTGTGAAAGGTGATGGAGCTGTCTGGGACGCCCATCGCAGCTGTTCTGACAAGGAGGACTGATGGCTGAGTGCCGATTTGGTAACATGTATATTACGGGCGGCCTCCCAAAGAGTCCTTGCCTTGGAGTGGTGGTGTAGAAGCCCCATCAGAGTAGCGGGAGCCAAATTGGAGTGAACCACATGGCTCAAGAAAGAGATCGGATCCTTGAGGATAAAGACGAGCCAAAGTAAGCGTCATCCTTCCTCTCTTTCTTATTGGGAAACTGTTTTTAAGTGTTTCCCAGGAAGTGTCTTTACCTATATACGATTATAGTCTGGGGGGAAGAAAACAAGGCCAAGTCACAATTTCTTGACTTGTTTGTTTGTTTTGCATTATTGTGAGGGGGGAAAATCTGTAAATGTTTTGACCCCAAACATGACTAAACTGCAAAAGCTAAAGGCTTAACTGATTGGCTTCCTTCATGAATTTGTCGGATTTCGTTTTATTCCCTTGTCGTCTATTTTTGATGGCTTTTTTCCACTTATAAACTGAAACTGAGTTCCACACCCGTGACACAATTACTTCCGTGAGTTTGGCCCAGTTTCTTAACCCAGAGACATTTTCCTCTTCAGTGAGTGCTGTTATTTATTTATTTATTTTTAAGTAGTTCATTGTCCTCTTAGATTTTATTCAGGGACCGATTTTTTTTTTTCTTACTCCTTTTCAAAATTCTTGCCGAACGGTGGGAGAGGACGGCGCCAGTAATGATAAGGAAGAAAGAATGCCTTCCTCACGTGGAATGGCTCAGACCTCATTCTAAGTATAAAATACTGTCAAATTCGTTCTTGTGGGTTGGGCGGCGTGTCCCGATCCTTCATAAAAGAGGACTCAGGGACGTCCAAGCCTTATTTGTACCCGGGACGGAACAGTGCCTGCTCTGGGGTCCACTCTGTCCTGATACTGCATTTCTGTCTTTGGAGACTCCAGTCAAGTACTGCTCATTCCGTGGGGCCGCCTCTGCTTCTCTCGGTAGTGTGGGTTTCCTCCGAATCACCGTACTGCCTACTGCCTGGGGCTCTTTGTCGTTTTCAGCCTGTGTTTGGGGGTGGGGGTGGGGGTCCTAAAGTAATGGTTCCACAGCACAGTTTCTGCAGACTGGTAGAACTGCATTCCAGACCTAGCCTTCCCACTTCCCAGCTCTATGATTTTCCGAAAACTGCTTAATCTCTGTGCCTCTTAGTCTGCTCACCTGTTAAATGGGAATAGCCCCTAGCTCAAAAGTAGTAAGGATTAGAGGGATTATAAGGCATGTAAAACTATTTACCTGGAAACTGGTAAGCTTGAATGAGTGGCAGCCTGAAGAGTATGTATCATATATGAAATAATCCCCTATCTTGATGGCACATTTCCTGGAAGAAAGGGACACTGGCTTATGTATCTTTCCTCATACCAATGCTTATCCTTAGGAAGAACTCAGTAAGTGTTTATTATTGGTGGTCGTTGGTGCTTGGGAAACCGGGCATGTGTGCTCATGGAAAACTGCGATATGCGTGTCATAATGTATTCGATTATTGCATACCGGTGAGTGCTTCAGGCTTTTGGAAATCTTCTAGACTAAAATCCATACGGCGCACAGTCTTCGGGAGTGATGTTACAAATTTTATGGTACATGAAGTCGATAAGCTTTCCTCCTAGTTTTCCAAACACTCATGAAAATGCTGAGTTTCTTCCTTCTTGACATTTCACAGCCTAGAATAAAGAAATGTGCTTTAACTTTGACATAGTCTATGAAATTCTGTATAATTAGACGGGGAGCTTAGATGACTTTTAAGTAAACTTTTTTTTTTTTTAATTTTTTTTTCAACGTTTTTTATTTATTTATTTTGGGACAGAGAGAGACAGAGCATGAATGGGGGAGGGGCAGAGAGAGAGGGAGACACAGAATCGGAAACAGGCTCCAGGCTCCGAGCCATCAGCCCAGAGCCTGACGCGGGGCTCGAACTCACGGACCGCGAGATCGTGACCTGGCTGAAGTCGGACGCTTAACCGACTGCGCCACCCAGGCGCCCCTTAAGTAAACTTTTTTAAGCCATGTATTTCAATACTGTGAAAGAAGACTAAAGGCAAGTATCCACATAGGCTAAAATACACGCACATACCTACTTTCTAACGATAAAGCAATATAGGTTCCTTTTACAAACTTCAGAAAATTCCAACAAGCAAAAAAATACACTTCACTGAGACGCCCCTGTGTATACTCCCATGTGGATTATTCTGTACTTTTTCTGTGATTGAAAATGCGTATGTAATTTTTGCCCCCAAATGGCATCATACTGTATACTCAGCCCCATAAACTCTGCTATTTCTCATGTAATATACAGTTAATGTTTTAAATATGCCACAGCATCATTTTATCATCTGTGGCTGTCCCATGTTGTAGTTAACCAACTCTCTTTGGCCCTTTAGAATGTCTCCAGTTTTCTCTCAGTTACAGCGTTTTGATGTCCATCTGAACAACTCTTGAAATGTAACGACCCTAGAACTTTCTTGGACTTGCCCATGTAAATTAGCTGACATGTTCATTTCCATTAAGTTTTGTCCACTCTAGAAACTTTTTTTTCCAAGTCAGTTTTGAATGATTTATTAACAGGCATGTTTGGAGCTTATGTGTGTGACTGGAAAAGGAAAAAAAGTGTAGTTCTCAGAAAATAAGTGTTGCAGATTTTTTTTTTTTTCATGAATCTGCAACAGCCTTTTTCTCATTTGATCCAGACTAGAGAGTTATGGCAGCGTCGTCAGGAAGATGTTGCTTTTTATCTCCTACACTAGAATGATCCGTAATTTGGGGCTAGTAAGGTCACCAGTAGGTGGGTTGTTATGCTTCTGTCATTTCCCCGGAGGAAAGACTGAAACATAGGGAGTGGGTGGTGGTTGGTGAAGGAGGTCAGTGTTAAATAGGTATCTACCCCACACACTTACGGCCACCACTGTTTCCATCTTTCATAGTTCTGGCAACTTTAGATCCTAATTTTCTAAGTTATCCAAGATACCACATATTACCTCCAACGGCCCATTGAAACATCTCAGAAATCTTGACATTGAAACTAGTATAGTTCTGTTTCTTGCACTTAGAGATGACAAATGACAAAATTCCTTCATGAAGTTATGTATTTTTTGATATGATTCTTTTTTTTATTATGAAATTTATTGTCAAATTGGTTTCCATACGACACCCAGTGCTCATCCCAACAGGTGCCCTCCTCAATGCCCATCACCCACCCACCCCACCCTCCCACCCCCCATAAACCCTCAGTTTGTTCTCAGTTTTTAGGAGTCTCTTATGTTTTGGCTCCCTCCCTCTCTAACTATTTTATGAAGTTATATTTTTATTTTTTTTTTAATTTTTTTTTAACGTTTATTTATCTTTGAGACAGAAAGAGACAGAGCATGAACAGGGGAGGAGCAGAGAGAGAGAGGGAGACACAGAATCTGAAACAGGCTCCAGGCTCTGAGCTGTCAGCACAGAGCCCGATGCAGGGCTCGAACTCACAGACCATGAGATCATGACCTGAGCCGAAGTCGGACGCTTAACCGACCAAGCCACCCAGGCGCCCCTGAAGTTATATTTTTAAGTATTAGGGTTATAAAATGTGGTCACCAAATTTATAGGTCTTCAGAGAAGGAATAGTAGAGGTGACTTATTCATTTTACTATAATGTCTGATGAATACCTACAATGTAGCTGGCACTGTGCTAGAAGCTGGTGTTACAAAGAAGGATGGGCAAATCCTTAAGCTGCTCTTTGTAGGGTCCACGCACTTACAAATAACTACCAAACAGTGCTAATACTTTGTTGCAATATGTAATAGACTTATTTCCCACGTGGTACAGGAATCCAGAAGAAGGTAATAACAAAGGTGTTGCTAAAGGAAGCAACTCTATTTTGGCAGATTGATAAGTGAATGGGTGTAAGAGGAGACGAGGGGAACCTCAGAAGTTACCCAGCTGTGTGAAAGAGTATATTCTAGGAATTTCCAGCAAACAAGAATCACAGTCCTCATTTAAAACAATTAATTCTTGGGGCACCTGGGTGGCTCAGTCGGTTAAACCTCTGACTTTGGCTCAGGTCATGATCTCACATTTTGTGAGTTTGAGCCCCGTGTCGGGCTCTGTGCTGACAGCTCAGAGCCCGGAGGCTGCTTCAGATTCTGTGTCTCCCTCTCTTTCTGCCCCTCCCCCGCTCACACTCTGTGTCTCTCTCTCCTTCAAAAATAAATAAACATTAAAAACAATTTAAAACAACTCTTGAGTTTAAAATTTTTCTTTACTATTTTCATGTTTTCTTATTTCTTTGTGTCTGGTTTAAAAAAAAACCAACCCTGATTGTTTATTGGCATATTCCTTTTTATAAGTTTATTAAATCATTGGATCCTAAAAAAGTAAATGAAACAGACGTGCTTAGTAGGGTGTTCTTGTAACTACCTCCCATCTCAGTGACATGCTTTTTTTTTCTGCCTTGGATTTAATAGGTTAGAATTATGACTGCAGATTCCAGGAGATAGAAGGATAGACTAGACAAAGAATATGTAGTTTAAATTATTTACTAAATTTTTCATTCTCTTAGTAATACTCCGAAACACGGTCAAGATTGCTGTGTATATCTGTTGATCTCAGCATTGGAAGAGCCTCATGGGCTCTACATTCTGAGATTTGAAACAAAGTAGATTTACAGCAGAAATGAACCAGAGGTTTAAATACATATGTTGTAAGAGAGCCATAATGACCTTAAATATTTTCCACATTAAAGAAGGCATATAGTCCTATGATGTTACTACCATAATTTTTTTAATAAATGAATTTGCATTCATAATTTTTTTAAAATTCTCCATGGAGTGCTACGTACCAGCCAATGGGAATACTTGAAGAAAATAATCTTTTGGAGTCCGGATTTGAATTAAACTGCCTCCAAGTATAATGATTTATTTATTAATTTTGAGCTTGTTTTATAATCAAGGATTTTTTAAAATTTTCTTAGGATTTACTTATTTATTTTAGAGAGTGAGTGAGTGCACAAGCAGGGGAGAAGCGGAGAGAGAGAATATTTTAAGTAGGCTCCATACTCAGCATGGAGCCCTACAGTGAGACCATGACCTGAGCTGAAATCCAGAGTCAACATTTAACCAAGTGAGCCATCCAGGCACCCCAGCAAGGATTTTTTTTTTTTTTAAGTTTAAGAAGCTTACTTAACTAACAAAAGTTTGGAGAGTAATAAATAGGCTGTGTTTCTAATATGGTTGTCACATTGTTCACTGGGTAAATATTTCTTGAGCACCTACTATGGGCCAGATCCTGAGCTTTCATTAGCAATTTTATGTCTAGTTTCTAAGAGACACATTAATCCCCTGGCTTCATGGAGTTTATATTATTGTGAGGGGAAATAGACATCCTCCTTTACCCCGCAGAAAGAGAGACTCACATACAGATAGTGAAATCATTTACATGCCAATGACAATAAAGGTTGGGAAGGAAATACACAAGGGGCTGAGAATTTGAATGGTAGAGAAGCAGTTTGGGAGAGGGTGAAGGGAAGGACAGCATGAGGTGAGGTTGAAAAGCAAGGTCAGCAGAAGCTCTTACAGGGTTTTAGAGGCCAAGGTGAGCAGTTGGAATTTTATTCCGAATGCGATGGGAGAAGCATTAAAGGTGTTTTGGGAAGGGAATGATCTGAAAGATTTTCTCAGACGATCACCTGGCCCTGTGGAGAAGGGAGGCAGGGAGACCAGGACGAGGCAGTTGCGTTAGACTAGGCGAACGGTGCTGGTCTCGGGGCTGAAGGATAGCAGAAGGTGGAGAGGAGAGGTGGTTCTGAGCAATCAGCAGGAATGGAGGAAGGGCGGGGGAGGAGGGCAAGAGAGAAATCCAGGATGATGCCTAGTTTATTGACTTGAGTAAAAAGGGGCCGTTGGACGGGCTGGGGAGGTCAGAAGCGACGGGAGTAGAGCGTTGGTGACCCTTCTATTATTCCAAATGCTTTGGCATGGCACACAAGACCCTCCCTGCAGAACCTTCCGGAATCATGCCAGTATCCCTGTATAGGCACTGTAACACAGAACTGCTAATTTCCAGAAGACACTATGTTATCTCACCTCCACGCCTTTGCAAATGCTGCTCCTGTGCCCTGGAAACACTCATTCTAGCTTCTTTCTACCTTGCTGTGTGCAAGCCATCGTTTCCGATACGACTTAGGTGGGCCCCACCCCCTCAGGGGAGGCTTTCCGGAGTCCAGGCCCCATGCTCCTTCCATACGCTCCTCTGAGCAACCTGTGTCCACCCTGTCTGAGCACAGACTTCATGGTTTTGTGGCTGCTGGGTGGACCTTTGTCTCCTAGGCAGTACTGCCCTGGAACCCAGGCAAAGGGGGGCCCTTCCCTGGAACCCCTAACCTAGGTCTTGTCCTTGAAAGGGCCTCTCTCTGGCCCTTCTCTGACTGCGCCCCTTCTCCATGGGGCAGCAAGTCTGAGAAGCCCAGGGGATATGCCCAGCAGAAGCCCATGTATTCCTCTCTGTGCCATGCTCCATGGAACCAGGACCCCACCTTCCAGAATTCTCTGCATTAATGATACTGAGCCTCCTTTGAGGGCCTCTTTTCCAGGTCCCTCCTCTTGCAGGGCACCCATGGCCCCAGTGACTACACCCTTGAGTCTGAAGGACGGGGAGCATCTTCCACAGGGCTGTCCACACATATGCACGCAGGTCCCTTTGAGACGTGGGACGGAACTGCGGTGGGGAAGAGAGGGTGGCAGCCCCGGGGTCAGGGGTGAGCCCTTTCTGGCCCCGACTGTCGAGGAGCCCAGGAATTGTAAATCCATAGCCCAGCCTTTCCACATCAGGTCCTTTGGATGAATTGAAAACAGTGACGCTGGTGGGGATGGAAGTATGTGTGGACAGCGGGTGACCAGGGGACGCTGGCGAGGGAGGAGGAACCACACAGCATACCCCATGCGGGCCCGGACCCTGCACGTGTCAGGGTGGGCCTTTCCTTAGACAGCCGGCGTTTGACATTCAGGCCATGCTTTCCCTGGCACAGGACCTACACAGGCACATACGTGTGTTTCTCACGGAATGCTCCAGGCCTCCAGGACTTCTCTGGCCTCGTGATGTATCAGGGCGGCCTGAACCTCCTGGAGCCCCCTGGGCCCCACTGCTCCTTCTTCCTGCTCGTACTGGCCTTCACCACCCATGCCCCTAAGCTGCCCGTGGACGCGGCCCGTATCAGGAGGGTGCGGGACTGCTGTGTGTGCTTCTGCGAAGGTGCCTGCCGAGGAGTGAACGAAGGCTCCTTTCCGGCCCCCGCTAGCTGCCCGGCCCTGAACCTGCCGATGCCAAAGGTCCTTTATCTTCGCAGGGGCTGAATCTGCCCGGAGGAGATGTGTTTTCTCATTTTCTCCAGAGAGTTGGGTTTTTGCTGATAAGTCAGAAGGGCTTTTTTTTTTTTTTTTGGTCATTCACATGGAGGTGTTGGAAGCTTGCCAGGGTCATGGCAGGGTAGAAAATGTGGGTCTCCCCAAGATCTCCATTACTGTTAAGTTCTTGAGATGCTTAAGCTGTAACCATTCCAAGTGCCAGGATGTTGGGAGGGATGGTCTCTGTACCTGCATCCCTTACCCCTCCCCCCGATCAAGTCCCAAACAGGAAGCTATTGATCCAATCACAGGTGTCCCTGCCCATCCCCAGTGCCCGGGAGCCTCTCTTACTTAGCACCTGCTGCTGCCACACAGATAGATGGGTCCGTAGGTCTGCTAAGCCGTCCCTCTGTCTCTGGATCCCTCTGCCTGCCTTCCGATAAGGTGAATTGACATTGTGTTTGGAGGTGGGAGGGCGGGAGGCAGTGTGCTTCCCTTGAGCGAGGACACAGCCCTGTGTATTTTGATGAAAGCCCCAAGTAGAGGTCTGCAAAGGCAAACGGCAGGCCTGGGCAGGAGGGGGCATGAATATTCCAGGGATACTTAGCAGTGTTAACACTAGGGAAAGGGCACGTATTCTTTCTGTTGGATTGCTAAGAATCGCAACCTGGCTCCGCCCTTCCCAGATTTCTTTTACTTAGGCTCACCTTAAGGTTCATCCTGTTCCGTGATGCTGAAAAAGGTGTGTTTAGTTCTGAGACATCAGCCCAGCGGTGAGCTTTGCGGTGGCCCGCTGGGTGTATGAGATTTGAAATACCCTAAAGGTGAAGATCTGGAATGTTTTCCCCCCCTACTTTCAAAATGATTGGGAGTGAAGTGGTTTAATGACAAGATTCAGAGTCACTCCTGTGAAGTGAAGGCACAACTTGACAAGAAGTCTTTGCCAGACTGGACAGATAAGCCCAAATCCTGAATTAGGTCTTCCCTTAAAGGTCTGGGTCCTTTGCAGACCCAGTGCCATAGACAAACCCACTAAGGTCTGCAGGTGGAGAACAGCTTTGCTCAAGAGAAGCCCGGTCTCAGGGTGACGTCGCTCCTGTTTGGGGCAGCTGCTCCACAGGGGTCCTCACATTTTTCTCTTGCGTCTGATGCTGTGTTGAATTCTGATGGAATGAAGGATATTTGCCCCCGGGTGTTATGGCCCGTTTCAGCCTCTTGGGCCCTTCTAGAAGCAGCAAGGGGGTGGAGAGCAAAAAAGTCAGCATGTGGGCGTCACAAAACACATATCAGAAGTTGCTCCACAAGATGGACTTTGGGCATCTCTGGGTGGTGAGACCGCTGGTCACATCAGTTTGCTTTCTGATTCTGTGGGTCACCTGGTATTTCTACGAAGATGTGAGGTGTTTTAAGTTTATTTCTTTGAGAGAAACAGAGATAGCATGAGGAGACAGCATGAGTGGGGGATGGGCAGAGAGCGAGAGAGAGAGAGAAGGAAAGAAGAAGAGAGAGAGAATCTCAAGCCGTCTCCACACCATTGGCCAGAGTGCCATGCGGGGCTCCAGCTCGTGAAACTGCGAGATCATGATCTGAGCTAAAACCAAGGGTCGGAAGCTTAACTGACTGAACCACTCAGGTGCCCCCGGAAGGGTGTGAGTGGTACTTAGGATCAGATTTTCTAAGTTACTCCACAAGAGAATCCATTCAAAGCAACTGAGACTGTCTTGTGTAAAATGGACCTAAAACAGCAGGAGAGGGGAGGAAGGGAGAAGGGAGGAAGAAGGAAAGCTATCTCCTGGAAGTCTCTGCCTCCCAGATTGATCACCGTCCCTGTTTTTCATCTCGTTTTATCACTCTGTAAACTGAACATTGATGGATCATCCAATGCTAGAAGGGAGGAGAAGAAAACATTAAGCATTGACTTAATGTGCAAGCCCCGATGAGAGGACATCTTCTGTGCCCTCCAGATGGCGTATCTAAGAAGTGTAGTGGACAGACTCCTAGATACATTCATCCGGCTTTCAACGTCCAAGTCTGTCCGCGCGCCGGGCGCCGTGCTAGGGTTTGTGATTTACACATAAATACACGGAGGTTGTTGCCCTGAAAGGGCTGTCAGTGTAGAGGAAAGAAAAGAACACGAAACTGATGATGGCGGTCAGTCAGTGAGACCGTCGGGGCAGGCCCACGGCATCTTGGGAGCACAGATCAGAGGCGGTGAACCCGGATTTGGGAGGGCTAAGCGTGGACTTCCAGAAGGCAGTGGTGCCTCAGCAGCATCTGGAAGACAGGGAGCCCCTGACCGGGGGAGGGGCAGGCGCCGCTGTGAAAGCAAAGACAGGAGGAAGGCTACCGGAAGCCATCCCATATGGGCAGCCGCTGTGGTGGGGCTGGCCGTGGGGAGAGAGGAGTAAGAGATCATGTCAGGAGAGGTAAAGTGCTCTGCCGGAGACTGAGTTCTGCCCCGAAGCGGTGGGAAAGCCTCTGCCGGATTTTAAAGAAGGAGCGTGGCGTGGCCAAATTGGCATCCTAGAAAGGTCCCTTGGGCCGCGGTGTGCCCCAGAGAGGCAGACTGATGAGGCTGAGGCGGTGATCTGTGCAAGAAAGGATGACGTCTCACTTATGATGGTAGCAGAGAAAATGCCAAGAAGGGGTCAGAATCAAAGGCCATTAAGGAGATTGATTGGAGAGATGGATGGGCTGGGATGGGGTGGGGGTGGGGGTGTCACAGAAGAGTCGGGATGGCCATCCCTTGATGTGGGGCTTGGATGGCCCAGTGTGAGATGGTAGTGTCCTGTGAGGGGGGCAGAATGTGAGAAATTGGGAGTTGGAGCTTCTAGGATTTGTAGAGCCTGTAAGACTCTGTAGGCACCGTGAAAGCCACCAGAAATAAATAGGGATGCAGAGCTCAAGAAAGAGATCTGGGATCCAGCGTTACTCGGGACCTAACACAAGGAGGTTATCTTTGAGGCCATTGGCAATGGAAGACATTATTCAAGAGTGAGAATAAGAGAATACAGAAGATCCCCAAGGAACGTGAATAGTTAAGAGGGAGCCTGCCAGAGACAGAGAGGTGTTTGGAGAATTAGGGGAAAACAGGAAATGTGGAATCTGTGCTCATGCTTTCTCTCAGGTCCACCGTCCGTGGACAAAAGTGCAAATGATGGGTCACAGAAATGACCACGCTGACTGCATTTGCCTCTTTAATTTTTTTTTCATGTTTTATTTATTTTTGACAGAGAGAGATAGAGCATGAGCGGGGGAGGGGCAGAGAGAGAGACACAGAATCCGAAGCAGGCTCCAGGCTCCGAGCCTTCAGCACAGAGCCCGACGTGGGGCTCAAACCCACAAACTGTGAGATCATGACCTGAGCTGAAGTCAGATGCTCAACCGACTGAGCCACCCAGGCGCCCCTCATTTGCCTCTTTAACAGATGTCCCAGGACATCTGCATCCGCCAGCCTGTCCTTCCCAGAACATCTGGGAATACAAGGTTCTCGTGTTTCTTTCACTGGGTACATTGCCTCCCCCAACAGTACCAGGGCCGTGTTGGTAAAGAACACCGGCGTAGGGGTTTAGGGAAAGCCAAGGACGGTGTTGGCCGAGAGCAGAGGGGCCCTCGGCCAAGGGGGACTGGTCGTTTGTCACTTCAGCAGATATCCCAGAACCTACTGTGTACCAAACCCTCTCAGGTCAACGCTTCAGAAAAGTCCAGGAAGATAATGGAAGAAACCACGTGGGCAGAGCCGCAGTGTCGTGTGGCTGTGGGGGAGGCCAGATTGCTGTGCCCCTGGAGGTGAACGGAGAGGTGGAAGTGAAGGTGGGGAGTGTGTGTGTGTGTGTGTGTGTGTGTGTGTAGAGGCCCTTTCTGCCCCAAGGGAGGGAGAGGGGCTGGGGAGCCACCTGAGCACAGTGGGAGCCCAGACCGCAGGGCCCCGAGCGCTCTGGGTCACCTCTGTGGCCACAGAGATTTTGGAAGCAGAGCAGTGACAGGGGGATGAGGGCAGCTGGTGGTGCCGATGACGACACTCAAGTTTTGGAGCGTGTACTCTGTGCCACTTGGTCCCTCCTCACACCCGGCCCGGGAGAAAGGCCCCTGTTGTTTTTCCCCACTGCTCCGACGTGAGCACGAAGGCCCACAGATGAAGTGACTCGAGCAGGCCGAGCAGCTGTTGAAGCTGGACAGTGTGACGCAGAGCCTGTTCCTGTGACCACCACGTTGCCACCATCTGTCCCACCGGCGGGGAGGGCGACAGGTGGAGGGATGGGCCGATGACCTCAGCGAAGCCTGCGGCAGCCTCCTGAGAGCAGATCTTTTGTCTTTTTCACCGAAAGTCTGGCTCTGAGGATCAGTACCCCCACACAGAGTTCAAGGGCGCAGTGGACGCGTCCTGTGGGTGCTGTGGACACCGGGGCCCTTCCAGAACCCAGCTGCTGGCTGGGGAACCTGGCAGGGTTCACAGGGCTGGACGGCCAGCTGGCGGTAGTGCTGTCTCTGCCTGTCTTCTGGAAACACAGGGTCTTATCCGTGTGTCTGTCCACAGTCTCGCCGAACTGCCTGTTCGCGGTCTCACTCACCTGTGACTTTGGCCGGCTCGACCGGACCGGACGAGGCCAAGGCCACTACCGCTTGACCGCCTCAGTCCCCACGTTGTAGATTGTTCCTTGTGTGGCTAATCTGTGGTTTGGCCTGAGTCAGGTTCCCTCCTGAGCTCGTGGTGCAGCTGGGGTGGAGGTGGCGAGGGGACCGTCAGCACAGAGGGGCCGCTGTTCACAAGTGCCGTGATCTTCGTGGGCAGTGAAGCTTGAAATCTCGGTCATGTTCGACCTCACCCCGTATTCCCCCAGGCCCAGTTGGTATCCACGTTCTGGTGATGTTTTCATTGTCAACACCATGCAGGGCTCCTTTCTCTCAGCCTTCAGCTCCACCCTAACCTTCTAGATCCCCATCACCAGAACACCTGCCAGATGCGGGCCTTCAATCTGACACTCCCTTGCCTTTTCGTCTTGTCTCCTCTTAATATTAAAGCCTTCAGATGCTCTGTGATTTGTCTGACCCATGATCGGCACCCAAGGCCATGCAGCCTGGAGCTGATCACCGTCTCCACCTTGATTCCCCTCCATTTGGTCACCCTGATCTTCCTCTGTCACCAGGTGTCCCCTTTCTACACTCCTGCCCTGCCCTCTTACCTGTCACCTCCCTGTCCTCTGGACAACGCCTTTTACCCTTGACTCTCCAGTTAAGTTGTGGGTCCACTGCAAACAGCTCTCTGCCCAGTGTGTCTGAAAAACACTTGGGAACTTTAGTGATTAATAGCTGATTTATAATCTCTTGGCCTTGGTTGGTTTTTTTTTCCTTTTTAATTCTTTATTGCATTTTTTAGAACATTCCATATGAGCCCTCTGACTGTGATAATGGAATATTTGTTAGAAGCAAAGCCAAGTAAAAGGAATTAACTCCTAATCCTGTTAAAGACTTTCTCATTATTCCGTGTGCTTGTGTTTTGGCTTCTCTTTGAAGCGCTGTGACAACAGGGACCACGTAACTCATTATGTGTCCCCCAAAGTGCCTTACATACAGGATTGCCCGAATACACGTCCGAGGTGGTACATACCCTCCTGGGTGAGGAGTAGGTCACACATGGCCATCTCATGACTCGGGTTTTCCCTGTCTCTAAACATTTGTGTCTTTGCCTCCTTGGAAACTGCTCTTCCTACGTCTTGCAGTTAAATCCATTAAGCCCAGAACCGCAGACAGTTCGGGGGCAGAATGTCGCTCCCTCAGTGGCTTTCTGCCCTTAGCAGCTTTTCCTACGGGCTGTAGCACAGCCCCTCTACACCCTTCTGTGTTCTCTCAGACCCCCCCCCACAGACACACAGGGTCCCCCACCCCCAGCTTCTGTAGGGTAAGGTCAGCTGTCTTTCATTGGCGCGCACGGGAGAACTGTCACTTGGGCTTTTCAACAGAAGAGGAAATAGACCCAGAAATGCTTGAGAAACTGCTGTAAGCTTCTGAATCCAAATATTTTCTTTCTTTCTTTCTTTTTTCAAGAGAGAGCAAAAGTGGGAGAGGCACAGAGAGAGAGAGAGAGAGAGAGAGAGAGAGAGAGAGAATCTCAAGCAGGCTCCATGTGCAGGGCAGAGCCCAACACGGGGCTCGATCTCATAGCCCTGAGATCATGGCCCGAGCCCAAATCAAGATGCTTAACCAGCTGAGACACTCAGGTGCCCCTGAATCCCAACGTTTTCTACCAGTCGTAACTGGCTTTAAGTTTGCATATGGCTTTCAGTTATTATTAATGTAGTAATTTAATAGTTCCTGGCGTGTGGTCTTAGGGGGAAAAGATGTTAATAGTTTAGAAATAAAACATGGACAGAAAGCATAATCTGGTAAATTAAAGAAATGAGACAATTTATTTTTTTAACTTTTTTTAATGTTTATTTCTGAGATCCGGGGGCGGGGGGTGGGTGGAGGGGGGGGGTAGAGAGAGACAGGGAGACACAGAATCCGAAGCAGGCTCCAGGCTCTGAGCTGTGAGCACAGATGCGGGGCTCGAACTCACGAACCGTGAGATCATGACCTGAGCCAAAGTCGGACGCTTAACAGCCTGAGCCACCCAGGTGCCCCAAATATGAGACAGCTACTTTTTTCTGTCTAATGTTGATAGTGAAGGCTTGGTTTGACAAGGTTTATGAATACTTTTAGCACAACCTTTGTTGGAAACACGAATTACGAGTGGTTCGTCTTTATGCTGAGCCTTTTGTCCTTGCCATTTATAGCTATTCTGTTGATTCACTTGGTGAGCTCCATTCTGAGAGTCGATGAATGTGTTTCATGAGAGAATTATAAGAGCCCTGCAATTTGTTTTGATTGGTCTCCATGTTGATTCATAGCGAGCAGGTGCCATCGTTTGGAATTGGTTTTGGCAGTGGCTTGGTTACATAAACATTAGATACGTGAAATGAAACCCCGTTTAAATTATTTTCATCAGGAAGAATAGGGGGAACTTTATGTCGAATCCAAGAGCACCGTGGGTCTGTTTCTACAGCTTTGGAACATAAATTTGTGCAGCCGACCATATGTCTGCACATACATGTGTATAGGTGGCCTCCCTCCATTGTGCAGCCATTTCTTTGACAGTTTCTGTGCATAGTCTAAAGAAAGAAATCCGACCCTGTGCTTTCTTAATATAGCAGAATTTTTCCAGTCTGAAAAATCTAGGCATTTCTACTTTGGAAACTACGTCAAGGATCGTTTTCCGTTTGGTGCATGTTGGTTGCTTATTTTGAAGCCTTGGGAAATAATCCATCACAGTCTTAATCCTTGATTTTTCCCACTTGCTTATTATTGTTGTTTATTGCCTAAGCTGCATTAGAAAAGCATCAGACCTCTTCAAGGCACTGAAGAAGGACCGGTAATATTCTTAACCTCCCCAACAGAGCTATTTACAAGGCTGACATTTTCCTAAGAATGGCTTTTGAGGTTTTCCTGAATATACATACATTTTCACAAGTGTGTTTTTCCTCAAAGGATTGAACATGGACTTGGGATCACCAGTAGAATGAGCATATGGAAATCTCTTTGTAATAACCCTTTTAAGTAACATCCTAACCTTTGGGCTGCTTTTGGGTAAATTCCTTAAACGCAAGTTGGACATCTCATGCACACCCACGAAAATATGTTAAGTATCTCTTTCATGCTGCTGGGTCTTGCTCTGAGAAAGCTGCCCTGAAGCCTGGCATCTTCCTCACTCTGTCTCTGAACCTCGTGTCCCCCAAAAGCTGCTCTAAGTCCATTTTCAGTATTCTTCAGAAATGAAGCTTTCCGGGGTCTCTCCGGGCGGACTCGGGCTGTTCCTCTTCCAAGAACCCCAGAGTAAAAACACATGCCGGGTTGTAGTGTAGCTGTCCCCATGTCTGTCTCTCCTACTAATGTGACTTCTGTGAAAGATCTTTGTCTTGATGGCTCCAGGGCCAAGTTCAGTGCCTGACATGTAATGCTCAATAAATGACTGAATGAATTGGATGAAAGAGGAAAAAAAAAAAAAAAGAACGCGTGAATTAATTTGCTGGCAGATAACGAAAATGAACTCAGAAGAGCACAGTTTAAACAGAAGTGATTGACATTAGCATGCGGGCATGACCAAGGCCCCAAATATTTTTTAATTGCTTTCCCTATTGGGAAATGTTCTAGGCAGTGTTACCATATGTAGCCTGAATGGCATGAACGCGTTTGACTGTGACTATCTGATGGCAGATCAGATCCCATAGGGGGAGTTGCCCTTGTAACGAGCAAAGAATTAAGGAGCCTCCTCCTGGTTCCAAGGAGGATCTGAGAGGAGGCCTCACCCAAGAAGTGGCAGTGGCTCCAAACCGCAGGCACTGGCGAAGGGAGTCGGCAGAATTCATGGCGGAAGAGAAGTGGGTGGGACCCACGGTCACACACAGTTCGTGGCGCACATGGGCATCGACACCAAACCTGCAGAGGCCTATTCTGGTGTTTTTCCCATCTGTCCCTGTTGCCTGGCTTCATCGGTGTTTGATGGAGTGCCTGTTGTTATGAGCAGACCAGGAAGGACTTGGGGGCAGTGCCCCTCACGTCTTGAATCTACAGGTTGGCCTATTTAGTTGGGTAATTAGGTAATGAGCCGTTGGCACCCCCCTCCGCATTTGGTCTTGCGTGAGGAGCAGACTCAATCGGCGGCGAATGAAAAGTACTGATGTCTGTGGCCCTAGCTGGAGACTCGGAGGTGCAAAGGATCACCACTAACTCACCTATGGTCCCCAGGTGTCACAACTCTGCAACTTGGAGTAGCCGTGGAGCTTTCAAAAGCTCCCCTGCCACCCGGTAAATTCTGAAATGCCCTCTAGGTTGAGACTCCCTGATGTAGAACGCGTTTTACAGAAAATCATCGTGTAAATAGATATTGTGGCCTAACCTTTGGGCTGCGTTTACAAATTGAAAGAGGAAGTGCACTGTTGAATAAATGGGCTTCCGATTGTTTTTGTCAGACAGCTAGCGGGGAGAGTGTGGCTTTGTGGAAAGAACTGACTTGAAGGCCCACAAAACTCCGGATCAGATCTCATTCCTGCCCCCATGTGACCCCGGGCACGTTGTCCCAAGTCACAGTCTCACTCTTAGACTTAATGTAGAGGCCGCAGAAGGTAGCCATCTACTTGAAGGCCTTTGCAGATCCCCAGAGTCATAAAAATAGAAGTGTCCCAGCTCCTGGCCTACCTCCTAATCCACATTTCCTTTGAGATCGTGTTTCTTAGGCAGATCATTAGCACATACCTGCTTTCCCACGTTCATTACTGTTTTCTGTGTCATTCTGTGGTCTGTCATGGGCCTGTTTGTTCTCAGAGCCCAAGGTCACTCTTGTTCTTTTTTGGACCACTGGCCAGTCATCCCCTATAGGATGCACGTCTCAGGATCCTCATGTTCGATGGTTTTCAGTGGGCTGGCCCCTGGGAGCCATACACAGGGGTTAGCAGAGAGTTATACACAGGGGATAAGAGAGAACCCAGGGAGTTTTCCCCCTCTCTCTGCTTCAGGGAGCGTCTCCATCAGTGACTCTGTCTTCCCCATGCCTGTAAACATACCTCTCCGTCTGTGGTTCCAGCTTCTGCCAATCAACCTTCACCACACTGTTCTGGCCCCAACAGATAAGCTCCACCTTTTGTGGTTCATTAACACCCCTTTCTGTTGGTGTGCCTCTGGCCTTGAAAGTGGTGGTGGCTTCCTGCTGATGGGAATGTCTGCATTGCTTCACCATTTTTGCTTCACTTTCCAGCTCACCTATCACATTTATAATCAATTCCGTGTATTAAGTTCCCTCTCTTTAACGCACCCAGAATGGTTTCCGTTTTCCTTACCGGACCCTGACAACTCGCTTGAAGTAATAAAGCGTGTTGATTGCCTTTACTAGTCAGGATGTCTTAGATGACCCCACGCCTGTGCTGAGAATACGGATTCCACAAACCCACCACACAAAGGTGGCGGTTTCGTTGTTTTGCTGTGTGGACCAAGAATCTGCATTTTCACAAAGCTCCCTGGGTGCTTATGAGGGCCAGCACTGGTATAGAGAACCGTAGAGCCAGGCGGAGATGGAGGTGCTTGGGGAGATGGTCCTGTGTGCCTACACCCGCTAAGGGCTTCACTTCTACAGACCAGCCTTACAGCAAGAGAGCCTGCCTTGGGAAAATGAAAAATGACTACCTCCCATGGATGTTATAGGACAGTCCGTTACGAGTGTCGATAGCACTGGCTAAAGTGGGATGCTAAGGGATTGTTTACAGTGGTAAATGAGCTCATGGATGGGACGGCTTGTCACACATGGTTGTTACTCAACAAATGACCGTGTGTCTTCTTCCCTCCGATTAAACGAAAGCTCAGAAATGGAGAAAGCTAAAGGGGTGCCTGGGTGGCTCAGTCAGTTGAGTGTCTGACTCTTGATTTCAGCTCAGATCATGATTCCAGGGTTGTGGGACTGAGCCCTACATCGGGCTCCATGCTGAGTGTAGAGCCTGTTTAAGATTCTCCCTCTGTCTCCCTGTGCCCCTCTCCCTGACGCACACCCTTGCTCGCTGTCTCTAAAAAAAATTTAAAAATTAAAAAAAAATGTAGAAAGCTATGAGATCATGTAAATTATTTACTCCTGAAGCTAACAGAATCCAGATACTAAATATCAGAAAGGATAGATAAGCAGTTAAATAGTCAAAATTCATTGCTTGGTATATATTTCTGTTATCTGAACTGGTGTCTCAACAGTCTAACCATATGACACTGTAAGTTGGCTGTGTTCAATGTCAGAAATAATTTAAGAAAATAAGTCCTAACTGGGAGTCTGTATCAGATCACATGTTAATACATTTCGTAAGGAGACCTGACTCTTACGATTATGCCCTTACTTGGCCACTAAGAATTCTGCATTCCAGGCTCTTGCCAGAGACTGTAACTTTGAGGGCTCTACTGTCCAATTCTTATCAAAAGGTTGGTTATGAGAAATACTTTTCAGGGAGGATTGCCTGAAGCATATGCAGTCCATTCATTCCTCATTGAGATAGCCTAAATATTATTCATGGTGTAAGTCAAGTCATGGGATCTCAATGTAATAGCTTCTTGTCAGTTTCCCTTTGCTTGGCAGGATTAGTGAAAAAAGACACATCTATCCTTATGGAGTTTTTTTTAACTCTGCGTTAAATGCAGAGACTCTCAGATTAAGAATACAATCCCATTTACGATTGCACCAAAAATAATAAAATAGTTACCTAGGCATAAACTTAACCGCAGACGTGAAAGACCTATGTTTCGAAAACTGTGAAACATTGATGAAAGAAATTGAAAATGACACAAAGATATGGAAACCTGTCCCATGCTCATGGCTTGGAGAATCAGTATTGTCAAAATGTCCATGCTACCCAAGCGATGTATAGATTTAATGCAGTCCCCATCAAAATACCAACAACTTTTCACAGAACTAGAACAAATCCTAAAATTTGTGTGGAACCACACAAGACCCCCAAATAGCCAAAGCAGTCTTCAGAAAGGAGAACAAAGCTGGAGGTGTTATACTCTCAGATTTCGAGATACACTACCAAGCTGTAATAATCAAAATAATATGGTACTGGCACAAAAATAGACATACAGATCAATGGAATAGAGAATCCACAAATAAGCCTTCACTTAAACTCTGAATTAATCTACAACAAAAGAGGCTAGACTATACAATGGGACAAAGACAGTCTCTTCAACAAATGGTGCTGGGAGAACTGGACAGCTACATGCAAAAAAAAAAAAAAAAAGAGGAAAAAGAGGAAGGAAGGAACTCGACCACTTTATTACACCTTATACAAAAATAAACTCAAAGTGAATTAAAGACCTAAATGTGAGACCTAAAACCATAAAACGCCTAGAAGAAAATACAGATATATTTTTGTCTAGATATGTTTCCTGAGGCAAGGGAAACAAAAGAGAAATCAAACGATTGGGACTACACCAAATTAAAAAACTTTTGCAGAGCAAAGGAAACTGTTAGCAAAACAAAAGAGCAGCCTACGTATTGGAGAAGAGACTTGCAAATGGTGTGTCCTGTAAAGGGTTAACATCCAAATATATAAAGAACTTCTACAACTCTACAACGCAAAAACCCAAATAATCCAATTTAAAAATGAGCAGAGCACTTGAATAGACATTTCTCCAAAGAAGTCATCCAGATGGCCAACAGACACATGAAAAGATGCTCAGCATCACTCCTCATCAGGGAAATGCAAATCAAAATGTCAATGAGGTATCACCTCAACACCTGTCAGAACAGCGAACATCAAAAAGACAAGAAATAACAAGTGTCAGTGAGGATGTGGAGAAAAAGGAACCCTCATGCATTGTTGATAGGAATGCAATCTGGTGCAGCCACTGTGGAAAACAGTATGGAGGTTCTTCAAAAAATTAAAAGTAGAACTACTGTGTGGTTGAGTAATCCCACTACTGGCTATTTATCCAAAGAAAACAAAAGCACTTTGAAAAACTAGATGCCACGCTGTGCTTACTGCAGCATTATTTACAATAGGCAAGATATGAAATCAACACATGTTCGTCAATAGATGAGTGGATAAAAAAGTGGTATATGTAGACCATGGAGTATTGGCTATATCAGCTATAAAAAAGAATGAGATCTTGCCATCTGCAATAACATGGATGGACCTAGAGGGTATAATACTAAGTAAAATCCATCAGAGAAAGATAAATGCCATATGGTTCCCTTATATGTGGAATTTAAGTGGCAAAACAAAGGAACAAAGAAAAAGACAAAAAGAAAAAAAAGACTTACAAAGAAAACAAACTGATGGTTGCCAGAGGGAAGGTGGGTAGGGGGATCCATGAAATAGATAAGTCATTGACTCATTATATTGAACACCAAAACTCATAACAAACACTGTATATATAATTATACTTCAATTAAAAAGAGAGAAAAAAACTCTCATAGGTTTCTAGACAGAGAAAAGCAGTCAGTGACCACGACAGGGGCATCAGTCTAGCATGAAACTCCTTACTTATAATCCAGAAAGCAAGAACACAGCAAAACCATATTTATAGAGAATTGAAGGAACAAAGGACTGAGCTAAGAATCCCGTCACCAGCCAAGAGATCTAGTCATATATGAGGCCAAAAGAAAGACATGTTTAGACATGGAGGGACTCCAAGCGGGCCATCCATGTGCCACTTGTGAGGAAGTTACTTAAGAAATGTTCCAGGGGTGCCTGGGTGGTTCAGTCTATTAAGCGTCCGACTTCGGCCCAGGTCATGATCTCACAGTTTGTGAGTTCGAGCCCCTCGTCAGGCTCTGTGTTGACAGCTCAGAGCCTGGAGCCTGCTTCAGATTCTGGATCTCGCTCTCTCTCTGCCCCCCACCCCTGTTCACACTCGGTATCTCTCAAAAATGAAGTTTTTAAAAAAATGTCTTAATACCTCCTGTGGACAAGGAAGAGAGAGGAGATGTCATGGGTTGGATTCTCTGAAAGCAGGCAAGGAAACAGAGTTTTTGCATGCAAGATATTTATTAGAGGTCCACACCTGTGTTAAGTGTTGAACTGTATCCTGCAAAAAAAAAAAAATATATATATATATATATATACATACATATATGTATATATATGTATATATATATACACACATACAAGTTCTAAACCCTGGTATCTGTGAACGTGACCTTATTTGGAAATAGAGCCTTTACTCATGTCATCAAGGAAAATGAGGTCAGGAGGGTGAGCCCTAATCCAATATGGCTGACGTCCTTTCCAGAAGAGGAAGATGCCACGTGAAGACAGACACGTGGGGAGAATGCTGTATGACAGGATCGATGCAGCCACAAGCCAGGGAACACCAAGGGTCAGTGGCCACCAGCAGAAGCAGGAAGAGGAAGGGAAGGATTTTACCCAGAGCCTCGGGGGCAGCATGGCCCCGCTGATGCCATGATTTGGGACTTGCAGCTTCCAGAACCACGAGAGAAGAAATTCCTACCATGTGAAAGCACACATGTGGAGACTAATACAGCCTGTGAAAGGAAGAGGTGGGGTGAGCAGAGGGAGAAGCCCGGCTCCCCTGCAGGACCCACGAAGCGGGCCCGACTTGGCCAGGAGCTGCCCTACCATTCGGTCACAGGATGTGGGCAGCCCCGGGGAGGCCATCACCTCGCTGAGGTGGCTCTTCCGTAGATTTTCTTGATGATTTGAAAATAGAATGATAACTAACCAAATATACATGGCATGAACTGTTGTCATTACTAGGAAGAAGAAAGTGGAATTGCAAGTTGGATTAATCCAGCAAAGGGGAAATGAATAAAAATAAATGTGGCAACAATAAATGTAGTTAATAGTAAATAAATATATTGGAAGCAAGCCAGATACAATCCTATCACAATAGATGTGAATTTGTTAAAATCCCCTTTGAAATGACAGTCTCTTAAATTAGCAAAAACAAAACAAAACTCCAGTTTTAGGCTAGTTTTAAGGAACACAGATAAAATGACAGCTAAAAAAGTTCAATGGACAAAGATATGCCAAGTGTATGCAAGTAAAAGGAAAACGGAAGTGTACATGAACCACAATGGAATTCAAAACTAAAATTATTAAGAAAGGATCCTTTTCAAAGTAAAGAGGATATTTCACCAGGACACTATTATACATACATTATACACTAGTCAGCATTGTTGTGGAAAATTTAAGGCAAACAAATAAAACAAAAAAAATTACAGGAGAATATGATAGAACTATAACTATATTATCGTAAGCCAGCCAGGAAGAAACACCCTTATTGAAACATCTTTAACGTTCTAGAACTTTCTCTGAGAAAGAATCTTAGAAGTTGGGCCGAACTTGGTCAGTGCATTAATGGTTCTTTTTGAAGGGCCGTTGCTACATTCCTGTCTATAAAAAGGTTGAAGCCGTCAGTCGAATGGCGCAGGAAGAGTCCTTGATTATTGACATACTTGTCAGCATTGGACGTTCGCCATCTTTAAAATGTTTTCCAAGTTGGTGGGCAGGTAGTAGCATCTCAGTTATTATAATTCGTGTTCTCTTACTACTCAGCAGGCTTATCCCTTTCAAAGGTTTACCAGTGATCTAGATTTTCAGTTCACACCCTTCACTTATTTTGATCCTGTGTGGTTTGTCTTTTCCTTCGTAATCAATTTGTAGAGTTTCCTAGTACGTTAGACACTAACCCTGTCATGTGAGCTGCAATGTAGTACGAGCAGGGGAGGGGCAGAGACAGAGGGAGACACAGAATCCGAAGCAGGCTCCAGGCTCTGAGCCATCAGCACAGAGCCCGACGCGGGGCTCGAACTCAACAAACTGCAAGATCATGACCCGAGCCGAAGTCGGATGCTTAACCGACTGAGCCACCCAGGCACCCCTACCGTCTGCATTTTTAATGAATTCCAACAGACTCAGTCTGGAGCTCTTACCTGTTTTATTTTATACTTATTTACAAATATTCAAAATCCTACCCTAGTTCATGACCTTTAACTTTGACATTATCAAATTTAAAACAAATGACAAGCAAAGAGAAACAGGAAATTTGGTGAATGTCAGTATGCCTTGGGGGGCAGAACAGAGCCTGGGATATATGGTTCGTGCTATTGATTGCTGCCTGTGGTTCAGGGTTTGAAGAGCATTAATGTTTTCCTTACTGTTAAGTGTGAAGTGCTCATTGCATAATCCTTGGAGAATGTAGAAAAAATATAAAAAAGGAAACCCGAAGCATTTATAATCCCATCGTCCACAGATACTCACCAGTGCTTCTGTGAATTTCTTTCTTCCTTCTTCCAGGCACATATAGAAATATATAGAATTGTACATAATCTCTCTAAAACGTACTCATCTTGGCTCCCATAGTTATGAATGATGCACTTTAACTGGTTCAGGAGCATAGCAGGTCTAGGAACAAATGGTAATTACCACTCTGTCCATTTCATTGCCCATTTGCAGTTTACCAGAACATTCCCAAGCGTCTCATTTGCCTCCCCTGCACAGATGTCCCAATGAAGAGGTCCGTGTGACCTTTGTTCAACATCGCCCTAAGAAAAGTCGTAGAGTACAGGCAACTTTTCATGGCATCCTTTTATCATTATTGCCTATTTTGTAAATTAGTCTTAGATAAATTGCTTTTTAAAACTGGAAGTTTACCTATTTCTCTTCTCTTTTCTACCGTCCATTCAGGGGTGACCTACAACATAATAAAAAGGATCATTTCACCATCTGTCCTGCATTCAAGCCCGTTAGTCAACCCCTCCCTATGGTGGGTTTTCCAAAGACCCTTCATTTTTGCTCTTGGAAGTTTCTCGGTTTTCAGAGCTGCCAAGTCTTAGAGGTTTAATGACTCAATGGCATCCTTTAGGGAACTCTTCATTCTGTTGCTTCTCTTACACCATTGATGGGTAAAGAAAACCGTGCCCTTACTGTCATTAGCACGTAATAAATGGGAGACATGCACATACCCTAGTGAGAAATGGGCTAGAGCTTCAGACCAGATGATCCACCAAAGGAGTTCAAACAACCAAGTAAACATGACAGAGTTGTCTGTCTTGCTTTGAAACATACACAGGCAAAATAAGATGATATTTTTGCCCAGAATTGGCCGTGTTTAATTTGATTTTAAATGATGACCCTTGCTGCTGCGAGAGATACAAAGTTAGATATATTTTACCCAGTAAACATCGTTCTGTGAATCTTTAGCAGCTCTGATGGACTTGCCGTTGGAAATTCTAAGAACACCGAAGACAGTTTTACTCACAACGAACAGAAAGCATCCTGAATGTCCGTTAATAAATATTGAACTATGATACATTTTTATGATAGTTATTCAGATGTTAGACCTTTTTCCAATTAATATTTAGTGATGCAGACAGTGTTTATATAAAGCAAAAAGGGCCCAAGTACAAAGTTGTATGTAATGTATGACCCCAGTTTTGTTAAAAAATAAACACATTTGAAAAAGATCCACTGGTAAAATAAGTGAATATTAGCAGTTAATAGGATTAAAGGTGATAGTTTTACTTTTCTTTTTCTTATTCAAATAAAATACCTGTTTTACTTTTCATAGGGAAAAAAACATGTGAAATTTTCTTTTAATGTTTATTTTTTGAGAGAGAGAGAAAGAGAGAGAGAGAGAGAGAGAGAGAAGGAGCAGGGGAGGGACAGAGACAGAGGGAGACACAGAACCCGAAATAGGCTCCAGGCTCCGAGCTATCAGCACAGAGCCCGATGTGGGTCTTGAACTCATGAGGTGTGAGATCATGACCTGAGCTGAAGTCAGATACGTAACCGACTGAGCCATGTGGGTGCCCCACAAACGTTATTTTTAAATTTGAACCCCAGACATTATTTTTAAATTTAAAAAGTATGTTTAGTTTTTAAAATGACTGAAAGATCATGAACACTTATACATTTGATTAAAAAAATCAAGGAACCTTCCCCATATATTATGAAACTTAATTCCAAGTTAGTTTGCAGAGTTTTGGGAGTAGTCTGGTTATGTCAGGAAAATGAAAACGTGGCATATTCAGTAGTGTTTTACATCTTTTTTTTTAAATTTTTTTTTTTAATGTTTATTTTTGAGACAGAGAGAGACAGAGCATGAACGGGGGAGGGGCAGAGAGAGAGGGAGACACAGAATCGGAAGCAGGCTCCAGGCTCTGAGCCATCAGCCCAGAGCCTGACGCGGGGCTCGAACTCACAGACCGTGAGATCGTGACCTGGCTGAAGTCGGACGCTCAACCGACTGAGCCACCCAGGCGCCCCAGTAGTGTTTTACATCTTAAAAAGGGCTTAAAATGCACATGGAGATTATGTCTATTGAAGTACGTACAGCCTAAAAGTCTTTTTCATTGATGAAGGAGGTTGTGTTGAGTTAATGACATGGCCATTTATTCCATGCCAACTATATCTAATGTTACCACACCGCTGGCACCTTCCAAAGAATCCTGTATACATTGTGATTGTTGGTGTTGGACCCCTCAGTTATGTCTTGATCACCTTCCTTCAGGGGATCAGCTCTCTTCCCATGCATAAAACACCCAAGGAGATGGAATCAGATGCTGCCTGCATTGATCTAATGGTGTGTTATTATCTTTCTTAGCAATTTATTCGTTCGTTCATTCTATAAATATTTACGAAGCACTTACTGTATGCCGGGTACAGTTTAAGTGTTAGAGGTACGTCGTTGAACAAAACAGACTAAAGTCCCTGCCTCTGTGGAGTTTAAATTCTTCAGGAGGAGAAAGACTGAAACAAAAACCCACTGTAATAAATAAGGAAACTCTATTGTATGTTGGATACTGATGAGTGCTATGGGCAAAAAAGAAAGAAAGGGAGGGAGAGAGGAAGGAAGGGAGAAAGAAAAGGAAGGAAGGAAGGAAGGAAGGAAGGAAGGAAGGAAGGAAGGAAGGAAGGAAGGAAGAAAAGAAAAGGAAAGGAAGTAAAAGAAGGAAAGGAAGAAAGAGGAAGGAAATAAAAGAAGGAAAGAAAGGAAGGAAGGAAATAAAAGAACAAAAGGAAAGGAAGGAAGGAAAGAAAGAAAGAAAGAAAGAAAGAGAAAAAGAAAAGAAAAAAGAAATTAAGGAGAGTTAAGGGGAATCAGGAGTATGGGGTATTAGGGCAGGGAGGTACCAAATAGGATATAGTTTAAAATAGGATCATCAAGCTAAGCATCAGATAGAAGTTGACATTTGAACAAAGACCTGAAGGAGATGAGCAGGTACCTGTAGAAGACTGTTCAGGCAGTGGGAATAACTCAAGCAAAAAGCTTTAGTGTAGCAGCATTCTGGTGTTTGAAAAAAAAGCAGAGTACGTGAAGCAGGGGAATGGAGGGGGAGTTCAGAGGTGCTAAGGTCAGAGGAGGAATGGGAAGAGGGTGGGTAGATCGTACAGGACCACATCCACCATTGCAAGGACTTTGGCTTTTACACTGGATGAAATGGGAAACCGCTGCAGGGTCTTAAGAGAAAAGGGACATGGAATGATTAGGTTTAAAGACAGATCACTGTGGCTGAAAGTAGCTTGCAGATGGGTGTGGATGGCCCTAGCAAGCCCTGTTGAGAGACCCAGAGGGGGTAACACATGCTCCAGACGATGGTGGCTCTGCTCATGAACACAGAACAGGAGTGGTGACAGGTGACTGGATTCTGGATGTCTTTCAGAGGCTTTGCTGGCAGGTTGACTATGGTGTAAGAGAAGGAGGACTCTAAGATTTGGGGCCTGAACAGCAAGAGGTTGGAGATGCCGTTAACTGAGATGGCAAAGGTCCAAGGGAAGGAAGGGAGGGAGTGTCAGGATTATGGTTTTAGATTTGCAAATTTGGAGGTTTCTGGTAGATACCCACATGGAGACGTCAAGAAGACTATTGGATATGCAACTCTGGAGCCCAGAAGAGAGATCCAGATGGTATTTGGAGACTCTCAAGAAAGTATGGATAGAGAAGAGAACCAAGGAGTCAGTCCTGGGGGTGCCTGGGTGGCTCAGTCGGTTAAGCGTCTGACTTTGGCTCAGGTCATGATCAGGTTTGTGAGTTCAGGTCCCACAGCAGGCTCTGTGCGGACAGCTTGGAGCCTGGAGCCTGTTTCATATTCTGTGTCTCCTTCTCCGTCTGCCCTTCCTCCACTTGCACTCTCTCTATCTCAAAAATGAATAAAAACATTTTTAAAAAATTTAAAAAAAAGGAGTCAGTCCTGGATACTCCAATATTAAGAGGTTACAGAGAAAGAAAGGAGAACCGTCTAAGGAGACTGATAGGTCAGGCAGAATGGGGACTTAGAGTTAGCCATTGGATTTGGCAGCATGGAGGTCCTTGGTGATTTTGATGAAGACGTTCACAGTGTAGTGGGGAGAGCAAACCCCTGATTGAGGTGCATTAAAGAGAGAATATGTGAAAAGGAATCAGGGGTTGAGAGTAGAAACATCTTTTTCAAGGAGTTTCGCCGCAAGGAGGAAGTGGAATCCAGAAAAGGCTTTTATTTTGTTACGGTGGAAGAAATGGCAGAGCGCTGATGGGATAGAAATAGAGTGAAAGATTGAAGCCGCCGAGAGGAAGGGGAGAATCGTAGGAACGAGGTCCTTGAATAGGTGACAGGCTCTGCACAGTTTAAATAATTGTTTTAGAATTACTAACTGTTGTCACATTCATTGCCAGCATTTCCGCCTTGTTGCTTGCCTTTTAATATGTTCATGATCTATTTTCATATTAAGTCGAGAAATTTGAGCGGTCAAATCAACTAAACTTTTTTATTGTGTACCTTTTATGTGTATAAAAATGTTTGCCTACGCAAGGATCCAATATTAGTTAAATACCTATATATTCGTATAAAGTAATTGCGTAATTTGAGCTTTTCCAGGGGGCATGACCTAGCCTTTGGTTTGCCTTTTTTTTTTCAATGAGCCTGAGACCTTTCAGGTATTACAATTCCACTTATACATTATTCAAACCTCACCAAAATATTATGAAGAGACTAAAAAATCAATTATTTTTTTAAAAATGTTTATTTATTTTGAGATGGGGAGGGGAGGGTGTGAGAGAGAGAGAGGGAGAGAGAGAGAATCCCATTGTGGGGCTCCATCTCATGAACCGTGAAATCATGACCTGAGCCTAAACCAAGAGTCAAACACTTAATTGACTGAGCCACCTGGGTGCCCTGAAAATCAATTATTTTTTAATTGTATTAAGCAGATATAGTGTGGGAAGCAGTAGCATGTGAAACATCTGTCCATATTATAGTTGATAGGTTATAATCCAGTTAGTTATATGGACACAACTGGAAATACAAATTTGTCTAAGAGAGTGCTTTGATGGGTGGGCAATCATAGGTCTGGTGAGGTTAGCTTGCCATGATCCATTCTTTAATTTCCTTGGATGTTTTTTTAGTCCTTTCAAGCCTGTAGGAGTCTTTTAGTCCCAATGCAGAGAAATGGCTAGCAATTCCTAGGTTTAATCCACACCATATTTATTAAAAGCCCAAGATTTAGGGGTGCCTGGGTGCCTTAGTTAGGCATCCGACTTCAGCTCAGGTCATGATCCCATGGTTTGTGAGTTTGAGCCCTGCGTCAGGCTCTGTGCTGGAGCCTGCTTCCAATTCTGTGTCTCCCTCTCTTTCTCCTCTCTCTCTCTCTCTCTCTCAAAAATAAACTTTAAAAAAATTAAAAGCCCAAGATTTAAAATCTGCTTCAACAACCTAATTGTCCATCAGTAGATGAATGGGTACACTAGATGTGGTACACACACACACACACACACTAAACTGTTACTCATCCATACCACAGGATGAGATCTTGCCACTTGAGACAATATGGATAGACCCAGAGAGTGTAATGCTAAGTGAAATAAGTCAGAGAAAGTCAAATACCAAATGATTTCACCAATATGGGGGGTCTAAAGAACAGACGAATAAGCAAGCAAATGCAGAAGCAGACCCTTGAATCTAGAGAAGAGACTGATCGTTGCCAGACGGGAAGGGATGAGGGGGACAGGTAAAAATGGGGACGGGGAGGGGGATATACAGGCTTCCAGAATGAGTAAGTGACAGGGATGAAAAATACAGCATAAGGAATTCGGTCAATGGAATTTTGATAGTGTTATAGGGAGACTGAGGGTAGCTGCACTTGTGAGCAGAGCAGAGCATCCAGACTTGTCACATCACTATGTGGTACCCCCAAACCTAATATAACATTGTGTCCGTTATACTTTAATTAAAACTTTTTCTTCTTAAAAAAATAAAATAACATGTGCTTCAAAGGGTTACAAGAAAGTCAGAAGTGTTACCCCTCCTTGGTGTATCCTAAGAAAAGACCCTTAAATGTCACGGTTCTGGATTAAGTAGTTCTTCTCGTTTGCCAGATAAGTAACTGGCTATAAAAATTAAGGTGAATTAAAAGGTAAGATGCAAAACTCTTAGCCTTACAAAGTGAAAAGGACGCATGTTTAAACATCTTACATATTCCAGTGAGACAAAAATATTTTCTCTAAAAGCATTGAAAGAAGTCACATAGGGAGTCAATAGTGTTGTGCATGAAAAATAGAAAACTTCTCTATGTCATGATTATAATATGAAAGACAGCAGCATGGAAAATATTAATAACGTGCTTGGATACAGATGAATAACCTTGATACATAAAAATCAATAAGAAAAACACTAGTAATAATAACCATAATGAGTAAAAATCAATAACTAAAACACTAAGAACCCAGCACATGAGCAGACACAGTAATAGAAAACTCAAAACATGAGCGGCTCCTGGGTGGCTCAGTTGGTTAAGTATCTGACTTTGGCTCAGGTCATGATCTCATGGTTTGTGAGTTGGAGCCCCTCATCAGGCTCTGAACTGACAGCTCAGAGCCTGGAGCCTGCTTTAGATTCTGTGTCTCTCTCTCTCTCTCTCTCTCTCTCTCTCTCTCTCTGCCCCTCCCCTGCTTGTGCTCTGTCTCTCTCTGTCTCTGTCTCTCTCTCAAAGATAAGCATTTTTAAAAATTTAGAAAACTCAAAAGAAATACGGGGAGGTAAAAAAAGGCAAAAAAAAAAAACAGGTATGCAAACCATCTTAACATTTACTAATAATTTTCAGAAGTGCACATTAATATCAAGAGATGCTTTCTTTCACGTCTGAAATTAGCAAAGATAATTAAAATGGTAATAGTCACTGAAAGCATGTAATAAAACACACACCCACTCACCGAAGATAGTGTGAATGGGCATATGCTGGGAAAGAAAGTTACTATTCTTCTAATGACCTTGATATTCTAGGAATCTAAGAAAACACTGAAATTGGACAAAAATAGAAGCACAAAATAATTCTTGTTGTATTATTTGTAGGCGTAAAACCCTTGGAGCGCCTCACCTGTCCTTTAACGTTAGCGTTGTCGAAGGTGAAGTACTAACACGCAGTTGTCTTCACACACTGGCGTGCCCTGCAGCCAGAGACAATGATTATTCCTACGATGAGATGTTTATAATCAAATGGGAAAACGCGTATTACCTAAATGTCTTTGAAAACTGCTGGGTGAAAGTGGTATCCGGACATTCTTAGCATAAAACGACGGGGAACCAAAGGTGGTAACGTAGAAGCCCAAATGTGAAGAGTGGAGTTGCCCAAGGGCAGTAGAATTGAGTACTTTTTTTGTCCTGATTTATATTTTTTGGTACTTTCCAGATACTTTTAGAGGAAGCATCTATAATCAGAGGAGGCTTTTTTTTTTTTTTTTTAAGACTTTATAGAAAGAAACTTGTGCGTATGATTTGGGCTTGGACTTCTATACTGTCTTTCTTAGAGCATATGGGAGCAAGTATTCTACCAAAATGGTTTAGCGGTAAAGATTTATTTTGTAAAGACTGGGGAACACAGATTTTTTTTCTTTTTTCTTTTCCTTTTTTTTTTTTTTTTTGGTTAGTATTCTGAGAAATCTCTTCCTTTCTTGGAGATCAGAGTGATAACAACACAGATGTAATTAACCGAAGCGGATTCTCCGGGTAACAGTATTATTAGCATATGGTGTCTCAGAGCCGAGTGGTAAGTTGACACAGGTACGTTTTTCTCCTGTAGATGTCGTCTGCTGCTGAAAATGGAGATGCAGCATCTGGAAAACAGAACGAAGAAAAAACTTACAAAAAGGTGAGTGACTGTTTTGTTTTCTTTCTTCGGTTCAGAAAGAGGAACGCGGCCGTTGCCTGGAAAGTTGCATATATCCGAGGCCTTGTTTCCCTCTAAAGCAGTTGTGCGTAAATTACTGCCTTAGTTTCCTGTTGCCCTCACGGATTCAGTGGTTGAAACGACACAGAGGTATTGTCTTGTAGGACTACAGGTCACAAGGCCAACATGGGTCTCCCTGGGCCAGGATCCAGGTGGCTGTAGGCTGCGTTCCTTTCGGGAGTTTCTAGGGGACAGTCTGTTGTTCCCTTGTCTTTCCAGCTTCTCCAGGTTGCCTGTGTTGCCCGTATCATGATTCCCTTCCAACCTCAAAGATGGCAAAGACCAGCTGAGTCTCTCTCAGTCTGTATCACTCTGACACTTCAAAGAACACTTGTGATTATGCTGAGCCCTCCTAGATAATTCAGAATAATCCCTTTTTTAATTATTACTAGTTTTTTATTTGAGAGAGAGAGAGAGAGAGAATATCCCAAGCAGGTTCCACAGTCCGTGCAGAACCCAATGCAGGGCTCGATCCCCTGACCCTGGGAACGTGACCTGAGCTAAAACCAAAAGTTGAATGCTCAACTGACCAAGCCACCCAGGCACCCCTAATCCCTTTATTTTAAAGTCAGCTGATCAGCAACCTTAATTTCTTTTGCTACCTTAACACCTCCTTGCCAGATGACGTATTCACAGATAGCCATGGGACGTGGACGTCTTTGGGGAGGGGTGGTTTTTCCATGTTGTACATCATTGACAGTTACTATGCTATATAGATCATTGACAGAAGGTGGTTATTTGAAGACTCTTGTAACTCTTAAGAAGAAGGCCCTTATGTGTGTGCAGTGTTCTGTGTCCAGTATGTGAATCTTTTTTTAAATAATTTTTTTAGATGTTTGTTTATTTTTGAGAGAGAGAAGGTGATCAGGGGGAAGGGCAGAGAAGGGGACAGAGGATCTAAAGCAGGCTCTGTGCTGACAGCAACAGCCCGATGCAGGGCTGAAACTCACAAATTGCAAGATTATGACCTTGAGCCGAAGTCACACGCTTCACCAACTGAGCCACCCAGGTGCCCCCAGTATATGCATCTTTTAATTGACTTGCTACTTCCCACCGAAATTTTACACACTTTCTACCTTTGTATTTAAAAAAAAAAATTGTAATATGAACTTTTGTCCCATCCCTTTGTAAGCCTCTCAGATTCTGTGCCTTCAGCCCATTTCACAAAAATCCCCTTCCAGACGTTCCAGGGTATCTTACCTTGCCATTCTTTGACTTTGATAAATTCTTGGCTCCTGGCGAGGAAGCTAATGTTCAAACATATTACTGGGGAGTATATGTTCCCAGGCACCACTGCTCCTGATTTTAAATCGACTGCACATTTTACTTTTAAAAGTCCTTGCCCTCCTTCTGTCTTGCGAGTAGGAGGTTTGTATATGCAAGGTCTATTATATCTTAATTTTTCCTTTTGCTTTTTACTCTTTCGTGGATAGCTAGCAAGAAGTTTTGCCATAAAGTACAGGAACCACCTGATCCAACTGCATATTCGAGTCATGGAATTAACAGGATATATTTCCTGTGCCATTTTCTTGTGGGAGAATATGCCCCTTTTCCTGGTATATCTTCTGACTTGCCTACTCAGCCAAACCTAGAAATATAAGCAGGGAGTTTCTGTCCAAAGTGATGACGTGGTGGGGGCAGAGTAGGGTGAAGTTTCCGGAACCAGGAAGTGTCATGTTATGTCATCTCAAACATGCGAATCTGGCCAGAGGCAGTGACGTCTCTGATAGCATATTTGACTCAGCAGCGTTGGTAAGGTCTTAAGAACCGAAAGTCAGATATTAAGATGGCAAAGAATTCCAGTAAATAAGAGAAGATTATTTAATCCTGGAGGATTATTAACAGGACAGAGTTTTTTTTCTTGTGCGTGGTGGCAACCAGATGCTTCGAATGGTCTCTGATTTTCAGATGAAGATGAGCAGCGGAGGGAGAGGTGTTTAGCTTCTCTGAGAAAAACACCGAAAAGCATAGTTCCTGAGTCTTCAGTCCTCAGTAATTCGGTGTTGACGTGCACAGGAGGAAGAGGGACTACTCAGAGAAAGTATCGCTTCGCTAGCAGGGGACGGCTCGGCTGAACTACTCCATTAAAGTCTTCTCCATGGAGCAAAGACATCGTCACACTGGAGGTGTTAATCAAAGCGTTCCCAGAGGTGGCTGGGGTCTCCTTAGCTATTGGAAATGTGTTTGTCTCTAGGCCCAGATGAACCGTTACCCCGAATGAAAGAACTTGACGCTCACATAGGGAAACCCCTGGGTGTGAGCTCTGAAAAAGCGGGACAGGGCAGGAGATGAGAAAATACCATCCCTCTTTTCAAAAGTGAGGAAAAAGTACCTTCTGGAAACCAGATGTGAGACGGCTCCTTGGCATAATTTGAGCATGGATTAGTCAACATATGGTTTCTGTACAGTTAGAGAGGAAACACGTGTCTTGTACAAACCTGCAGAGGTTCATAAAGATATAGTTTATGCCAAGTTGACTACATTGCTTATTCTGAGAGAGTCGTTAAATTAGTCACAGACAAGAAAGAACTCTCAAGTTGAATGAATCTTGATTTGAGGGCACCAGGAATATTCTGGTGGCATCCTTTCAGACCAGCCGGAGAAGAATGGAGTGAACGTCATGGTGACTGGGCTCGTACCTGGTTGGACTAATGTTCCCAATGGATGGCAGTTTTGTTTCCTGTTCTTTTGTGTCTCCCAGCCTGTGCACACGTTGACCCTGGGTAGCTTAATACTTTTTTGCGCATGACCTTAATGAAGACATGGAATTCGTGCTTGGCAAATGTGCAAATGACAAAACAGCTTGAATAGGTAACTAACAGACCACACGAATGTCATCAAGGCTACTGTGCATTTCATTAAGTATTGGCCCTTTTACAAATGCTTGAAAGAGTTCTTTCCCAGTCCTGCGGGCCTGCCCATGAGGTATGCACCTTTTTAATAAGGAGTTTTGATAATTCGTTGGGTTTTGGCCTCTGACTAAAGGCAGTCCAGGTTAAGAACCCCCTGACCTGTGTGAGGCATGGGAAGGATATCAAAGGAGTTTATAAGTATCTTACAGTTGAGTGGGAGGGACAAGACAGGAGTTCTCTCCTTTAGAACCCAGTAGTTAATAATAAAGGGTTCAAAGGAGGAGAAATCACTGTGGGTTAGAGTCATCAAGGAGGCTTAGGCTTCCTGTATCAAGCCCCAGATTTACTGGGCAGCTGTCAGTAGCACTCAGCATCATGAGGAATGGGATTTCCACATGTTTTTAGGGAACCCTTGGTGTCCATGGAACAATGTTATAGTCTCGGGTCTTGAGTATTTGCACATGATTAGTTAAGCTGGCTGCTCTTCTGTTCGTTCTGGTGACCATTTCCCTGATCCATTGTCAGTTCTTGACAACCCAAGAAGAAAAGCTAAAATCAGTGGGTGAGGCGAATATCTTCAGCTAAAGGCTGCAACAAGAATTTTGAGTTTCCCTGCTTAACACGAACATGTGGCCCATACGACAAGCGTTAAAGGCTGCCTGGCTTTTTTTACAGAGTGTAGTATTTCCCTTCTCAGTTCATTTATGGAAGTGTCTTCCAAAAGAATTGTAAACACAAAAGCCTACGGCAGCTAAGCAGGTAACAGGGGAGTGAACTAACTAGGGGGGCAAGTGGTAAAGAGGAGACACGTGTCTTCTGTATTTTTTTTTAATTTTTTTTAATCTTTATTTATTTTGAGAGAGAGACAGAGTGTGAGCAGGGGAGGAGCTGAGGGGAGGGAGCCACAGAATCAGAAGCAGGCTCCAGGCTTTGAGCTGTCAGCCTCCGAGCCCCGCCTCAAACTCATAAACCGCGAGACTGTGCCCTGAGCCCAACCGACTGAGCCACTTAGACACCCACCATACAGTTTATTAGAGGGGAAAAAAAGACATAGATGCACATGGAAAAATTAAGTAATGACCCAAATTGGTATTAAGTGCCAAGGCAAGTGGCCTTTCACATAATCTTCTAGCAAATACTGGTGAGGCCAAAGCTCATTACAGTCTTCTAGAGAAAAGTCCTTTTCTTCAACTGGTTCGTTAGCAGTGCATTTTGCTGGGATAAAAATTTTATAGATGCCTCATTGCTTTCTGTCACGATGGAAAAATGCCACTCCTTAGGTGACTGTGAATTGATTGACCTACTCGTTTGTTTCACTGATGGGGAATCTGATGAGCACAGGCACAGAATCAGGGCTGAACGTGATTTGTGGGGGGATCAAATAGCCCGGCCTGGACAAAGCCAAGTGTCAATGTTTAGGGAAAGCACAGGCGATTTAGGGGGTAAGGACTGGGTAACCTTGAAAGCTAGTTTGAGTTTGGATTTTGTGTTCTAGGCCAGCACTGTGCACTAGAACTTTCTGCAGTGATGGAAACGCCCTGTAATCTGCACTAATACAGTAGCGACAGGCTGCATATGGGTGCTGAGGATTTGAATTTGTGTCCAGTTTGTCCGAGGGATGAATTTTTAATTTTAGTTAAATTTCGATTTAAATAAGCGCTTGTGGCCAACGGCTACCATGTTGGACAGCTGAGTCGCAGACAGTGAGGTACCATGACATGGTTTGGAGACGAATGACGACAAATCTCAACTAAGGCTGACCTGAAAGTTTTCAGAGTAACAACTAGAAATTTTCTACTACTGATAGTAATGTGAGGAAGAGATTTTTTTTTTTTTTTAATGTGAGAAACTTAGAAGGAAGCAGAAGGCAGGACATCCGTTCGCTTGAGATTGTTTTAAACTCAAGTAAAACACTGATGTGGGAGATAAGAGTTTTCTCGGTATTTTATACATGGAAGAAATTGCCCACCCCTCCCCCACCCGTCCAGAACAAAGAGATGTCAGAGTGCATCCAGGTCACCTAGCAGTTCTTTGTCAGGATCTCCCTGAGATTTAATCTCCCAGAGATTAAAATCTCTGGCCACCTAACGTCCCAGTTCTGTGACTTGTTCCTGGGAATCGATCAGTGTTTCCCAGTCACCTGGGCTTGGACTGACGCAGGCAATTGTTACTGCCGCCATTTGCATTGCTTCCTCTCTCCAGGCTCCTCCCAACGTCATTCCACACCGCTTGCCCCTCCCTCTTTTACTTCTCTTTCCATCCTGGGCCTACCCACAATAGCATCCCCCCTCCCCCTTCCCCAAGATCCGGGTTCTGATGCCTATTGGAGGCTGCCCTGGGCATAGAGGTTGCCTACCTTCGACACCAACAACCCAAGCGTAAAACTGTCTACCTGATTTTCACCGTGACCTGCACCCAGAACGGCAGACTAGGACCCAGTGTTCTTGACCCAAGAACCCTAGTTCTTTCAGTTTTATTTTGTTCTGTTCTTTTTTTTTTTTTTAAGGCCTTAGTTGTCATTTAATTGCAGTGTCTCTGCCAGTTTCCCTATCAGTGGAGGTAGGCAGTGATGAGGTAAGAGGGAATAATGCTAGCCCTTTACCACATTATAAGGAAAGATGGCTTTTATGACTTTTTAAACCTAAGGTCATGACTAAGCAAGGTAATGACTCCGAGAGACTTTGATCAAAGAGGAAGCATTTATTGAAATACGAACTCTTTTATAAAATATCTCTGGGAACATACACAGGCCCTGGTAACCTTGGCTGTCTCCGGGGAGAACCAGGTGGTGGGAGTCTTGAGTTAGGGAAAACTTGTCTGTATAAACCTGCATATATGTTTAATTTTGAACCGTGTGAATATTTCACCTATTCGAGCATTGAATCAGTGACGTTTTAAGATGGCAGTAGGGGCTGATATGTATTCCATGCCCTGACTGTTCTTTTTTTCCTTCAGATTCTAGAAAGCCATCGCTTCCAGAAAGCAAGATACTTGCTTTGACCTCTGGTTGCACTACCCTCTGTCGCTTAGCGGAGACCTCTTTTTCTGTGCGTTGAGCAGCATTTCTCACGGATAGCAACCACATTGGTCTCTAGGAAGAGTGATCCTTCAGCATTCCAAGTGTTATTTCTAGGCACCTTAATCCAAAACACTCTAACCCAGCGGTTTTCAACCAGCACCACTTTGGCCCCCCAGGGAACATTTGGTGATGTCGTGAGACATTTTTGATCGTCACAAGTGGAGGGCTGGTGCTCCTGGCATCTAGGAGGTAGAGCCTGGCGATGCCGTGTCCTGTAATGCACAGGACAGTGCCCACAACACAGAATTATTGCAGTGTTCATAGCAGCGAGGCTGAGAAACTTGGCCCAAACCAAACTCTCCTTTTAAAAGAGGGTGGATAGGCGCCTCACTCTTCTGGATAATAGTTGTGTAACCTGAGGCATTTTCCCTAATTGATGTGAATCTTAATTTTGCTCCTTGAGGAAATGTCACCAGTACCTACCCTGACAGCCTCATTGTGGGGTGAGCATCAAACACAGCCTGGGAATACCAGTGAGTGACATCACTGCCTTTATTAGCAAAAGCAACATCTCTCGGCCTCTGATTTCCAGTCAGATGCGTTCTGTTGTGCGTGGCTGCCTCCCGCAGTGCTGGCCCTGGCGACTGGTCACTTAGCATCCTGCTGCTGGCTCCAGTCTGGCCTGGGCATGGGGGAAGCACACAGTGAGGCCCAGAGCAGGACCTCGTGGCCTTCCATGTAGCCGTGGCTTCAGAATAAGAGAAAGACGTGCTCCTGATGGGGGGCTGCCATTATGGGTTTTTATCATTTGTTTATTTTTATTTCTTTTAATATACTTTTAAAGTGTACTTATGTTGAGAGAGAGTGTGTGTGAGTGAGCGAGCCAGCGGGGGATGGGCAGAGAGAGAGAGAGGGAAACACAGAATCCCAAGCAGGCTCTGCTCACAGCACAGAGCCCAACTCAGGGCTCTATCTCACAAACTATGAGATCATGACCTGAGCGGAAAGCAACTGAGCCACCCAGGTGCCCCTGCCCTTTTTCTTTTAATTGAGCAGCGAGTGGATGAGCTACGTCATTCAGAGAAGGGAAATTTTTCGGTAATCCCATTAGATTTAGAAGCATGCAGAAGCATAGACCATTACCATCCACCCTGCTGGGCAGATCCTCCCTCCAAACCTTCTGCTTCCGGATAGTATCACCTGTGCTTCCGTGTTTTTCCAAACTAAGTCCTAAAGCACGTGATGACCAATCTGCCTTTATGACTTCCGGGCAAGACATGGCAGGTGATTCAGCAAAGTCAATAGGTGGCTTCCAACAGGCGGAGAAGCCAACCCTCCGATCACGGTGTTTCCTTGGACTGTTCATTTCTAAGTGACCTCCTTTGGCCTTGGCATTGGAAAGAGCGTCCAAGTGGTAAGCCACCCAGGTTTGCTACACTTCTGCGTTCTGATTAACTATGGAATTTCCATCTTGTTTTGGTCCCTGATGCCAGTAAACGTTGTCTTGGTGTCTCCAAAACACCCTAAAACGTGCCATACAGCTTTCTTCGGGGGCGACAGGAACCACTCCATTGTTGAGTGTGGTGTTAATGGCAGGTGGGGAGGCTGGGGTTTTCAGTGCTTCTGCGGCCTGCTGGGCCATCTGAAAAGGAGCCCCTGCTCTCCAAGCACAGTTTAGCTTTTGCTTTCAAATTAAATGGCTTTATAATATACTCCGGTGATCTACATGCCTCCCTGCACAGGTTGGCCAGCAGGGTTCTGATCTGGCCAGCATGCCTCTTGTCCCAAGGCCTATGGCTTGTCCATTTTTTTTTCCCAAAGATTTTAAGTAATCTTTACACCCACGTGGGGCTTGACCTTACAACCCTGAGATTAAGGGACACAGGCATCCCTGGCTTGTCCACTCTTAGCACTACCACCCCATTTCCCTTGCCTGGATAGATAGTTCACGGTGATTTTTAAAGGTGTCTCTTAGAAGTTGCTTAAGGCGGCGCCTGGGTGGCTCGGTCAGTTAAACATTCGTCTTGGGGTCAGGTCGTGATCTCACAGTTCATGAGTTCTGGCCCTGCGTCGGGCTCTGTGCTGACAGCTCAGAGCCTGGAGTCTGCTTCAGATTCTTTGGCTCCCTTTCTCTCTGCCCCTCTCGTGCTTGCCCTCTGTCTGTCTGTCTCTCTCTCAAAAATAAATATTAAAAAAATAATAATAAAGTTGTTTAAGCACAGGGAAATGAAAAATTCTAGAATTCATTATTCTGGAAATCTAGAAAAGAAGGCCAGTAACATAGGAGAGGTTCTAGTCTTCTCTCTACTTACAGATACTAACAGGATAAATGCCATGTGCTTATTCATAGTTTTGCTGTCTTAGGGAGTTAGAATCATTGGTTGCTGGAAGAATCTTACTTATCAAATTCGACTGAGTTTATTTAACCAGAAACCTATTACTGTGGCAAATTAAAGCATGTTATTATTAATTAGAAGCAATTTTAAAAGCTGTGTTAATAATGGGGGGGCCTGGTTAAACGTCCAACTCTTGATTTCGGCTCAGGTCATGATCTCATGATTCCTCACATCGAGCCTCGTGTTGGGCTGTGTGCTGATAGGGCAGAACCTGCTTGCTATTTTCCCTCTCTCTCTATGCCTCTCTCAAAATAAATTAACTTTTAAAAAGCTATGTCAATGATAAGAGCAACATTTATCCAGTGTTTAGCATATGCCACACATCTGTCTAAGCACTTCAGAATTATTAACTCATGTAATCTCATCACAACCATTTTGCTACTCTATGGATGAAAAACTGAAGTTAAGTTGCCCACCCCAAGGCACCCACATAAGTGGCAGAATGAGGCTGGGATTTTAACCCCAACTGTCTCTCTCTCGGGTGTGTCAGACCCAAACCACTGCAATATTTTCTGAACCTTATGGTTCCTATGACATTAAATGGAAAGTTCTCATTTCTCCGCTAGAAGAATAGAAGCCAGGGGGTACAGGTAAAACTAGCCCCCTTTGGATTGGGAGCACAATAGTAGCGAATCATTCTGAAAAGTGTTTTCCCCGATTCAGTGGTTCCAAAGCCAGCTGTGCTTGTATGTTTCTCCTCTGAATACAGAATCTGAGCTGTAGCCGCAAAATAACTTTTTCTAGAAGGTACATATTAATTTTGAAATGGAAAACAATCTCATCTCCGGGTACTGGGTGAAACACTGGAAATAAAATGACAAAGTCCTAATTTCAAAAATCATTCTTGAGCACCGAACTAAAAATTGACAGTGAAGTATGAGATCCACCTGGAGGGGGTGATATATTTTGACCTGTCATTAGGAGAGGAACACGTTTCAAACCTAGCTGTGCCATAGAAAGTCACAGGAGGGGTAATAACTCACTAACGACTTGCTCAATAGCAAAAAAGATCTGATAAAGCATTGGGTTGGAGGGTGAATACTTTGAAAGTTATTTTCCTGCGTGAGAGTCACATTTCCCCAGAAGGTACACCTGTGTTTTCTGGCAAGTTCGCTGTCTGCGGATCCTGTGTCTGTAGCTTTTATCGTAACACAGGAGGAAGATGAGGCATTCCAGCTCTCAGCACCGAAGCCTTCCCTGAGACAGTCAGCGCATCGTTAAGGAGAGAACAAGAAGACGACAGTTGTGGTCTCTGGGGATGTAAATTTAAGATTCTTGCTGTGTCTTTATCTTTTTTGCCTAACGCCCCAGTTTGTGTGTACATCCTGACATCCAGAGACACAAGTTGGATTGAGTTACAAGGAAAATGTTGAACTCTTCATAGAATCTAACTGTGGGGTTTTTTTTCCTCAGTGAAGATCACCCACTCTTTCTTTTACGGGAGTGCTTTTTCTTCAGCCAAATCTGCTGCTGCCCACTCTGCATGGTGGATCAGGGAGCATTTCGTTTTTGAGCACACGGCTGACATACGGGCTGTCCAGGTGACATTCTAATTCTCCTGGGCTACTTTTTCATACTGTGACTTTGTCATTTTTTTAAGGACATGGTCGGTGCCTGGAATATAAGACACACATTTGCTTGTACGTCCAAGCATTCATTCGTGTATTCAGTTGACAAATATTTATTTTGCTTGGCACTGTGCTAGGCCTTGGGGGTAGGACAGAAGCCTAGACGGAGCTCTTCCCTTCGCTAATAATGCTTTCATTCTCATGGTAGAGACAAACCGGAAGAAGTAAACAGAATAAAGCAATTACTAACTTTTAAAGTGCTCCGAAATAAACCCACACATATATGGTAAATTAATTTGTGACAAAGGAGGCAAGAATATACAGTGGGGAGAGGGTAGCCTCTTCAGTCACCGGTGCCAGGAAACTTGGACACTTGGGTGCCAAAGAATGAAACTGGACCCCTTTCTTACACCATACGCAAAAATTAAAATGAATTTCAGGGTGCCTGGGTGGCCCAGGCGGTTAAGCATCTGACTTTGGCTCAGGTCATGATCTCACGGTTCGTGGGTTTGAGCCCCACCTCGGGCTCTGTGCTGACAGCTCACAGCCTGGAGCCTGCTTCAGATTCTGGGTCTCCCTCGCTGTCTACCCCTCCATCTCTGTCTCCCTCAAAAATAAACATTGAAATGAATTTAAAACTTGAATGTAAGACCTCAAGCCATAAAACTCCTAGAAGAGAACATTGGTAAGCTTTTTGACGTTGGTCTCGGTGATGCTTTTTTGAACCCAACTCCAAAGGCAAGGGCAACAGAAGCAAAAATACACAAATGGAACTGCATCAAACTAGAAAGCTTCTGCACGGTGAAGGAGACCACCCGCAACCTGAAAAGGCTATCTACTGACTGGGAGAAGATATTTGCCAATGATAATATCCAATAAAGGGTTTAATATTCAAAATACATAAAGAACCCAAACAACTCAGTAACACAAAAACCAAACGATGTGATTGCCAAACAGGCAGAAGATCTGAATAGACATTTTCCGAGAGAAGACCTAAGATGGCCAAACACATGAAAAGATGCTTATTAGCACCAGTAGTCGTCTGGAAAATGCAAATCAAATCCACAACTCGCATCTGTCAGAATGGCTGTTGTTAAAAAGAGAGGAAATAACAGGAGTTGTTAAAAGGCATTACTCACGCACTGTTGGTGGGAATGTACATTGGTGCAGCCACTGTGGCAGACTATATGGAGGTTCTTCAAAAATGGAAAAATAGAACTGCCGTTATGATCTAACTTGCGGCTATTTGAAGAAAACAAAAACACGTATTCGTAAAGATAAATGTACCCCCATGTTCCTTGCAGCAGTATTTACAATCGCCACGATATGGAAACAACTTAAATGTCCGTTGGTAGATAAATGGATAGGTGTGATACACAAACACACACACACACACACACACACACACACACACGCACACTGGAATTCTGCTCATCCATAAAAAAAGAATGAAATCTTGCCATTTGTGACAACATGGATGGACCTTGAGGGCATCATACTAAGTTAAATAAGTCAGAGAAAAACAAGTAATGTAGGATTTCACTTACACATGGAATCCTCTAAAAACGAACAAATAAAACAACTCATAGATACAGAGAATAGATTGGCCGGAGGGGGGAGCCGTAGGAGGTGGCCACGATGGGTGATCAGTATCCAGAAGTACAAACTTCCAGTTATAAAATAAATCTCAGCCATGTAATGTATGGAACGGTGATTAGGACTATATTATTTATTGTATTGCATGTATAACATATAGATTACTGTGTTGACTATAATATTGTATTGTATATTTGGAAGTTGCTAACGGTAGATCCTGAAAGTCTGCATCAGGAGAAAAGTTTCCTAGCTCTGTATGGTGACGGGTGGTAACTAGACATATTGTGGTCACTTTGCAATATGTACAAATATCAAATCATTATGTTGTACCTCTAAAACTAATACAAGGTTATATGTCAATTGTACTTCAATTTTAAAAAATGCTATGAAGAAAATCACCAAGGGCAGGGGTGCTACTTTTTAGATAAAGTATTTAGGGGAGCCTCTTTCGATAAAGTATTCAGGGGATAAAGTATTTAGGGGAGGTGAGCTGGGGGCTGGGATCCCAAGTGTGAGAAGGAGCCAGCCAGCAGAAGAATGGAAGCAAGAATGTTCTTGACAGAGAGAACAGCATTTGCCAAGTCCTAGAAGCAGGAAGGAGCTTCACGGATTCCAGAAACCGAAGGAGAGGCTGTTGTGATGGAGCGTACTGAGCAAGGAAGCAGAGGCAAGATGGGATGAGAGCAGTGGCTCTGAACTTGAGGCCCCTATTATGTCCCAGGGGACATACGACCTTGCTGTCACAGCTGGGGACGTGAGAGGGGTGCTACCAGCATGCAGTGGATTGGAGTCCAGGGTCGCAGTTACACATTCAGTGATGCACAGAATAGTCCCCAGGTCCGTCTGGCCCCGAGTGCCGAGTGCTAAATTGAGAAATCCTAAATTAAAGAGATAGGTGGTGGCCTAAGTAAAGATGTACCCCAGGCCAGACCGGCCATGGTTGCCTATGTGGGGGGGTGCGAGGGCATGATAGGAATGTTTGGTGAACCCTGGGTTCTAACTCAAGCACCTGGGTGGATGTCGTGGTCATTGATCAAGTTGGAGGGGAGTGGTATGAGGAAAGGCTTGGGAAGGAAGATCCAGTCTCCCAGTTGGGACATGTTAGTTTGGAGATATTTTGAGCCAGTGAAGGGGGGAATTTGGTGGACCCTCCAAAATGTGGATTTGGAGCTCAGGGGAGAGGTCTGAGGTTCCACTTCTCGTTGTTGAGCCATGGATCCATAGGAATTGGTGAGATAGATGGAGGAGAGGCCCCAGGACTGGCAAGCATTCACATTTGGAATACTACCTCTTAAGGCCCTCCTTCATGGAGTTATATTCCCAAAATAAACACAGCTGGCCAACTCATTCCCTTACAGTCTCCCATGGGCCTTCCGTTACGTACAGAGAAAATCTACACTCCGAAGCACGACATACGAGTCCTTTACAGTCTGTCCCCAGTGGGCTTGTCTTGTCCCATCTCCTGCTGTTCAGTTCACGCCTAACTCCAGCCACGCTGAGTATGTGGATCCCGGCTCCCTTCTATTCGTGCTGATCATTCTAGAACACCTTCATTCCAGAAGCAGTTCCACCATTGCCCTTCCCCATGCTTCTAGGCGCTGACTGTTCATTACTCCTTCCCAGGCCTCCCTCAGCACCCTGCCCTTAACCTCTGTTGTATCACGGATGACTTTTGTTTTGTAATAATTGTTTGCAGTGATAGCCTGCCAAATGCTCACCTTGAGCAGCTAGAGAGCAGGGGCCTGGCCCAATCATCTTGACATCCGTAGGGTCCCATACAGTGCCTGGCCCACAACATTTAAGAGATGTATCACTTTTTTTTTCTTAATTCTAAAATTGTCATAGACTTTGCAGAGAGAGATGTTCTTGAGCCTACAGTTCCGGATCTGCAGTTAGAGGTGAGATTTGTTGGAGGGTAGAAAGGTAAAGGTGGGGGGGGGGGGGGTTGTGTGCAGAAAGGGGTGGAATTTATACTTTGGTTATTCGGATGGGAGAAAGAATACTTTGAAAGAGCTCAGTTCAGTTCTCTGGGCTTTTTGTGTTTCAGAGATGATAGTGATTATCTGTGTCAAGTGCATGGCTCTTTGAAACTTGGCTGTTAAGTTTTTGGCATCCGTAAGTCCCCTTGTCTATAATCTGTAGAACGCTTACGATCAGCCACTCATGGAAGAACTTCAGCAATGAAATTTTAAAAGGCAGTCTCTTAACTCCATCGTTGAAAGGTTCTTTTCTTAGATGTTGCCCCACTTAGAGGCTGCCCCTAGGTAGATGCTGGTGACTGCCAGGGAGAAGCAGGATTTGACGGTGGTTGGCCGTCCATTTCTCCAGCATGGCAGCCATAGTGAACATCCTTTTCTTTGTAACGTGGAAGACACAGGACCCCGTGATGTTTTAGAGCTGCTGTTTCAAAGGGAACGAAAGGGAGTAATAGCCTGGCACTTTCCAGAAGCCGCTACGACCCTCACAAAATAGTGGCGGTGTATAGATGTTGAAGTCTGCAGTCAGGACCCAAAGGCAGGGGGTGATGGGAGCCCTGGCTGCCATGCTGTTCCTTTATCCCTCACCACCCCTGGGCTGAGAGGGAGTCTGGCCGGGGGGCCAGGCTGGCTCTACCATTTATGAGCTCAGCTTCATGCGGGACACTTAGTGTCAGAGCATAGCAACAACCACGCTGTGGTGTGACCGGTAAATCTGATGAGGGATGAGAAGGCTCTCGGAAGATCGAAGTTGGCTGTGCAGATATTAAATAGGTACTATCGTCGCTGGATCCTTAGTCACCCCCAGTGGAGCTTAAGCCCCGCAAGAGCAAGGACTTGGCCAACCAGGTAGAACTCAACACGGAGCGAAAGAACAGGTTGTTCTTCACCTTCTCCGTGCTGTGACACTGCTCGAATTGGGAATTCCAAACGGCGTGGGACCCTGTTCTGTATTGATGGCCGTCCCTGCTGTGGAATATTGAGGTGACAGTTGTTTTGAAAAGAGCAGCGGGATTCTGTGGCAAAGGTTCATTAAGTCGCCTTAAAAAAAGGGGGGTGTCCTATGTCCAAAAAGGAAAAATGTTTCCTTTGCTTTCCATTTCATTAAATAAAAATGAAAACTCTTGTATTATAGCTTTACCATCTTCCCGATCTGATTTAGTTTTAGGAAACTGATTTAGGCTTCAAGAGTCCCTTCTCTTCGTCTTTCTCTGCCTTTACGTGTTCTAGCTGCTCTTCCCAGACCAGTGGCATTCTGGGGGGAACCAAATGTTATTCTCTCCAAGGATGTAGAGTGCAACAGAATGCGGTGAGCGTGTGTCATTGAAGACAGCAGGATGTGGACGATGGGGGTAGACGGGGCGTGTTGCGTGCATTTTAAAGAAAAGCCCGGAAAAACCAAGCAGCACAAACAGCACAGTCGTCCTCCAAGATTTTTTTTATACTTTATTTTATTTTGGCTTCTTTCATTTTGTTTATTCTAGAGAGAGAGAGAGAGAAAGAGAGAGAGAGAGGAAGAGGGTCAGGGAAAGGGGGAGAGACAGAATCCCACGCAGGCCCTGTGCTGTCGGCACAGAGTCTGACGTGGGGCTCGATCTGACAAACCGTGAGATCATGACTTGCGCCGACATCATGACTTGGATGCTTAACTGTCTGAGCCCCCCAGGTGCCCCTTTTTTAAAAATTTTTAACTTACTATAAACTTGGAGACAAATCTGTTCCACCATTCCCTCCCCTGGTGTTCAATGGGATGTTAAATTTGGATATATCTATGATATTGTAAATTAGGAGTATTTTAAAATTGTAAACACAGAAGAGATTTTGAAGCGGTGAAGTTCCATTTGTGAGCAAAATCAAAGGCTAAATAAAGTCTCTGAGATTCTGTTAGGTCAGAAAAATCTTATTTTTCAAGGAAGTATTCATTGTAATAAAAACATTAAGTTTCCCTTTCCTTTGGGAATTGGAGGTATGCCAAGTTGATCTGCAATTTTTTTTGAGAGAGAGAGAGAGAGATGGAGTGAGGAGAGGAGGGGCAGAGGGAGCGGGAGAGAAAGAATCCTAAGCAGGCTCCATGCTGTCAGCACATAGCCCATTGCAGGACTTGAACCCGCAAACCATGAGATGGTGACCTGAGAGCCAAAACCAAGAGTCGGACGCTTAACTGACTGAGCCACCCACGCGCCCCCAAGTTGACCTGCTTGGATGCTGATCTCCACACTTTTTTTTTTTTTAATTTTTTTTTTTTCAACATTTTTTATTTATTTTTGGGACAGAGAGAGACAGAGCATGAACAGGGGAGGGGCAGAGAGAGAGGGAGACACAGAATCGGAAACAGGCTCCAGGCTCCGAGCCATCAGCCCAGAGCCTGACGCGGGGCTCGAACTCACGGACCGCGAGATCGTGACCTGGCTGAAGTCGGACGCTTAACCGACTGCGCCACCCAGGCGCCCCTGATCTCCACACTTTTTATTCGGACATTTACTTCTAAGCAAGTTTGTGTTTTTAGGCATATTGGATACTTTGATTGACATGCATATTGCTAATTTTTTAATTTGTTTTGTTTTTTGTTTTTTTCCTGGATTGTGGAAGTCCTGAATTGCTTCAGGGGAATTTACCCTTGGGTGGGAAGAAGTTACATAGGAGTAGTAGGAGCTCCATAAAGCCCTTGATTGATCCAAGGAAAAGGGTGTCTTGCTCAAGATGCCAGGTAGCTGCACAGAGGAGGAGAAGCACCTTGACCCTCAGAATCCTTGGTGCACGAGGCAGAGTGTGGCTGAATCTGGGTTAATGGGCCACAGCCCTTCACCCATAGTTTTCCATCCTCATGAAGGAAGAATTTAAACTGGCAATCTACTATTGAATAGGAAACAGGTATAATCATCCGCATCCTTCCTGCTTATAGACCCAAACTCACCCGTCCCAGGGTCACCTGCACTGGAGATAATTGGGCACCCTGTAGCCTGGAAAGAGCAGGCCCCCATTTTTAGCCCCAGAAGGTCTGTCTCCCTACTCGGTAGATAAACCTGGGCGTGTACACATGTTAGGTACACAGCTGTAGCCCTAAACACGTGGGATTGGCCTGTGACCTCTCAGAATCATGTTATACGGTGTCTGGACATTGTAGCATTATTTCCTGAATTGCCTTTCAAAAATCGATCTCAGTTTACACTGTCCAGCTGATTTGGGAAAGTGCATATTTTCCCTGGTTGTCACTAACGCTGAGTACTATTCATTTTAAAAATCTTTGCCAGCAAGCTAGATGAAAATGCCTTAATTTTCCTTTTAATTTTCATTCATTTTTATCACTGGTAAGTGTGACTATTTTTTTTTTTCCGAATAATTTTAATCCTTTGGGAGTTACACATTTTATTTATGAGAGGTACTTACGTATTAAGGGCTTGCATTTTTCTTGAAAGTGTTTTTCTGGTTCTAAATTAGTCTTTTAATTTTGCTTATTTTTTTTTTAACTCAAGCTTTTACGAAGTCAAATTTTTAAATATTTCCTTAAAGGCTTTTGTCTTCACTCTCATTTTTAAATTTTATGCTGGCAGTACTTTGTTTTCACTATAATATTCATAATACAAGACTTCCCAAAGAATTCTTAATTTTCAAAAGTTTCCTGATGATGTGTTTACATGGATTCCTCTAATTAAGCTTTGGAATTATAAGATTATGGCTTTTAAAAAGATTGCTATTGTGATTGTTGTTGAAATTGGTTTAAATTTATTAATGAATAAAGAGAGAAGTAGCATCTTTAACTGTTAAGTCTTGCCTTCCAAGAGTTCAGCGTCTATATGTTTGTCTTTTATGCTCCTCAGTAAATTATTTTCTTCCAAGAGCTTGTAACTATTTTTTGTTAACTATATTCCTAAGTAATTTATGTGGGATTTTTTTAATATTATTTATTTTTGAAAGAGAGACAGAATGCAAGCAGGGGAGGGGCAGAGAGAGAGAGGGAGACACAGAATCCGAAGCAGGCTCCAGGCTCTGAGCTGTCAGCACAGGGCCTGACATGGGGCTGGAACCCATGATCCATGAGATCATGACCTGAGCCGAAGTGGGATGCTTAACCAACTGAGCCATCCAGGTGCCCCAGGATTTTCTTTTTGTTCTTACTCTTGTGGGGTTTTTTTCCCCTTCCCTGTTATAAATGGGATTCTCTTCTTCTCATTACATTTCCTAGCTGGGAATGTGTAAGTTCTCGATGTGTGTGAGTTTGCTTTGTAAACTGTCAACTTCATTTTTGAAACTATTCTCCTAGGTCCATGATTGTTTCTTGGGTATGATAGGTAGCAATCATATCATCTATAAATTATAGTTTTTCTCTTTCTAACCGCTATTTTGAATTTAGCTTTCTTGTCTTATATTATTGGCTTGGTCTTCCATAATCGTATTAAGGAATGTTAGTGATAAAAGGACTTGTCTTGTTCATGATTTTAAAAGCCAAATGGCTATTGTACTGTCTCCCAGAGTCCATTCCGCTATTCACATGGATTATTAATAGCTATTTACATAAAAATCCCTTAGTCAGGGGGTACCTTAGTGGCTCGGTTGAGCGTCTGATTTTTGATTTTGGCTCAGGTCATGATCCTGGGTTCATGGGATCGAGCCCTGCGTCAGGCTCCACAGTGAGTGTGGAGCCTGCTTGGGATTCTCTCTCTCCTTCTGTGTGTGTGTGTGTGTGTGTGTGTGTGTGTGTGTGTGTGTGTGTCTCTCTCTCTCTCTCTCTCTCTCTCTCTCTCTCCCCCTCTGCCTCTCTCCCCTGCTCATGTGCTCTGTCTCTGAAATAAAAAAATAATTTAAAAAATGAGTTTAAAAAATCCCTTGGTCAGATACATTTGGGAAGTGTCATTCTTCTTCCAATAATATAATGTTGTCATTTAGCTCAAGAACTGTTTTTCGTGTTGAGAAAGTTAGTTTCTTACTCTGGTTTTTCTAAGAATTGTTTAAAATCTTAATTGGATATTGACTTTTTTACATAACAGATTTATGCAGACCATGGAAAGGCAGTCATTGAAAGCATAGTCAGCTTGTAAGATACTCTGAGTACTTAAAAGTAGTAATATTAAACTTTGTTTTTCTTAAAACATTATTTAATTTGGATTTGGTATCAGTCTGGATAGATGGAATAACTGTAGTATTTGCTTATAATTTGAGGCCGTTTTTAGAATTTCTTCCTTATAAGCCTTTTGGCCTTTCCCCCAGACCAGAGCAATCTATGTGGAAATTATCCTGAGTTAATGCTTCACACAGGCTGTTCTGGGGTAGGCAGGTTGCTGAAATCCGTCTTCCTGAGAAGTTTTGTTTGGGGCAAGGGAAAAAAAATAGACTTTTGCTTATTAGAAATTTTTTTTTGCCTGAAATTCTTCATTTATTCATCTTTACTTTACTTTTGAATGTAATTTCCTATTATATTTGGGCTTCTGTTTCTCCCCTTGTAAAATTTGGAGTGTGGATGACAGCTAAATGCCATTTATGTTTCTTGGGTTTTTTAAATAGATTTGTTTTGGGTTTTGTTTGTGTGTTTCTTGATTCTGTGATTATTCCCTGCAGCAATTTCTTTATTAAGGGTATGCAAGATGCCACAGAAAAGTGCAAAAGAAGGGAGTTTACATCTTATTTCTCATCTGTGTTAAGAGTGTCTCAGGTGGTTTTCCTTTTGGTGCAAAGGTGATAATATCTTGCATATTTTCCCACCCTTAAACACCTTTTGGATTAGAAACTCAGATCATTCTGTGGGTTTAAAAAAGATGAATCCTCTGTGGCCAGAAGTGGAGATTTCCTCTTTCATGTGGAGTCCAGGGAAAATGAATACACTGGAAAATTACCAAAATTGCCAAAGGTTTCAATCTTGTAGGAATAGAAAGCTAAGTGTGCATAAAGCACGGGACTGTGTCCCCACCCCACTTTCTCTTCAAGCCTAGGGGAGTCTGGCCACGATCAGAGTCTCAGATGTAGAAGTGGTCTTGTGGGGCGAAGAGAAGAAAGGCTAGAGGGCTGAATTCCTTTTGGATGCTACTTTGGTCACCTCTAGTTCAAAAAGCTCCTGTAGAGACCATCTCTCATCCAGAAGGCCAGATGTGTACTCATGTCAAAGCCATCATCACCCTGTTCATTCAACAGATGGTCATCTAGGGCCCGTTTGGTGCCATGCGCTGGGACCGCAGGCGTGCAAACCGATCTTAATTTCAGCCCTTTGCAAATTATCAGTGAAGAGGACCTTGAAAATTATTACTTGTAAGTCTTCGGTTTAAAGAAAGAGATATTCAGCCAACAATCGGTCCCCTGGTTCTGACTTCAGTGTATTTAAACTGCACTATGTGTGTGAGTATTGTGCTGGTGGGTAAGTGTGACTTCTGCCTAAAAAACAGAAGAGTGACCTCGCCCAAACCACTCTGGGTAGGTCCCAGTAGAACATCTTGTGTATAAATAGATTCATCCTTTGGGGCCAGTGGGGCAAAGGGTGAGAAGGTTGGGGTGCCTTGTGCAGATCAGACCAAAAAGCGTCGAGGGTGTTGTAAAATGTGTATGTGTTAGGAGTTCCCTCTTGCTGCTGTAACAAAATACCGCAACCTTGGTGGCTTAAAACAACACAAATTTATTATCTTAACAGTTCTGTAAGATACACGTGGAGCACAATATCAAAAATCAAAACGGTTAAAATCGATAGCTGAAATCAAAAAGGTATCAAAAAGACCGCATTCCTTTTTAGAAGCTCCGGAGGAGAATCCGTTTTCTTGCATTTTTCCAGCTTCTGGGTGCCACTTAGTTTCCTTGCCTCGTGGCCCTTGTTTCAATCTCAAAGTCAGCAAGGGCCACTTAGTCCTTTTCACGTTGTATTTCACTCTCTTACCCTCCCTTTTGCCTCTTCTGTTTTCACTTTTCAGGACCCGTGTTATTATAGTGGGCCCATCGGGGTAATCCAGGACAGCACCCCCCATCTCAGGTTCAGCTGGTTACCAACCTTCATTGCACCTGCAACCTTGTAATGATTTGCCGCCTTCTTTTTTTAATATGAAATTTATTGTCAAACTGGTTTCCATACAACACCCAGTGCTCATCCCAACAGGTGCCCTCCTCAGTACCCATCACCCACCCTCCCCTCCCTCCCATCCCCCATCAACCCTTAGTTTGTTCTCAGAGTTTAAGAGTCTCTTATGGTTTGGCTCCCTCCCTCTCTAACTTGTTTTTTCCTTCCCCTCCCCCATGGTCTTCTGGTAAGTTTCTCAGGATCCACATAAGAGTGAACACATATGGTATCTGTCTTTCTCTGTATGACTTATTTCACTTAGCATAACACTCTCCAGTTCCATCCACATTGCTACAAAGGGCCATATTTCATTCTTTCTCATTGCCAGGTATTATTCCATTGTGTATATAAACCACAATTTCTTTATCCATTCATCTGTTGATGGACATTTAGGCTCTTTCCATAATTTGGCTATTGTTGAAAGTGCTGCTATAAACATCGGGGTACATGTGCCCTATGCATCAGCCCTCCTGTATCCCTTGGGTAAATTCCTAGCAGCGCTATTGCTGGGTCATAGGGTAGGTCTATTTTTAATTTTTTGAGGAACCTCCACACTGTTTTCCAGAGCGGCTGCACCAGTTTGCATTCCCAGCAACAGTGCAAGAGGGTTCCCGTTTCTCCACATCCTCTCCAGCATCTACAGTCTACTGATGTGTTCATTTTAGCCACTCTGACTGGTGTGAGGCGATATCTCAGTGTGGTTTTGATGTGTATTTCCCTGATGAGGAGTGACGTTGAGCATCTTTTCATGTGCCTGTTGGCCATCTGGATGTCTTCTTTAGAGAAGTGTCTATTTGTGTTTTCTGCCCATTTCTTCACTGGATTATTTGTTTTTCGGGTGTGGAGTTTGGTGAGGTCTTTATAGATTTTGGATACGAGCCCTTTGTCTGATAGGTCATTTGCAAATATCTTTTCCCATTCCGTCGGTTGCCTTTCAGTTTTGTTGATAGTTTCCTCTGCAGTGCAGAAGCTTTTTATCTTCATGAGGTCCCAGTAGTTCATTTTTGCTTTTAATTCCCTTGCCTTTGGAGATGTGTCAAGTAAGAAATTGCTGCGGCTGAGGTCAGAGAGGTTTTTTCCTGCTTTACCCTCTAGGGTTTCATTTGCCTTCTAAGGAAACATACTCAGGCTTCATAGGTTCATAGGGATTAGGACCTGAACCTATTTGGAGACCTTTGTTCTGTCTACCACAATGTAACAGTGTCCTCCTCTGAGTACATAGGGCCCTTTGTCATCCCTTTATCACCTTCTTTAAGTCTGTCCGAGACTCTCAACAGACACTGCTTGAGCCTGAGGCATGGAGACTGTCTCCCATCTGTATTTCCTTCCGCCCCTCTCTTTCCCCTCACACTTCTATTTAACCAGAGTAAGAAACACACCTCCAGGACCTAAATCTCCCAGTAATAAAGTTACATAGGTAAGAGATCGTTTTACCAGGTGTAAGCATGGAACGGGGCTTCCAATGCTACCATGTGATGGATAATCAAGAATGGCTGACGTTCCTACCGTAACATGAAGCAGTCGGTCTTTGAACACAGTTTTTAAAATCAGATTTTGAGCTCACTGCTAGAGATAGTCTCCTTCATTTCCTGTATTATTTTGCATCTTCCACAGTATCACGTGCATGTTATTTCTTCGGTGTCTACAGAAGCAGATCCCGTTTATGAAGCATGTCTGGAAGGAGGAAATGATGGATGGAAAATCTCTACATGGGATATAGAGTCAAGTGATCTCTGGATTGGGATCCAGGGCTAGAAATATGTTGGTGACTTCACATGTACCATGGGACTGGTATTTTCCAGCATCCAGTTTGGATAGACTTGAATGGATCTTTTTAATATCTCTTTGAAAAGGGAACGTTAGCTGTCCTCAGAGATTTAACGTTGGGCATAAAATAGGAATAAGATCATCACGTCTGATGACAGGATTAATCCTTTTTCTTGAAAGCAGAGTGGATACCGTGTGCGCGTTTTGCCGTTGCTGACGAAAGGGGTATAGTCACCATCACTCAAGGTGGAAATAGCAGAAATGATTAATTTAGAACAGAGAAGGATTGTGGGGTGGGTGGAAGTGACATTTGTCTGCATTATATTCTTAGAAACTTAGGCTGGTAGAGTTGGAAGTGCGTCTGAAAAAGACTGTTCATTAACATAGAAGAAGATAGATGCCCAAATACTCCACTCGGTGGCCAAGAGCGTGCTGCGTGCAACACGCAGAGTTGGAGCCCTGGCGGCCAGTATCTGGACCCTTCTCAGTGTGCTGTACTCTTTTGCAGCACCCTTGACAAATTCGTGGGGTGACCAGGCCAAGCCATGAGCCCCAGAGATGCCCTTCGTGTCGATCTCCCCTTGGGCGTTTCTCACGCGCACATGGCCGAAACATTCCCTATGCAGTTTGCCCTTGAGAACTAGAGTGTTGCCTGCTGTATGCACAGTAGCCCCTGCGTTTGTGTGTACGTGTGCATGCATACGTGGAAGGCAGAGAGGGTGGGCAGGCTTATTTGTACACACATGATGCCAGCCGCGTTTTTAAGGACCAGGATCAGGACAAAGGCGAACAGAGTACTTTCCTGTCCTGCTTCTCCATCGTTGTTTTTTTCATTTTTTTAATGTTTATTTATTTATTTTTGAGAGCGAGAGAGAGAGAACCTGTAGCAGGCTATAGGCTCTGAGCTGTCAGCACAGAGCCCGATGCGGACCTCAAACCCACAAACCGTGAGATCGTGACTTGAGCTGACGTTGGACACTCAACCGGCAGAGCCACCCAGGCGTCCCTTGTTTTTTTCCTTTTTTAATCATTTCATTGCTAGCATTTTGCACTTGGCTTGATGAAGCAAAATGTGAGTTAAAACAACTGTGAAGTTTTGGGGCGCTTGGGTGGCTCAGTCAGTTGGGCATCCGACTTCAGCTCAGGTCATGATCTCGCACTCTGTGAGTTCGAGCCCTGCGTCAGGCTCTGCGCTGACCGCTCAGAGCCTGGAGCCTGTTTCAGATTCTGTGTCTCCCTCTCTCTCTGCCCTTGCCCCCCCTCGCCCCCCCCCCCACGCTCTGTCTCTGTCTCTCTCAAAAATAAACATTAAAAAAAATCTTTTTTAAACAACTGTGAAGTTTGAAGACCCCATTCTTGATAAATAGAAGGCATTCCATTGTCGTGAATGACATACGCAGACAACATAAAGTGACGTGTATTCACCGCAAATAAAAGGGTGATTTATGCTGGTGGATAGTGTGAGGGTTTTGTACTTAGATGAAGCTGTGGTTTTCAACTGGGGCTCTTTGCCCCGCCCCTTCCCTCGGGGGGGGGGGGGGGCGTTTGGCAACATGTGGACACATTCTTGACTGTCAGTTTGGAGGAAGTGATGCTTACTGGCATCTAGGGAGTAGAGACCAGTGCACAGGACAGCCCTCCACATACACAACAAAGGGTTATCCAGTCTCAAATGTCCGTGGTGCCAAGGTTGAGAAACCCTGGCCTAAAGGAATCTATGGCTTATCTGATGCTTGGCTTTAGAAGGCTATGTCGGGAGTTGATGAACTTAGAAAGAGCTTGGCTTGTGGAGTAAACATACCAGGAGAGTGCCTGGCCCCGGGAAATTTCTGTAGGGCATCGGTTTGCTCACGCGTTGCCAAAATGCCACTTGCGAGTTCTCTCGGGCTTTTGTCCTCGGCGACAGAAATCAGCTTCCGTCTCCTCTTGACATCTGTGGATACTGTGGTTGAGAACTTAGATGTACTGTTTCGGTTTGGGGTCACGATACAGTTTCCATAACCAAGCACAGAATTCCAGAAGAGGATTAGGAATGTGAAGACAGAGGAACGCCTTACCCTCGTCCATTCTTTATCATGACAGCCCAGTCAGGGAACCCGAGGGCAGGTGAGGAAGTGGACCTCGGTGTGGTCAAATCGTGGGAGAGACCATTATAACAGCAAATAATTGGGAAAAAAAAAAAAAAAAAAGCAGGGGTTGGGGGAGAAACAGGAAAGGAAGAAATGACTAGGAGGCCGCTAGAGCCCTGCCCGGGTGCTGTGTTCTACTCACAGACAGAGGGTAAGAAGAATGATTTGTATTTCCTTGTTCCTTTTGGAATCTTTGAAAGAAAATTTCCATACCGTTTGGGGTTTTTCCCCCTTGCCAGGTGGTTAAATTCCAAACAAATTAAATCATGGGATAGAGACACAGGTATTTCCAATAATGCTCCTGTTGGAGGGCTGGCTGAGGGCAGGTGGTTTCCCTCCCAGGAAAATAACACCCCTTTGCCACGGGAGCTTGGAAGGATGACGAGCTGTGGCCCCGGGGCACCAGAACCACCTGCACGTTTGGGTTGTGGCGGTCGGTGATAGAGACTGGACCTGCTTTCGCTCACCTCACTTCACAGTGAGACATGAACCCCTCTTGGGAAAGGCTATCCTTTGACCCGGCCAGACTGGAGAAGTTTTCCCCAGGTCATGTCCTGTATCTGGTATGTCCATCTCACAAGCCAAGCTGTTTCTAATCAACCTTCCAGTAACAGCCTAAGGCCAAGGCCTATCAGATACTGGTTCTGGGAGGGAGGTGAAATGCTGGTGCCCAGGGACAGGACCCATCAGAGTGGCCTAAAAGAGCGGAGAGTAGAGGTGTGGCTCAGAAGACAGAGACAAGGTTGAGAATCAGTCAGGCCTTTTGCACAGAGACCCAAGGAACAAGGAGGAGAGAACAATACAGAAATTTCTAAACAGACAACTGCTTGCTTATGTGCATCCTGAAATATGGCTGCTGCAGGGCCTAAAGAGGGGAACCCCCCACAGCAGGCGTGATGCCTCCATAGGCTCATAGAATCTTAATGTCAGGATGGCCTTCGTTTTTCCAGTAGCATCTGCTCAGTCGTTCAGCCAGTACCGAATTGAGTGCTGAGCGCAGCAGACATTTAGTTGGTTCTTGTTCCTTTAGTTGGTAGTGAAGGTCATTCGCCAGTGCGGAGTCAGGGGTCTGGCAGCAGAATCCACCACGGTTTCCTCCGTTACTAGGAAAGGGCGAAGGAAACACCCCTCCATTGAGCAATGGGCTATGGGTCAGGTGCTTTCACTTGTGCTGTCCCAGCAGGTCACTTACCAGCCGGGGCCATCAGGGATCCATTTTGGGTGGTTCCCTTAGAAGACTCGTTGGTTGGGGGTCAAGTCCAGAGGTTGAAAAGAAACTGGCTAAGCACAGTCTCATCCTCTGACGGTCCAGGAAGGGGTCACAGTCTGGTGGTGAGCTCCGGTGGGAAGAATCCTGAACGAGGGGCTCATCAGCGGGCAGCTTTGACCCCAGTCCTTTTGACCTTAGGCGACATCAAAACCATTGTAACAATGCTCTCTCGGAGTTCAAGAGAAAAGGCAGAAACAAACAGCCCGTGGCCGCTCCCCCGCTGACACTTCCGGAAATTGCACATGCGCGAAGCCAAGGTTGCTTCCTCTGGTTTCCCTCGTGAGAAATGACTTCCCTGTTCTCCTTCTCAGTTCGGTCTTAACTTGAAAGACTTGTCATCTGAAGTAGACGAAATGCGCTGCCTTTCGTCTTGTGCTCTATTGTTTAATGAAGCGGCTGTACCTGAAAACAAAACAAAACCCAGAGAGATAATGTTGGAATAAATTAGGTTAAAATTTCCAGAGCAAGTGACTTCTGCTTGGTGACCGTATATACAGGAAAATAAATTCGGTTTGACCTAGACATTTTTAAATGTGATCTTGGCCATCGTCTACTCAAATGCCGTCGTTTGTAGGGGAGGAAACTGAGACCCAGCGATACCACGTAGCTTTCTCAGAGTCTCACAGCCCCCCACCCCTCGGCATCGGGAGGGGCCCCAGACTCCGGTTTTTCTGCCTCTTTCCTGATACCAGAGGTCTGTCCATGTTAATACGGACATGTTGTATGGACATGTCTGTCCATGTTAATACGCAAATTAATACGGTGGGCCTTAGGAAGTCGGGGTAAGAGTCGTCCGTGAATGTTTTTTCTTCTCTTTTTCTACCATTGGTCAAAAAGCTGGTCCGTGGCGAAGCGGAGAGATCCAATTAAGTGTCTTTTCACTTGTGTCTGGGGGCCGTCCCCCCCCCCCGTCTGCACCCCCAGCGTCCAGCACCAGTGGCAGGAGGAGGGAGGGAGCCTGGGACAGTGAGATGGTGGAATGGTGCCACGGTAGGAATCTGGAAGAAGCTTCTCTGTGACCCAGAGCTGTGGTGAATGCAGAAGCATGTGAAGCAGGCAGGGCCCCCAGTAGAGCTTCTCAGGACTGCAGGGGGAGATCCTGGCCCCTGCCGCCCATCACTTCACCTTGGTGACCTGCAGCCCCCTGGCCAGGGACTCTTTTTTTTTTTTAATGTTTGTTATTTAATGTTTACTTATTTTTGAGAGAGAGAGAGAATAGAAGAAGCCAGAATCCCTAGCAGGCTCTGTGCTGTCAGTGCAGAGCCTGACACGGGACTCGATCTCCCGAACCATGGGGTCATGCCCGGAGTCAAAAGCAAGACTCGGACACTTAACCAACTGAGCCAGTCAGGCAGCCCCTGGCTGGGGACTGTTGTATCTCCCTTTGCGGCTGGATGTCCGGCTAGGTTTTGAGAGGGCTTCCGTTCTCCAAGGAGCTTTGAGACCTAAGGAGCTTTCCTGGCAGGAGGGCTGATCCAGGGAAATCACAGTGATCTGGAAGTCAACTATGGAGACGTACAGAAGGCAAGGGAGTCACAGCCATCAGATGTGGAATGGGGGAGCTGCGGGCAGATGGCAGAGTCCCCAACACCTAACATGGCTGGGGTTTTTGTTGTTTTTCTTTTATTTTCTTCCTATTTTTTAACATTTACTTTTTTTTTTTTTAATGTTTATTTATTTTTGAGACAGAGAGAGACAGAGCATGAACGGGGGAGGGGCAGAGAGAGAGGGAGACACAGAATGGGAAGCAGGCTCCAGGCTCTGAGCCATGAGCCCAGAGCCCGACGCGGGGCTCGAACTCACGGACCGTGAGATCGTGACCCGGGCTGAAGTCGGACACTTAACCGACTGAGCCACCCAGGCGCCCCAACATTTACTTATTTTTGAGAGACGCATAGCATGAGCGGGGGAGGAGCAGAGAGAGAGAGAGAGAGACAGAATCCAAAGCGGGATCCAAGCTATGAGCTGTCAGCGCAGAGCCTGACACGGGGCTCGAACCCACAAACCATGAAATCATGACCTGAGCCGAAATTGGACACCCAACCGACTGGCCCCCCAGGTGCCCCTTGTTGTTGTTTTTTAAATAGGGTTCTAAGATAGGGGATTTTAGAAACTAAAATCTAGGGTAGTTCTGAGAGAGTGTGCAGAGACAAAATCACATCTTGAATACAGTGTACTCCTAGATCTTGAAACATCGAGTTTACGTGGGCAAAGAATGCTTAATCCAAACTTGGAAGTGAGCTTAGTATTTAAAATGATTCCCTAATGTCAGTGCTGTAGCATGATTATAGAGATTCTTGCAAAATATATACCTAGCCTCTGATATATCAGTCTGTACACTTTTAGTGTATAGAGTGTATAATCTTTCTGAACTTCAGTTTATTTTTTTGTAAAATGGAGGTAATAGATTTATGGCAAAAAAGTTATGTTAACTTGACCTGGCACATAACTTAACAACAGTTACTGCGAAACTTATGGCAATATTATATAAACATATCTCACCAAAGAAATCCTTATATTCGAGGCTTTCTATCCTAAAAAACAATCTTTTGTGGGGGGCGTGAGTGACTCAATCGGTTGAGCATCTGACTCTTGATTTTGGCTCAGGTCACGATCTCATGATTCATGAGATCGAGCCCCACATCAGGCTTTGCACTGTGCAGGGCCTGCTTGGGACTCTCCCTTGCTCGTACTTTCTCTGTCTCTCAAATAAAGATTTAAAAGAAAAACAATCTTTTGGTATGAAGCAAACACCTACATTCCAAATTTATAACCCCTTCAGGTAAATACTGAACATTTCAGATCTTTTTGTTTATAATTCTCTTGGCATTGTTTTCCTATGGCTTTCCAGAAATACGGGCAGAGCTACTGAGCAGGCAGTAATAATACAATAAATAATTACTATTATCATCTCCCATAATTTTTTTTAATGTTTATTTATTTCTGAGACAGAGAGAGACAGCATGAGTAGGGGAGGAGCGGAGAGAGAGGGAAACACAGAATGTGAAGCACGCTCCAGGCTCCGAGCTGTCAGTACAGAGCCCGACACGGGGCTCGAACCCACGAACCGTGAGATCATGACCTGAACTGAAGTTGGTCGCTCAACTGACTGGGCCACCGAGGCGCCCCTCATTTCCCATAATTTAATTGTGAATGGAGAGATAGCTTCACTTTGCATTCATTCAGGGAAGACAGCCTGATCGTAGACATTTAAAGAGAGGCCATTTTTTAAAATCCCTTTATCAACATCCCTCACCCCTTGGGTCCTCTACCTGCTCGGTGTAGCCTCTAGGAAGTATTGAGGGCCTGCACAGAGAAAAGTGGTTCAAGACTGGAAAACAGCACATCACTAGCAAATGATGCTTTTCGTTGTCACCCTGTAAAAAACACTGTAGTTTTGGTTTGTTTCCTGTATGATTCTGTCACATTAAGCAATCAAATCCATCCCCTTTCTTCCTTTTAAATCTTAGGTCCCTATATAGGGTATATGTTCTGTATAGATGATGGGATCATCTGTTGTAGGATATATATGAGATATGTATCCTTAGAAAATTCCCTCTGGCCTACTCAGAGAGTTCATCTTGAAAATTAAACCAAGAAGGAAAATTAAAGTGAGAGAAATTTGGAAGGAAAAGCAAAGCTAGTTTTCTTTCTTCTTAGGCCTGCTTCTTTATCGTTGATCGTTGTCCCCATTTTACCTGTCTTTCTTTACAGAGCAAAAAACTTAGTTATTAAGAAAGTTTAGGGGCACCTGGGTGGCTCAGTCGGTTGAGCGGCCGACTTCGGCTCAGGTCATGATCTCGCGGTCTGTGAATTCGAGCCCCGCGTCGGGCTCTGTGCTGACAGCCCAGAGCCTGGAGCCTGTTTCGGATTCTGTGTCTTCCTCTCTCTCTGACCCTCCCCTGTTTGTGCTCTGTCTCTCTCTGTCTCAAAAATAAATAAATGTTTAAAAAAAATTAAAAAAAAAAAAAGTTAAGTGACGCATACAAATCTAGGCTCAAACGGGAAAAAAAATGAATCCAGGGATCCCCGCCCCAGAAAGAAGTTTCATTTCTGGCTTTGTTCTCCTTGTTTGGGTAAACGGGTAGCCAGCAAGCCCTCCTGTTTCCTGAAGTCCAAGAATATACGTCTTGAATTAATTAACTACCAAGGAGTAACCAGCGGACCCGCTGACTCTATGAGAGCACCGGGCACTGGGTTATTTCTCTTCCTGAGCTGCGTACATGCGTCTATTGAATACTGAAGGAGGTCGCTTGGTGGAACGAAGGAGAAAGGTTGGAGGAGGTGTCTTGGCGTCGGTAATAAAAGAACAAAATCTTATTTGCTGCAGAGGTATAGTAAGTTGCCCTCAAGGTCTTTGCCTCCTTGAAGGAGTTGTAACTCTCCTCTCCTAATCCCTGAAATGGTAACAGCAGTCTATGTGTGTCTGTGTGTCTCTTCGTCCATCCATCCTTCTCATGCAGCAAGAGCTTTGGGGGGGCAGGAGACCTGGGGCGGGGCAAGGGGTTAGTGTCCTCTGAGTAGGTGGGGATGATGTAAGGCCAGCAAGGATGGTGGAGAGAGTGCGGTTGCTGAAGCCTTGGGCGGGGAGGGCTTGGTTGCTTGTCTGGTCGCTGTCTTATGTAAAGCCAGGAGATGAGCCTAGATGCTCATTTTTTCCCGAAACATCCCCAAATGCCGACATTGCGCTGAAACCTTTCCGCTTTGGCCCCACCTGGACTGCTCTTCAAACCAGTGCCCGTGTTTCCATGTGCCTTACCTGGCAGAGTGCTGTGAAAATGTCTCCTGGGGACTCTCTAGGGATGAGGCGTGGCTCTGACCCACCTCCACGCCTCTGGGCAAACCACGCATCTGCTGGTCGGTGGAGAACACAGATAAAAAGGATGGAACCTGGCTTGGTTATGGCCTGGAAATAGACCCACACCGCCAAGTTCGTACCGTGGTAGTTAGACTTGCCGTAGAATTGAGCTGGGCCTGTGCTAAACCAACTGGCTAAGCTGGCATATCTGTATTTCTGTGTCCAGTCCTGATGTCGCATGTGATGGTCGCGAACACAGACTGGGGGTTAGCCGATCTGCCTTCCAGGGCCAGCTTCGTCACCTCCTCACTTTGTGGCCTTGAGTAAGCTTCTCTGTCTTTCTGAGCCGGTGTCATTGTAAATAAATCACGAGCAACAGTTTTACCTTCCTTGTAGTGTTGTGGGGATAACGTACACCAAGGAGAAAATGCCTCCCGTGCACTTAGTACAGCACCTAGATCTCAGTAAGCACCCGGGAAGTGCCAGGAGCCAACAGAATGGTGACGTGGTCTTCGTATGCTGCAGTACCTACCCCCTCCGGAAGGACGGAAAGAAGCAGAGGTGTGGCAGGAAAGGCACCATCCTGTGAGACAGTTCCAGCTCCACATACCTGATCACTTCTCAGCACAGAGAAGGCCACCTGCAAGGCCCCTTCTAACGATACAGTGTAAGACTCTAAAAGGACAGGTAGCATCTTGACAGTTCCTCTGTATCTCTGCCCGGGTATGTTTCTCTGCCTCTCCCTCCCCCCAGGCTGCTGTTACATGTTCCCCCAAAAGAGCCCCCTGTCCCGGTGAGCCAATTACAGAGCACTATATCGCTATTTGCAAAAAAAAAAAAAAAAAAAAAAAAAAAAAAACACAAAACGAATAGAAGTATAAATTCTTCTAAGATACTACTTTGTCTTTTTTTTTTTTTTAAATGTTTTTATTTATTTTTGAGACAGAGAGAGACAGAGCATGAGCAGGGGAGGGGCAGAGAGAGAGGGAGACACAGAATCTGAAATAGGCTCCAGGCTCCGAGCTGTCAGCACAGAGCCCGATGCGGGGCTCGAACTCACGGACCGCGAGACCATGACCTGAGCCGAAGTTGGACGCTCAACCGATTGAGCTACCCAGGCGCCCCCTACTTTAAGTCTTAAGAACTATCTGAAGAAATGCAAAAACTGTATTATGGTAAAAAAAATAAATAAAGGAGAACCGTTTGGTAGATGATTAAGAGACGGTTACTGTTTCTGCCCTGTGAGAGCTTATACCTTCAAAAATAAAAACTCCGGACAGCAGGCATAGAATCTTCCTATTTCAGAATTTCCAGGGGCATTATTTTGTAAATGCACGTGAGCTTTAATTAATATAAAATAATTGAGTGTGGCTAGTAGTGTGTAACCATAAAGAAATGAAAATTATTTCTATAACATTTTTTTTTGAGAGAGAGAGAGAGAGAGAGAGAGAGAGACCGAGTATGAGTTGGGGAGGGGCAGAGAGAGAGGACACAGAACCTGAAGCGGGCTCCAGGCTCTGAGCTGTCCGCACAGAGCCTGATGCGGGGCTCGAACTCATGAACTGCGAGATCTTGACCTGAGCCGAAGTCAGACGCCTCGCTCAGCCACCCAGGTGCCCCAAGAAATGAAAATTATTCATTTAGAGGCAGATAATAGAGTGAAGATGCAAAAAGGGTCTCCCTAGTCTCGGTGATCAGGAAAATGGGCGCTAAACCAGCAAGATTAGCAAAAATGAACAGTATCAATGGTAGCTCTGTTGGTGAGGGTTTGATGATAAGCACATTCGTCTTCTCTGTTGGTGAGAATATAAACTGATGAAATCTCGTTTGGAAAGCTTTCTGGCAGCACCCCACCAAAAGTAGAAATGTGCATGTCTTTCCATCGAACGGTTCTTCTTCTAAGACTCTATGCTGCAGAAATAAGAAAGAAATGGGCGTGAATATACAAGCAGGAGTATTCATTGCAGCATTATTTGCTCTTAGAGAGAACAAGAATCCTAATTGCTTTCAAAGGAAAATGGTTCAAAGAGTTGTGTTACACGCGAACCACGAAACTCTCTATAACCATTAGAGACGGTGAGATTCTGGGGGCGCCTGGGTGGTTCAGTCGGTTAAGCGTCCGATTTTAGCTCAGGTCGTGATCTCACGTCACGGTTTGTGGGTTCAAGCCCCAGGTCAGGCTGTGTGCTGTCAGTGCAGAGCCCGCTCCAGATTCTCTGTCTCCTTCTCTCTGTCCCTCCCCCACTGTCTTGGGTGTCCACTCTCTGTCTCTCAAAATTAAAACTAAAACATAAAAAAAAAAAAAAAAAAAAAGAATCTGGGGCGCCTGGGTGGCTCAGTCGGTAAAGCTTCCGACTTCTGTTCAGGTCATGATCTCACGGTTCATGAGTTCGAGCCTGCATCGGGCTCTGTCCCGACAGCTCAGAGCCTGGAGCCTGCTTCGGATTCTGTGTCTCCCTCTCTCTCTGCCCTTTCCCCACTCATGCTGTGTGTGTGTCTCTCTCTCTCTCAAAAATAAATAAACATTAAAAAAAATTTTTAAAAATCTGTAGAGACAGACATGGAAGGATATTGTATGAAAACAGCAAACTGTGGTAGAGCATGGATAGTAAGATCCATTTTTATTCTTTAACACACACACACACACACACACACACACACACACGCATGCATTTTCATTGTGTAGAGAAAAAAGTCTAGGACACACACAAAAAAAGTGACGATAGTTAACCCCGAGGAGCAAGATCGAGAAGGGCACATTCATGTTTTACTTCCTTTTTTTTGAGAAATGCATTAAAGCTATTTATTACCAAGCTATAGATGACAGGTGGTAGGCAGGGTGTGGCGAGAGGAGCTGACTGGTCCTTTGGGCTCCTTCCCTCTGTCCTCCTGGGCCTGGGCTCTGAGTGCCTCCAGCAGGTGCTCCCTGGCTGAGGCCACCTTTGACTACATGTAGAGAAGCCGCCCATGGACTTAGCATTTCCCTTGAGTAGGAGTTCATAGCTGTGCAAACTCCTGCCGCGGGACCTGGGCAGAGCCATCCCAGTGACCTGAGCCAGGTATTTGGCCACGGTGGCCACTTGTCCTCAGGGTTGCGGGCTCCCTGCTTTACTTTCTATAGTTAAGAGTTACTTGACTTGTACTCAATGAGCCTGAGTTAGTTTTGTTTTGTTTTTTTAATTAATCATTGCTCTCTGTGTAGACTTTTCTCTTTCAAAAAAAATTCTTTTTTTATCTTTATTTTTGAGAGAGAGACAGTGTGTGAGCAGGGGAGGAGCAGAGAGAGAGGGAGGCACAGAATCCAAAGCAGGCTCCAGGCTCCGAGCTGTCAGCACAGAGCCCGATGCGGGGCTTGAACCCACGAACTGTGAGATCATGACATGAGCCGAAGTCGGACGCTCAACCGACTGAGCCGCCCAGGTGCCCCTAGACATTTCTCTTTCAGTCTGAGATGTTTTTGAGCCTGCATCACTGTTCGGGTAAAGAACATTCACACCTCATTTCACAGAATACAAGCCCTCGGAATACGGGTTCAGTTACGTATAAAAGCAAGAACAGAATGACCATGGCTCACACAAAGTGGAAGTTTATTTGTCTCATGTATAACAGTTCAGGGGTAACTTACTTCCTCTGCAGAGTCTTCAGGGGCCCGAGTTTCCATCTTGTTTTGCTGTCGTTCTCATTGTGCGGCTTCCAGATACGATCAAGGAGGGGCTGCTTCATCTCTAGTCATCTCCTCTGCAGAGGACACTCTCCCTGTTAACACTGTGACCTGGGAGGGGTGCCTGGGTGGCTCAGTCGGTTGAGCGTCCGACTTCAGCTCAGGTCATGATTTCGCAGTTGACGAGTTCAAGCCCCGTGTCGGGCTCTGTGCTGACAGCTCGGAGCCTGGAGCCTGCTTCGGATTCTGTGTCTCCCTCTCTCTGCCTCTCCCCTGCTCATGCTCTGTCTCTCTCTGTCTCAAAAATAAACATTAAAAAAAAAAAAAAAAAAAGTGTGACCTGCGAGCTGGCCACATCATTTCCTCTCACTAGTCAGAAATTAGTCACCTGACTACACCTAGTTGCAAGAGAAACCAGGCAAAATACCCAATTAAAGTTTCTCTTACTGTATAATAGGGTCTCTTGACATTGGCACTCTTGACATTAGGAGCTGGGTAAGTCTTTGTCAAGGCGGCTGTGCTGTGTGGTGTAGGGTGTTAGCAGCATCCCTGGCCTGCCCAATTGATGTCCGTGGCACCTCCTAAGTATGACAACCAAAACTGTCTCCAGACACTGGCAGGTGTCCCTTGGAGGACGAAATCAGCCCTCATTGAGAACAACTGCTAAATAAGAGGGACAGATAGATAATGCAGGCAGTTAGCAACATCTGTCATTAGGACTGTGTTGTTCCTCCCCAAACAGTGCTTAGCGCCAGCGAAATAATTTCCCTTTAAAATCAACAATTCCTAGGGCGCCTGGGTAGCTCCGTTGGTTGAGCATCCGACTTTTGATTTTGACTCAAATTACGATCTCACGGTTCTTGGGTTCCAGTCCTATGTTGGGCTTCCTGCTGGCAGCGTGGAGGCTGCTTGGGATTCTCTCTTCCTCTCTCTTTGCCCCTCCCCCCCACACTCTTTCCTTTCTCTCTCTCTCTCTCTCTCTCAAAATAAATAAATAAACTTGAAAAAAAATCAACAACTCCCTTACAGGAAATATAATACTGTAAGACTAGATGAAACTTGATTTTGGTTGATTCTCAGGAGGTGAAAAATTAATCCTTTTTTGTTTTTATTTTTTGAATCTAAATTTGTAGTTTTTATCAAATAATGTTTCTATTTATTTTTATTTGAATATACAGACTTTGTTCCCTGGTGTGTCCAGTGTTAAGGATATTATACCATGGCACGTTTATGGTGCATGTCTCAGCATACACTAATATTTTGAAAGGATTACTCTGGCAACATTCATGATGCTGTTCTATCCTAAATCAAAAATCTCATCTGCAGTTGATGGCATATCTCTTTTAAGGGCAATTAAGTGCATATAATTTACCACTGCTGAACACCTTAAGAGCACAGTATTTTTCTGTTCGTGAGAAGTGTTTGCTTAATATGCTTTTCCATATTCTTTGTTCTGCCTTTTCTCACATGTTTAGAGAATCAAATCTTCCTTCAGATAAGTGGATACACAGGGATTTTTGTTAAAAGGCTGCTTAGTAATAAGAGAAAGTTAAATATAAAGCAAATCTGTCTGGGGCTTCTTCCAAGGGCGCTTAGTGCCCAGTATGTCAAAACGACCTTGTTATGAGCCAGTTTCACGACCTAGAAGGTCTGTACAGGCACAGCGGAGGATATAATTATTCTTACTCAGTATCTCCAGCATTCTTCTTTTTGAAAATGTAGATGGCTGCAGAAATTTTATCAGAAAAGTAGTTGCCAACCATGAAAGTAACAGAATACCCCAGAAGTCATTTATGAAACCACACTTACTGGGATAAGGGAACCAATGGGTCTGGCTGTTGTATGAACAGGGACTGGGTGGGGAGAATGGTGTTAGAAGTGGGCCTAGGAGGGGCGCCTGGGTGGCGCAGTCGGTTAAGCGTCCGACTTCAGCCAGGTCACGATCTCGCGGTCTGTGAGTTCGAGCCCCGCGTCAGGCTCTGGGCTGATGGCTCGGAGCCTGGAGCCTGTTTCCGATTCTGTGTCTCCCTCTCTCTCTGCCCCTCCCCCGTTCATGCTCTGTCTCTCTCTGTCCCAAAAATAAATTAAAAACGTTGAAAAAAAAATTTAAAAAAAAAAAAAAAAAAAGAAGTGGGCCTAGGAGTGTAGGTGGGAAGCCAAATGGAGAATGGAGAAGGTCAACATTGAAGGCATGGAGACCCACCTAGATTTGTGGAGAGGCACTCGGATCTCTAGTGTGGCCAGGAGAGCAAGCTGTCCCCCCGAACTTGCGGTCCCTCTTCCATAGCCAGACTTCCTCGTATCTTGGTGAGGCCGTGTGATTGACCCTTGCTGATGGACTGTAAGTGGGTCTTTACCTGGAGGGTCTGGACGGTGAATGGATGACAATACATTCAGATTGGTAATTCGAAGAGCATTTAGGGAAGGCACTGTTGGCAAAAGTGTGGGGGAAGAGTACAAGGAGACTACAAGGGACAGCATGGTATCTCGAGACCAGAACTAACCTCGTTGTCTGCCTTAGGCCTGAGTGGTAAGAGAAGGGTACAGTTTCTAGAGCCCCAAATAGGAGTTATCTGGGGAGGCTCACAAGAAAGGAACTATAACTTTCAGGACATAGCAGTCTAAGTCCAACCTCCCACTCCCTCCCCACACCCCACCATAGGAAGGAAAGAAGGGAGTAAACACCCTGGCTTCATTTCAAACATCCCATATTCTTCTGTGGAGGTGTCCCATTGGCCAAATCCAACTGGAAGACAAGGCTGGGAAGCCCTCGAATGTAGCCGTACAGGGAGTGTGCCAGGACACAGAGTAGGGTGCGGAAGGATTGGGGAGCAGACCTGGGGTATGCAGTCTGCTCTGGGACTCGTGGCAACGGTGGTAGGAAGTGGGTGTTCCTTCACCATTCCTGATTCTCCAATCAGCCCGCTGGGTTTGTAGGACATTGAGACCCTAGGGGATGTCAGAGCCACAGTGATACAGGACACCGCCCAGCAGGGGAAAGCGGAACACCGATCAGGGACACCCACAGTGGATTCTTCCTGATTAAGAAATAAAGTTGTGTTGCACTAAGACACTAAATTTCAGGGATGCGTTTTTTACAGACGTTAGCAATGGGGGATTTTTAAATTATTAGTAGCGTAGTTAGAATGAACAGGAATTAGATTGTAGAAAGTCCTGCAAGCCCATCAAGAAATTTAGATGCATTTCTCTAAGTAGTCCAGAAAAAACAAAACAGTGAAGGTTTTTAATGCTGGGAGGTGGGTAGTGTTTGCTGTTGTTGTTTTAAAGCCTCAGAAGGATGAATCCAACAGTCAGGTGGTGGGTCTAATGGGACACAGTGAGCAATCAGTTGATGTACCCATGACCAAAACCTGTGTTGTCAGCAGGACCCGTGATTCAGTCGAGGCCAGGAGAAGCTGAAGGGATGGCCTTTTAATCACAGTCCAAGATCAGATGCTGGCCCGCCACGAAGAACTTGAGGAGGGAGGTTGTCTAAGACCCGTTTAGTGATCACCCCGCTCTATTAAAGAGCTTGGCTGGTCCACTTTGAGATGCGGAGACTGGAAAAGGAATTTGGAGAGAGTTGTGGTTGTGAGTAACTCTCAAAACGCAGAGTGTCAGGTGAGGATCTGCCCATCATCTGTAGCCCAGGGCAGGGGGCTTTGGTGAGACCACTGAAGAGTATCGTATGTGTTCCCTGGAGCCTGGGGGATACGATTGACTGTAGTACTTCCTGGGAAATTAGAAGAACGAGAGAATCGTGGGGTCAGCTCTGATGGTGGCCAAGTAAAGAGAAGGCCCTTAGGGAGTGTACGAGGAGTTTCAGGGTAAATGATATGTAACCAGTTGAGGGCACTGAGCCGGTGATAAAGCTGATGTGTGGTCATCTCTGAGCCTGGTCGAGTGAGCACCTGGGGGAACTATCAGCCAGAGGAGGTGTGCTCTCCCCGCTAAAGGTGAGGACATAAGCACCATGGGAGGAGGTAACTACAGATCCTAGGCGAGCACACCACAGAGAAAGAGAGAGAGATAACTAGCAAGCCTTTTAAGTGCCTCTACTTGGGATGTCCTCCAACTCTTCAAGCAAGACCTTCCTGCCCCCTCCAACAATCAGTCAGAAAAGAGAAGCCCCCCATGGGGCGCCCGGGTGCCTCAATCGGTTGAACGTCCGGCGCCGGCTCAGGTCATGATCTCGCGGTCTGTGGTTCGAGCCCGCATCGGGCTCTGTGCTGACAGCTCGGAGCCTGGAGCCTGCTTCCGATGCTTTGTCTCCCTCTCTCTCTGCCCCTCCCCCACTTGAGCCCTGTCTCCTTCTCAAAAATGAATAAATGTTAAAAAAATTTTTTTTAAAGAAAAGAGAAGCCCCCCCAACCCTTCCCACCGCTGGCAGCCAGCTTGTGCCAGACCAGCTGGGGGAAGGGAGATGGCTACAGAAAGTATATTTAAGGTTTTTATTACTAAGTGGACTAGACCAAATACTGACATGAGACCATTTTTGGTTATCTGATGAGCAGAGGGACCTTTGCTTCTGGTAAGTGCCAGATCTAACCTTGGGCAGGGGAAGATGTAACCCTAGAATAAATTTAGAGAAACCATGGGAGACAAAAACAAGGTTGGTAATGATTATGTTTCCTAAGAGTGTAGCAGTTATGTGGGGTTCTAGCATTAAGGCCTGGATTAAAGAAAATGAAATTAAAAAATGAGAAATTCCAACGTACACGTGTGTGTGTGTATGCATATATTTCAATTCATGCCTCAAAAGGTATTTGTAAACATAGTAGCAGTTCCTTGATTGAAAGACTTTTCTTTTCCCACATATAACAAAAAACTTAGAAAATTCACGAAGTACATGAGTTGGAAGTAAAAATCACCTATTATTCAACCACCCAGAGGTAATCATACAGTTTGATATATAGTATTTCCTTCCTGTCCTTTTTTCCTTTGTGGATGTGTATATCTACAGTTGTGAGGTTATCTTTTTCAAACTTGATTATATGTAACTTGCACCCTGCCTTGTTAACTTAATATTTTATTTTTCTAAGTTAAAAGCACATTTTATTTTTATTTTTTTAATATAATTTATTGTCACACTGACTTACATACGATACCCAGTGCTCATCCCAACAAGTGCCCTCCTCAATGCCCATCACCCACTTTCCCCTCTCCCTTACGCCCCCCCCATCCACCCTGTTTGTTCTCTGTATTTAAGAGTCTTGTGTTTTGCCTCCCTCCCTCTCTGTTTGTAACTATTTTTTCCCTTTCCCTTTCCCTTCCCTCATGGTCTTCTGTTAAGTTTCTCAAGTTCCACATATGAGTGAAAATATATGATATCTGTCCTTCTCTGACTGACTTAGGTCACTCAGCATAATACCTTCCAGTTCCATCCACATTGCTGTACGTGGCCAGATATTATTCTCATTGCCAAGTAGTAATTCCATTGTATATATAAACCACATCTTATGTATCCATTCATCAGTCGATGGACATTTAGACTCTTTCCATAATTTGGCTATTGTTGAAAGTGCTGCTGTAACATTGGGGTACAAGTGCCCCTATGCATCAGCACTCCTGTATCCCTTGGGTAAATTCCTAGTAGTGCTATTGCTGGGTCGTAGGGTAGTTCTATTTTTAATTTTTTGAGGAACCTCCACACCATTTTCCAGAGCAGCTGCCCCAGTTTGCATTCCCATCAGCAATGCAGGAGGGTTCCCATTTCTCCACATCTTCACCAGCATGTATAGTCTCCTGATTTGTTCATTTTAGCCACTCTGACCGGCGTGAGGTGGTATCTCAGTGTGGCTTTGATTTCTGTTTCCCTGATGATGAGTGACGTTGAGCATCTGTTCATGTGTCTGTTGGCCATCTGGATGTCTTCTTTGAAAAAGTGACTATTCATGTTTTCTGCCCATTTCTTCACTGGATTATTTGTTTTTCAGGTGTTGAGTTTGGTAAGGTCTTTATAGATTTTGGATACTAGCCCTTTATCTGATATATCATTTGCAAATATCTTTTCCTATTCCGTCAGTTGCCTAAAACACATTTTTAAAATATGGTTTAGGGACACCTGGGTGGTTCAGTTGGTTGAGTGTCTGACTCCTGATTTCTTTTCCAGTCATGATCTCATGGTTCATGGGGTCAAGCCCCATGTCGGGTTCTGTGCTGAAAGCATGGAGCCTACTTGGGATTCTCTCTCTTCCTGTCTCAGCCCTTCCTCTGTGTGCGTGTGCACACGCTCTCTCTGTCTCTGTCAAATAAATAAACTTAATTTTGTCAAATATTCTAGATGCAGAGTTGGACTTATGAATCAATGATAACGAGAGAAAAGATTAGAGAATTTAACCCATAGCTTTCGAGATTCCCCCCAAGTTGTATTCATATTACCAAATAAAAGGACCACTTGGTTGAGACTCTGGTCACTTCTTTCTTCAAATTCTCTTCTCTTGGTTTCTTGAAAGCCACGTTTTCTTATTTTCTTCCTACTCCTGCCATCACTCCTATGTCACTGCGAAAGGTTCTCCTTTCTGTCTTCTCCCTAAATGTTTCACCAAGCTCCAGGTCCTTCTAGAATACTCCTCTGTCAACCCCCAATGCCATTTATATGTGGAAAACACTTATTCAGAGTTTCAGCCCAAACCTCTCTTCTGAGCTCCTGACTTACATCTTAACATCTCTGACTGGGTGTCTCATTGGCATCTCAAATGGAACACTTGATCTTCCCCCGAAAATATGTTCTCCTCAGTCTCCCCACCTCAGCCGAGCAAACTCCATCCTCTCAGTTGCTCCAGAGAACCACCAGGATGTTTCAGGGCTTTGCTCGCCCTCATTACTAGCTCATGGCAAGTCTTAGCTCCTTCCAAAATATCTCTCCCATTCATCTTTCCTGTCCATCTTCTTGTCTATCACCCTCCTTAAGCCGTCCACATCTCTTTGAGCCACTACAGCAGCCCCCTAACTCCTTTCCCTCTACCCAGCAGCCAGAGCGATCCTTTTAAAATTAGAAAGCTGTTCCTTATCAAAACACACACGCACACACACACACACACACACACACACACACACACAAAAACCCTTATCATGGCCTGTAAGGCCCAGATCTGGGGCCAGGGTCTTTCCAGCCTCTAGTTCTCACACTTTCCATGGGGCCCACTGCTGTGTATTTGCCATGGTTTGCTTTCGGGTCCCTGAACTGCTGCTCTTCTCTGCCTGGAAATCTGTTCCCTTGACCTCCTAGTGGGACTCTCAGAGTTGCTCAAGGGCCAGGACCCTGTCCAGGCCACTTCTGTATCCCCATTTGTAGAAGAGCACCTGGCATGTGGGGGGCCCCCAGCCAGCCCTTGTCGACAGGACCTGCTGACTGGCCCTTCTTTCCTTTCAAGTCTCTGCATGTGTATCGTTCCTCAGGGATGCCTCTCCTAACTCCACCTTTCCAAATTGACCTCCACCCTGTTGGCCTCAGTGACATCACCCTCTTGTTCATATCCCTGACTGCTCTTGTCATTATGTGTGTGAGTCTTTGCCTAATGTCTGTCTCCCCCACCAGACCAGAAGCTCCCATGAGAGCAAGAACATTGTGCTTTTCTCTCCAGCACCGGTGCCTGGCTCAAAGAAAGTTCTCAGATCTCTGTTAAATGAACAAACAGCATCTGACTGAATGGCATTCTGAGGGGAGCTCTTCTCTTTACCTGGGGCAACCCCCCGGGGAAAATGCTAGAAATCAGCCCTGAACTGGAGTATGATCTGCAGAATCATGGCGCCCTCACAGTTGGCTATGTCCCAATCCCTACACTTTGTGCATTCGTTAGCTTACTTGGAAAAAGGACTTCCCAGATGGGATTTGGTTAAAGATCTTGAGGTGGAAAGATCCTCCTGTACTCTCCTGGCAGGGCCTCATGACAAGGAGGCAGGAGGTTCAGAGTCCACGAAGGCATTGTGACAAGAGCTGAGGTCAGAGAGAGAAAGAGAGTTGAAGATGCTGCTGTCCCTGAAGACGAAGAGGCCCCAAGTCAATGAATGTGGGCGGCTTCGAGAGGCTCGGAAAGGCGAGGAAACGGATTCTCCCCTCAGCTTCCAGAAGGAACGCAGCCCTACCAGCACCTTGATTTTAGGACTTGTGACCTACAGAACTGTATGATGATAAGTTTGTGTTGAGCACACTCATTTGTGGTAATTTGCTACAGCAGCAGTAGAAACCTAACACACAGAGGGACTGGAGCATTGGTTTGAACAACTGGAAGATGAGAGTGCTCCCCTCTCCTTCAGAAGGCTTTAGGTTGCCCACCCATAAACCATCCCATTTCTGTACTCCTACAGCTCGTTTCGTGCAATCTTTCCTACTTTCTTTCCCTTTAATTCTACCACTGGGGCAAAGAAGCCTGTGCCTCTGTTCTTGAGTATAGGTTCAGAGATGAGGGGAACACGGACCTGGAGGTAGGGGTTCTCCCTGTCGGACAAGGATTCCCACCTCTCGCTGTGAAGAGGTGTCGCTGAGCTGTTTTTTCATGGCCCAGTCTAAGGCCCCTTGGCAGTGAACATCTCTAATTTAGAATTAGATTCTCTAGGGGCCTGGGTGGCTCAGTCGATTAAGCATCCGACTGCGGCTCGGGTCATGGTTGTGAGGTTTGTGAGTTCGAGCCCCTTTTCGGACGGATTCTGTGTCTCTGTCTCTGTCTGCCCCTCCCTTGCTCATACTCTACCTCTCAAAACAAACATTAAAAAAAATTTTAGAATTAGACTCTCTAGATCTCTGTGTGGTTTTGGAAAAACATATTCTGAAAAAAGAGAACATTAGAGTTTTAGGGCTTCGTGGACCTGTAAGGTCAGCTTGCTCAAAGCAGTGTGTGTGTGTGTGTGTGTGTGTGTATGTGTGTGTGTGTGTGTGTCTGTCTGTCTGTCTTTCTGTCTGTTTGGGAGTGTGAGAATCTCTTTTTATATGAAGATGCAGGAGTCCATGGAGGTCAGGAAGGAGTAATACTGTAAGACAGGGTTGTTTGTCAAGCTAAAGGGTTTGGACTTAATCCTATAGTGAGGACACCAGGAACCCATTAGAGGGTTTTGCACAAGGTGGTGACATGATGAGATCTGTACTTTTGACAAAAATCACTCTGGCATCATCTATATTGGCTCTAATCCCGTAATTAATTCATCGGAACACCTTGGAGGAGAAAGTGCCGTTGACACGAAATGTTTTCATACTTCCTTTTCAAGCCACCGATACCAGATGGCACGTTAAGTGATCCGGTTTCATAGACAATGTGCTGGAGGAAGCAGTCTCCCGTAACCAGTGTCACGTCAGTTAAATCTTACTGTCGTCGGGATCATTGCTTCCCTGATGGTGGGTTTCCATAGATGTTGTCAGATCGTTACTTACCACCATGATTATCTCATCGTGAGAGGACTTTCCGGCTTCAGTCAGATCAGATCGTCTCCAGCAGAAACATTCAGGCTCGTAAGATAGTGGAAGATGGTGGAGTGCTGAACCAGGCGCCTCCAGAGACCAGAGCATCATTCCTGGCTCTCCCCCACCCTGGCCAAGGGACTTAGACCCGGTTAATTTCCCAGACCTACGCTGTCTTTAGCTGTCAGATGGGCTTTATAAGCCCTCCCTACCTGCAAAACAGTCGTGAGGATCAAACATTAAAAGATAGCACTTTGAAAACTCGCACCTATCACACAAACCCAGAGCTGACGTCCGTTTTCCCCTTAGGATTCTCGTCAGCCCTGCGCAAGGGTGGGTTAGGAAAGAGGAGCTGTGGAAGTATCAGTGGTCTGCTTTCGCGGTCTTCTGTGGTTCTTTTTTCTGACTATGCAAAGCTTTAGAGGTTGTTCTAGTATCCAGGCAACGTGTTGCCTCCACTTAGCCCATGCAAAGTCCTGAATTAAAAATAGGCTCTGTTTTGCTGTGTTCCAAAATCTAGAACTACATGTTCTAAAGGAGTCAAAGGTCCCTGGTGGAGCTCGAAGGGAAAATGGTCATGTCCTAGCACTGTGAGAGCATCATCCAAGTCCTACAGAGAAAACTGGAGAGGCTGAGTGTGTGTGGAGCCACGGACTTGTTACTGGGTCGCTGGTCTGTTGGCTGGAATCCCGAAGGACCGAAGAAGGGCTTACGGCACGCAGTTTGCAGGGAAGGAATGTGCTGGTTGTCCAAGAGGAACCACTAGCCCAATACACGGGTTCTTTGTCACCATCATGGTTTACTAATCTGCTAACCAGAGACACTCCAGGTAGCATTTCAGTTTTACAGTTTTAAAGCACATCTTACGAGTGGCCGTGTTAGAAAATACGACAGCACGGCCCATCCGCCTGCCGTGACTGCTGCCCGCTGGGAGAACTTGAGGTACTGGGTGGTGCCTTTACTGCTGGTGACTCAAGAAACCACATGCCCCAGTGAACACAGACATTCCCAGGAAGTGGGCAAGATGCTTTTTTTTTTTTAAAAAAAAATTTTTTTTTCAACGTTTTTTATTTATTTTTGGGACAGAGAGAGACAGAGCATGAACGGGGGAGGGGCAAAGAGAGAGGGAGACACAGAATTGGAAACAGGCTCCAGGCTCCGAGCCATCAGCCCAGAGCCTGACGCGGGGCTCGAACTCACGGACCACGAGATCGTGGCCTGGCTGAAGTCGGACGCTTAACCGACTGCGCCACCCAGGCACCCCAAGATGCTTTTTAATTCTCTGCAAATGCATGGGTGCCAAAGCATCGGATTTTACATGGAGGTGGGGAGAAGGAAACCTCAAGACTTCATCCCTCCCTTGGCAGCAAAATACCACACACACCCCCACTGCCGTTGCTGGTGGTGACATTAACAAGTGACATTGACCCGTATTTATACTGGTTTACCAAGCGGGTTACAGCTTTTCTTAGGTTGACTCATGGTTGGGTGTGATTAGAAGCAAATAAAATATTTCAGCCCTGGCTTATTAAAAGGAATGGCTTCCGCGGGACTCCTTCCTCTGCTGAGGTCAAACAGCTAGACTTAAGAGGGAACTTCAGACTTGCATCCCAGGCTCATTTTGGGAGCGGGGATGGGGGATGAAAAAACAGATGTGGAAGCATCTTTGCAGCCAGAGGGCTTTGCAGCCAGAGTGCCATATGCTAGCGATGGGAGTGGGACAAGTCACTTCACCTCGCTGCGCCTTAAATCCCCACCTGTAAAAAGGGCAAAATCAGGGATCTTGACCTGCTAGGTGACGGTGTAGTTGCTTATAACTTGGACTCCCCATGTGTGAGTTCCACTTGCACCTCGTCACGAGCTGTGTGAGGATAAAAGCACTCAGAAGAGTGCCTGCCACTCAGTGAACGCTCTGTACGTCTGCGCTACGATTACGACAGATTGTCGTTACGATTATCGTCATTGTGCGTCAAGTACCAGGCGCGAAGTGTTGATCGAAAAAATACGACCTTTTGTTACCATTTCTGTTATGTCTCCCATCAGAGCGCTTGAATTTTAAGGAGGCAGAAAGGAACGCAATAGCATCACAAGTCTGTTTTTTGGTGTAACTAAACAGACGTCAACAGAGCCCTTTCCCGAATCTTATTCCTTTGAGGAATCAAAATTTACTCTCATGCCATCGGAGAAAGATTTGTCCAGTGTTCTTTAGAGCAAGAGCGAATTCTCGAGCCTCACCCCAGACCTTCAGAATCAGAAAGTCTGGAGATGCAACCCATCGGTCTGCTCTTGATTTTGGCTTGGGTTGCCCATGCCCGTTGACTGTTTTTTTAAGACTGTTTTTTTTTTTTTTAGAGTAGTTGTAGGTTAACAGAAGCATTGACAAGGTTCAGCGATTTCCCACCTGCTCTCTGCCTCCCACTATCAACATCCTCCCCCACAGGGTTGGGTTTGTTACAATGGATGAACCTACCTTATCACCTGGAGTCCATAGTTTACATCATGGCTCGCTCGTTATGTGTGTTCTGTGGGCTTAGATACCTGTGTCACGGCATGTAGCCATCATTACAGTATCATAAAAGGTGTTTTCCCTGCCCCGAAAACCCTCTGTGTTCTCCCTGTCTTCTCCCAACCCCTGGCAACCGTTGCTGCTTTTCCTGTCTCTGCGGTTTTGCCTTTGTCTCTTTTAAGTATCTCCGTGATTCTCGTGCTTCCTAAAGTTTGAAAACACCAGGTATAGACTTCTGCTGCTTTGACCACCTTCTGTAGTTGGGGTTCGAGGAGGAGGGTGGTCAAGAAACCATTGGTCATACTCCCTTATCTGTATGACAGGTGTCCCGGCCCCAGAAGGACTAGAGGACTGAATTAAGCAGAAATACCGAGAGTTCCGGGTAGCAGTCAGGGGTGGGGAGGGACGAGCGCTTTGAGAGCACAGGACTCTGTTGATGGTTCTCGAACAGAACACGTCGGGGTGTCGGGTCCTCTGGAAAGTGCTGATGTCATACCTTGGGCCATACTGCTCTGAGTGATGGATAGAAATGTCTTTTGAATTTGTATGTGAGGTTAAAGTGAAGAAAATCCATTTCAGTCTTCCGAAGTCAGAGGTTTTGGTACAAAAGGTCACTGATGCCAGTTGGTGGCATTGCAGAACTCGGGGAGCGAGAATGAAAATAGCAAACTTTTTTGTTTTTGAAGCCTAGTTGCCCTGGGGGCTTGAGTCCCAGTCTTTCGCCATCTTGCTGCCCTGGAATCTTGAAGAGGCATGTGGAAGAAGAAAAACACTGAGCCACTCTCTGCCCCCTCTAGGAAGGAGGGCAGGGAGTTGTGCTCAGAGTAGGGGGAATATCATATTTGCAGTGGGGTGAACAAGCCACCAAATGATGACTCCGTGGGGAAGGGTTTGTAGAGTTGTAGAGTGGAAGTGACAGAGCAGCTCGGATCGATCCCGGCCTCCGGTTTGATCCTTGATCCTCAGATTTCCTGAATCGTGGAGATAATCCCTTCTTAAAGGCTTCAAAA